>NW_028136215.1:0-682997 GCF_964662115.1 Mustela nivalis
ATCTTGCCTAATGATTTGCCCAGCCACTTCAAATGAGGATAAACTTAAACGGCACTCGACTGTACCTAAATTATATAGTCTAACCTGGGCACTAATGCACTGTCTGACACAACCTGAACCCGAAACTCCGGACCAACACCCAGGCAGCTGACCGCACACTGAGCACATCAGACCCGCCATGGCTTTAGGTAGTCATAACTTCCCAACTGCGGTTTTCAGACTTCACATCCTAGACCTTATATCCAACCACTCCCCAGGGTTGAAAATGATGCAGAAATCAGAGCTCCTTCCCCATGGCAAGAGACCTTGTGATTGGCATATTGTCCTAAGTTCAGTGTAGTTGAAATCAGTATGGCCCATGAGGCCCCGCCCATGCTCGCGGCCACATTGGTCACAAATACACATTGTGACTCTCAGGCTGTGCCCAGTCCTTAAGTAAGGCCACTCAGTGGCTGGATGACGAGACAGCATATTGGGCCTGCCATGCCCCTAGGCCCCAATTTTTAACCATCGTTTGGGTTGTCCCTTCACTCTTCCCCAGGGCTCTGCTTTGGAATTCCTCTTTGGTTGGGACACCTGAATTAACAAACCTGAGAGGATACCTCCGATTCCACAGATTGATGGAAAGAAATTGGGACCGGGCCAAATCAACAGAGTGGAAGATTCATTCATGGCCCATGAGGCCTCCCCACATTCCACGCCCATCTTTGATACAAAATCCAGAGACAAAAGCCTGAGCAAGCGCCTCAGACTCGCTCTTTCTTCATATCCTGAAGAGTTCTTCTCATGGTTTGTAGATTGGACCTGCCATACCTACGTGCCCAACCTAAGCTGAGTTTGTGTTTTCAGACTTCTGTCCTCAAATTTCTGGGCCACACACCCTCCAGGCTGGGGCCCCTGGAGCCACACATTAGGACTGTGCCTACCCAATCCATGGGAATTCTGCCCATTCCATTGTTCAAAATCGTACAAATTAGAAGAAACCTCCAAAGACCCAAGGCCATCCCAATAGTGTAGGTCTCCCGGGACAAACAAGGGCGGTCTGACACCAGCTGAGCATCTACATCCACTCATACCATAAATGGAAGTCCCCAGAGAAGAAGATGGAACCAGACAGGACCCTAGGCCATATTCGGATCCATTGCTTTGGTTTACAGGCATATCTCCTCAAGAGCCTGGATTCCAAGACCAGCATAGGGGGTTTCCTGAGGCACCAATCAGAACAAAACTCGTCTCCACGAGGAAACTTGTGCATGGGACCTATGTCAAAAGCTTAGGAGAATACTTCAGGGTCCCAGTGCCACCGCTCCATTCCAAGGTCCTCATGGACACAAACACACATTAGGCCCCAACCTCGGGAAAGTCCATTTCAACACAGCCGCCCCGATTGCTCAGTCAGAGCCATAGAACTCAACTGTCTTGTTGCTAGGAGACAATTGGAATGCGAGGCTGGCTTCCCTGGCATCAGTCCTCGAACGTTGCACTGCAGTCATTCCATATGGATTGTCCTGGAGCTGACCAACAGTGCTCAATTGTCCCGCAGAAGGAATCCTTGAAGGGGGATCCCACACTCCCAACGTTGGAAAACATCCATGGCCTTGAGATTCCGCTCCGTTCATGGAGGGGCAGACAAGCACAGAAACTCCAACCCGAGCCAACTTCTGATCCTCGCCGTGACTTCAGATACATGAGATATTGGTTCAGATCTGCAGGGGGTATTTGCCATACCCATTGCCCTACCCAAGGCCTGAAGCCCAAGTCTAGCTTGTGTTCTGAAACTTCTGTCCTCACACTCTTGGCCCAGAAGCCCTCAAGTTTGGCAATTCCGGACCCTCAATGCAGCAATATGCCTGCCCTCTGGGAAAAATATATTGACTAATGATTTTCCCAGGCACCTCAAATGAGGATAAACTTACACGGCACTCGACTGTACCTAAATTATATAGTCTAACCTGGGCACTAATGCACTGTCTGACACAACCTGAACCCGAAACTCTGGACCAACACCCAGGCAGCTGACCGCACACTGAGCACATGAGCCCCGACATGGCCTTAGATCGTCATCACTTCCCAACTGTGGTTTTCAGGCTTCAGAACCTAGACCTTATCTCCAACCACGGCCCAGGGTTGAAAATGATGCAGAAATCAGAGCTCCTTCCCCATGGCAAGAGACCTTGTGATTGGCATGTTATCCAAAGTTCAGTGTAGTTGAAACCAGTGTGGCCCATGAGGCCCCGCCCATGCTCGCGGGCCACATTGGTCACAAACACACATGCTGACCCTCAGCCTGTGCCCAGTCTTTAAGTAAGGCCACTCAGTGGCTGGATGAAGAGACAGCATATTGGGTCTGCCATGCCCCTAGGCCCCAATTTATAACCATCGTTTGGGTTGTCCCTTCACTCTTCCCCAGGGCTCTGCTTTGGAATTCCTCTTTGGTAGGGACACCTGATGTAACAAACCTGAGAGGAGACCTCCCATCCCACAGATTGACGGAACGAAATTGGGACCGGGTCAAATCCACAGAGAGGAAGATTCGTCCATGGCCCATGAGGCCTCCCCACGTTCCACGCCCATCTTTGATACAAAATCCAGAGACAAAAGGCTGAGCAAGTGCCTCAGACTCGCTCTTTCTTCATATCCTGAAGAGTCCTTCTCATGGTTTGTAGATTGGCCCTGCCATACCTACGTTCCCAACCTAAGCTGAGTTTGTGTTTTCAGACTTCTGTCCTCAGATTCCTGGGCCACACACCCTCCAGGCTGGGGCCCCTGGAGCCACACATTAGGACTGTGCCTACCCAATCCATGGGAATTCTGCCCATTCCATTGTCCAAAATCGTACAAATTAGGAGAACTCTCCAAAGTCCCAGGGGCCATCCCAATAGTGTAGGACTCCGGGGACAAACAAGGGTGGTCTGACAACAGGTGAGCATCTACCTCCACTCATTCCATAGATGGATATCCCCAGAGAAGAAGATGGAACCAGACAGGACCCTAGGCCATATTCGGATCCATTGCTTTGGTTTACGGACATGTCTCCTCAAAAGCCTGGATTCCAAGACCAGCATAGGGGGTTTCCTGAGGCACCCCTCAGAACAAATCTCGTTTCCACAAGGAAACTTGTGCATGGGACCTATGTCAAAAGCTTAGGAGAATACTTCAGTGTCCCGGTGTCACCGCCCCATTCCAAGGCCCTTATGGACACAAACACACATTAGGCCCCAACCTCGGGAAAGTCCATTTCAACACAGCCGCCCCGATTGCTCCCGCAGAGCCATCAAAACTCAACTGTCTTGTTGCTGGGAGAAAATTGGAATGCGAGGCGGGATTCCCTGGCATCGATCCTCGAACGGTGCTCTGGAGTCATTCCATATGGGATGTCCTGGAGCTGACCAACAGGTCTCAATTGTCCCGCAGAAGGAATCCTTGAAGGGGGCATCCCACAACTCCCAACGAAGGAAAACCTCCATGGCCTTGAGATTCCGCTCCGTTCATGAAGGGGCAGTCATGCACAGAAACTCCAACCCGAGCCAACGTCTGATCCTCGCCGTGACTTCAGATGCATGAAATATTGGTTCAGATCTGCAGGAGGTACCTGCCGTGCCCTCGGCCTGAAGCCCAAGTCTAGCTTGTGTTCTCAGACTTCTGTCCTCACACTCCTGGCCCAGAAGCCCTCAAGTTTGGCAATTCTGGAACTAAAGTGCAGCACTCTGCCTGCCCTCTAGAAAAAATATCTTGCCTATTGAGCTCCCCAGGCACCTCAAATGAGGATAAACCTATACGGCACTCGACTGTACCCAAATCATATAGTCTAACCTGGGACTAATGCACTGACTGACACAACCTGAGCCCGAACCTCCTGACCAACACCCAGGCAGCTGACCGCACACTGAGCATATCAGACCCGCCATGGCCTTAGGTTGTCATCTCTTCCCAACTTCGGTTTTTCAGGCTTCAGAACCTAGACCTTATCTCCAACCACTGCCCAGGGTTGAAAATGATGCAGATATCAGAACACATTCCCCATGGCCAGAGACCTTGTGTTTGGCAGGTTGTCCAAAGTCCAGTGTAGTTGAAACAAGTGTGGCCCATGAGGCCCCGCCCATGCTCGCGGGCCACATTGGTCACAAACACACATTGTGACCCTCAGCATGAGCCCAGTCCTCAAGTAAGGCCTCTCAGTGGCTGGATGAAGAGACAGCATATTGGGCCTGCCATGCACCTAGGCCCCAATTTTTAACCATAGTTTGGGTTGTCCCTTCACTCTTCCCCAGGGCTCTGCTTTGGAATTCCTATTTTGTTCGGACACCTGAGGTAATAAACCTGAAAGGAGACCTCCCATCCGACAATTGAAGAAAAACTATTGGGACCGGGCCAAATCCACAGAGAGGAAGATTCGTCCATATCCCATGAGGCCTCCCCACATTCTACAGCCATTGTTGATACAAAATCCAGAGACAAAAGCCTGAGCAAGTGCCTCAGATTCGCTCTTTCTTCATATCCTGAGGGGTACTTCTCATGGTTTGTAGATTGGGCCTCCCATACCTACGTCCCAAAACCTTAGCTGAGTTTGTGTTTTCAGACTTCTGTCCTCAAAGTCCTGGGCCGCACACCCTCCAGGCTGGGGCCCCTGGAGCCACACATTAGGACTGTGCCTACCCAATCCATGGGAATTCTGCCCATTCCATTGGCCAAAATCTCACCAATTAAGAAAACTCTCCAAAGTCCCCGAGGCCATCCCAATAGTGTAGGTCTCCAGGGACAAACAAGGGCGGTGTGACACCAGGTGAGCATCTCCCTCCACTCATTCCATAGATGGATATCACCAGAGAAGAAGATTGAACCAGACAGGACCCTAGGCCATAATCGGATCCATTGTTTTGGTTTACAGGCATGTCTCCTCAAAAGCCTGGTTTCCAATACCAGCATAGGGGGTTTCCTGAGGCACCCCTCAGAACAAATCTCATCTCCACAAGGAAACTTGTGCATGGGAGGTAGGTCAAAAGCTTAGGAGAATACTTCAGGGTCCCAGTGCCAACGCCCCATTCCAAGGCCCTCATGGACACAAACACACAATGGGCCCGACCCTAAAAGTCCGTTTCAACTCAGCCACGCCGGTTGCTTCCGCAGAGCCATCCGATCTCAACTGTCTTGTTGCTAGGAGACATTTGGAATGCGAGGCCCGCTTCCCAGGCATCCACCCCGAATGGTGCTGTGGAGTCCTTCCATATGGGATATCCTGGAGCTGCCCAACAGGTCTCAATTGTCCCGCAGAAGGAATCCTTGAAGGGGGCATCCCACAACTCCCGACGTGGGAAAACCTCCATGGCCTTGAGATTCCGCTCCGTTCGGGAAGGGGCAGTCATGCACAAAAACTCCAACCCGAGCCAACGTCTGATCCTCGCCGTGACTTCAGAAGCATGAGATATTCGTTCAGATCTGCATGGGGTACCAGCCGTACCCTCACCCTGAATCCGAAGTCTAGCTTGTGTTCTCAGACTTCCGTCCTCACTCTCCTGGCCCCGAAGCCCTCAAGTTTGGCAATTCCGGACCGACAATGAAGCACTCTGCCTGCCCTCTAGAAAAAATATATTGCCTAATGAGCAGCCCAGGCAGCTTAAATGAGGATAAACCTACACGGCACTCGAATGTACCCAAATTATATAGTCTAACCTGGGCACTAATGCACTGTCTGACACAACCTGAGCCCGGACCTGCTGACCAACACCCAGACAGCTGACCGCACGCTGAGCACATCAGACCCGCCATGGCCTTAGGTCATCATCTCTTCCCTACCTCAGTTTTCAGGCTTCAGAACCTAGACCTTATCTCCAATCACTGCCCACGGGTGACTGTGATGCAGAAATCAGAACTCTTCCTGACCCATGGTAAGAAACCTTGTGGTTGGCATGTTGTCCAACGTTCAGTGTAGGAGAAACCAGCATTCACCTAGAGGCCCCGCCCATTCTTGAGTGTGACGAGAGCATAAACACACATTGTGACCTCAGCGTGAGTCCTTCCTCTAGTAAGTCCTCTCAGTGGCTGGACCATTAGATGTCATAATGGGCTTGACATGTCCCTAGTCCACAATTTTTAACCAGATTTCTGGTTGTCCAGTCGCCCCACCCCAGGGCTCTACTCTGGAATCCCTCATTTGGTGGGACACCTGAGGTTGAAAAACAAAATGAAACAAATCGACAACAACAACAAAAAAACGGACTTCTTCCATCCCCAGAATGACCCCAAACTCTTTGGACGGGACCGAACCCCCAGAGAGTAAGACTCGTCCATTTCTCATGAAGTCACCCGGCAATTTCACGACCATGAGTGACACGATATCCAGAGACAAAAACTTGAGCAAGAGCCTCACACTCGCCCTTTTTTCATATCCCGAAGTGTTCTCCTCATGGTCTGTAGATCAGTCCTGCCATACCTATGACCCAAAACATAAGCCGAGTTTGTGTTTTCAGACAACTGTCCAAACAGCTCTGGCCTACACACCCTACAGGCTCAGGGCCCTGGAGCCAAACCTGAGAACTGTACTTGCCCTCTCCAAGGGAATTGTATGTGCCCATTCCAATGGCCACAACCCTACTAGTAGGATAACCTCCAAAGTCCCTGAGGCCATCCCAATAGTTGTGGCTTCCCAGGACAAACAGGGGCAATCTGAGCCCATCTGAGCACCTACCTGCACTCAGACCCGTAGACTGATGTCCCCAGAGGTAAAAAGGAACGAACAGGCCCCTAGGCACTAATCGGAAACATTGCTTTGGTTTCCAGGCATCTCTCCTCAGAGGCCTGGATTTCAATACCAGCATATGGCTGTTTCTTGACTCACCCATCAGAACAAATCTCATCTACACATGGGAAACATGCACGTTGGAGCTGTGTCAAAGCCTCCTTTTAGGAGAACCCTTCAGGGCCCCAGGGCCACCGCTTCATTCCAAGGTCTCCATAGACACAAAAACATATTAGGACACATCCACAGGAGAGTCCATTTCAACTCAGCCTCCTCGGTTGCCCCCCACATCCAGCAGATCTAACCTGTCTTGTTGCTTGGAGACCATTGGAATGCGAGGTGGGTAACCAGCCATCCATCCTTAGAACCCTGCTCGGAATCGTTGGCCTGGAGCCAACCAACAGGTCTCAATTGTCCTGCAGAAGAGTCTTTGCAGTTTGGAGCTTCTCACAACTCCCATCATGCGAAAACCGCCATGTCCTCGTGATCCAACCCCCTTCAAGAAAGGGCCATCAGGGCAGAAAGTCCAACCTGAGCGATCGTCTGATCCTTGCCCTGACTTCAGATGCACAAGATCTCTATTGAGGTCTGTAGATTGTGCCTGCCATATCCTCACCCAGAAACCTAGGTCTCGCTTGGTTTCTCAGACTCTGTCGTCAGACTACTGGCCCACAAGCCCTCCAGTTGGGCAATCCAGAATTACAATGCCGCACTCTGCCTGCCCTACAGAAGTATAACATTGCCCTCAGGGCTACCCCGAAACCGCAAATGAGGATCAACCTGCACGCCATTCGGCTGTACCCCAAACATATAGGCTGACCTGGGCACTATTTCCCCTTCTGACCCAGCCTGAGCCTGGACCTCCTGGTCCCACCCAGACAGCTGGCCGCACACTGAGCACATCGGACCCGCCATGGCCTTAGGTCGTCATCTCTTCCCAACTGCGGTTTTCAGGCTCCAGAACCTAGACCTTATCTCCAACCACTGCCCAGGGTTGAAAATGATGCAGAAATCAGAACTCTTTCCCCATGGCAAAAAACCTTGTGGTTGGCATGTTGTCCAACGTTCAGTGTAGTTGAAACAAGCGTGGCCCATGAGGCCCAGCCCATGCTTGCGGGCCACATTGGTCACAAACACACATTGTGACCCTCAGCCTGAGCCCAGTCCTCAGGTAAGGCCTCTCAGGGCCTATATGAAGAGACAGCATATTGGGCTTGCCATGCCCCTAGGCCCCAATTTTTAACCATAGTTCGGGTTGTCCCTTCACTCTTCCCCAGGGCTCTGCTTTGGAATTCCTCTTTTGTTGGGACACCTGAGGTAACAAACCTGAAAGGAGTCCTCCCATCCCACAGATTGACGAAAAACAATTGGGATCGGGCCAAATCCACAGAGAGGAAGATTCGTCCATGGCCCATGAGATCTCCCCAAAATTTCACGGCCATCGCTGAAACAAAAGTCAGAGACAAAAACCTGAGCAAGCGCCTCAGACTCGCTCATTCTTCACATCCTGAAGAGTTCTTCTCATGGTTTGTAGATCGGGCGTGCCATACCTACGTCCCCAAACTTAAGCTGAGTTTGTGTTTTCAGTCTTCTGTCCTCAAAGTCCTGGGCCACACTCCCTCCAGGCTGGGGCCCCGGGAGCCACACATTAGGACTGCCCCCACCCAATCCATGGGAATTCTGCCCATTCCATTGTCAAAAATCGTACAAATTAGGAGAACCCTCCAAAATCCCTGAGGCCATCCCAATAGTGTAGGTCGCCCGGGACAAAAAAGGGCGTTTGATACCGGCTGAGCATCTACCTCCACTCATCTACCTCCACTCATACCAAGAAGACTGAACCAGACAGGACCCGAGGCCATTATCGGATCCATTGCTTTGGTTTACAGGCATGTCTCCTCAAAAGCCTGGATTCCAATACCAGCAGAGGGGATTTCCTGAGGCACCCATCAGAACAAATCTCGTATCCACAAGGAAACTTGTGCATGGGAGCTATGCCAAAGCTTAGGAGAATACTTCAGGGTCCCGGTGCCACCTCCCCATTCCAAGGCCCTCATGGACACAAAAACACATTAGAACCCATCCTCTGGAAAGTGCATTTCAACTCAGGCACCCCGGTTGCTCCCGCATATCCATTAGATCTAAACTGTCTTGTTGCTAGGAGACAATTGGAAGGTGAGGCGGACTTCCCAGGCATCCATCCTGGAACGGTGCTCTGGAGTCATTCCATATGGGATGTCCTGGAGCTGTCCAACAGGTCTCAATTGTCCCGCAGAAGGAATCCTTGAAGGGGGCATCACACATCTCCCAACGTGGAAAACCTCCATGGCCTCGAGATTCCGTTCCCTTCATGAAGGGGCCGTCATGCACAGAAACTCCAACCTGAGCCAACGACGGATCCTCGCCCTGACTTCAGATGCATGAGATATTGGTTCAGATCTGCAGGGGGTACCTGCCGTGCCCTCATCCTGAATCCGAATTCTATCTTGTGTTCTCAGACTTCCGTCCTCACTCTCCTGGCCCCGAAGCCCTCAAGTTTGGCAATTCCGGACCGACAATGAAGCACTCTTCCTGCCCTCGAGAAAAAATATATTGCCTAATGAGCAGCCCAGGCAGCTTAAATGAGGATAAACCTACACGGCACTCGAATGTACCCAAATTATATAGTCTAACCTGGGCACTAATGCACTGTCTGACACAACCTGAGCCCGGACCTGCTGACCAACACCCAGACAGCTGACCGCACGCTGAGCACATCAGACCCGCCATGGCCTTAGGTCATCATCTCTTCCCTACCTCAGTTTTCAGGCTTCAGAACCTAGACCTTATCTCCAATCACTGCCCACGGGTGACTGTGATGCAGAAATCAGAACTCTTCCTGACCCATGGTAAGAAACCTTGTGGTTGGCATGTTGTCCAACGTTCAGTGTAGGAGAAACCAGCATTCACCCAGAGGCCCCGCCCATTCTTGAGTGCGACGAGAGCATAAACACGCATTGTGACCTCAGCGTGAGTCCTGTCCTCTAGTAAGTCCTCTCAGTGGCTGGACCATTAGATGTCATAATGGGCTTGACATGTCCCTAGTCCCCAATTTTTAACCAGATTTCTGGTTGTCCAGTCGCCCCACCCCAGGGCTCTACTCTGGAATCCCTCATTTGGTGGGACATCTGAGGTTGAAAAACAAAATGAAACAAATCGACAACAACAAAAAAACGGACTTCTTCCATCCCCAGAATGACCCCAAACTCTTTGGACGGGACCGAACCCCCAGAGAGTAAGACTCGTCCATTTCCCATGAAGTCACCCGGCAATTTCACGACCATGAGTGACACGATATCCAGAGACAAAAACTTGAGCAAGAGCCTCACACTCGCCCTTTTTTCATATCCCGAAGTGTTCTCCTCATGGTCTGTAGATCAGTCCTGCCATACCTATGACCCAAAACATAAGCCGAGTTTGTGTTTTCAGACAACTGTCCAAACAGCTCTGGCCTACACACCCTACAGGCTCAGGGCCCTGGAGCCAAACCTGAGGACTGTACTTGCCTTCTCCAAGGGAATTGTATGTGCCCATTCCAATGGCCACAACCCTACTAGTAGGATAACCTCCAAAGTCCCTGAGGCCATCCCAATAGTTGTGGCTTCCCAGGACAAACAGGGGCAATCTGAGCCCATCTGAGCACCTACCTGCACTCAGACCCGTAGACTGATGTCCCCAGAGGTAAAAAGGAACGAACAGGCCCCTAGGCACTAATCGGATCCATTGCTTTGGTTTCCAGGCATCTCTCCTCAGAGGCCTGGATTTCAATACCAGCATATGGCTGTTTCTTGACTCACCCATCAGAACAAATCTCATCTACACATGGGAAACATGCACGTTGGAGCTGTGTCAAAGCCTCTGTTTAGGAGAACCCTTCAGGGCCCCAGGGCCACCGCTTCATTCCAAGGTCTCCATAGACACAAAAACATATAAGGACACATCCACAGGAGAGTCCATTTCAACTCAGCCTCCTCGGTTGCCCCCCACATCCAGCAGATCTAACCTGTCTTGTTGCTTGGAGAAAATTGGAATGCGAGGTGGGCTACCCAGCCATCCATCCTTAGAACCCTGCTCGGAATCGTTGGCCTGGAGCCAACCAACAGGTCTCAATTGTCCTGCAGAAGAATCTTTGCAGTTTGGAGCTTCTCACAACTCCCATCGTGGGAAAACCCCCATGTCCTCGTGATCCAACCTCCTTCAAGAAAGGGCCATCAGGGCAGAAAGTCCAACCTGAGCGATCGTCTGATCCTTGCCCTGACTTCAGATGCACGAGATCTCTATTGAGGTCTGTAGATTGTGCCTGCCATATCCTCACCCAGAAACCTAGGCCTAGCTTGGGTTCTCAGACTCCGTCCTCAGACTACTGGCCCACAAGCCCTCCAGTTGGGCAATCCAGAACTACAATGCCGCACTCTGCCTGCCCTACAGAAGTAAAACATTGCCCTCAGGGCTACCCCGAAACCGCAAATGAGGATCAACCTGCACGGCATTCGGCTGTACCCCCAACATATAGGCTGACCTGGGCACTATTTCCCCTTCTGACCCAGCCTGAGCCTTGGACCTCCTGGTCCCACCCAGACAGCTGGCCGCACACTGAGCACATCGGACCCGCCATGGCCTTAGGTCGTCATCTCTTCCCAACTGCGGTTTTCAGGCTCCAGAACCTAGACCTTATCTCCAACCACTGCCCAGGGTTGAAAATGATGCAGAAATCAGAACTCTTTCCCCATGGCAAGAAACCTTGTGGTTGGCATGTTGTCCAACGTTCAGTGTAGTTGAAACAAGCGTGGCCCATGAGGCCCAGCCCATGCTTGCGGCCCACATTGGTCACAAACACACATTGTGACCCTCAGCCTGAGCCCAGTCCTCAGGTAAGGCCTCTCAGGGCCTATATGAAGAGACAGCATATTGGGCTTGGCCTGCCCCTAGGCCGCAATTTTTAACCATAGTTCGGGTTGTCCCTTCACTCTTCCCCAGGGCTCTGCTTTGGAATTCCTCTTTTGGTGGGAAACCTGTGGTAACAAACCTGAAAGGAGTCCTCCCATCCCACAGATTGACGAAAAACAATTGGGATCGGGCCAAATCCACAGAGAGGAAGATTCGTCCATGGCACATGAGATCTCCCCAACATTCCACGGCCATCGCTGAAACAAAAGTCAGAGACAAAATCCTGAGCAAGCGCCTCAGACTCGCTCATTCTTCATATCCTGAAGAGTTCTTCTCATGGTTTGTAGATCGGGCGTGCCATACCTAGGTCCCCAAACTTAAGCTGAGTTTGTGTTTTCAGTCTTCTGTCCTCAAAGTCCTGGGCCACACTCCCTCAGGCTGGGGCCCCTGGAGCCACACATTAGGACTGCCCCCACCCAATCCATGGGAATTCTGCCCATTCCATTGTCAAAAATCATACAAATTAGGAGAAACCTCCAAAGTCCCTGAGGCCATCCCAATAGTGTAGGTCGCCCGGGACAAAAAAGGGCGGTTGATACCAGCTGAGCATCTACCTCCACTCATCTACCTCCACTCATACCAAGAAGACTGAACCAGACAGGACCCGAGGCCATTATCGGATCCATTGCTTTGGTTTACAGGCATGTCTCCTCAAAAGCCTGGATTCCAATGCCAGCAGAGGGGATTTCCTGAGGCACCCATCAGAACAAATCTCGTCTCCACAAGGAAACTTGTGCATGGGAGCTATGCCAAAGCTTAGGAGAATACTTCAGGGTCCCGGTGCCACCTCCCCATTCCAAGGCCCTCATGGACACAAAAACACATTAGAACCCATCCTCTGGAAAGTGCATTTGAACTCAGGCACCCCGGTTGCTCCCGCATATCCATTAGATCTAAACTGTCTTGTTGCTAGGAGACAATTGGAAGGTGAGGCGGACTTCCCAGGCATCCATCCTGGAACGGTGCTCTGGAGTCATTCCATATGGGATGTCCTGGAGCTGTCCAACAGGTCTCAATTGTCCCGCAGAAGGAATCCTTGAAGGGGGCATCCCACATCTCCCAACGTGGAAAACCTCCATGGCCTCGAGATTCCGTTCCCTTCATGAAGGGGCCGTCATGCACAGAAACTCCAACCTGAGCCAACGACGGATCCTCGCCCTGACTTCAGATGCATGAGATATTGGTTCAGATCTGCAGGGGGTACCTGCCGTGCCCTCAACCTGAATCCGAAGTCTAGCTTGTGTTCTCAGACTTCCGTCCTCACTCTCCTGGCCCCGAAGCCCTCAAGTTTGGCAATTCCGGACCGACAATGAAGCACTCTGCCTGCCCTCTAGAAAAAATATATTGCCTAATGAGCAGCCCAGGCAGCTTAAATGAGGATAAACCTACACGGCACTCGAATGTACCCAAATTATATAGTCTAACCTGGGCACTAATGCACTGTCTGACACAACCTGAGCCCGGACCTGCTGACCAACACCCAGACAGCTGACCGCACGCTGAGCACATCAGACCCGCCATGGCCTTAGGTCATCATCTCTTCCCTACCTCAGTTTTCAGGCTTCAGAACTTAGACCTTATCTCCAATCACTGCCCACGGGTGACTGTGATGCAGAAATCAGAACTCTTCCTGACCCATGGTAAGAAACCTTGTGGTTGGCATGTTGTCCAACGTTCAGTGTAGGAGAAACCAGCATTCACCCAGAGGCCCCGCCCATTCTTGAGTGCGACGAGAGCATAAACACGCATTGTGACCTCAGCGTGAGTCCTGTCCTCTAGTAAG
Organism: Mustela nivalis; assembly: GCF_964662115.1. Taxonomy (NCBI): domain Eukaryota; kingdom Metazoa; phylum Chordata; class Mammalia; order Carnivora; family Mustelidae; genus Mustela; species Mustela nivalis. The sequence goes on from NW_028136215.1 coordinate 13,506, forward strand.
TCCTCTCAGTGGCTGGACCATTAGATGTCATAATGGGCTTGACATGTCCCTAGTCCCCAATTTTTAACCAGATTTCTGGTTGTCCAGTCGCCCCACCCCAGGGCTCTACTATGGAATCCCTCATTTGGTGGGACATCTGAGGTTGAAAAACAAAATGAAACAAATCGACAACAACAACAAAAAAACGGACTTCTTCCATCCCCAGAATGACCGCAAACTCTTTGGACGGGACCGAACCCCCAGAGAGTAAGACTCGTCCATTTCCCATGAAGTCACCCGGCAATTTCACGACCATGAGTGACACGATATCCAGAGACAAAAACTTGAGCAAGAGCCTCACACTCGCCCTTTTTTCATATCCCGAAGTGTTCTCCTCATGGTCTGTAGATCAGTCCTGCCATACCTATGACCCAAAACATAAGCCGAGTTTGTGTTTTCAGACAACTGTCCAAACAGCTCTGGCCTACACACCCTACAGGCTCAGGGCCCTGGAGCCAAACCTGAGGACTGTACTTGCCCTCTCCAAGGGAATTGTATGTGCCCATTCCAATGGCCACAACCCTACTAGTAGGATAACCTCCAAGTCCCTGAGGCCATCCCAATAGTTGTGGCTTCCCAGGACAAACAGGGGCAATCTGAGCCCATCTGAGCACCTACCTGCACTCAGACCCGTAGACTGATGTCCCCAGAGGTAAAAAGGAACGAACAGGCCCCTAGGCACTAATCGGATCCATTGCTTTGGTTTCCAGGCATCTCTCCTCAGAGGCCTGGATTTCAATACCAGCATATGGCTGTTTCTTGACTCACCCATCAGAACAAATCTCATCTACACATGGGAAACATGCACGTTGGAGCTGTGTCAAAGCCTCTGTTTAGGAGAACCCTTCAGGGCCCCAGGGCCACCGCTTCATTCCAAGGTCTCCATAGACACAAAAACATATTAGGACACATCCACAGGAGAGTCCATTTCAACTCAGCCTCCTCGGTTGCCCCCCACATCCAGCAGATCTAACCTGTCTTGTTGCTTGGAGACAATTGGAATGCGAGGTGGGCTACCCAGCCATCCATCCTTAGAACCCTGCTCGGAATCGTTGGCCTGGAGCCAACCAACAGGTCTCAATTGTCCTGCAGAAGAATCTTTGCAGTTTGGAGCTTCTCACAACTCCCATCGTGGGAAAACCCCCATGTCCTCGTGATCCAACCTCCTTCAAGAAAGGGCCATCAGGGCAGAAAGTCCATCCTGAGCGATCGTCTGATCCTTGCCCTGACTTCAGATGCACGAGATCTCTATTGAGGTCTGTAGATTGTGCCTGCCATATCCTCACCCAGAAACCTAGGCCTACCTTGGGTTCTCAGACTCCGTCCTCAGAATACTGGCCCACAAGCCCTCCAGTTGGGCAATCCAGAACTACAATGCCGCACTCTGCCTGCCCTACAGAAGTAAAACATTGCCCTCATGGCTACCCCGAATCCGCAAATGAGGATCAACCTGCACGCCATTCGGCTGTACCCCAAACATATAGGCTGACCTGGGCACTATTTCCCCTTCTGACCCAGCCTGAGCCTGGACCTCCTGGTCCCACCCAGACAGCTGGCTGCACACTGAGCACATCGGACCCGCCATGGCCTTAGGTCGTCATCTCTTCCCAACTGCGGTTTTCAGGCTCCAGAACCTAGACCTTATCTCCAACCACTGCCCAGGGTTGAAAATGATGCAGAAATCAGAACTCTTTCCCCATGGCAAGAAACTTGTGGTTGGCATGTTGTCCAACGTTCAGTGTAGTTGAAACAAGCGTGGCCCATGAGGCCCAGCCCATGCTTGCGGGCCACATTGGTCACAAACACACATTGTGACCCTCAGCCTGAGCCCAGTCCTCAGGTAAGGCCTCTCAGGGCCTATATGAAGAGACAGCATATTGGGCTTGGCCTGCCCCTAGGCCGCAATTTTTAACCATAGTTTGGGTTGTCCCTTCACTCTTCCCCAGGGCTCTGCTTTGGAATTCCTCTTTTGGTGGGAAACCTGTGGTAACAAACCTGAAAGGAGTCCTCCCATCCCACAGATTGACGAAAAACAATTGGGATCGGGCCAAATCCACAGAGAGGAAGATTCGTCCATGGCCCATGAGACCTCCCCAACATTCCACGGCCATCGCTGAAACAAAAGTCAGAGACAAAAGCCTGAGCAAGCGCCTCAGACTCGCTCATTCTTCATATCCTGAAGAGTTCTTCTCATGGTTTGTAGATCGGGCGTGCCATACCTACGTCCCCAAACTTAAGCTGAGTTTGTGTTTTCAGTCTTCTGTCCTCAAAGACCTGGGTCACACTCCCTCCAGGCTGGGGCCCCTGGAGCCACACATTAGGACTGCCCCCACCCAATTCATGGGAATTCTGCCCATTCCATTGTCAAAAATCGTACAAATTAGGAGAACCCTCCAAAGTACCTGAGGCCATCCCAATAGTGTAGGTCGCCCGGGACAAAAAAGGGCGGTTGATACCGGCTGAGCATCTACCTCCACTCATCTACCTCCACTCATACCAAGAAGATTCAACCAGACAGAACCCGAGGCCATTATCGGATCCATTGCTTTGGTTTACAGGCATGTCTCCTCAAAAGCCTGGATTCCAATACCCGCAGAGGGGATTTCCTGAGGCACCCATCAGAACAAATCTCGTCTCCACAAGGAAACTTGTGCATGGGAGCTAAGCCAAAGCTTAGGAGAATACTTCAGGGTCCCGGTGCCACCTCCCCATTCCAAGGCCCTCATGGACACAAACACAGGTTAGGACCCATCCTCTGGAAAGTGCATTTCAACTCAGCCAGCCCGGTTGCTCCCGCAGATCCATTAGATCTAAACTGTCTTGTTGCTAGGAGACAATTGGAAGGCGAGGCGGACTTCCCAGGCATCCATCCTCGAACGGTGCTCTGGAGTCATTCCATATGGGATGTCCTGGAGCTGTCCAACAGGTCTCAATTGTCCCGCAGAAGGAATCCTTGAAGGGGGCATCCCACATCTCCCAAAGTGGAAAACCTCCATGGCCTCGAGATTCCGCTCACTTCATGAAGGGGCCGTCATGCACAGAAACTCCAACCTGAGCCAACGTCGGATCCTCGCCCTGACTTCAGATGCATGAGATATTGGTTCAGATCTGCAGGGGGTACCTGCCGTGCCCTCACCCTGAATTCGAAGTCTAGCTTGTGTTCTCAGACTTCCGTCCTCACTCTCCTGGCCCCGAAGCCCTCAAGTTTGGCAATTCCGGACCGACAATGAAGCACTCTGCCTGCCCTCTAGAAAAAATATATTGCCTAATGAGCAGCCCAGGCAGCTTAAATGAGGATAAATCTACACGGCACTCGAATGTACCCAAATTATGCACTGTCTGACACAACCTGAGCCCACCTGCTGACCAACACCCAGACAGCTGACCGCACGCTGAGCACATCAGACCCGCCATGGCCTTAGGTCATCATCTCTTCCCTACCTCAGTTTTCAGGCTTCAGAACCTAGACCTTATCTCCAATCACTGCCCACGGGTGACTGAGATGCAGAAATCAGAACTCTTCCTGACCCATGGCAAGAAACCTTGTGGTTGGCATGTTGTCCAACGTTCAGTGTAGGAGAAACCAGCATTCACCCAGAGGCCCCGCCCATTCTTGAGTGCGACGAGAGCATAAACACGCATTGTGACCTCAGCGTGAGTCCTGTCCTCTAGTAAGTCATCTCAGTGGCTGGACATTTAGATGTCATAATGGGCTTGACATATCCTTAGTCCCCAATTTTTAACCAGATTTATGGTTGTCCAGTCGCCCCACCCCAGGGCTCTACTCTGGAATCCCTCATTTGGTGGGACATCTGAGGTTGAAAAACAAAATGAAACAAATCGACAACAACAACAAAAAAACGGACTTCTTCAATCCCCAGAATGACCCCAAACTCTTTGTACGGGACCGAACCCCCAGAGAGTAAGACTCGTCCATTTCCCATGATGTCACCCGGCAATTTCACGACCATGAGTGACACGATATCCAGAGACAAAAACTTGAGCAAGAGCCTCACACTCGCCCTTTTTTCATATCCCGAAGTGTTCTCCTCATGGTCTGTAGATCAGTCCTGCCATACCTATGACCCAAAACATAAGCCGAGTTTGTGTTTTCAGACAACTGTCCAAACAGCTCTGGCCTACACACCCTACAGGCTCAGGGCCCTGGAGCCAAACCTGAGGACTGTACTTGCCCTCTCCAAGGGAATTGTATGTGCCCATTCCAATGGCCACAACCCTACTAGTAGGATAACCTCCAAAGTCCCTGAGGCCATCCCAATAGTTGTGGCTTCCCAGGACAAACAGGGGCAATCTGAGCCCATCTGAGCACCTACCTGCACTCAGACCCGTAGACTGATGTCCCCAGAGGTAAAAAGGAACGAACAGGCCCCTAGGCACTAATCGGATCCATTGCTTTGGTTTCCAGGCATCTCTCCTCAGAGGCCTGGATTTCAATACCAGCATATGGCTGTTTCTTGACTCACCCATCAGAACAAATCTCATCTACACATGGGAAACATGCACGTTGGAGCTGTGTCAAAGCCTCTGTTTAGGAGAACCCTTCAGGGCCCCAGGGCCACCGCTTCATTCCAAGGTCTCCATAGACACAAAAACATATTAGGACACATCCACAGGAGAGTCCATTTCAACTCAGCCTCCTCGGTTGCCCCCCACATCCAGCAGATCTAACCTGTCTTGTTGCTTGGAGACCATTGGAATGCGAGGTGGGCTACCCAGCCATCCATCCTTAGAACCCTGCTCGGAATCGTTGGCCTGGAGCCAACCAACAGGTCTCAATTGTCCTGCAGAAGAATCTTTGCAGTTTGGAGCTTCTCACAACTCCCATCGTGGGAAAACCCCCATGCCCTCGTGATCCAACCTCCTTCAAGAAAGGGCCATCAGGGCAGAAAGTCCAACCTGAGCGAGCGTCTGATCCTTTCACTGACTTCAGATGAACGAGATCTCTATTGAGGTCTGTAGATTGTGCCTGCCATATCCTCACCCAGAAACCTAGGCTTAGCTTGGGTTCTCAGACTCCGTCCTCAGACTACTGGCCCACAGGCCCTCCAGTTTGGCAATCCAGAACTACAATGCCGCACTCTGCCTGCCCTACAGAAGTAAAACATTGCCCTCAGGGCTACCCCGAAACCGCAAATGAGGCTCAACCTGCACGCCATTCGGCTGTACCCCAAACATATAGGCTGACCTGGGCACTATTTCCCCTTCTGACCCAGCCTGAGCCTGGACCTCCTGGTCCCACCCAGACAGCTGGCTGCACACTGAGCACATCAGACCCGAAATGGCCTTAGGTCATCATCTCTTCCCAACTGCGGTTTTCAGGCTCCAGAACCTAGACCTTATCTCCAACCACTGCCCAGGGTTGAAAATGATGCAGAAATCAGAACTCTTTCCCCATGGCAAGAATCCTTGTGGTTGGCATGTTGTCCAACGTTCAGTGTAGTTGAAACAAGCGTGGCCCATGAGGCCCAGCCCATGCTTGCGGGCCACATTGGTCACAAACACACATTGTGACCCTCAGCCTGAGCCCAGTCCTCAGGTAAGGCCTCTCAGGGCCTATATGAAGAGACAGCATATTGGGCTTGGCCTGCCCCTAGGCCGCAATTTTTAACCATAGTTTGGGTTGTCCCTTCACTCTTCCCCAGGGCTCTGCTTTGGAATTCCTCTTTTGGTGGGAAACCTGTGGTAACAAACCTGAAAGGAGTCCTCCCATCCCACAGATTGACGAAAAACAATTGGGATCAGGCCAAATCCACAGAGAGGAAGATTCGTCCATGGCCCATGAGACCTCCCCAACATTCCACGGCCATCGCTGAAACAAAAGTCAGAGACAAAAGCCTGAAGCAAGCGCCTCAGACTCGCTCATTCTTCATATCCTGAATAGTTCTTCTCATGGTTTGTAGATCGGGCGTGCCATACCTACGTCCCCAAACTTAAGCTGAGTTTGTGTTTTCAGTCTTCTGTCCTCAAAGTCCTGGGCCACACTCCCTCCAGGCTGGGGCCCCTGGAGCCACACATTAGGACTGCCCCCACCCAATCCATGGGAATTCTGCCCATTCCATTGTCAAAAATCGTACAAATTAGGAGAACCCTCCAAAGTCCCTGAGGCCATCCCAATAGTGTAGGTCGCCCGGGACAAAAAAGGGCGGTTGATACCGGCTGAGCATCTACCTCCACTCATCTACCTCCACTCATACCAAGAAGATTGAACCAGACAGAACCCGAGGCCATTATCGGATCCATTGCTTTGGTTTACAGGCATGTCTCCTCAAAAGCCTGGATTCCAATGCCAGCAGAGGGGATTTCCTGAGGCACCCATCAGAACAAATCTCGTCTCCACAAGGAAACTTGTGCATCGGAGCTATGCCAAAGCTTAGGAGAATACTTCAGGGTCCCGGTGCCACCTCCCCATTCCAAGGCCCTCATGGACATAAAAACACATTAGAACCCATCCTCTGGAAAGTGCATTTCAACTCAGGCACCCCGGTTGCTCCCGCAGATCCATTAGATCTAAACTGTCTTGTTGCTAGGAGACAATTGGAAGGCGAGGCGGACTTCCCAGGCATCCATCCTGGAACGGTGCTCTGGAGTCATTCCATATGGGATGTCCTGGAGCTGTCCAACAGGTCTCAATTGTCCCGCAGAAGGAATCCTTGAAGGGGGCATCCCACATCTCCCAACGTGGAAAACCTCCATGGCCTCGAGATTCCGTTCCCTTCATGAAGGGGCCGTCATGCACAGAAACTCCAACCTGAGCCAACGACGGATCCTCGCCCTGACTTCAGATGCATGAGATATTGGTTCAGATCTGCAGGGGGTACCTGCCGTGCCCTCACCCTGAATCCGAAGTCTAGCTTGTGTTCTCAGACTTCCGTCCTCACTCTCCTGGCCCCGAAGCCCTCAAGTTTGGCAATTTCGGACCGACAATGAAGCACTCTGCCTGCCCTCTAGAAAAAATATATTGCCTAATGAGCAGCCCAGGCAGCTTAAATGAGGATAAACCTACACGGCACTCGAATGTACCCAAATTATATAGTCTAACCTGGGCACTAATGCACTGTCTGACACAACCTGAGCCCGGACCTGCTGACCAACACCCAGACAGCTGACCGCACGCTGAGCACATCAGACCCGCCATGGCCTTAGGTCATCATCTCTTCCCTACCTCAGTTTTCAGGCTTCAGAACCTAGACCTTGTCTCCAATCACTTCCCACGGGTGACTGTGATGCAGAAATCAGAACTCATCCTGACCCATGGTAAGAAACCTTGTGGTTGGCATGTTGTCCAACGTTCAGTGTAGGAGAAACCAGCATTCACCCAGAGGCCCCGCCCATTCTTGAGTGCGACGAGAGCATAAACACGCATTGTGACCTCAGCGTGAGTCCTGTCCTCTAGTAAGTCCTCTCAGTGGCTGGACCATTAGATGTCATAATGGGCTTGACATGTCCCTAGTCCCCAATTTTTAACCAGATTTCTGGTTGTCCAGTCGCCCCACCCCAGGGCTCTACTATGGAATCCCTCATTTGGTGGGACATCTGAGGTTGAAAAACAAAATGAAACAAATCGACAACAACAAAAAACGGACTTCTTCCATCCCCAGAATGACCCCAAACTCTTTGGACGGGACCGAACCCCCAGAGAGTAAGACTCGTCCATTTCCCATGATGTCACCCGGCAATTTCACGACCATGAGTGACACGATATCCAGAGACAAAAACTTGAGCAAGAGCCTCACACTCGCCCTTTTTTCATATCCCGAAGTGTTCTCCTCATGGTCTGTAGATCAGTCCTGCCATACCTATGACCCAAAACATAAGCCGAGTTTGTGTTTTCAGACAACTGTCCAAACAGCTCTGGCCTACACACCCTACAGGCTCAGGGCCCTGGAGCCAAACCTGAGGACTGTACTTGCCCTCTCCAAGGGAATTGTATGTGCCCATTCCAATGGCCACAACCCTACTAGTAGGATAACCTCCAAAGTCCCTGAGGCCATCCCAATAGTTGTGGCTTCCCAGGACAAACAGGGGCAATCTGAGCCCATCTGAGCACCTACCTGCACTCAGACCCGTAGACTGATGTCCCCAGAGGTAAAAAGGAACGAACAGGCCCCTAGGCACTAATCGGATCCATTGCTTTGGTTTCCAGGCATCTCTCCTCAGAGGCCTGGATTTCAATACCAGCATATGGCTGTTTCTTGACTCACCCATCAGAACAAATCTCATCTACACATGGGAAACATGCACGTTGGAGCTGTGTCAAAGCCTCTGTTTAGGAGAACCCTTCAGGGCCCCAGGGCCACCGCTTCATTCCAAGGTCTCCATAGACACAAAAACATATTAGGACACATCCACAGGAGAGTCCATTTCAACTCAGCCTCCTCGGTTGCCCTCCACATCCAGCAGATCTAACCTGTCTTGTTGCTTGGAGACCATTGGAATGCGAGGTGGGCTACCCAGCCATCCATCCTTAGAACCCTGCTCGGAATCGTTGGCCTGGAGCCAACCAACAGGTCTCAATTGTCCTGCAGAAGAATCTTTGCAGTTTGGAGCTTCTCACAACTCCCATCGTGGGAAAACCCCCATGCCCTCGTGATCCAACCTCCTTCAAGAAAGGGCCATCAGGGCAGAAAGTCCAACCTGAGCGAGCGTCTGATCCTTTCACTGACTTCAGATGAACGAGATCTCTATTGAGGTCTGTAGATTGTGCCTGCCATATCCTCACCCAGAAACCTAGGCTTAGCTTGGGTTCTCAGACTCCGTCCTCAGACTACTGGCCCACAGGCCCTCCAGTTTGGCAATCCAGAACTACAATGCCGCACTCTGCCTGCCCTACAGAAGTAAAACATTGCCCTCAGGGCTACCCCGAAACCGCAAATGAGGCTCAACCTGCACGCCATTCGGCTGTACCCCAAACATATAGGCTGACCTGGGCACTATTTCCCCTTCTGACCCAGCCTGAGCCTGGACCTCCTGGTCCCACCCAGACAGCTGGCTGCACACTGAGCACATCAGACCCGAAATGGCCTTAGGTCATCATCTCTTCCCAACTGCGGTTTTCAGGCTCCAGAACCTAGACCTTATCTCCAACCACTGCCCAGGGTTGAAAATGATGCAGAAATCAGAACTCTTTCCCCATGGCAAGAATCCTTGTGGTTGGCATGTTGTCCAACGTTCAGTGTAGTTGAAACAAGCGTGGCCCATGAGGCCCAGCCCATGCTTGCGGGCCACATTGGTCACAAACACACATTGTGACCCTCAGCCTGAGCCCAGTCCTCAGGTAAGGCCTCTCAGGGCCTATATGAAGAGACAGCATATTGGGCTTGGCCTGCCCCTAGGCCGCAATTTTTAACCATAGTTTGGGTTGTCCCTTCACTCTTCCCCAGGGCTCTGCTTTGGAATTCCTCTTTTGGTGGGAAACCTGTGGTAACAAACCTGAAAGGAGTCCTCCCATCCCACAGATTGACGAAAAACAATTGGGATCAGGCCAAATCCACAGAGAGGAAGATTCGTCCATGGCCCATGAGACCTCCCCAACATTCCACGGCCATCGCTGAAACAAAAGTCAGAGACAAAAGCCTGAGCAAGCGCCTCAGACTCGCTCATTCTTCATATCCTGAATAGTTCTTCTCATGGTTTGTAGATCGGGCGTGCCATACCTACGTCCCCAAACTTAAGCTGAGTTTGTGTTTTCAGTCTTCTGTCCTCAAAGTCCTGGGCCACACTCCCTCCAGGCTGGGGCCCCTGGAGCCACACATTAGGACTGCCCCCACCCAATCCATGGGAATTCTGCCCATTCCATTGTCAAAAATCGTACAAATTAGGAGAACCCTCCAAAGTCCCTGAGGCCATCCCAATAGTGTAGGTCGCCCGGGACAAAAAAGGGCGGTTGATACCGGCTGAGCATCTACCTCCACTCATCTACCTCCACTCATACCAAGAAGATTGAACCAGACAGAACCCGAGGCCATTATCGGATCCATTGCTTTGGTTTACAGGCATGTCTCCTCAAAAGCCTGGATTCCAATGCCAGCAGAGGGGATTTCCTGAGGCACCCATCAGAACAAATCTCGTCTCCACAAGGAAACTTGTGCATCAGAGCTATGCCAAAGCTTAGGAGAATACTTCAGGGTCCCGGTGCCACCTCCCCATTCCAAGGCCCTCATGGACATAAAAACACATTAGAACCCATCCTCTGGAAAGTGCATTTCAACTCAGGCACCCCGGTTGCTCCCGCATATCCATTAGATCTAAACTGTCTTGTTGCTAGGAGACAATTGGAAGGTGAGGCGGACTTCCCAGGCATCCATCCTGGAACGGTGCTCTGGAGTCATTCCATATGGGATGTCCTGGAGCTGTCCAACAGGTCTCAATTGTCCCGCAGAAGGAATCCTTGAAGGGGGCATCCCACATCTCCCAACGTGGAAAACCTCCATGGCCTCGAGATTCCGTTCCCTTCATGAAGGGGCCGTCATGCACAGAAACTCCAACCTGAGCCAACGACGGATCCTCGCCCTGACTTCAGATGCATGAGATATTGGTTCAGATCTGCAGGGGGTACCTGCCGTGCCCTCACCCTGAATCTGAAGTCTAGCTTGTGTTCTCAGACTTCCGTCCTCACTCTCCTGGCCCCGAAGCCCTCAAGTTTGGCAATTTCGGACCGACAATGAAGCACTCTGCCTGCCCTCTAGAAAAAATATATTGCCTAATGAGCAGCCCAGGCAGCTTAAATGAGGATAAAACTACACGGCACTCAAATGTACCCAAATTATATAGTCTAACCTGGGCACTAATGCACTGTCTGACACAACCTGAGCCCGGACCTGCTGACCAACACCCAGACAGCTGACCGCACGCTGAGCACATCAGACCCGCCATGGCCTTAGGTCATCATCTCTTCCCTACCTCAGTTTTCAGGCTTCAGAACCTAGACCTTGTCTCCAATCACTTCCCACGGGTGACTGTGATGCAGAAATCAGAACTCATCCTGACCCATGGTAAGAAACCTTGTGGTTGGCATGTTGTCCAACGTTCAGTGTAGGAGAAACCAGCATTCACCCAGAGGCCCCGCCCATTCTTGAGTGCGACGAGAGCATAAACACGCATTGTGACCTCAGCGTGAGTCCTGTCCTCTAGTAAGTCCTCTCAGTGGCTGGACCATTAGATGTCATAATGGGCTTGACATGTCCCTAGTCCCCAATTTTTAACCAGATTTCTGGTTGTCCAGTCGCCCCACCCCAGGGCTCTACTATGGAATCCCTCATTTGGTGGGACATCTGAGGTTGAAAAACAAAATGAAACAAATCGACAACAACAAAAAACGGACTTCTTCCATCCCCAGAATGACCCCAAACTCTTTGGACGGGACCGAACCCCCAGAGAGTAAGACTCGTCCATTTCCCATGAAGTCACCCGGCAATTTCACGACCATGAGTGACACGATATCCAGAGACAAAAACTTGAGCAAGAGCCTCACACTCGCCCTTTTTTCATATCCCGAAGTGTTCTCCTCATGGTCTGTAGATCAGTCCTGCCATACCTATGACCCAAAACATAAGCCGAGTTTGTGTTTTCAGACAACTGTCCAAACAGCTCTGGCCTACACACCCTACAGGCTCAGGGCCCTGGAGCCAAACCTGAGGACTGTACTTGCCCTCTCCAAGGGAATTGTATGTGCCCATTCCAATGGCCACAACCCTACTAGTAGGATAACCTCCAAGTCCCTGAGGCCATCCCAATAGTTGTGGCTTCCCAGGACAAACAGGGGCAATCTGAGCCCATCTGAGCACCTACCTGCACTCAGACCCGTAGACTGATGTCCCCAGAGGTAAAAAGGAACGAACAGGCCCCTAGGCACTAATCGGATCCATTGCTTTGGTTTCCAGGCATCTCTCCTCAGAGGCCTGGATTTCAATACCAGCATATGGCTGTTTCTTGACTCACCCATCAGAACAAATCTCATCTACACATGGGAAACATGCACGTTGGAGCTGTGTCAAAGCCTCTGTTTAGGAGAACCCTTCAGGGCCCCAGGGCCACCGCTTCATTCCAAGGTCTCCATAGACACAAAAACATATTAGGACACATCCACAGGAGAGTCCATTTCAACTCAGCCTCCTCGGTTCCCCCCCACATCCAGCAGATCTAACCTGTCTTGTTGCTTGGAGACAATTGGAATGCGAGGTGGGCTACCCAGCCATCCATCCTTAGAACCCTGCTCGGAATTGTTGGCCTGGAGCCAACCAACAGGTCTCAATTGTCCTGCAGAAGAATCATTGCAGTTTGGTGCTTCTCACAATTCCCATCGTGGGAAAACCCCCATGTCCTCGTGATCCAACCCCCTTCAAGAAAGGGCCATCAGGGCAGAAAGTCCAACCTGAGCGATCGTCTGATCCTTGCCCTGACTTCAGATGCACGAGATCTCGATTGAGGTCTGTAGATTGTGCCTGCCATATCCTCACCCAGAAACCTAGGCCTAGCTTGGGTTCTCAGACTCCGTCCTCAGACTACTGGCCCACAAGCCCTCCAGTTGGGCAATCCAGAACTACAATGCCGCACTCTGCCTGCCCTACAGAAGTAAAACATTGCCCTCAGGGCTACCCCGAAACCGCAAATGAGGCTCAACCTGCACGCCATTCGGCTGTACCACAAACATATAGGCTGACCTGGGCACTATTTCCCCTTCTGACCCAGCCTGAGCCTGGACCTCCTGGTCCCACCCAGACAGCTGGCTGCACACTGAGCACATCAGACCCGAAATGGCCTTAGGTCGTCATCTCTTCCCAACTGCGGTTTTCAGGCTCCAGAACCTAGACCTTATCTCCAACCACTGCCCAGGCTTGAAAATGATGCAGATATCAGAACTCTTTCCCCATGGCAAGAATCCTTGTGGTTGGCATGTTGTCCAACGTTCAGTGTAGTTGAAACAAGCGTGGCCCATGAGGCCCAGCCCATGCTTGCGGGCCACATTGGTCACAAACACACATTGTGACCCTCAGCCTGAGCCCAGTCCTCAGGTAAGGCCTCTCAGGGCCTATATGAAGAGACAGCATATTGGGCTTGGCCTGCCCCTAGGCCGCAATTTTTAACCATAGTTCGGGTTGTCCCTTCACTCTTCCCCAGGGCTCTGCTTTGGAATTCCTCTTTTGGTGGGAAACCTGTGGTAACAAACCTGAAAGGAGTCCTCCCATCCCACAGATTGACGAAAAACAATTGGGATCGGGCCAAATCCACAGAGAGGAAGATTCGTCCATGGCCCATGAGACCTCCCCAACATTCCACGGCCATCGCTGAAACAAAATCCAGAGACAAAAGCCTGAGCAAGCGCCTCAGACTCGCTCATTCTTCATATCCTGAAGAGTTCTTCTCATGGTTTGTAGATCGGGCGTGCCATACCTACGTCCCCAAACTTAAGCTGAGTTTGTGTTTTCAGTCTTCTGTCCTCAAAGTCCTGGGCCACACTCCCTCCAGGCTGGGGCCCCTGGAGCCACACATTAGGACTGCCCCCACCCAATCCATGGGAATTCTGCCCATTCCATTGTCAAACATCGTACAAATTAGGAGAACCCTCCAAATCCCTGAGGCCATCCCAATAGTGTAGGTCGCCCGGGACAAAAAAGGGCGGTTGATACCGGCTGAGCATCTACCTCCACTCATCTACCTCCACTCATACCAAGAAGATTGAACCAGACAGAACCCGAGGCCATTATCGGATCCATTGCTTTGGTTTACAGGCATGTCTCCTCAAAAGCCTGGATTGAATGCCAGCAGAGGGGATTTCCTGAGGCACCCATCAGAACAAATCTCGTCTCCACAAGGAAACTTGTGCATGGGAGCTATGCCAAAGCTTAGGAGAATACTTCAGGGTCCCGGTGCCACCTCCCCATTCCAAGGCCCTCATGGACATAAAAACACATTAGAACCCATCCTCTGGAAAGTGCATTTCAACTCAGGCACCCCGGTTGCTCCCGCATATCCATTAGATCTAAACTGTCTTGTTGCTAGGAGACAATTGGAAGGTGAGGCGGACTTCCCAGGCATCCATCCTGGAACGGTGCTCTGGAGTCATTCCATATGGGATGTCCTGGAGCTGTCCAACAGGTCTCAATTGTCCCGCAGAAGGAATCCTTGAAGGGGGCATCCCACATCTCCCAACGTGGAAAACCTCCATGGCCTCGAGATTCCGTTCACTTCATGAAGGGGCCGTCATGCACAGAAACTCCAACCTGAGCCAACGACGGATCCTCGCCCTGACTTCAGATGCATGAGATATTGGTTCAGATCTGCAGGGGGTACCTGCCGTGCCCTCACCCTGAATCCGAAGTCTAGCTTGTGTTCTCAGACTTCCGTCCTCACTCTCCTGGCCCCGAAGCCCTCAAGTTTGGCAATTCCGGACCGACAATGAAGCACTCTGCCTGCCCTCTAGAAAAAATATATTGCCTAATGAGCAGCCCAGGCAGCTTAAATGAGGATAAACCTACACGGCACTCGAATGTACCCAAATTATATAGTCTAACCTGGGCACTAATGCACTGTCTGACACAACCTGAGCCTGGACCTGCTGACTAACACCCAGACAGCTGACCGCACGCTGAGCACATCAGACCCGCCATGGCCTTAGGTCATCATCTCTTCCCTACCTCAGTTTTCAGGCTTCAGAACCTAGACCTTATCTCCAATCACTGCCCACGGGTGACTGTGATGCACAAATCAGAACTCTTCCTGACCCATGGCAAGAAACCTTGTGGTTGGCATGTTGTCCAACGTTCAGTGTAGGAGAAAACAGCATTTACCCTGAGGCCCCGCCCATTCTTGAGTGCGACGAGAGCATAAACACGTATTGTGACCTCAGCGTGAGTCCTGTCCTCTAGTAAGTCATCTCAGTGGCTGGATCATTAGATGTCATAATGGGCTTGACATGTCCCTAGTCCCCAATTTTTAACCAGATTTCTGGTTGTCCAGTCGCCCCACCCCAGGGCTCTACTCTGGAATCCCTCATTTGGTGGGACATCTGAGGTTGAAAAACAAAATGAAACAAATCGACAACAACAACAAAAAAACGGACTTCTTCCATCCCCAGAATGACCCCAAACTCTTTGGACGGGTCCGAACCCCCAGAGAGTAAGACTCGTCCATTTCCCATGAAGTCACCCGGCAATTTCACGACCATGAGTGACACGATATCCAGAGACAAAAACTTGAGCAAGAGCCTCACACTCGCCCTTTTTTCATATCCCGAAGTGTTCTCCTCATGGTCTGTAGATCAGTCCTGCCATACCTATGACCCAAAACATAAGCCGAGTTTGTGTTTTCAGACAACTGTCCAAACAGCTCTGGCCTACACACCCTACAGGCTCAGGGCCCTGGAGCCAAACCTGAGGACTGTACTTGCCCTCTCCAAGGGAATTGTATGTGCCCATTCCAATGGCCACAACCCTACTAGTAGGATAACCTCCAAAGTCCCTGAGGCCATCCCAATAGTTGTGGCTTCCCAGGACAAACAGGGGCAATCTGAGCCCATCTGAGCACCTACCTGCACTCAGACCCGTAGACTGATGTCCCCAGAGGTAAAAAGGAACGAACAGGCCCCTAGGCACTAATCGGATCCATTGCTTTGGTTTCCAGGCATCTCTCCTCAGAGGCCTGGATTTCAATACCAGCATATGGCTGTTTCTTGACTCACCCATCAGAACAAATCTCATCTACACATGGGAAACATGCACGTTGGAGCTGTGTCAAAGCCTCTGTTTAGGAGAACCCTTCAGGGCCCCAGGGCCACCGCTTCATTCCAAGGTCTCCATAGACACAAAAACATATTAGGACACATCCACAGGAGAGTCCATTTCAACTCAGCCTCCTCGGTTGCCCCCCACATCCAGCAGATCTAACCTGTCTTGTTGCTTGGAGACCATTGGAATGCGAGGTGGGCTACCCAGCCATCCATCCTTAGAACCCTGCTCGGAATCGTTGGCCTGGAGCCAACCAACAGGTCTCAATTGTCCTGCAGAAGAATCTTTGCAGTTTGGAGCTTCTCACAACTCCCATCGTGGGAAAACCCCCAAGCCCTCGTGATCCAACCTCCTTCAAGAAAGGGCCATCAGGGCAGAAAGTCCAACCTGAGCGATCGTCTGATCCTTGCACTGACTTCAGATGCACGAGATCTCGATTGTGGTCTGTAGATTGTGCCTGCCATATACTCACCCAGAAACCTAGGCCTAGCTTGGGTTCTCAGACTCTGTCCTCAGACTACTGGCCCACAAGCTTTCCAGTTGGGCAATCCAGAACTACAATGCCGCACTCTGCCTGCCCTACAGAAGTAAAACATTGCCCTCAGGGCTACCCCGAAACCGCAAATGAGGATCAACCTGCACGCCATTCGGCTGTACCCCAAACATATAGGCTGACCTGGGCACTATTTCCCCTTCTGACCCAGCCTGAGCCTGGACCTCCTGGTCCCACCCAGACAGCTGGCTGCACACTGAGCACATCGGACCCGCCATGGCCTTAGGTCGTCATCTCTTCCCAACTGCGATTTTCAGGCTCCAGAACCTAGACCTTATCTCCAACCACTGCCCAGGGTTGAAAATGATGCAGAAATCAGAACTCTTTCCCCATGGCAAGAATCCTTGTGGTTGGCATGTTGTCCAACGTTCAGTGTAGTTGAAACAAGCGTGGCCCATGAGGCCCAGCCCATGCTTGCGGCCCACATTGGTCACAAAAACACATTGTGACCCTCAGCCTGAGCCCAGTCCTCAGGTAAGGCCTCTCAGGGCCTATATGAAGAGACAGCATTTTGGGCTTGGCCTGCCCCTAGGCCGCAATTTTTAACCATAGTTCGGGTTGTCCCTTCACTCTTCCCCAGGGCTCTGCTTTGGAATTCCTCTTTTGGTGGGAAACCTGTGGTAACAAACCTGAAAGGAGTCCTCCCATCCCACAGATTGACGAAAAACAATTGGGATCGGGCCAAATCCACAGAGAGGAAGATTCGTCCATGGCACATGAGATCTCCCCAACATTCCACGGCCATCGCTGAAACAAAAGTCAGAGACAAAATCCTGAGCAAGCGCCTCAGACTCGCTCATTCTTCATATCCTGAAGAGTTCTTCTCATGGTTTGTAGATCGGGCGTGCCATACCTAGGTCCCCAAACTTAAGCTGAGTTTGTGTTTTCAGTCTTCTGTCCTCAAAGTCCTGGGCCACACTCCCTCAGGCTGGGGCCCCTGGAGCCACACTTTAGGACTGCCCCCACCCAATCCATGGGAATTCTGCCCATTCCATTGTCAAAAATCATACAAATTAGGAGAAACCTCCAAAGTCCCTGAGGCCATCCCAATAGTGTAGGTCGCCCGGGACAAAAAAGGGTGGTTGATACCGGCTGAGCATCTACCTCCACTCATCTACCTCCACTCATACCAAGAAGACTGAACCAGACAGGACCCGAGGCCATTATCGGATCCATTGCTTTGGTTTACAGGCATGTCTCCTCAAAAGCCTGGATTCCAATGCCAGCAGAGGGGATTTCCTGAGGCACCCATCAGAACAAATCTCGTCTCCACAAGGAAACTTGTGCATGGGAGCTATGCCAAAGCTTAGGAGAATACTTCAGGGTCCCGGTGCCACCTCCCCATTCCAAGGCCCTCATGGACACAAAAACACATTAGAACCCATCCTCTGGAAAGTGCATTTGAACTCAGGCACCCCGGTTGCTCCCGCATATCCATTAGATCTAAACTGTCTTGTTGCTAGGAGACAATTGGAAGGTGAGGCGGACTTCCCAGGCATCCATCCTGGAACGGTGCTCTGGAGTCATTCCATATGGGATGTCCTGGAGCTGTCCAACAGGTCTCAATTGTCCCGCAGAAGGAATCCTTGAAGGGGGCATCCCACATCTCCCAACGTGGAAAACCTCCATGGCCTCGAGATTCCGTTCCCTTCATGAAGGGGCCGTCATGCACAGAAACTCCAACCTGAGCCAACGACGGATCCTCGCCCTGACTTCAGATGCATGAGATATTGGTTCAGATCTGCAGGGGGTACCTGCCGTGCCCTCAACCTGAATCCGAAGTCTAGCTTGTGTTCTCAGACTTCCGTCCTCACTCTCCTGGCCCCGAAGCCCTCAAGTTTGGCAATTCCGGACCGACAATGAAGCACTCTGCCTGCCCTCTAGAAAAAATATATTGCCTAATGAGCAGCCCAGGCAGCTTAAATGAGGATAAACCTACACGGCACTCGAATGTACCCAAATTATATAGTCTAACCTGGGCACTAATGCACTGTCTGACACAACCTGAGCCCGGACCTGCTGACCAACACCCAGACAGCTGACCGCACGCTGAGCACATCAGACCCGCCATGGCCTTAGGTCATCATCTCTTCCCTACCTCAGTTTTCAGGCTTCAGAACTTAGACCTTATCTCCAATCACTGCCCACGGGTGACTGTGATGCAGAAATCAGAACTCTTCCTGACCCATGGTAAGAAACCTTGTGGTTGGCATGTTGTCCAACGTTCAGTGTAGGAGAAACCAGCATTCACCCAGAGGCCCCGCCCATTCTTGAGTGCGACGAGAGCATAAACACGCATTGTGACCTCAGCGTGAGTCCTGTCCTCTAGTAAGTCCTCTCAGTGGCTGGACCATTAGATGTCATAATGGGCTTGACATGTCCCTAGTCCCCAATTTTTAACCAGATTTCTGGTTGTCCAGTCGCCCCACCCCAGGGCTCTACTATGGAATCCCTCATTTGGTGGGACATCTGAGGTTGAAAAACAAAATGAAACAAATCGACAACAACAAAAAAACGGACTTCTTCCATCCCAAGAATGACCCCAAACTCTTTGGACGGGACCGAACCCCCAGAGAGTAAGACTCGTCCATTTCCCATGAAGTCACCCGGCAATTTCACGACCATGAGTGACACGATATCCAGAGACAAAAACTTGAGCAAGAGCCTCACACTCGCCCTTTTTTCATATCCCGAAGTGTTCTCCTCATGGTCTGTAGATCAGTCCTGCCATACCTATGACCCAAAACATAAGCCGAGTTTGTGTTTTCAGACAACTGTCCAAACAGCTCTGGCCTACACACCCTACAGGCTCAGGGCCCTGGAGCCAAACCTGAGGACTGTACTTGCCCTCTCCAAGGGAATTGTATGTGCCCATTCCAATGGCCACAACCCTACTAGTAGGATAACCTCCAAGTCCCTGAGGCCATCCCAATAGTTGTGGCTTCCCAGGACAAACAGGGGCAATCTGAGCCCATCTGAGCACCTACCTGCACTCAGACCCGTAGACTGATGTCCCCAGAGGTAAAAAGGAACGAACAGGCCCCTAGGCACTAATCGGATCCATTGCTTTGGTTTCCAGGCATCTCTCCTCAGAGGCCTGGATTTCAATACCAGCATATGGCTGTTTCTTGACTCACCCATCAGAACAAATCTCATCTACACATGGGAAACATGCACGTTGGAGCTGTGTCAAAGCCTCTGTTTAGGAGAACCCTTCAGGGCCCCAGGGCCACCGCTTCATTCCAAGGTCTCCATAGACACAAAAACATATTAGGACACATCCACAGGAGAGTCCATTTCAACTCAGCCTCCTCGGTTGCCCCCCACATCCAGCAGATCTAACCTGTCTTGTTGCTTGGAGACAATTGGAATGCGAGGTGGGCTACCCAGCCATCCATCCTTAGAACCCTGCTCGGAATCGTTGGCCTGGAGCCAACCAACAGGTCTCAATTGTCCTGCAGAAGAATCTTTGCAGTTTGGAGCTTCTCACAACTCCCATCGTGGGAAAACCCCCATGTCCTCGTGATCCAACCTCCTTCAAGAAAGGGCCATCAGGGCAGAAAGTCCATCCTGAGCGATCGTCTGATCCTTGCCCTGACTTCAGATGCACGAGATCTCTATTGAGGTCTGTAGATTGTGCCTGCCATATCCTCACCCAGAAACCTAGGCCTACCTTGGGTTCTCAGACTCCGTCCTCAGAATACTGGCCCACAAGCCCTCCAGTTTGGCAATCCAGAACTACAATGCCGCACTCTGCCTGCCCTACAGAAGTAAAACATTGCCCTCATGGCTACCCCGAATCCGCAAATGAGGATCAACCTGCACGCCATTCGGCTGTACCCCAAACATATAGGCTGACCTGGGCACTATTTCCCCTTCTGACCCAGCCTGAGCCTGGACCTCCTGGTCCCACCCAGACAGCTGGCTGCACACTGAGCACATCGGACCCGCCATGGCCTTAGGTCGTCATCTCTTCCCAACTGCGGTTTTCAGGCTCCAGAACCTAGACCTTATCTCCAACCACTGCCCAGGGTTGAAAATGATGCAGAAATCAGAACTCTTTCCCCATGGCAAGAAACTTGTGGTTGGCATGTTGTCCAACGTTCAGTGTAGTTGAAACAAGCGTGGCCCATGAGGCCCAGCCCATGCTTGCGGGCCACATTGGTCACAAACACACATTGTGACCCTCAGCCTGAGCCCAGTCCTCAGGTAAGGCCTCTCAGGGCCTATATGAAGAGACAGCATATTGGGCTTGGCCTGCCCCTAGGCCGCAATTTTTAACCATAGTTCGGGTTGTCCCTTCACTCTTCCCCAGGGCTCTGCTTTGGAATTCCTCTTTTGGTGGGAAACCTGTGGTAACAAACCTGAAAGGAGTCCTCCCATCCCACAGATTGACGAAAAACAATTGGGATCGGGCCAAATCCACAGAGAGGAAGATTCGTCCATGGCCCATGAGACCTCCCCAACATTCCACGGCCATCGCTGAAACAAAATCCAGAGACAAAAGCCTGAGCAAGCGCCTCAGACTCGCTCATTCTCCATATCCTGAAGAGTTCTTCTCATGGTTTGTAGATCGGGCGTGCCATACCTACGTCCCCAAACTTAAGCTGAGTTTGTGTTTTCAGTCTTCTGTCCTCAAAGACCTGGGTCACACTCCCTCCAGGCTGGGGCCCCTGGAGCCACACATTAGGACTGCCCCCACCCAATCCATGGGAATTCTGCCCATTCCATTGTCAAAAATCGTACAAATTAGGAGAACCCTCCAAAGTACCTGAGGCCATCCCAATAGTGTAGGTCGCCCGGGACAAAAAAGGGCGGTTGATACCGGCTGAGCATCTACCTCCACTCATCTACCTCCACTCATACCAAGAAGATTGAACCAGACAGAACCCGAGGCCATTATCGGATCCATTGCTTTGGTTTACAGGCATGTCTCCTCAAAAGCCTGGATTCCAATACCCGCAGAGGGGATTTCCTGAGGCACCCATCAGAACAAATCTCGTCTCCACAAGGAAACTTGTGCATGGGAGCTAAGCCAAAGCTTAGGAGAATACTTCAGGGTCCCGGTGCCACCTCCCCATTCCAAGGCCCTCATGGACACAAACACAGGTTAGGACCCATCCTCTGGAAAGTGCATTTCAACTCAGCCAGCCCGGTTGCTCCCGCAGATCCATTAGATCTAAACTGTCTTGTTGCTAGGAGACAATTGGAAGGCGAGGCGGACTTCCCAGGCATCCATCCTCGAACGGTGCTCTGGAGTCATTCCATATGGGATGTCCTGGAGCTGTCCAACAGGTCTCAATTGTCCCGCAGAAGGAATCCTTGAAGGGGGCATCCCACATCTCCCAAAGTGGAAAACCTCCATGGCCTCGAGATTCCGCTCACTTCATGAAGGGGCCGTCATGCACAGAAACTCCAACCTGAGCCAACGTCGGATCCTCGCCCTGACTTCAGATGCATGAGATATTGGTTCAGATCTGCAGGGGGTACCTGCCGTGCCCTCACCCTGAATTCGAAGTCTAGCTTGTGTTCTCAGACTTCCGTCCTCACTCTCCTGGCCCCGAAGCCCTCAAGTTTGGCAATTCCGGACCGACAATGAAGCACTCTGCCTGCCCTCTAGAAAAAATATATTGCCTAATGAGCAGCCCAGGCAGCTTAAATGAGGATAAATCTACACGGCACTCGAATGTACCCAAATTATGCACTGTCTGACACAACCTGAGCCCACCTGCTGACCAACACCCAGACAGCTGACCGCACGCTGAGCACATCAGACCCGCCATGGCCTTAGGTCATCATCTCTTCCCTACCTCAGTTTTCAGGCTTCAGAACCTAGACCTTATCTCCAATCACTGCCCACGGGTGACTGAGATGCAGAAATCAGAACTCTTCCTGACCCATGGCAAGAAACCTTGTGGTTGGCATGTTGTCCAACGTTCAGTGTAGGAGAAACCAGCATTCACCCAGAGGCCCCGCCCATTCTTGAGTGCGACGAGAGCATAAACACGCATTGTGACCTCAGCGTGAGTCCTGTCCTCTAGTAAGTCATCTCAGTGGCTGGACATTTAGATGTCATAATGGGCTTGACATATCCTTAGTCCCCAATTTTTAACCAGATTTATGGTTGTCCAGTCGCCCCACCCCAGGGCTCTACTCTGGAATCCCTCATTTGGTGGGACATCTGAGGTTGAAAAACAAAATGAAACAAATCGACAACAACAACAAAAAAACGGACTTCTTCAATCCCCAGAATGACCCCAAACTCTTTGTACGGGACCGAACCCCCAGAGAGTAAGACTCGTCCATTTCCCATGATGTCACCCGGCAATTTCACGACCATGAGTGACACGATATCCAGAGACAAAAACTTGAGCAAGAGCCTCACACTCGCCCTTTTTTCATATCCCGAAGTGTTCTCCTCATGGTCTGTAGATCAGTCCTGCCATACCTATGACCCAAAACATAAGCCGAGTTTGTGTTTTCAGACAACTGTCCAAACAGCTCTGGCCTACACACCCTACAGGCTCAGGGCCCTGGAGCCAAACCTGAGGACTGTACTTGCCCTCTCCAAGGGAATTGTATGTGCCCATTCCAATGGCCACAACCCTACTAGTAGGATAACCTCCAAAGTCCCTGAGGCCATCCCAATAGTTGTGGCTTCCCAGGACAAACAGGGGCAATCTGAGCCCATCTGAGCACCTACCTGCACTCAGACCCGTAGACTGATGTCCCCAGAGGTAAAAAGGAACGAACAGGCCCCTAGGCACTAATCGGATCCATTGCTTTGGTTTCCAGGCATCTCTCCTCAGAGGCCTGGATTTCAATACCAGCATATGGCTGTTTCTTGACTCACCCATCAGAACAAATCTCATCTACACATGGGAAACATGCACGTTGGAGCTGTGTCAAAGCCTCTGTTTAGGAGAACCCTTCAGGGCCCCAGGGCCACCGCTTCATTCCAAGGTCTCCATAGACACAAAAACATATTAGGACACATCCACAGGAGAGTCCATTTCAACTCAGCCTCCTCGGTTGCCCCCCACATCCAGCAGATCTAACCTGTCTTGTTGCTTGGAGACCATTGGAATGCGAGGTGGGCTACCCAGCCATCCATCCTTAGAACCCTGCTCGGAATCGTTGGCCTGGAGCCAACCAACAGGTCTCAATTGTCCTGCAGAAGAATCTTTGCAGTTTGGAGCTTCTCACAACTCCCATCGTGGGAAAACCCCCATGCCCTCGTGATCCAACCTCCTTCAAGAAAGGGCCATCAGGGCAGAAAGTCCAACCTGAGCGAGCGTCTGATCCTTTCACTGACTTCAGATGAACGAGATCTCTATTGAGGTCTGTAGATTGTGCCTGCCATATCCTCACCCAGAAACCTAGGCTTAGCTTGGGTTCTCAGACTCCGTCCTCAGACTACTGGCCCACAGGCCCTCCAGTTTGGCAATCCAGAACTACAATGCCGCACTCTGCCTGCCCTACAGAAGTAAAACATTGCCCTCAGGGCTACCCCGAAACCGCAAATGAGGCTCAACCTGCACGCCATTCGGCTGTACCCCAAACATATAGGCTGACCTGGGCACTATTTCCCCTTCTGACCCAGCCTGAGCCTGGACCTCCTGGTCCCACCCAGACAGCTGGCTGCACACTGAGCACATCAGACCCGAAATGGCCTTAGGTCATCATCTCTTCCCAACTGCGGTTTTCAGGCTCCAGAACCTAGACCTTATCTCCAACCACTGCCCAGGGTTGAAAATGATGCAGAAATCAGAACTCTTTCCCCATGGCAAGAATCCTTGTGGTTGGCATGTTGTCCAACGTTCAGTGTAGTTGAAACAAGCGTGGCCCATGAGGCCCAGCCCATGCTTGCGGGCCACATTGGTCACAAACACACATTGTGCCCTCAGCCTGAGCCCAGTCCTCAGGTAAGGCCTCTCAGGGCCTATATGAAGAGACAGCATATTGGGCTAGCCATGCCCCTAGGCCCCAATTTTTAACCATCGTTCGGGGTGTCCCTTCACTCTTCCCCAGGGCTCTGCTTTGGAATTCCTCTTTTGGTGGGACACCAGAGGTAACAAACCTGAAAGGAGTCCTCCCATCCCACAGATTGACGAAAAACAATTGGGATCGGGCCAAATCCACAGAGAGGAAGATTCGTCCATGGCCCATGAGACCTCCCCAACATTCCACGGCCATCGCTGAAACAAAAGTCAGAGACAAAAGCCTGAGCAAGCGCCTCAGACTCGCTCAATCTTCATATCCTGAAGAGTTCTTCTCATGGTTTGTAGATCGGGCGTGCCATACCAACGTCCCCAAACTTAAGCTGAGTTTGTGTTTTCAGTCTTCTGTCCTCAAAGTCCTGGGCCACACTCCCTCCAGGCTGGGGCCCCTGGAGCCACACATTAGGACTGCCCCCACCCAATCCATGGGAATTCTGCCCATTCCATTGTCAAAAATCGTACAAATTAGGAGAACCCTCCAAAGTCCCTGAGGCCATCCCAATAGTGTAGGTCGCCCAGGACAAAAAAGGGCGGTTGATACCGGCTGAGCAACTACCTCCACTCATCTACCTCCACTCATACCAAGAAGATTGAACCAGACAGGACCCGAGGCCATTATCGGATCCATTGCTTTGGTTTACAGGCATGTCTCCTCAAAAGCCTGGATTCCAATACCAGCACAGGGGATTTCCTGAGGCACCCATCAGAACAAATCTCGTCTCCACAAGGAAACTTGTGCATGGGAGCTAAGCCAAAGCTTAGGAGAATACTTCAGGGTCCCGGTGCCACCTCCCCATTCCAAGGCCCTCATGGACACAAACACACGTTAGGACCCATCCTCTGGAAAGTGCATTTCAACTCAGCCACCCCGGTTGCTCCCGCAGATCCATTAGATCTAAACTGTCTTGTTGCTAGGAGACAATTGGAAGGCGAGGCGGACTTCCCAGGCATCCATCCTTGAACGATGCTCTGGAGTCATTCCATATGGGATGTCCTGGAGCTTTCCAACAGGTCTCAATTGTCCCGCAGAAGGAATCCTTGAAGGGGGCATCCCACATCTCCCAACGTGGAAAACCTCCATGGCCTCGAGATTCCGCTCCCTTCATGAAGGGGCCGTCATGCACAGAAACTCCAACCTGAGCCAACGTCGGATCCTCGCCCTGACTTCAGATGCATGAGATATTGGTTCAGATCTGCAGGGGGTACCTGCCGTGCCCTCACCCTGAATCCGAAGTCTAGCTTGTGTTCTCAGACTTCCGTCCTCACTGTCCTGGCACCGAAGCCTTCAAGTTTGGCAATTCCGGACCTCAATGAAGCACTCTGCCATGTCCTCTAGAAAAAATATATTGCCTAATGAGCAGCCCAGGCAGCTTAAATGAGGATAAACCTACACGGCACTCGAATGTACCCAAATTATATAGTCTAACCTGGGCACTAATGCACTGTCTGACACAACCTGAGCCCACCTGCTGACCAACACCCAGACAGCTGACCGCACCCTGAGCACATCAGACCCGCCCTGGCCTTAGGTCATCATCTCTTCCCTACCTCAGTTTTCAGGCTTCAGAACCTAGACCTTATCTCCAATCACTGCCCACGGGTGACTGTGATGCAGAAATCAGAACTCTTCCTGACCCATGGCAAGAAACCTTGTGGTTGGCATGTTGTCCAACGTTCAGTGTAGGAGAAACCAGCATTCACCCTGAGGCCCTGCCCATTCTTGCATGCGACGAGAGCATATACACGCATTGTGACCTCAGCGTGAGTCCTGTCCTCTAGTAAGTCCTCTCAGTGGCTGCACCATTAGATGTCATAATGGGCTTGACATGTTCCTAGTCCCCAATTTTTAACCAGATTTATGGTTGTCCAGTCGCCCCAACCCAGGGCTCTACTCTGGAATCCCTCATTTGGTGGGACATCTGAGGTTGAAAAACAAAATGAAACAAATCGACAACAACAAAAAAACGGACTTCTTCCATCCCCAGAATGACCCCAAACTCTTTGGACGGGACCGAACCCCCAGAGAGTAAGACTCGTCCATTTCCCATGAAGTCACCCGGCAATTTCACGACCATGAGTGACACGATATCCAGAGACAAAAACTTGAGCAAGAGTCTCACACTCGCCCTTTTTTCATATCCCGAAGTGTTCTCCTCATGGTCTGTAGATCAGTCCTGCCATACCTATGACCCAAAACATAAGCCGAGTTTGTGTTTTCAGACAACTGTCCAAGCAGCTCTGGCCTACACACCCTACAGGCTCAGGGCCCTGGAGCCAAACCTGAGGACTGTACTTGCCCTCTCCAAGGGAATTGTATGTGCCCATTCCAATGGCCACAACCCTACTAGTAGGATAACCTCCAAAGTCCCTGAGGCCATCCCAATAGTTGTGGCTTCCCAGGACAAACAGGGGCAATCTGAGCCCATCTGAGCACCTACCTGCACTCAGACCCGTAGACTGATGTCCCCAGAGGTAAAAAGGAACGAACAGGCCCCTAGGCACTAATCGGATCAATTGCTTTGGTTTCCAGGCATCTCTCCTCAGAGGCCTGGATTTCAATACCAGCATATGGCTGTTTCTTGACTCACCCATCAGAACAAATCTCATCTACACATGGGAAACATGCACGTTGGAGCTGTGTCAATGCCTCTGTTTAGGAGAACCCTTCAGGGCCCCAGGGCCACCGCTTCATTCCAAGGTCTCCATAGACACAAAAACATATTAGGACACATCCACAGGAGAGTCCATTTCAACTCAGCCTCCTCGGTTCCCCCCCACATCCAGCAGATCTAACCTGTCTTGTTGCTTGGAGACAATTGGAATGCGAGGTGGGCTACCCAGCCATCCATCCTTAGAACCCTGCTCGGAATCGTTGGCCTGGAGCCAACCAACAGGTCTCAGTTGTCCTGCAGAAGAATCTTTGCAGTTTGGAGCTTCTCACAACTCCCATCGTGGGAAAACCCCCATGTCCTCGTGATCCAACCCCCTTCAAGAAAGGGCCATCAGGGCAGAAAGTCCAACCTGAGCGATCGTCTGATCCTTGCCCTGACTTCAGATGCACGAGATCTCGATTGAGGTCTGTTGACTGTGCCTGCCATATCCTCACCCAGTAACCTAGGCCTAGCTTGGGTTCTCAGACTCCGTCCTCAGACTACTGGCCCACAAGCCCTCCAGTTTGGCAATCCAGAACTACAATGCCGCACTCTGCCTGCCCTACAGAAGTAAAACATTGCCCTCAGGGCTACCCCGAAACCGCAAATGAGGATCAACCTGCACGCCATTCGGCTGTACCCCAAACATATAGGCTGACCTGGGCACTATTTCCCCTTCTGAACCAGCCTGAGCCTGGACCTCCTGGTCCCACCGAGACATCTGGCCACACACTGAGCACATCGGACCCGCCATGGCCTTAGGTCGTCATCTCTTCCCAACTGCGGTTTTCAGGCTCCAGAACCTAGACCTTATCTCCAACCACTGCCCAGGGTTGAAAATGATGCAGAAATCAGAACTCTTTCCCCATGGCAAGAAACCTTGTGGTTGGCATGTTGTCCAACGTTCAGTGTAGTTGAAACAAGTGTGGCCCATGAGGCCCAGCCCATGCTTGCGGGGCACATTGGTCACAAACACACATTGTGCCCTCAGCCTGAGCCCAGTCCTCAGGTAAGGCCTCTCAGGGCCTATATGAAGAGACAGCATATTGGGCTAGCCATGCCCCTAGGCCCCAATTTTTAACCATCGTTCGGGGTGTCCCTTCACTCTTCCCCAGGGCTCTGCTTTGGAATTCCTCTTTTGGTGGGACACCAGAGGTAACAAACCTGAAAGGAGTCCTCCCATCCCACAGATTGACGAAAAACAATTGGGATCGGGCCAAATCCACAGAGAGGAAGATTCGTCCATGGCCCATGAGACCTCCCCAACATTCCACGGCCATCGCTGAAACAAAAGTCAGAGACAAAAGCCTGAAGCAAGCGCCTCAGACTCGCTCAATCTTCATATCCTGAAGAGTTCTTCTCATGGTTTGTAGATCGGGCGTGCCATACCAACGTCCCCAAACTTAAGCTGAGTTTGTGTTTTCAGTCTTCTGTCCTCAAAGTCCTGGGCCACACTCCCTCCAGGCTGGGGCCCCTGGAGCCACACATTAGGACTGCCCCCACCCAATCCATGGGAATTCTGCCCATTCCATTGTCAAAAATCGTACAAATTAGGAGAACCCTCCAAAGTCCCTGAGGCCATCCCAATAGTGTAGGTCGCCCAGGACAAAAAAGGGCGGTTGATACCGGCTGAGCAACTACCTCCACTCATCTACCTCCACTCATACCAAGAAGATTGAACCAGACAGGACCCGAGGCCATTATCGGATCCATTGCTTTGGTTTACAGGCATGTCTCCTCAAAAGCCTGGATTCCAATACCAGCACAGGGGATTTCCTGAGGCACCCATCAGAACAAATCTCGTCTCCACAAGGAAACTTGTGCATGGGAGCTAAGCCAAAGCTTAGGAGAATACTTCAGGGTCCCGGTGCCACCTCCCCATTCCAAGGCCCTCATGGACACAAACACACGTTAGGACCCATCCTCTGGAAAGTGCATTTCAACTCAGCCACCCCGGTTGCTCCCGCAGATCCATTAGATCTAAACTGTCTTGTTGCTAGGAGACAATTGGAAGGCGAGGCGGACTTCCCAGGCATCCATCCTTGAACGATGCTCTGGAGTCATTCCATATGGGATGTCCTGGAGCTTTCCAACAGGTCTCAATTGTCCCGCAGAAGGAATCCTTGAAGGGGGCATCCCACATCTCCCAACGTGGAAAACCTCCATGGCCTCGAGATTCCGCTCCCTTCATGAAGGGGCCGTCATGCACAGAAACTCCAACCTGAGCCAACGTCGGATCCTCGCCCTGACTTCAGATGCATGAGATATTGGTTCAGATCTGCAGGGGGTACCTGCCGTGCCCTCACCCTGAATCCGAAGTCTAGCTTGTGTTCTCAGACTTCCGTCCTCACTGTCCTGGCACCGAAGCCCTCAAGTTTGGCAATTCCGGACCGACAATGAAGCACTCTGCCATGTCCTCTAGAAAAAATATATTGCCTAATGAGCAGCCCAGGCAGCTTAAATGAGGATAAACCTACACGGCACTCGAATGTACCCAAATTATATAGTCTAACCTGGGCACTAATGCACTGTCTGACACAACCTGAGCCCACCTGCTGACCAACACCCAGACAGCTGACCGCACCCTGAGCACATCAGACCCGCCCTGGCCTTAGGTCATCATCTCTTCCCTACCTCAGTTTTCAGGCTTCAGAACCTAGACCTTATCTCCAATCACTGCCCACGGGTGACTGTGATGCAGAAATCAGAACTCTTCCTGACCCATGGCAAGAAACCTTGTGGTTGGCATGTTGTCCAACGTTCAGTGTAGGAGAAACCAGCATTCACCCTGAGGCCCTGCCCATTCTTGCATGCGACGAGAGCATATACACGCATTGTGACCTCAGCGTGAGTCCTGTCCTCTAGTAAGTCCTCTCAGTGGCTGCACCATTAGATGTCATAATGGGCTTGACATGTTCCTAGTCCCCAATTTTTAACCAGATTTATGGTTGTCCAGTCGCCCCAACCCAGGGCTCTACTCTGGAATCCCTCATTTGGTGGG
The DNA here is from genome assembly GCF_964662115.1 of Mustela nivalis. Lineage (NCBI taxonomy): Eukaryota > Metazoa > Chordata > Mammalia > Carnivora > Mustelidae > Mustela > Mustela nivalis. The sequence goes on from NW_028136215.1 coordinate 43,493, forward strand.
ACATCTGAGGTTGAAAAACAAAATGAAACAAATCGACAACAACAAAAAAACGGACTTCTTCCATCCCCAGAATGACCCCAAACTCTTTGGACGGGACCGAACCCCCAGAGAGTAAGACTCGTCCATTTCCCATGAAGTCACCCGGCAATTTCACGACCATGAGTGACACGATATCCAGAGACAAAAACTTGAGCAAGAGTCTCACACTCGCCCTTTTTTCATATCCCGAAGTGTTCTCCTCATGGTCTGTAGATCAGTCCTGCCATACCTATGACCCAAAACATAAGCCGAGTTTGTGTTTTCAGACAACTGTCCAAGCAGCTCTGGCCTACACACCCTACAGGCTCAGGGCCCTGGAGCCAAACCTGAGGACTGTACTTGCCCTCTCCAAGGGAATTGTATGTGCCCATTCCAATGGCCACAACCCTACTAGTAGGATAACCTCCAAAGTCCCTGAGGCCATCCCAATAGTTGTGGCTTCCCAGGACAAACAGGGGCAATCTGAGCCCATCTGAGCACCTACCTGCACTCAGACCCGTAGACTGATGTCCCCAGAGGTAAAAAGGAACGAACAGGCCCCTAGGCACTAATCGGATCCATTGCTTTGGTTTCCAGGCATCTCTCCTCAGAGGCCTGGATTTCAATACCAGCATATGGCTGTTTCTTGACTCACCCATCAGAACAAATCTCATCTACACATGGGAAACATGCACGTTGGAGCTGTGTCAATGCCTCTGTTTAGGAGAACCCTTCAGGGCCCCAGGGCCACCGCTTCATTCCAAGGTCTCCATAGACACAAAAACATATTAGGACACATCCACAGGAGAGTCCATTTCAACTCAGCCTCCTCGGTTCCCCCCCACATCCAGCAGATCTAACCTGTCTTGTTGCTTGGAGACAATTGGAATGCGAGGTGGGCTACCCAGCCATCCATCCTTAGAACCCTGCTCGGAATCGTTGGCCTGGAGCCAACCAACAGGTCTCAATTGTCCTGCAGAAGAATCTTTGCAGTTTGGAGCTTCTCACAACTCCCATCGTGGGAAAACCCCCATGTCCTCGTGATCCAACCCCCTTCAAGAAAGGGCCATCAGGGCAGAAAGTCCAACCTGAGCGATCGTCTGATCCTTGCCCTGACTTCAGATGCACGAGATCTCGATTGAGGTCTGTTGACTGTGCCTGCCATATCCTCACCCAGTAACCTAGGCCTAGCTTGGGTTCTCAGACTCCGTCCTCAGACTACTGGCCCACAAGCCCTCCAGTTTGGCAATCCAGAACTACAATGCCGCACTCTGCCTGCCCTACAGAAGTAAAACATTGCCCTCAGGGCTACCCCGAAACCCCAAATGAGGATCAACCTGCACGACATTCGGCTGTACCCCAAACATATAGGCTGACCTGGGCACTATTTCCCCTTCTGAACCAGCCTGAAGCTGGACCTCCTGGTCCCACCGAGACATCTGGCCACACACTGAGCACATCGGACCCGCCATGGCCTTAGGTCGTCATCTCTTCCCAACTGCGGTTTTCAGGCTCCAGAACCTAGACCTTATCTCCAACCACTGCCCAGGGTTGAAAATGATGCAGAAATCAGAACTCTTTCCCCATGGCAAGAAACCTTGTGGTTGGCATGTTGTCCAACGTTCAGTGTAGTTGAAACAAGTGTGGCCCATGAGGCCCAGCCCATGCTTGCGGGGCACATTGGTCACAAACACACATTGTGCCCTCAGCCTGAGCCCAGTCCTCAGGTAAGGCCTCTCAGGGCCTATATGAAGAGACAGCATATTGGGCTAGCCATGCCCCTAGGCCCCAATTTTTAACCATCGTTCGGGGTGTCCCTTCACTCTTCCCCAGGGCTCTGCTTTGGAATTCCTCTTTTGGTGGGACACCAGAGGTAACAAACCTGAAAGGAGTCCTCCCATCCCACAGATTGACGAAAAACAATTGGGATCGGGCCAAATCCACAGAGAGGAAGATTCGTCCATGGCCCATGAGACCTCCCCAACATTCCACGGCCATCGCTGAAACAAAATCCAGAGACAAAAGCCTGAGCAAGCGCCTCAGACTCGCTCATTCTTCATATCCTGAAGAGTTCTTCTCATGGTTTGTAGATCGGGCGTGCCATACCAACGTCCCCAAACTTAAGCTGAGTTTGTGTTTTCAGTCTTCTGTCCTCAAAGTCCTAAGCCACAATACTTCCAGGCTGGGGCCCCTGGAGCCACACATTAGGACTGCCCTCACCCAATCCATGGGAATTCTGCCCATTCCATTGTCAAAAATCGTACAAATTAGGAGAACCCTCCAAAGTCCCTGAGGCCATCCCAATAGTGTAGGTCGCCCGGGATAAAAAAGGGCGGTTGATACCGGATGAGCATCTACCTCCACTCATCTACCTCCACTCATACCAAGAAGATTGAACCAGACAGGACCCGAGGCCATTATCGGATCCATTGCTTTGGTTTACAGGCATGTCTCCTCAAAAGCCTGGATTCCAATACCAGCAGAGGGGATTTCCTGAGGCACCCATCAGAACAAATCTCGTCTCCACAAGGAAACTTGTGCATGGGAGCTATGCCAAAGCTTAGGAGAATACTTCAGGGTCCCGGTGCCACCTCCCCATTCCAAGGCCCTCATGGACACAAACACACGTTAGGACCCATCCTCTGGAAAGTGCATTTCAACTCAGCCACACCGGTTGCTCCCGCACATCCATTAGATCTAAATTGTCTTGTTGCTAGGAGACAATTGGAAGGCGAGGCAGACTTCCCAGGCATCCATCCTGGAATGGTGCTCTGGAGTCATTCCATATGGGATGTCCTGGAGCTGTCCAACAGGTCTCAATTGTCCCGCAGAAGGAATCCTTGAAGGGGGCTTCCCACATGTCCCAACGTGGAAAACCTCCATGGCCTCGAGATTCCGCTCCCTTCATGAAGGGGCCGTCATGCACAGAAAGGCCAACCAGAGCCAACTTCGGATCCTCGCCCTGACTTCAGATGCATGAGATATTGGTTCAGATCTGCAGGGGGTACCTGCCTGCCCTCACCCTGAATCCGAAGTCTAGCTTGTGTTCTCAGACTTCCGTCCTCACTCTCCTGGCCCCGAAGCCCTCAAGTTTGGCAATTCCAGACCGACAATGAAGCACTCTGCCTGCCCTCTAGAAAAAATATATTGCCTAATGAGCAGCCCAGGCAGCTTAAATGAAGATAAACCTACATGGCACTCGAATGTACCCAAATTATATAGTCTAACCTGGGCACTAATGCACTGTCTGACACAACCTGAGCCCGGAACTGCTGACCAACACCCAGACAGCTGACTGCACGCTGAGCACATCAGACCCGCCATGACTTAGGTCATCATCTGTCCTCTACCGCAGTTTTCAGGCTTCAGAACCTTGACCTTATCTCCAATCACTGCCCACGGGTGACTGTGATGCAGAAATCAGAACTCTTCCTGACCCATGGCAAGAAACCTTGTGGTTGGCATGTTGTCCAACGTTCAGTGTAGGAGAAAACAGCATTCACCCTGAGGCCCCGCCCATTCTCGAGAGCATAAACACGGATTGTGACCTCAGCGTGAGTCCTGTCCTCTAGTAAGTCCTCTCAGTGGCTGGACCATTAGATGTCATAATGGGCTTGACATGTCCCTAGTCCCCAATTTTTAACCAGATTTCTGGTTGTCCAGTCGCCCCACCCCAGGGCTCTACTCTGGAATCCCTCATTTGGTGGGACATCTGAGGTTGAAAAACAAAATGAAACAAATCGACAACAACAAAAAAACGGACTTCTTCCATCCCCAGAATGACCCCAAACTCTTTGGACGGGACCGAATCCCCAGAGAGTAAGACTCGTCCATTTCCCATAAAGTCACCCGGCAATTTCACGACCATGAGTGACACGATATCCAGAGACAAAAACTTGAGCAAGAGCCTCACACTCGCCCTTTTTTCATATCCCGAAGTGTTCTCCTCATGGTCTGTAGATCAGTCCTGCCATACCTATGACCGAAAACATAAGTCGAGTTTGTGTTTTCAGACAACTGTCCAAACAGCTCTGGCCTACACACCCTACAGGCTCAGGGCCCTGGAGCCAAACCTGAGGACTGTACTTGCCCTCTCCAAGGGAATTGTATGTGCCCATTCCAATGGCCACAACCCTACTAGTAGGATAACCTCCAAAGTCCCTGAGGCCATCCCAATAGTTGTGGCTTCCCAGGACAAACAGGGGCAATCTGAGCCCATCTGAGCACCTACCTGCACTCAGACCTGTATACTGATGTCCCCAGAGGTAAAAAGGAACGAGCAGGCCCCTAGGCACTAATCGGATCCATTGCTTTGGTTTCTAGGCATCTCTCCTCAGAGGCCTGGATTACAATACCAGCATATGGCTGTTTCTTGACTCACCCATCAGAACAAATCTCATCTACACATGGGAAACATGCACGTTGGAGCTGTGTCAAAGCCTCTGTTTAGGAGAACCCGTCAGGGCCCCAGGGCCACCGCTTCATTCCAAGGTCTCCATAGACACAAAAACATATTAGGACACATCCACAGGAGCGTCCATTTCAACTCAGCCTCCTCGGTTGCCCCCCATATCCAGCAGATCTAACCTGTCTTGTTGCTTGGAGACAATTGGAATGCGAGGTGGGCTACCCAGCCATCCATCCTTAGAACCCTGCTCGGAATCCTTGGCCTGGAGCCAACCAACAGGTCTCAATTGTCCTGCAGAAGAATCTTTGCAGTTTGGAGCTTCTCACAACTCCCATCATGGGAAAACCCCCATGTCCTCGTGATCCAACCCCCTTCAAGAAAGGGCCATCAGGGCAGAAAGTCCAACCTGAGCACTCGCCCTTTTTTCATATCCCGAAGTGTTCTCCTCATGGTCTGTAGATCAGTCCTGCCATACCTATGACCGAAAACATAAGTCGAGTTTGTGTTTTCAGACAACTGTCCAAACAGCTCTGGCCTACACACCCTACAGCTCAGGGCCCTGGAGCCAAACCTGAGGACTGTACTTGCCCTCTCCAAGGGCAAGTGCATTTCAACTCAGCCACCCCGGTTGCTCCCGCAGATCCATTAGATCTAAACTGTCTTGTTGCTAGGAGACAATTGGAAGGCGAGGCGGACTTCCCAGGCATCCATCCTCGAACGGTGCTCTGGTGTCATTCCATATCGGATGTCCTGGAGCTGTCCAACAGGTCTCAATTGTCCCGCAGAAGGAATCCTTGAAGGGGGCATCCCACATCTCCCAACGTGGAAAACCTCCATGGCCTCGAGATTCCGCTCCCTTCATGAAGGGGCCGTCATGCCCAGAAACTCCAACCTGAGCCAACCTCGGATCCTCGCCCTGACTTCAGATGCATGAGATATTGCTTCAGATCTGCAGGGGGTACCTGCCGTGCCCTCACCCTGAATCCGAAGTCTAGCTTGTGTTCTCAGACTTCCGTCCTCACTCTCCTGGCCCCGAAGCACTCATGTTTGGCAATTCCGGACCGACAATGAAGCTCTCTGCCTGCCCTCTAGAAAAAATATATTGCCTAATGAGCTGACCAGGCAGCTTAAATGAAGATAAACCTACACGGCACTCGAATGTACCCAAATTATATAGTCTAACCTGGGCACTAATGCACTGTCTGACACAACCTGAGCCCGGACCTGCTGACCAACACCCAGACAGCTGACCGCACCCTGAGCACATCAGACCCGCCCTGGCCTTAGGTCATCATCTCTTCCCTACCTCAGTTTTCAGGCTTCAGAACCTAGACTTTATCTCCAATCACTGCCCACGGGTGACTGTGATGCAGAAATCAGAACTCTTCCTGACGCATGGCAAGAAACCTTGTGGTTGGCATGTTGTCCAACGTTCAGTGTAGGAGAAAACAGCATTCACCCTGAGGCCCCGCCCATTCTTGAGTGCGACGAGAGCATAAACACGCATTGTGACCTCAGCGTGAGTCCTGTCCTCTAGTAAGTCCTCTCAGTGGCTGGACCATTAGATGTCATAATGGGCTTGACATGTCCCTAGTCCCCAATTTTTAACCAGATTTCTGGTTGTCCAGTCGCCCCACCCCAGGGCTCTACTCTGGAATCCCTCATTTGTTGGGACATCTGAGGTTGAACAACAAAATGAAACAAATCGACAACAACAACAAAAAAAACGGACTTCTTCCATCCCCAGAATGACCGCAAACTCTTTGGACGGGACCGAACCCCCAGAGAGTAAGTCTCGTCCATTTCCCATGAAGTCACCCGGCAATTTCACGACCATGAGTGACACGATATCCAGAGACAAAAACTTGAGCAAGAGCCTCACACTCGCCCTTTTTTCATATCCCGAAGTGTTCTCCTCATGGTCTGTAGATCAGTCCTGCCATACCTATGACCCAAAACATAAGCCGAGTTTGTGTTTTCAGACAACTGTCCAAACAGCTCTGGCCTACACACCCTACAGGCTCAGGGCCCTGGAGCCAAACCTGAGGACTGTACTTGCCCTCTCCAAGGGAATTGTATGTGCCCATTCCAATGGCCACAACCCTACTAGTAGGATAACCTCCAAAGTCCCTGAGGCCATCCCAATAGTTGTGGCTTCCCAGGACAAACAGGGGGCAATCTGAGCCCATCTGAGCACCTACCTGCACTCAGACCCGTAGACTGATGTCCCCAGAGGTAAAAAGGAACGAACAGGCCCCTAGGCACTAATCGGATCCATTGCTTTGGTTTCCAGGAAACACTCCTCAGAGGCCTGGATTTCAATACCAGCATATGAATGTTTCTTGACTCACCCATCAGAACAAATCTCATCTACACTTGGGAAACCTGCACGTTGAAGCTGTGTCAAAGCCTCTGTTTAGGAGAACCCTTCAGGGCCCCAGGGCCACCGCTTCATTCCAAGGTCTCCATAGACACAAAAACATATTAGGACACATCCACAGGAGAGTCCATTTCAACTCAGCCTCCTCGGTTGCCCCCCACATCCAGCAGATCTAACCTGTCTTGTTGCTTGGAGAAAATTGGAATGCGAGGTGGGCTACCCAGCCATCCATCCTTAGAACCCTGCTCGGAATCGTTGGCCTGGAAACAACCAACAGGTCTCAATTGTCCTGCAGAAGAATCTTTGCAGTTTGGAGCTTCTCACAACTCCCATCGTGGGAAAACCCCCATGTCCTCGTGATCCAACCCCCTTCAAGAAAGGGCCATCAGGGCAGAAAGTCCAACCTGAGCGATCGTCTGATCCTTGCCCTGACTTCAGATGCACGAGATCTCGATTGAGGTCTGTAGATTGTGCCTGCCATATCCTCACCCAGAAACCTAGGCCTAGCTTGGGTTCTCAGACTCCGTCCTCAGACTACTGGCCCACAAGCCCTCCAGTTTGGCAATCCAGAACTACAATGCCGCACTCTGCCTGCCCTACAGAAGTAAAACATTGCCCTCAGGGCTACCCCGAAACCCCAAATGAGGATCAACCTGCATGCCAATCGGCTGTACCCCAAACATATAGGCTGACCTGGGCACTATTTACCCTTCTGACCCAGCCTGAGCCTGGACCTCCTGGTCCCACCCAGACAGCTGGCCGCACACTGAGCACATCGGACCCGCCATGGCCTTAGGTCGTCATCTCTTCCCAACTGCGGTTTTCAGGCTCCAGAACCTAGACCTTATAACCAACCACTGCCCAGGGTTGAAAATGATGCAGAAATCAGAACTCTTTCCCCATGGCAAGAAACCTTGTGCTTGGCATGTGGTCCAACGTTCAGTGTAGTTGAAACAAGCGTGGCCCATGAGGCCCAGCCCATGCTTGCGGGCCACATTGGTCACAAACACACATTGTGACCCTCAGCCTGAGCCCAGTCCTCAGGTAAGGCCTCTCAGGGCCTATATGAAGAGACAGCATATTGGGCTTGCCATGCCCCTAAGCCCCAAATTTTAACCATAGTTCGGGGTGTCCCTTCACTCTTCCCCAGGGCTCTGCTATGGAATTCCTCTTTTGGTGGGACACCAGAGGTAACAAACCTGAAAGGAGTCCTCCCATCCCACAGATTGACGAAAAACAATTGGGGTCGGGCCAAATCCACAGAGAGGAAGATTCGTCCATGGCCCATGAGACCTCCCCAACATTCCACGGCCATCGCTGAAACAAAATCCAGAGACAAAAGCCTGAGCTTGCGACTCAGACTCGCTCATTCTTCATATCCTGATGAGTTCGTCTCATGGTTTGTAGATCGGGCGTGCCATACCTACGTCCCCAAACTTAAGCTGAGTTTGTGTTTTCAGTCTTCTGTCCTCAAAGTCCTGGGCCACACTCCCTCCAGGCTGGGGCCCCTGGAGCCACACATTAGGACTGCCCCCACCCAATCCATGGGAATTCTGCCCATTCCATTGTCAAAAATCGTACAAATTAGGAGAACCCTCCAAAGTCCCTGAGGCCATCCCAATAGTGTAGGTCGCCCGGGACAAAAAAGGGCGGTTGATACCAGCTGAGCATCTACCTCCACTCATCTACCTCCACTCATACCAAGAAGATTGAACCAGACAGGACCCGAGGCCATTATCGGATCCATTGCTTTGGTTTACAGGCATGTCTCCTCAAAAGCCTTGATTCCAAAACCAGCAGAGGGGATTTCCTGAGGCACCCATCAGAACAAATCTCGTCTCCACAAGGAAACTTGGGCATGGGAGCTATGCCAAAGCTTAGGAGAATACTTCAGGGTCCCGGTGCCACCTCCCCATTCCAAGGCCCTCATGGACACAAACACACATTAGGACCCATCCTCTGGAAAGTGCATTTCAACTCAGCCACCCCGGTTGCTCCCGCAGATCCATTAGATCTAAACTGTCTTGTTGCTAGGAGACAATTGGAAGGCGAGGCGGACTTCCCAGGCATCCATCCTCGAACGGTGCTCTGGTGTCATTCCATATGGGATGTCCTGGAGCTGTCCAACAGGTCTCAATTGTCCCGCAGAAGGAATCCTTGAAGGGGGCATCCCACATCTCCCAACGTGGAAAACCTCCATGGCCTCGAGATTCCGCTCCCTTCATGAAGGGGCCGTCATGCACAGAAACTCCAACCTGAGCCAACCTCGGATCCTCGCCCTGACTTCAGATGCATGAGATATTGGTTCAGATCTGCAGGGGGTACCTGCCATGCCCTCACCCTGAATCCGAAGTCTAGCTTGTGTTCTCAGACTTCCGTCCTCACTCTCCTGGCCCCGAAGCCCTCATGTTTGGCAATTCCGGACCGACAATGAAGCACTCTGCCTGCCCTCTAGAAAAAATATATTGCCTAATGAGCTGACCAGGCAGCTTAAATGAAGATAAACCTACACGGCACTCGAATGTACCCAAATTATATAGTCTAACCTGGGCACTAATGCACTGTCTGACACAACCTGAGCCCGGACCTGCTGACCAACACCCAGACAGCTGACCGCACCCTGAGCACATCAGACCCGCCCTGGCCTTAGGTCATCATCTCTTCCCTACCTCAGTTTTCAGGCTTCAGAACCTAGACTTTATCTCCAATCACTGCCCACGGGTGACTGTGATGCAGAAATCAGAACTCTTCCTGACCCATGGCAAGAAACCTTGTGGTTGGCATGTTGTCCAACGTTCAGTGTAGGAGAAAACAGCATTCACCCTGAGGCCCCGCCCATTCTTGAGTGCGACGAGAGCATAAACACGCATTGTGACCTCAGCGTGAGTCCTGTCCTCTAGTAAGTCCTCTCAGTGGCTGGACCATTAGATGTCATAATGGGCTTGACATGTCCCTAGTCCCCAATTTTTAACCAGATTTCTGGTTGTCCAGTCGCCCCACCCCAGGGCTCTACTCTGGAATCCCTCATTTGTTGGGACATCTGAGGTTGAAAAACAAAATGAAACAAATCGACAACAACAACAAAAAAAACGGACTTCTTCCATCCCCAGAATGACCGCAAACTCTTTGGACGGGACCGAACCCCCAGAGAGTAAGTCTCGTCCATTTCCCATGAAGTCACCCGGCAATTTCACGACCATGAGTGACACGATATCCAGAGACAAAAACTTGAGCAAGAGCCTCACACTCGCCCTTTTTTCATAACCCGAAGTGTTCTCCTCATGGTCTGTAGATCAGTCCTGCCATACCTATGACCCAAAACATAAGCCGAGTTTGTGTTTTCAGACAACTGTCCAAACAGCTCTGGCCTACACACCCTACAGGCTCAGGGCCCTGGAGCCAAACCTGAGGACTGTACTTGCCCTCTCCAAGGGAATTGTATGTGCCCATTCCAATGGCCACAACCCTACTAATAGGATAACCTCCAAAGTCCCTGAGGCCATCCCAATAGTTGTGGCTTCCCAGGACAAACAGGGGGCAATCTGAGCCCATCTGAGCACCTACCTGCACTCAGACCCGTAGACTGATGTCCCCAGAGGTAAAAAGGAACGAACAGGCCCCTAGGCACTAATCGGATCCATTGCTTTGGTTTCCAGGAAACTCTCCTCAGAGGCCTGGATTTCAATACCAGCATATGGTTGTTTCTTGACTCACCCATCAGAACAAATCTCATCTACACTTGGGAAACATGCACGTTGGAGCTGTGTCAAAGCCTCTGTTTAGGAGAACCCTTCAGGGCCCCAGGGCCACCGCTTCATTCCAAGGTCTCCATAGACACAAAAACATATTAGGACACATCCACAGGAGAGTCCATTTCAACTCAGCCTCCTCGGTTGCCCCCCACATCCAGCAGATCTAACCTGTCTTGTTGCTTGGAGAAAATTGGAATGCGAGGTGGGCTACCCAGCCATCCATCCTTAGAACCCTGCTCGGAATCGTTGGCCTGGAAACAACCAACAGGTCTCAATTGTCCTGCAGAAGAATCTTTGCAGTTTGGAGCTTCTCACAACTCCCATCGTGGGAAAACCCCCATGTCCTCGTGATCCAACCCCCTTCAAGAAAGGGCCATCAGGGCAGAAAGTCCAACCTGAGCGATCGTCTGATCCTTGCCCTGACTTCAGATGCACTAGATCTCTATTGAGGTCTGTAGATTGTGCATGCCATATCCTCACCCAGAAACCTAGGCCTAGCTTGTGTTCTCAGACTCCGTCCTCAGACTACTGGCCCACAAGCCCTCCAGTTGTGCAATCCAGAACTACAATGCTGCACTCTGCCTGCCCTACAGAAGTAAAACATTGCCCTCAGGGCTACCCCGAAACCCCAAATGAGGATCAACCTGCATGCCAATCGGCTGTACCCCAAACATATAGGCTGACCTGGGCACTCTTTCCCCTTCTGACCCAGCCTGAGCCTGGACCTCCTGGTCCCACCCAGACAGCTGGCCGCACACTGAGCACATCGGACCCGCCATGGCCTTAGGTCGTCATCTCTTCCCTACTGCGGTTTTCAGGCTCCAGAACCTAGACCTTATCTCCAACCACTGACCAGGGTTGAAAATGATGCAGAAATCAGAACTCTTTCCCCATAGCAAGAAACCTTGTGCTTGGCATGTTGTCCAACGTTCAGTGTAGTTGAAACAAGCGTGGCCCATGAGGCCCAGCCCATGCTTGCAGGCCACATTGGTCACAAACACACATTGTGACCCTCAGCCTGAGCCCAGTCCTCAGGTAAGGCCTCTCAGGGCCTATATGAAGAGACAGCATATTGGGCTTGCCATGCCCCTAGGCCCCAATTTTTAACAATAGTTCGGGGTGTCCCTTCATTCTTCTCCAGGGCTCTGCTTTGGAATTCCTCTTTTGGTGGGACACCTGAGGTAACAAACCTGAAAGGGGTCCTCCCATCCCACAGATTGACGAAAAACAATTGGGATCGGGCCAAATCCACAGAGAGGAAGATTCGTCCATGGCCCATGAGACCTCCCCAACATTCCACGCCATCGCTGAAACAAAATCCAGAGACAAAAGCCTGAGCAAGCGACCCAGACTCGCTCATTCTTCATATCCTGAAAAGTTCGTCTCATGGTTTGTAGATCGGGCGTGCCATACCTACGTCCCCAAACTTAAGCTGAGTTTGTGTTTTCAGTCTTCTGTCCTCAAAGTCCTGGGCCACACTCCCTCCAGGCTGTGACCCCTGGAGCCACACATTAGGACTGCCCCCACCCAATCCATGGGAATTCTGCCCATTCCATTGTCATAAATCGTACAAATTAGGAGAACCCTCCAAAATCCCTGAGGCCATCCCAATAGTGTAGATCGCCCGGGACAAAAAAGGGCGGTTGATACCAGCTGAGCATCTACCTCCTCTCATCTACCTCCACTCATACCAAGAAGATTGAACCAGACAGGACCCGAGGCCATTATCGGATCCATTGCTTTGGTTTACAGGCATGTCTCCTCAAAAGCCTGGATTCCAATACCAGCAGAGGGGATTTCCCGAGTCACCCATCAGAACAAATCTCGTCTCCACGTGGAAACTTGTGCATGGGAGCTATGCCAAAGCTTAGGAGAATACTTCAGGGTCCCGGTGCCACCTCCCCATTCCAAGGCCCTCATGGACACAAACACACATTAGGACCCATCCTCTGGAAAGTGCATTTCAACTCAGCCACCCCGGTTGCTCCCGCAGATCCATTAGATCTAAACTGTCTTGTTGCTAGGAGACAATTGGAAGGCGAGGCGGACTTCCCAGGCATCCATCCTCGAACGGTGCTCTGGAGTCATTCCATATGGGATGTCCTGGAGCTGTCCAACAGGTCTCAATTGTCCCGCAGAAGGAATCCTTGAAGGGGGCATCCCACATCTCCCAACGTGGAAAACCTCCATGGCCTCGAGATTCCGCTCCCTTCATGAAGGGGCCGTCATGCACAGAAACTCCAACCTGAGCCAACGTCGGATCCTCGACCTGACTTCAGATGCATGAGATATTGGTTCAGATCTGCAGGGGGTACCTGCCGTGCCCTCACCCTGAAATCGAAGTCTAGCTTGTGTTCTCAGACTTCCGTCCTCACTCTCCTGGCCCCGAAGCCCTCATGTTTGGCAATTCCGGACCGACAATGAAGCACTCTGCCTGCCCTCTAGAAAAAATATATTGCCTAATGAGCTGACCAGGCAGCTTAAATGAAGATAAACCTACACGGCACTCGAATGTACCCAAATTATATAGTCTAACCTGGGCACTAATGCACTGTCTGACACAACCTGAGCCCGGACCTGCTGACCAACACCCAGACAGCTGACCACACCCTGAGCACATCAGACCCGCCCTGGCCTTAGGTCATCATCTCTTCCCTACCTCAGTTTTCAGGCTTCAGAACCTAGACTTTATCTCCAATCACTGCCCACGGGTGACTCTGATGCAGAAATCAGAACTCTTCCTGACCCATGGCAAGAAACCTTGTGGTTGGCATGTTGTCCAACGTTCAGTGTAGGAGAAAACAGCATTCACCCTGAGGCCCCGCCCATTCTTGAGTGCGACGAGAGCATAAACACGCATTGTGACCTCAGCGTGAGTCCTGTCCTCTAGTAAGTCCTCTCAGTGGCTGGACCATTAGATGTCATAATGGGCTTGACATGTCCCTAGTCCCCAATTTTTAACCAGATTTATGGTTGTCCAGTCGCCCCACCCCAGGGCTCTACTCTGGAATCCCTCATTTGGTGGGACATCTGAGGTTGAAAAACAAAATGAAACAAATCGACAACAACAACAAAAAAACGGACTTCTTCCATCCCCAGAATGACCCCAAACTCTTTGGACGGGACCGAACCCCCAGAGAGTAAGACTCGTCCATTTCCCATGAAGTCACCCGGCAATTTCACGACCATGAGTGACACGATATCCAGAGACAAAAACTTGAGCAAGAGCCTCACACTCGCCCTTTTTTTCATATCCCGAAGTGTTCTCCTCATGGTCTGTAGATCAGTCCTGACATACCTATGACCCAAAACATAAGCCGAGTTTGTGTTTTCAGACAACTGTCCAATGAGCTCTGGCCTACACACCCTACAGGCTCAGGGCCCTGGAGCCAAACCTGAGGACTGTACTTGCCCTCTCCAAGGGAATTGTATGTGCCCATTCCAATGGCCACAACCCTACTAGTAGGATAACCTCCAAAGTCCCTGAGGCCATCCCAATAGTTGTGGCTTCCCAGGACAAACAGGGGCAATCTGAGCCCATCTGAGCACCTACCTGCACTCAGACCCGTAGACTGTTGTCCCCAGAGGTAAAAAGGAACGAACAGGCCCCTAGGCACTAATCGGATCCATTGCTTTGGTTTCCAGGCATCTCTCCTCAGAGGCCTGGATTTCAATACCAGCATATGGCTGTTCCTTGACTCACCCATCAGAACAAATCTCATCTACACTTGGGAAACATGCACGTTAGAGCTGTGCCAAAGCCTCTGTTTAGGAGAACCCTTCAGGGCCCCAGGGCCACCGCTTCATTCCAAGGTCTCCATAGACACAAAAACATATTAGGACACATCCACAGGAGAGTCCATTTCAACTCAGCCTCCTCGGTTGCCCCCCACATCCAGCAGATCTAACCTGTCTTGTTGCTTGGAGACCATTGGAATGCGAGGTGGGCTACCCAGCCATCCATCCTTAGAACCCTGCTCGGAATCGTTGGCCTGGAGCCAACCAACAGGTCTCAATTGTCCTGCAGAAGAATCTTTGCAGTTTGGAGCTTCTCACAACTTCCATCGTGGGAAAACCCCCATGTCCACGTGATCCAACCCCCTTCAAGAAAGGGCCATCAGGGCAGAAAGTCCAACCTGAGCGATCGTCTGATCCTTGCCCTGACTTCAGATGCACGAGATCTCGATTGAGGTCTGTAGATTGTGCCTGCCATATCCTCACCCAGAAACCTAGGCCTAGCTTGGGTTCTCAGACTGCGTCCTCAGACTACTGGCCCACAAGCCCTCCAGTTGGGCAATCCAGAACTACAATGCCGCACTCTGCCTGCCCTACAGAAGTCAAACATTGCCCTCATTGCTACCCCGAAACCCCAAAAGAAAATCAACCTGCACGCCATTCGGCTGTACCCCCACCATATAGGCTGACCTGGGCACTATTTCCCCTTCTGACCCAGCCTGAGCCTTGGACCTCCTGGTCCCACCCAGACAGCTGGCCGCACACTGAGCACATCGGACCCGCCATGGCCTTAGGTCGTCATCTCTTCCCAACTGCGGTTTTCAGGCTCCAGAACCTAGACCTTATCTCCAACCACTGCCCAGGGTTGAAAATGATGCAGAAATCAGAACTCTTTCCCCATGGCAAGAAACCTTGTGGTTGGCATGTTGTCCAACGTTCAGTGTAGTTGAAACAAGCGTGGCCCATGAGGCCCAGCCCATGCTTGCGGGCCACATTGGTCACAAACACACATTGTGACCCTCAGCCTGAGCCCAGTCCTCAGGTAAGGCCTCTCAGGGCCTATATGAAGAGACAGCATATTGGGCTTGCCATGCCCCTAGGCCCCAATTTTTAACCATAGTTCGGGTTGTCCCTTCACTCTTCCCCAGGGCTCTGCTTTGGAATTCCTCTTTTGGTGGGACACCTGAGGTAACAAACCTGAAAGGAGTCCTCCCATCCCACAGATTGACGAAAAACAATTGGGATCGGGCCAAATCCACAGAGAGGAAGATTCGTCCATGGCCCATGAGACCTCCACAACATTCCACGGCCATCACTGAAACAAAATCCAGAGACAAAAGCCTGAGCTTGCGACTCAGACTCGCTCATTCTTCATATCCTGATGAGTTCGTCTCATGGTTTGTAGATCGGGCGTGCCATACCTACGTCCCCAAACTTAAGCTGAGTTTGTGTTTTCAGTCTTCTGTCCTCAAAGTCCTGGGCCACACTCCCTCCAGGCTGGGGCCCCTGGAGCCACACATTAGGACTGCCCCCACCCAATCCATGGGAATTCTGCCCATTCCATTGTCAAAAATCGTACAAATTAGGAGAACCCTCCAAAGTCCCTGAGGCCATCCCAATAGTGTAGGTCGCCCGGGACAAAAAAGGGCGGTTGATACCAGCTGAGCATCTACCTCCACTCATCTACCTCCACTCATACCAAGAAGATTGAACCAGACAGGACCCGAGGCCATTATCGGATCCATTGCTTTGGTTTACAGGCATGTCTCCTCAAAAGCCTGCATTCCAATACCAGCAGAGGGGATTTCCTGAGGCACCCATCAGAACAAATCTCGTCTACACAAGGAAATTTTTACATGGGAGCTATGCCAAAGCTTAGGAGAATACTTCAGGGTCCCGGTGCCACCTCCCCATTCCAAGGCCCTCATGGACACATACACACGTTAGGACCCATCCTCTGGAAAGTGCATTTCAACTCAGCCACCCCGGTTGCTCCCGCAGATCCATTACATCTAAACTGTCTAGTTGCTAGGAGACAATTGGAAGGCGAGGCGCACTTCCCAGGCATCCATCCTCGAACAGTGCTCTGGAGTCATTCCATATGGGATGTCCTGGAGCTGTCCAACAGGTCTCAATTGTCCCGCAGAAGGAATCCTTGAAGGGGGCATCCCACATCTCCCAACGTGGAAAACCTCCATGGCCTCGAGATTCCGCTCTCTTCGTGAAGGGGCCGTCATGCACAGAAACTCCAACCTGAGCCAACGTCGGATCCTCGCCCTGACTTCAGATGCATGAGATATTGGTTCAGATCTGCACGTGTTACCTACCGTGCCCTCACCCTGAATCCGAAGTCTAGCTTGTGTTCTCAGACTTCCGTCCTCACTCTCCTGGCCCCGAAGACCTCAAGTTTGGCAATTCCGGACCGACAATGAAGCACTCTGCCTGCCCTCTAGAAAAAATATATTGCCTAATGAGCAGCCCAGGCAGCTTAAATGAGGATAAACCTACACGGCACTCGAATGTACCCGAATTATATAGTCTATCCTGGGCACTAATGCACTGTCTGACACAACCTGAGCCTGGACCCGCTGACCAACACCCAGACAGCTGACCGCACGCTGAGCACATCAGACCCGCCATGGCCTTAGGTCATCATCTCTTCCCTACCTCAGTTTTCAGGCTTCAGAACCTAGACCTTATCTCCAATCACTGCCCACGGGTGACTGTGATGCAGAAATCAGAACTCTTCCTGACCCATGGCAAGAAACCTTGTGGTTGGCATGTTGTCCAACGTTCAGTGTAGGAGAAACCAGCATTCACCCTGAGGCCCCGCCCATTCTTGCGTGCGACGAGAGCATAAACACACATTGTGACCTCAGCGTGAGTCCTGTCCTCTAGTAAGTCCTCTCAGTGGCTGGACCATTAGATGTCATAATGGGCTTGACATGTCCCTAGTCCCCAATTTTTAACCAGATTTCTGGTTGTCCAGTCGCCCCACCCCAGGGCTCTACTCTGGAATCCCTCATTTGGTGGGACATATGAGGTTGAAAAACAAAATGAAACAAATCGACAACAACAACAAAAAAACGGACTTCTTCCATCCCCAGAATGACTCCAAACTCTTTGGACGGGACCGAACCCCCAGAGATTAAGACTCGTCCATTTCCCATGAAGTCACCCGGCAATTTCACGACCATGAGTGACACGATATCCAGAGACAAAAACTTGAGCAAGAGCCTCACACTCGCCCTTTTTTCATATCCCGAAGTGTTCTCCTCATGGTCTGTAGATCAGTCCTGACATACCTATGACCCAAAACATAAGCCGAGTTTGTGTTTTCAGACAACTGTCCAAACAGCTCTGGCCTACACACCCTACAGGCTCAGGGCCCTGGAGCCAAACCTGAGGACTGTACTTGCCCTCTCCAAGGGAATTGTATGTGCCCATTCCAATGGCCACAACCCTACTAGTAGGATAACCTCCAAAGTCCCTGAGGCCATCCCAATAGTTGTGGCTTCCCAGGACAAACAGGGGCAATCTGAGCCCATCTGAGCACCTACCTGCACTCAGACCCGTAGACTGTTGTCCCCAGAGGTAAAAAGGAACGAACAGGCCCCTAGGCACTAATCGGATCCATTGCTTTGGTTTCCAGGCATCTCTCCTCAGAGGCCTGGATTTCAATACCAGCATATGGCTGTTCCTTGACTCACCCATCAGAACAAATCTCATCTACACTTGGGAAACATGCACGTTAGAGCTGTGCCAAAGCCTCTGTTTAGGAGAACCCTTCAGGGCCCCAGGGCCACCGCTTCATTCCAAGGTCTCCATAGACACAAAAACATATTAGGACACATCCACAGGAGAGTCCATTTCAACTAGGCCTCCTCGGTTGCCCCCCACATCCAGCAGATCTAACCTGTCTTGTTGCTTGGAGACCATTGGAATGCGAGGTGGGCTACCCAGCCATCCATCCTTAGAACCCTGCTCGGAATCGTTGGCCTGGAGCCAACCAACAGGTCTCAATTGTCCTGCAGAAGAATCTTTGCAGTTTGGAGCTTCTCACAACTTCCATCGTGGGAAAACCCCCATGTCCACGTGATCCAACCCCCTTCAAGAAAGGGCCATCAGGGCAGAAAGTCCAACCTGAGCGATCGTCTGATCCTTGCCCTGACTTCAGATGCACGAGATCTCGATTGAGGTCTGTAGATTGTGCCTGCCATATCCTCACCCAGAAACCTAGGCCTAGCTTGGGTTCTCAGACTGCGTCCTCAGACTACTGGCCCACAAGCCCTCCAGTTGGGCAATCCAGAACTACAATGCCGCACTCTGCCTGCCCTACAGAAATCAAACATTGCCCTCATTGCTACCCCGAAACCCCAAAAGAAAATCAACCTGCACGCCATTCGGCTGTACCCCAAACATATAGGCTGACCTGGGCACTATTTCCCCTTCTGACCCAGCCTGAGCCTGGACCTCCTGGTCCCACCCAGACAGCTGGCCGCACACTGAGCACATCGGACCCGCCATGGCCTTAGGTCGTCATCTCTTCCCAACTGCGGTTTTCAGGTTCCAGAACCTAGACCTTATCTCCAACCACTGCCCAGGGTTGAAAATGATGCAGAAATCAGAACTCTTTACCCATGGCAAGAAACCTTGTGGTTGGCATGTTGTCCAACGTTCAGTGTATTTGAAACAAGCGTGGCCCATGAGGCCCAGCCCATGCTTGCGGGCCACATTGGTCACAAACACACATTGTGACCCTCAGCCTGAGCCCAGTCCTCAGGTAAGGCCTCTCAGGGCCTATATGAAGAGACAGCATATTGGGCTTGCCATGCCCCTAGGCCCCAATTTTTAACCATAGTTCGGGTTGTCCCTTCACTCTTCCCCAGGGCTCTGCTTTGGAATGCCTCTTTTGGTGGGACACCTGAGTTAACAAACCTGAAAGGAGTCCTCCCATCCCACAGATTGACGAAAAACAATTGGGATCGGGCCAAATCCACAGAGAGGAAGATTCGTCCATGGCCCATGAGACATCCACAACATTCCACGGCCATCGCTGAAACAAAATCCAGAGACAAAAGCCTGAGCAAGCTCCTCAGACTCGCTCATTCTTCATGTCCTGAAGAGTTCTTCTCATGGTTTGTAGATCGGGCGTGCCATAACTACGTCCCCAAACTTAAGCTGAGTTTGTTTTTTCAGTCTTCTGTCCTCAAAGTCCTGGGCCACACTCCCTCCATGCTGGGGCCCCTGGAGCCACACATTAGGACTGCCCCCACCCAATCCAAGGGAATTCTGCCCATTCCATTGTCAAACATCGTACAAATTAGGAGAACCCTCCAAAGTCCCTGAGGCCATCCCAATAGTGTAGGTCGCCCGGGATAAAAAAGGGCGGTTGATACCGGATGAGCATCTACCTCCACTCATCTACCTCCACTCATACCAAGAAGATTGAACCAGACAGGACCCGAGGCCATTATCGGATCCATTGCTTTGGTTTACAGGCATGTCTCCTCAAAAGCCTGCATTCCAATACCAGCAGAGGGGATTTCCTGAGGCACCCATCAGAACAAATCTCGTCTACACAAGGAAATTTTTACATGGGAGCTATGCCAAAGCTTAGAAGAATACTTCAGGGTCCCGGTGCCACCTCCCCATTCCAAGGCCCTCATGGACACATACACACGTTAGGACCCATCCTCTGGAAAGTGCATTTCAACTCAGCCACCCCGGTTGCTCCCGCAGATCCATTACATCTAAACTGTCTAGTTGCTAGGAGACAATTGGAAGGCGAGGCGCACTTCCCAGGCATCCATCCTCGAACGGTGCTCTGGAGTCATTCCATATGGGATGTCCTGGAGCTGTCCAACAGGTCTCAATTGTCCCGCAGAAGGAATCCTTGAAGGGGGCATCCCACATCTCCCAACGTGGAAAACCTCCATGGCCTCGAGATTCCGCTCTCTTCGTGAAGGGGCCGTCATGCACAGAAACTCCAACCTGAGCCAACGTCGGATCCTCGCCCTGACTTCAGATGCATGAGATATTGGTTCAGATCTGCACGTGTTACCTACCGTGCCCTCACCCTGAATCCGAAGTCTAGCTTGTGTTCTCAGACTTCCGTCCTCACTCTCCTGGCCCCGAAGACCTCAAGTTTGGCAATTCCGGACCGACAATGAAGCACTCTGCCTGCCCTCTAGAAAAAATATATTGCCTAATGAGCAGCCCAGGCAGCTTAAATGAGGATAAACCTACACGGCACTCGAATGTACCCGAATTATATAGTCTAACCTGGGCACTAATGCACTGTCTGACACAACCTGAGCCTGGACCCGCTGACCAACACCCAGACAGCTGACCGCACGCTGAGCACATCAGACCCGCCATGGCCTTAGGTCATCATCTCTTCCCTACCTCAGTTTTCAGGCTTCAGAACCTAGACTTTATCTCCAATCACTGCCCACGGGTGACTGTGATGCAGAAATCAGAACTCTTCCTGACCCATGGCAAGAAACCTTGTGGTTGGCATGTTGTCCAACGTTCAGTGTAGGAGAAACCAGCATTCACCCTGAGGCCCCGCCCATTCTTGCGTGCGACAAGAGCATAAACACACATTGTGACCTCAGCGTGAGTCCTGTCCTCTAGTAAGTCCTCTCAGTGGCTGGAACATTAGATGTCATAATGGGCTTGACATGTCCCTAGTCCCCAATTTTTAACCAGATTTCTGGTTGTCCAGTCGCCCCACCCCAGGGCTCTACTCTGGAATCCCTCATTTGGTGGGACATATGAGGTTGAAAAACAAAATGAAACAAATCGACAACAACAACAAAAAAACGGACTTCTTCCATCCCCAGAATGACTCCAAACTCTTTGGACGGGACCGAACCCCCAGAGATTAAGACTCGTCCATTTCCCATGAAGTCACCCGGCAATTTCACGACCATGAGTGACACGATATCCAGAGACAAAAACTTGAGCAAGAGCCTCACACTCGCCCTTTTTTCATATCCCGAAGTGTTCTCCTCATGGTCTGTAGATCAGTCCTGACATACCTATGACCCAAAACATAAGCCGAGTTTGTGTTTTCAGACAACTGTCCAAACAGCTCTGGCCTACACACCCTACAGGCTCAGGGCCCTGGAGCCAAACCTGAGGACTGTACTTGCCCTCTCCAAGGGAATTGTATGTGCCCATTCCAATGGCCACAACCCTACTAGTAGGATAACCTCCAAAGTCCCTGAGGCCATCCCAATAGTTGTGGCTTCCCAGGACAAACAGGGGCAATCTGAGCCCATCTGAGCACCTACCTGCACTCAGACCCGTAGACTGTTGTCCCCAGAGGTAAAAAGGAACGAACAGGCCCCTAGGCACTAATCGGATCCATTGCTTTGGTTTCCAGGCATCTCTGCTCAGAGGCCTGGATTTCAATACCAGCATATGGCTGTTCCTTGACTCACCCATCAGAACAAATCTCATCTACACTTGGGAAACATGCACGTTAGAGCTGTGCCAAAGCCTCTGTTTAGGAGAACCCTTCAGGGCCCCAGGGCCACCGCTTCATTCCAAGGTCTCCATAGACACAAAAACATATTAGGACACATCCACAGGAGAGTCCATTTCAACTAGGCCTCCTCGGTTGCCCCCCACATCCAGCAGATCTAACCTGTCTTGTTGCTTGGAGACCATTGGAATGCGAGGTGGGCTACCCAGCCATCCATCCTTAGAACCCTGCTCGGAATCGTTGGCCTGGAGCCAACCAACAGGTCTCAATTGTCCTGCAGAAGAATCTTTGCAGTTTGGAGCTTCTCACAACTTCCATCGTGGGAAAACCCCCATGTCCACGTGATCCAACCCCCTTCAAGAAAGGGCCATCAGGGCAGAAAGTCCAACCTGAGCGATCGTCTGATCCTTGCCCTGACTTCAGATGCACGAGATCTCGATTGAGGTCTGTAGATTGTGCCTGCCATATCCTCACCCAGAAACCTAGGCCTAGCTTGGGTTCTCAGACTGCGTCCTCAGACTACTGGCCCACAAGCCCTCCAGTTGGGCAATCCAGAACTACAATGCCGCACTCTGCCTGCCCTACAGAAATCAAACATTGCCCTCATTGCTACCCCGAAACCCCAAAAGAAAATCAACCTGCACGCCATTCGGCTGTACCCCAAACATATAGGCTGACCTGGGCACTATTTCCCCTTCTGACCCAGCCTGAGCCTGGACCTCCTGGTCCCACCCAGACAGCTGGCCGCACACTGAGCACATCGGACCCGCCATGGCCTTAGGTCGTCATCTCTTCCCAACTGCGGTTTTCAGGCTCCAGAACCTAGACCTTATCTCCAACCACTGCCCAGGGTTGAAAATGATGCAGAAATCAGAACTCTTTACCCATGGCAAGAAACCTTGTGGTTGGCATGTTGTCCAACGTTCAGTGTAGTTGAAACAAGCGTGGCCCCTGAGGCCCAGCCCATGCTTGCGGGCCACATTGGTCACAAACACACATTGTGACCCTCAGCCTGAGCCCAGTCCTCAGGTCAGGCCTCTCAGGGCCTTTATGAAGAGACAGCATATTGGGCTTGCCATGCCCCTAGGCCCCAATTTTTAACCATAGTTCGGGTTGTCCCTTCACTCTTCCCCAGGGCTCTGCTTTGGAATTCCTCTTTTGGTGGGACACCTGAGGTAACAAACCTGAAAGGAGTCCTCCCATCCCACAGATGGACGAAAAACAATTGGGATCGGGCCAAATCCACAGAGAGGAAGATTCGTCCATGGCCCATGAGACCTCCACAACATTCCACGGCCATCGCTGAAACAAAATCCAGAGACAAAAGCCTGAGCAAGCTCCTCAGACTCGCTCATTCTTCATGTCCTGAAGAGTTCTTCTCATGGTTTGTAGATCGGGCGTGCCATAACTACGTCCCCAAACTTAAGCTGAGTTTGTGTTTTCAGTCTTCTGTCCTCAAAGTCCTGGGCCACACTCCCTCCAGGCTGGGGCCCCTGGAGCCACACATTAGGACTGCCCCCACCCAATCCATGGGAATTCTGCCCATTCCATTGTCAAACATCGTACAAATTAGGAGAACCCTCCAAAGTCCCTGAGGCCATCCCAATAGTGTAGGTCGCCCGGGACAAAAAAGGGCGGTTGATACCGGATGAGCATCTACCTCCACTCATCTACCTCCACTCATACGAAGAAGATTGAACCAGACAGGACCCGAGGCCATTATCGGATCCATTGCTTTGGTTTACAGGCATGTCTCCTCAAAAGCCTGCATTCCAATACCAGCAGAGGGGATTTCCTGAGGCACCCATCAGAACAAATCTCGTCTACACAAGGAAATTTTTACATGGGAGCTATGCCAAAGCTTAGGAGAATACTTCAGGGTCCCGGTGCCACCTCCCCATTCCAAGGCCCTCATGGACACAAACACACGTTAGGACCCTTCCTCTGGAAAGTGCATTTCAACTCAGCCACCCCGGTTGCTCCCGCAGATCCATTACATCTAAACTGTCTAGTTGCTAGGAGACAATTGGAAGGCGAGCCGGACTTCCCAGGCATCCATCCTGGAACGGTGCTCTGGAGTCATTCCATATGGGATGTCCTGGAGCTGTCCAACAGGTCTCAATTGTCCCGCAGAAGGAATCCTTGAAGGGGGCATCCCACATCTCCCAACGTGGAAAACCTCCATGGCCTCGAGATTCCGCTCTCTTCATGAAGGGGCCGTCATGCACAGAAACTCCAACCTGAGCCAACGTCGGATCCTCGCCCTGACTTCAGATGCATGAGATATTGGTTCAGATCTGCAGGTGGTACCTACCGTGCCCTCACCCTGAATCCGAAGTCTAGCTTGTGTTCTCAGACTTCCGTCCTCACTCTCCTGGCCCCGAAGCCCTCAAGTTTGGCAATTCCGGACCGACAATGAAGCACTCTGCCTGCCCTCTAGAAAAAATATATTGCCTAATGAGCAGCCCAGGCAGCTTAAATGAGGATAAACCTACACGGCACTCGAATGTACCCGAATTATATAGTCTAACCTGGGCACTAATGCACTGTCTGACACAACCTGAGCCTGGACCCGCTGACCAACACTCAGACAGCTGACCGCACGCTGAGCACATCAGACCCGCCATGGCCTTAGGTCATCATCTCTTCCCTACCTCAGTTTTCAGGCTTCAGAACCTAGACCTTATCTCCAATCACTGCCCACGGGTGACTGTGATGCAGAAATCAGAACTCTTCCTGACCCATGGCAAGAAAACTTGTGGTTGGCATGTTGTCCAACGTTCAGTGTAGGAGAAACCAGCATTCACCCTGAGGCCACGCCCATTCTTGAGTGCGACGTGAGCATAAACACGCATTGTGACCTCAGCGTGAGTCCTGTCCTCTAGTAAGTCCTCTCAGTGGCTGGACCATTAGATGTCATAATGGGCTTGACATGTCCCTAGTCCCCAATTTTTAACCAGATTTCTGGTTGTCCAGTCGCCCCACCCCAGGGCTCTACTCTGGAATCCCTCATTTGGTGGGACCGCTGAGGTTGAAAAACAAAATGAAACAAATCGACAACAACAAAAAAACGGACTTCTTCCATCCCCAGAATGACCCCAAACTCTTTGGACGGGACCGAACCCCCAGAGAGTAAGACTCGTCCATTTCCCATGAAGTCACCCGGCAATTTCACGACCATGAGTGACACGATATCCAGAGACAAAAACTTGAGCAAGAGCCTCACACTCGCCCTTTTTTCATATCCCGAAGTGTTCTCCTCATGGTCTGTAGATCAGTCCTGCCATACCTATGACCCAAAACATAAGCCGAGTTTGTGTTTTCAGACAACTGTCCAAACAGCTCTGGCCTACACACCCTACAGGCTCAGGGCCCTGGAGCCAAACCTGAGGACTGTACTTGCCCTCTCCAAGGGAATTGTATGTGCCCATTCCAATGGCCACAACCCTACTAGTAGGATAACCTCCAAAGTCCCTGAGGCCATCCCAATAGTTGTGGCTTCCCAGGACAAACAGGGGCAATCTGAGCCCATCTGAGCACCTACCTGCACTCAGACCCGTAGACTGTTGTCCCCAGAGGTAAAAAGGAACGAACAGGCCCCTAGGCACTAATCGGATCCATTGCTTTGGTTTCCAGGCATCTCTCCTCAGAGGCCTGGATTTCAATACCAGCATATGGCTGTTCCTTGACTCACCCATCAGAACAAATCTCATCTACACTTGGGAAACATGCACGTTAGAGCTGTGCCAAAGCCTCTGTTTAGGAGAACCCTTCAGGGCCCCAGGGCCACCGCTTCATTCCAAGGTCTCCATAGACACAAAAACATATTAGGACACATCCACAGGAGAGTCCATTTCAACTAGGCCTCCTCGGTTGCCCCCCACATCCAGCAGATCTAACCTGTCTTGTTGCTTGGAGACCATTGGAATGCGAGGTGGGCTACCCAGCCATCCATCCTTAGAACCCTGCTCGGAATCGTTGGCCTGGAGCCAACCAACAGGTCTCAATTGTCCTGCAGAAGAATCTTTGCAGTTTGGAGCTTCTCACAACTTCCATCGTGGGAAAACCCCCATGTCCACGTGATCCAACCCCCTTCAAGAAAGGGCCATCAGGGCAGAAAGTCCAACCTGAGCGATCGTCTGATCCTTGCCCTGACTTCAGATGCACGAGATCTCGATTGAGGTCTGTAGATTGTGCCTGCCATATCCTCACCCAGAAACCTAGGCCTAGCTTGGGTTCTCAGACTGCGTCCTCAGACTACTGGCCCACAAGCCCTCCAGTTGGGCAATCCAGAACTACAATGCCGCACTCTGCCTGCCCTACAGAAATCAAACATTGCCCTCATTGCTACCCCGAAACCCCAAAAGAAAATCAACCTGCACGCCATTCGGCTGTACCCCAAACATATAGGCTGACCTGGGCACTATTTCCCCTTCTGACCCAGCCTGAGCCTGGACCTCCTGGTCCCACCCAGACAGCTGGCCGCACACTGAGCACATCGGACCCGCCATGGCCTTAGGTCGTCATCTCTTCCCAACTGCGGTTTTCAGGCTCCAGAACCTAGACCTTATCTCCAACCACAGCCCAGGGTTGAAAATGATGCAGAAATCAGAACTCTTTCCCCATGGCAAGAAACCTTGTGGTTGGCATGTTGTCCAACGTTCAGTGTATTTGAAACAAGCGTGGCCCATGAGGCCCAGCCCATGCTTGCGGGCCACATTGGTCACAAACACACATTGTGACCCTCAGCCTGAGCCCAGTCCTCAGGTCAGGCCTCTCAGGGCCTATATGAAGAGACAGCATATTGGGCTTGCCATGCCCCTAGGCCCCAATTTTTAACCATAGTTCGGGTTGTCCCTTCACTCTTCCCCAGGGCTCTGCTTTGGAATTCCTCTTTTGGTGGGACACCTGAGGTAACAAACCTGAAAGGAGTCCTCCCATCCCACAGATTGACGAAAAACAATTGGGATCGGGCCAAATCCACAGAGAGGAAGATTCGTCCATGGCCCATGAGACCTCCACAACATTCCACGGCCATCGCTGAAACAAAATCCAGAGACAAAAGCCTGAGCAAGCTCCTCAGACTCGCTCATTCTTCATGTCCTGAAGAGTTCTTCTCATGGTTTGTAGATCGGGCGTGCCATACCTACGTCCCCAAACTTAAGCTGAGTTTGTGTTTTCAGTCTTCTGTCCTCAAAGTCCTGGGCCACACTCCCTCCAGGCTGGGGCCCCTGGAGCCACACATTAGGACTGCCCCCACCCAATCCATGGGAATTCTGCCCATTCCATTGTCAAACATCGTACAAATTAGGAGAACCCTCCAAAGTCCCTGAGGCCATCCCAATAGTGTAGGTGGCCCGGGACAAAAAAGGGCGGTTGATACCGGATGAGCATCTACCTCCACTCATCTACCTCCACTCATACCAAGAAGATTGAACCAGACAGGACCCGAGGCCATTATCGGATCCATTGCTTTGGTTTACAGGCATGTCTCCTCAAAAGCCTGCATTCCAATACCAGCAGAGGGGATTTCTTGAGGCACCCATCATAACAAATCTCGTCTACACAAGGAAATTTTTACATGGGAGCTATGCCAAAGCTTAGGAGAATACTTCAGGGTCCCGGTGCCACCTCCCCATTCCAAGGCCCTCATGGACACAAACACACGTTAGGACCCATCCTCTGGAAAGTGCATTTCAACTCAGCCACCCCGGTTGCTCCCGCAGATCCATTACATCTAAACTGTCTAGTTGCTAGGAGACAATTGGAAGGCGAGCCGGACTTCCCAGGCATCCATCCTGGAACGGTGCTCTGGAGTCATTCCATATGGGATGTCCTGGAGCTGTCCAACAGGTCTCAATTGTCCCGCAGAAGGAATCCTTGAAGGGGGCATCCCACATCTCCCAACGTGGAAAACCTCCATGGCCTCGAGATTCCGCTCTCTTCATGAAGGGGCCGTCATGCACAGAAACTCCAACCTGAGCCAACGTCGGATCCTCGCCCTGACTTCAGATGCATGAGATATTGGTTCAGATCTGCACGTGTTACCTACCGTGCCCTCACCCTGAATCCGAAGTCTAGCTTGTGTTCTCAGACTTCCGTCCTCACTCTCCTGGCCCGAAGCCCTCAAGTTTGGCAATTCCGGACCGACAATGAAGTACTCTGCCTGCCCTCTAGAAAAAATATATTGCCTAATGAGCAGCCCAGGCAGCTTAAATGAGGATAAACCTACACGGCACTCGAATGTACCTGAATTATATAGTCTAACCTGGGCACTAATGCACTGTCTGACACAACCTGAGCCTGGACCTGCTGACCAACACCCAGACAGCTGACCGCACGCTGAGCACATCAGACCCGCCATGGCCTTAGGTCATCATCTCTTCCCTACCTCAGTTT
The DNA here is from genome assembly GCF_964662115.1 of Mustela nivalis. NCBI lineage: Eukaryota > Metazoa > Chordata > Mammalia > Carnivora > Mustelidae > Mustela > Mustela nivalis. Next base: position 71,680 of record NW_028136215.1, read on the forward strand.
TCAGGCTTCAGAACCTAGACCTTATCTCCAATCACTGCCCACGGGTGACTGTGATGCAGAAATCAGAACTCTTCCTGACCCATGGCAAGAAACCTTGTGGTTGGCATGTTGTCCAACGTTCAGTGTAGGAGAAACCAGCATTCACCCTGAGGCCACGCCCATTCTTGAGTGCGACATGAGCATAAACACGCATTGTGACCTCAGCGTGAGTCCTGTCCTCTAGTAAGTCCTCTCAGTGGCTGGACCTTTAGATGTCATAATGGGCTTGACATGTCCCTAGTCCCCAATTTTTAACCAGATTTCTGGTTGTCCAGTCGCCCCACCCCAGGGCTCTACTCTGGAATCCCTCATTTGGTGGGACCGCTGAGGTTGAAAAACAAAATGAAACAAATCGACAACAACAAAAAAACGGACTTCTTCCATCCCCAGAATGACCCCAAACTCTTTGGACGGGACCGAACCCCCAGAGAGTATGACTCGTCCATTTCCCATGAAGTCACCCGGCAATTTCACGACCATGAGTGACAAGATATCCAGAGACAAAAACTTGAGCAAGAGCCTCACACTCGCCCTTTTTTCATATCCCGAAGTGTTCTCCTCATGGTCTGTAGATCAGTCCTGCCATACCTATGAACCAAAACATAAGCCGAGTTTGTGTTTTCAGACAACTGTCCAAACAGCTCTGGCCTACACACCCTACAGGCTCAGGGCCCTGGAGCCAAACCTGAGGACTGTACTTGCCCTCTCCAAGGGAATTGTATGTGCCCATTCCAATGGCCACAACCCTACTAGTAGGATAACCTTCAAAGTCCCTGAGGCCATCCCAATAGTTGTGGCTTCCCAGGACAAACAGGGGCTATATGAGCCCATCTGAGCACCTACCTGCACTCAGACCCGTAGACTGATGTCCCCAGAGGTAAAAAGGAACGAACAGGCCCCTAGGCACTAATCGGATCCATTGCTTTGGTTTCCAGGCATCTCTCCTCAGAGGCCTGGATTTCAATACCAGCATATGGCTGTTCCTTGACTCACCCATCAGAACAAATCTCATCTACACATGGGAAACATGCACGTTGGAGCTGTGTCAAAGCCTCTGTTTAGGAGAACCCTTCAGGGCCCCAGGGCCACCGCTTCATTCCAAGGTCTCCATAGACACAAAAACATATTAGGACACATCCACAGGAGAGTCCATTTCAACTCAGCCTCCTCGGTTGCCCCCACATCCAGCAGATCTAACCTGTCTTGTTGCTTGGAGACCATTGGAATGCGAGGTGGGCTACCCAGCCATCCATCCTTAGAACCCTGCTCCGAATCGTTGGCCTGGAGCCAACCAACAGGTCTCAATTGTCCTGCAGAAGAATCTTTGCAGTTTGGAGCTTCTCACAACTCCCATCGTGGGAAAACCCCCATGTCCTCGTGATCCAACCCCCTTCAAGAAAGGCCATCAGGGCAGAAAGTCCAACCTGAGCGATCGTCTGATCCTTGCCCTGACTTCAGATGCACGAGATCTCGATTGAGGTCTGTAGATTGTGCCTGCCATATCCTCACCCAGAAACCTAGGCCTAGCTTGGGTTCTCAGACTCCGTCTTCAGACTAGTGGCCCACAAGCCCTCCAGTTTGGCAATCCAGAACTACAATGCCGCACTCTCCCTGCCCTACAGAAGTAAAACATTGCCCTCAGGGCTACCCCGAAACCGCAAATGAGGATCAACCTGCACGCCATTCGGCTGTACCCCAAACATATAGGCTGACCTGGGCACTATTTCCCCTTCTGACCCAGCCTGAGCCTGGAACTCCTGGTCCCACCCAGACACCTGGCCGCACACTGAGCACATCGGACCCGCCATGCCCTTAGGTCGTCATCTCTTCCCAACTGCGGTTTTCAGGCTCCAGAACCTAGACCTTATCTCCAAACACTGCCCAGGGTTGAGAATGATGCAGAAATCAGAACTCTTTCCTTATGGCAAGAAACCTTGTGGTTGGCATGTTGTCCAACGTTCAGTGTAGTTGAAACAAGCGTGGCCCATGAGGCCCAGCCCATGCTTGCGGGCCACATTGGTCACAAACACACATTGTGACCCTCAGCCTGAGCCCAGTCCTCAGGTAAGGCCTCTCAGGGCCTATATGAAGAGACAGCATATTGGGCTTGCCATGCGCCTAGGCCCCAATATTTAACCATAGTTCGGGTTGTCCCTTCACTCTTCCCCAGGGCTCTGCTTTGGAATTCCACTTTTGGTGGGACACCTGAGGTAACAAACCTGAAAGGAGTCCTCCCATCCCACAGATTGACGAAAAACAATTGGGATCAGGCGAAATCCACAGAGAGGAAGATTCGTCCATGGCCCATGAGACATCCACAACATTCCACGGCCATCGCTGAAACAAAATCCAGAGACAAAAGCCTGAGCAAGCTCCTCAGACTCGCTCATTCTTCATGTCCTGAAGAGTTCTTCTCATGGTTTGTAGATCGGGCGTGCCATAACTACGTCCCCAAACTTAAGCTGAGTTTGTGTTTTCAGTCTTCTGTCCTCAAAGTCCTGGGCCACACTCCCTCCAGTCTGGGGCCCGTGGAGCCACACATTAGGACTGCCCCCACCCAATCCATGGGAATTCTGCCCATTCCATTGTCAAACATCGTACAAATTAGGAGAATCCTCCAAAGTCCCTGAGGCCATCCCAATATTGTAGGTCGCCCGGGACAAAAAAGTGTGGTTGATACCGGATGAGCATCTACCTCCACTCATCTACCTCCACTCATACCAAGAAGATTGAACCAGACAGGACCCGAGGCCATTATCGGATCCATTGCTTTGGTTTACAGGCATTTCTCCTCAAAAGCCTGCATTCCAATACCAGCAGAGGGGATTTCCTGAGGCACCCATCAGAACAAATCTCGTCTCCACAAGGAAACTTGTGCATGGGAGCTATGCCAAAGCTTAGGAGAATACTTCAGGGTCCCGGTGCCACCTCCCCATTCCAAGGCCCTCATGGACACAAACACACGTTAGGACCCATCCTCTGGAAAGTGCATTTCAACTCAGCCACCCCGGTTGCTCCTGCAGATCCATTACATCTAAACTGTCTAGTTGCTAGGAGACAATTGGAAGGCGAGCCAGACTTCCCAGGCATCCATCCTGGAACGGTGCTCTGGAGTCATTCCATAAGGGATGAACTGGAGCTGTCCAACAGGTCTCAATTGTCCCGCAGAAGGAATCCTTGAAGGGGGCATCCCACATCTCCCAACGTGGAAAACCTCCATGGCCTCGAGATTCCGCTCTCTTCATGAAGGGGCCGTCATGCAAAGAAACTCCAACCTGAGCCAACGTCGGATCCTCGCCCTGACTTCAGATGCATGAGATATTGGTTCAGATCTGCAGGTGGTACCTGCCGTGCCCTCAACCTGAATCCGAAGTCTACCTTGTGTTCTCAGACTTCCGTCCTCACTCTCCTGGCCCCGAAGCCCTCAAGTTTGGCAATTCCGGACCGACAATGAAGCACTCTGCCTGCCCTCTAGAAAAAATATATTGCCTAATGAGCAGCCCAGGCAGGTTAAATGAGGATAAAACTACACGGCACTCGAATGTACCCTAATTATATAGTCTAACCTGGGCACTAATGCACTGTCTGACACAACCTGAGCCTGGACCTGCTGACCAAAACCCAGACAGCTGACCGCACGCTGAGCACATCAGACCCGCCATGGCCTTAGGTCATCATCTCTTCCCTACCTCAGTTTTCAGGCTTCAGAACCTAGACCTTATCTCCAATCACTGCCCACGGGTGACTGTGATGCAGAAATCAGAACTCTTCCTGACCCATGGCAAGAAACCTTGTGGTTGGCATGTTGTCCAACGTTCAGTGTAGGAGAAACCAGCATTCACGCTGAGGCCACGCCCATTCTTGAGTGCGAAGAGAGCATAAACACGCATTGTGACCTCAGCGTGAGTCCTGTCCTCTAGTAAGTCCTCTCAGTGGCTGGACCTTTAGATGTCATAATGGGCTTGACATGTCCCTAGTCCCCAATTTTTAACCAGATTTCTGGTTGTCCAGTCGCCCCACCCCAGGGCTCTACTCTGGAATCCCTCATTTGGTGGGACCTCTGAGGTTGAAAAACAAAATGAAACAAATCGACAACTACAAAAAAACGGACTTCTTCCATCCCCAGAATGACCCCAAACTCTTTAGACGGGACCGAACCCCCAGAGAGTAAAACTCGTCCATTTCCCATGAAGTCACCCGGCAATTTCACGACCATGAGTGACACGATATCCAGAGACAAAAACTTGAGCAAGAGCCTCACATTCGCCCTTTTTTCATATCCCGAAGTGTTCTCCTCATGGTCTGTAGATCAGTCCTGCCATACCTATGAACCAAAACATAAGCCGAGTTTGTGTTTTCAGACAACTGTCCAAGCAGCTCTGGCCTACACACCCTACAGGCTCAGGGCCCTGGAGCAAAACCTGAGGACTGTACTTGCCCTCTCCAAGGGAATTGTATGTGCCCATTCCAATGGCCACAACCCTACTAGTAGGATAACCTCCAAAGTCCCTGAGGCCATCCCAATAGTTGTGGCTTCCCAGGACAAACAGGAGCAATCTGTGCCCATCTGAGCACCTACCTGCACTCAGACCCGTAGACTGTTGTCCCCAGAGGTAAAAAGGAACGAACAGGCCCCTAGGCACTAATCGGATCCATTGCTTTGGTTTCCAGGCATCTCTCCTCAGAGGCCTGGATTTCAATACCAGGATATGGCTGTTCCTTGACTCACCCATCAGAACAAATCTCATCTACACTTGGGAAACATGCACGTTAGAGCTGTGCCAAAGCCTCTGTTTAGGAGAACCCTTCAGGGCCCCAGGGCCACCGCTTCATTCCAAGGTCTCCATAGACACAAAAACATATTAGGACACATCCACAGGAGAGATTATTTCAACTCAGCCTCCTCGGTTGCCCCCCACATCCAGCAGATCTAACCTGTCTTGTTGCTTGGAGAAAATTGGAATGCGAGGTGGGCTACCCAGCCATCCATCCTTAGAACCCTGCTCGGAATCGTTGGCCTGGAGCCAACCAACAGGTCTCAATTGTCCTGCAGAAGAATCTTTGCAGTTTGGAGCTTCTCACAACTTCCATCGTGGGAAAACCCCCATGTCCACGTGATCCAACCCCCTTCAAGAAAGGGCCATCAGTGCAGAAAGTCCAACCTGAGCGATCGTCTGATCCTTGCCCTGACTTCAGATGCACGAGATCTCGATTGAGGTCTGTAGATTGTGCCTGCCATATCCTCACCCAGAAACCTAGGCCTAGCTTGGGTTCTCAGACTGCGTCCTCAGACTACTGGCCCACAAGCCCTCCAGTTGGGCAATCCAGAACTACAATGCCGCACTCTGCCTGCCCTACAGAAATCAAACATTGCCCTCATTGCTACCCCGAAACCCCAAAAGAAAATCAACCTGCACGCCATTCGGCTGTACCCCAAACATATAGGCTGACCTGGGCACTATTTCCCCTTCTGACCCAGCCTGAGCCTGGACCTCCTGGTCCCACCCAGACAGCTGGCCGCACACTGAGCACATCGGACCCGCCATGGCCTTAGGTCGTCATCTCTTCCCAACTGCGGTTTTCAGGCTCCAGAACCTAGACCTTATCTCCAACCACTGCCCAGGGTTGAAAATGATGCAGAAATCAGAACTCTTTACCCATGGCAAGAAACCTTGTGGTTGGCATGTTGTCCAACGTTCAGTGTAGTTGAAACAAGCGTGGCCCATGAGGCCCAGCCCATGCTTGCGGGCCACATTGGTCACAAACACACATTGTGACCCTCAGCCTGAGCCCAGTCCTCAGGTAAGGCCTCTCAGGGCCTATATGAAGAGACAGCATATTGGGCTTGCCATGCCCCTAGGCCCCAATTTTTAACCATAGTTCGGGTTGTCCCTTCACTCTTCCCCAGGGCTCTGCTTTGGAATTCCTCTTTTGGTGGGACACCTGAGGTAACAAACCTGAAAGGAGTCCTCCCATCCCACAGATTGACGAAAAACAATTGGGATCGGGCCAAATCCACAGAGAGGAAGATTCGTCCATGGCCCATGAGACCTCCACAACATTCCACGGCCATCGCTGAAACAAAATCCAGAGACAAAAGCCTGAGCAAGCTCCTCAGACTCGCTCATTCTTCATGTCCTGAAGAGTTCTTCTCATGGTTTGTAGATCGGGCGTGCCATAACTACGTCCCCAAACTTTAGCTGAGTTTGTGTTTTCAGTCTTCTGTCCTCAAAGTCCTGGGCCACACTCCCTCCAGGCTGGGGCCCCTGGAGCCACACATTAGGACTGCCCCGACCCAATCCATGGGAATTCTGCCCATTCCATTGTCAAACATCGTACAAATTAGGAGAACCCTCCAAAGTCCCTGAGGCCATCCCAATAGTGTAGGTCGCCCGGGACAAAAAAGGGCGGTTGATACCGGATGAGCATCTACCTCCACTCATCTACCTCCACTCATACCAAGAAGATTGAACCAGACAGGACCCGAGGCCATTATCGGATCCATTGCTTTGGTTTACAGGCATGTCTCCTCAAAAGCCTGCATTCCAATACCAGCAGAGGGGATTTCCTGAGGCACCCATCAGAACAAATCTCGTCTACACAAGGAAATTTTTACATGGGAGCTATGCCAAAGCTTAGGAGAATACTTCAGGGTCCCGGTGCCACCTCCCCATTCCAAGGCCCTCATGGACACAAACACACGTTAGGACCCATCCTCTGGAAAGTGCATTTCAACTCAGCCACCCCGGTTGCTCCCGCAGATCCATTACATCTAAACTGTCTAGTTGCTAGGAGAAAATTGGAAGGCGAGCCGGACTTCCCAGGCATCCATCCTGGAACGGTGCTCTGGAGTCATTCCATATGGGATGTCCTGGAGCTGTCCAACAGGTCTCAATTGTCCCGCAGAAGGAATCCTTGAAGGGGGCATCCCACAACTCCCAACGTGGGAAAACCTCCATGGCCTTGAGATTCCGCTCCGTTCATGAAGGGGCAGTCATGCACTGAAACTCCAACCCGAGCCAACGTCTGATCCTCGCCGTGACTTCAGATGCATGAAATATTGGTTCAGATCTGCAGGAGGTACCTGCCGTGCCCTCGGCCTGAAGCCCAAGTCTAGCTTGTGTTCTCAGACTTCTGTCCTCACACTCCTGGCCCAGAAGCCCTCAAGTTTGGCAATTCTGGAACCAAAGTGCAGCACTCTGCCTGCCCTCTAGAAAAAATATCTTGCCTATTGAGCTCCCCAGGCACCTCAAATGAGGATAAACCTATACGGCACTCGACTGTACCCAAATCATATAGTCTAACCTGGGACTAATGCACTGACTGACACAACCTGAGCCCGAACCTCCTGACCAACACCCAGGCAGCTGACCGCACACTGAGCATATCAGACCCGCCATGGACTTAGGTCGTCATCTCTTCCCAACTTCGGTTTTTCAGGCTTCAGAACCTAGACCTTATCTCCAACCACTGCCCAGGGTTGAAAATGATGCAGATATCAGAAACCATTCCCCATGGCCAGAGACCTTGTGTTTGGCAGGTTGTCCAAAGTCCAGTGTAGTTGAAACCAGTGTGGCTCATGAGGCCCCGCCCATGCTCGCGGGCCACATTGGTCACAAACACACATTGTGACCCTCAGCATGATCCCAGTCCTCAAGTAAGGCCTCTCAGTGGCTGGATGAAGAGACAGCATATTGGGCCTGCCAAGCACCTAGGCCCCAATTTTTAACCATAGTTTGGGTTGTCCCTTCACTCTTCCCCAGGGCTCTGCTTTGGAATTCCTATTTTGTTCGGACACCTGAGGTAATAAACCTGAAAGGAGACCTCCTATCCGACAATTGAAGAAAAACTATTGGGACCGGGCCAAATCCACAGAGAGGAAGATTCGTCCATATCCCATGAGGCCTCCCCACATTCTACAGCCATTGTTGATACAAAATCCAGAGACAAAAGCCTGAGCAAGTGCCTCAGACTCGCTTTTTCTTCATATCCTGAGGGGTACTTCTCATGGTTTGTAGATTGGGCCTCCCATACCTACGTCCCAAAACCTTAGCTTAGTTTGTGTTTTCAGACTTCTGTCCTCAAAGTCCTGGGCCGCACACCCTCCAGGCTGGGGCCCCTGGAGCCACACATTAGGACTGTGCCTACCCAATCCATGGGAATTCTGCCCATTCCATTGTCCAAAATCTCACCAATTAAGAAAACTCTCCAAAGTCCCCGAGGCCATCCCAATAGTGTAGGTCTCCAGGGACAAACAAGGGCGGTGTGACACCAGGTGAGCATCTCCCTCCACTCATTCCATAGATGGATATCACCAGAGAAGAAGATTGAACCAGACAGGACCCTAGGCCATAATCGGATCCATTGTTTTGGTTTACAGGCATGTCTCCTCAGAAGCCTGGATTCCAATACCATCATAGGGGGTTTCCTGAGGCACCCCTCAGAACAAATCTCATCTCCACAAGGAAACTTGTGCATGGGAGGTAGGTCAAAAGTATAGGAGAATACTTCAGGGTCCCGGTGCCAACGCCCCATTCCAAGGCCTCATGGACACAAACACAAAATGGGCCCGAACCTAAAAGTCCACTTCAACTCAGCCACGCCGGTTGCTCCCGCAGAGCTATCCGATCTCAACTGTCTTGTTGCTAGGAGACATTTGGAATGCGAGGCCCGCTTCCCAGGCATCCACCCCGAATGGTGCTCTGGAGTCCTTCCATATGGGATATCCTGGAGCTGCCCAACAGGTCTCAATTGTCCCGCAGAAGGAATCCTTGAAGGGGGCATCCCACAACTCCCGACGTGGGAAAACCTCCATGGCCTTGAGATTCCGCTCCGTTCGGGAAGGGGCAGTCAGGCACAGAAACTCCAACCCGAGCCAACGTCTGATCCTCGCCGTGACTTCAGAAGCATGAGATATTCGTTCAGATCTGCAGGGGGTACCAGCCGTGCCCTCGGCCTGAAGCCCAAGTCTAGCTTCTGTTCTCAGACTTGTCCTCACACTCCTGGTCCAGAATCCCTCATGTTTGGCAATACCGGACCCACAATGCAGCACTCTGCCTGCCTCTAGAAAAAATATATTGCCTAATGAGTAGCCCAGGCACCTCAAATGAGGATAAACCTACACGGCTCTCGACTGTACCTGAATTATATAGTCTAACCTGGGTACTAATTCACTGTCTGACACAACCTGAACCCGAACCTCCGGACCAACACCCAGGCAGCTGACCGCACACTGAGCACATCAGACCCGCCATGGCCTTAGTTCGTCATCTCTTCCCAACTGCGGTTTTCAGGCTTCAGAACGTAGACCTTATCTCCAAACACTGCCCAGGGTTGAAAATGATGCAGAAATCAGAGCTCCTTCCCCATGGCAAGAGACCTTGTGATTGGCATGTTATCCAAAGTTCAGTGTAGTTGAAACCAGTGTGGCCCATGAGCCCCGCCCATGCTCGCGGGCCACATTGTTTACAAACATACATGCTGACCCTCAGCCTGTGCCCAGTCTTTAAGTAAGGCCACTCAGTGGCTGGATGAAGAGGCAGCATATTGGGTCTGCCATGCCCCTAGGCCCCAATTTATACCCATCGTTTGGGTTATCCCTTCACTCTTCCCCAGGTCTCTGCTTTGGAATTCCTCTTTGGTTGGGACACCTGAGGTAACAAACCTGAGAGGACACTTCCCATCCCACAGATTGACGGAAAGAAATTGGGACCGGGCCAAATCCACAGAGAGGAAGATTTGTCCATGGCCCATGAGGCCTCCCCACGTTCCACGCCCATCTTTGATACAAAATCCAGAGACAAAAGCCTGAGCAAGCGCCTCAGACTCGCTCTTTCTTCATATCCTGAAGAGTCCTTCTCATGGTTTGTAGATTGGCCCTGCCATACCTACGTTCCCAACCTAAGCTGAGTTTGTGTTTTCAGACTTCTGTCCTCAGATTCCTGGGCCACACACCCTACAGGCTGGGGCCCCTGGAGCCACACATTAGGACTTTGCCTACCCAATCCATGGGAATTCTGCCCATTCCATTGTCCAAAATCGTACAAATTAGGAGAACTCTCCAAAGTCCCAGGGGCCATCCCAATAGTGTAGGACTCCGGGGACAAACAAGGGTGGTCTGACAACAGGTGAGCATCTACCTCCACTCATTCCATAGATGGATATCCCCAGAGAAGAAGATGGAACCAGACAGGACCCTAGGCCATATTCGGATCCATTGCTTTGGTTTACAGCCATGTCTCCTCAAAAGCCTGGATTCCAAGACCAGCATAGGGGGTTTCCTGAGGCACCCATCAGAACAAATCTCGTTTCCACAAGGAAACTTGTGCATGGGACCTATGTCAAAAGCTTAGGAGAATACTTCAGGGTCCCGGTGTCACAGCCCCATTCCAAGGCCCTCATGGACACAAACACACATTAGGCCTCAACCTCGGGAAAGTCCATTTCAACACAGCCGCCCCGATTGCTCCCGCAGAGCCATCAAAACTCAACTGTCTTGTTGCTAGGAGAAAATTGGAATGCGAGGCGGGATTCCCTGGCATCGATCCTCGAACTGTTCTCTGGAGTTATTCCATATGGGATGTCCTGGAGCTGACCAACAGGTCTCAATTGTCCCGCAGAAGGAATCCTTGAAGGGGGCATTCCACAACTCCCAACGTGGGAAAACCTCCATGGCCTTGAGATTCCGCTCCGTTTATGAAGGGGCAGTCATGCACAGAAACTCCAACCCGAGCCAACGTCTAATCCTCGCTGTGACTTCAGATGCATGAAATATTGGTTCAGATCTGCAGGAGGTACCTGCCGTGCCCTCGGCCTGAAGCCCAAGTCTAGCTTGTGTTCTCAGACTTCTGTCCTCACACTCCTGGCCCAGAAGCCCTCAAGTTTGGCAATTCTGGAACCAAAGTGCAGCACTCTGCCTGCCCTCTAGAAAAAATATCTTGCCTATTGAGCTCCCCAGGCACCTCAAATGAGGATAAACCTATACGGCACTCGACTGTACCCAAATCATATAGTCTAACCTGGGACTAATGCACTGACTGACACAACCTGAGCCCGAACCTCCTGACCAACACCCAGGCAGCTGACCGCACACTGAGCATATCAGACCCGCCATGGCCTTAGGTCGTCATCTCTTCCCATCTTCGGTTTTTCAGGCTTCAGAACCTAGACCTTATCTCCAACCACTTCCCAGGGTTGAAAATGATGCAGATATCAGAACACATTCCCCATGGCCAGAGACCTTGTGTTTGGCAGGTTGTCCAAAGTCCAGTGTAGTTGATACCAGTGTGGCCCATGAGGCCCCGCCCATGCTCGCGGGCCACATTGGTCACAAACACACATTGTGACCCTCAGCATGAGCCCAGTTCTCAAGTAAGGCCTCTCAGTGGCTGGATGAAGAGACAGCATATTGGGCCTGCCATGCACCTAGGCCCCAATTTTTAACCATAGTTTGGGTTGTCCCTTCACTCTTCCCCAGGGCTCTGCTTTGGAATTCCTCTTTGGTTGGGACACCTGAGGTAACAAACCTGAGAGGAGACCTCCCATCACACAGATTGACGGAAAGAAATTGGGACCGGGCCAAATCCACAGAGAGGAAGATTCGTCCATGGCCCATGAGGCCTCCCCACGTTCCACGCCCATCTTTGATACAAAATCCAGAGACAAAAGCCTGAGCAAGCGCCTCAGACTCGCTCTTTCTTCATATCCTGAAGAGTCCTTCTCATGGTTTGTAGATTGACCCTGCCATACCTACGTTCCCAACCTAAGCTGAGTTTGTGTTTTCAGACTTCTGTCCTCAGATTCCTGGGCCACACACCCTCCAGGCTGGGGCCCCTGGAGCCACACATTAGGACTGTGCCTACCCTATCCATGGGAATTCTGGCCATTCCATTATCCAAAATCGTACAAATTAGGAGAACTCTCCAAAGTCCCAGGGGCCATCCCAATAGTGTAGGTCTCCGGGGACAAACAAGGGCGGTCTGACACCAGCTGAGCATCTACCTCCACTCATATCATAAATGGATGTCCCCAGAGAAGAAGATGGAACCAGACAGGACCCTAGGCCATATTCGGATCCATTGCTTTGGTTTACAGACATGTCTCCTCAAAAGCCTGGATTCCAAGACCAGCATAGGGGGTTTCCTGAGGCACCCATCAGAACAAATCTCGTTTCCACAAGGAAACTTGTGCATGGGACCTATGTCAAAAGCCTAGGAGAATACTTCAGGGTCCCGGTGTCACCGCCCCATTCCAAGGCCCTCATGGACACAAACACACATTAGGCCCCAACCTCGGGAAAGTCCATTTCAACACAGCCGCCCCGATTGCTCCCGCAGAGCCATCAAAACTCAACTGTCTTGTTGCTGGGAGAAAATTGGAATGCGAGTCGGGATTCCCTGGCATCGATCCTCGAACGGTGCTCTGGAGTCATTCCATATGGGATGTCCTGGAGCTGACCAACAGGTCTCAATTGTCCCGCAGAAGGAATCCTTGAAGGGGGCATCCCACAACTCCCAACGTGGGAAAACCTCCATGGCCTTGAGATTCCGCTCCGTTCATGAAGGGGCAGTCATGCTCAGAAACTCCAACCCGAGCCAACGTCTGATCCTCGCCGTGACTTCAGATGCATGAAATATTGGTTCAGATCTGCAGGAGGTACCTGCCGTGCCCTCGGCCTGAAGCCCAAGTCTAGCTTGTGTTCTCAGACTTCTGTCCTCACACTCCTGGCCCAGAAGCCCTCAAGTTTGGCAATTCTGGAACCAAAGTGCAGCACTCTGCCTGCCCTCTAGAAAAAATATCATGCCTATTGAGCTCCCCAGGCACCTCAAATGAGGATAAACCTATACGGCACTCGACTGTACCCAAATCATATAGTCTAACCTGGGACTAATGCACTGACTGACACAACCTGAGCCCGAACCTCCTGACCAACACCCAGGCAGCTGACCGCACACTGAGCATATCAGACCCGCCATGGCCTTAGGTCGTCATCTCTTCCCAACTTCGGTTTTTCAGGCTTCAGAACCTAGACCTTATCTCCAACCACTGCCCAGGGTTGAAAATGATGCAGATATCAGAAACCATTCCCCATGGCCAGAGACCTTGTGTTTGGCAGGTTGTCCAAAGTCCAGTGTAGTTGAAACCACTGTGGACCATGAGGCCCCGCCCATGCTCGCGGGCCACATTGGTCACAAACACACATTGTGACCCTCAGCATGAGCCCAGTCCTCAAGTAAGGCCTCTCAGTGGCTGGATGAAGAGACAGCATATTGGGCCTGCCATGCACCTAGGCCCCAATTTTTAACCATAGTTTGGGTTGTCCCTTCACTCTTCCCCAGGGCTCTGCTTTGGAATTCCTCTTTGGTTGGGACACCTGAGGTAACAAACCTGAGAGGAGACCTCCCATCACACAGATTGACGGAAAGAAATTGGGACCGGGCCAAATCCACAGAGAGGAAGATTCGTCCATGGCCCATGAGGCCTCCCCACGTTCCACGCCCATCTTTGATACAAAATCCAGAGACAAAAGCCTGAGCAAGCGCCTCAGACTCGCTCTTTCTTCATATCCTGAAGAGTCCTTCTCATGGTTTGTAGATTGACCCTGCCATACCTACGTTCCCAACCTAAGCTGAGTTTGTGTTTTCAGACTTCTGTCCTCAGATTCCTGGGCCACACACCCTCCAGGCTGGGGCCCCTGGAGCCACACATTAGGACTGTGCCTACCCTATCCATGGGAATTCTGGCCATTCCATTATCCAAAATCGTACAAATTAGGAGAACTCTCCAAAGTCCCAGGGGCCATCCCAATAGTGTAGGTCTCCGGGGACAAACAAGGGCGGTCTGACACCAGCTGAGCATCTACCTCCACTCATATCATAAATGGATGTCCCCAGAGAAGAAGATGGAACCAGACAGGACCCTAGGCCATATTTGGATCCATTGCTTTGGTTTACAGACATGTCTCCTCAAAAGCCTGGATTCCAAGACCAGCATAGGGGGTTTCCTGAGGCACCCATCAGAACAAATCTCGTTTCCACAAGGAAACTTGTGCATGGGACCTATGTCAAAAGCCTAGGAGAATACTTCAGGGTCCCGGTGTCACCGCCCCATTCCAAGGCCCTCATGGACACAAACACACATTAGGCCCCAACCTCGGGAAAGTCCATTTCAACACAGCCGCCCCGATTGCTCCCGCAGAGCCATCAAAACTCAACTGTCTTGTTGCTGGGAGAAAATTGGAATGCGAGTCGGGATTCCCTGGCATCGATCCTCGAACGGTGCTCTGGAGTCATTCCATATGGGATGTCCTGGAGCTGACCAACAGGTCTCAATTGTCCCGCAGAAGGAATCCTTGAAGGGGGCATCCCACAACTCCCAACGTGGGAAAACCTCCATGGCCTTGAGATTCCGCTCCGTTCATGAAGGGGCAGTCATGCACAGAAACTCCAACCCGAGCCAACGTCTGATCCTCGCCGTGACTTCAGATGCATGAAATATTGGTTCAGATCTGCAGGAGGTACCTGCCGTGCCCTCGGCCTGAAGCCCAAGTCTAGCTTGTGTTCTCAGACTTCTGTCCTCACACTCCTGGCCCAGAAGCCCTCAAGTTTGGCAATTCTGGAACCAAAGTGCAGCACTCTGCCTGCCCTCTAGAAAAAATATCATGCCTATTGAGCTCCCCAGGCACCTCAAATGAGGATAAACCTATACGGCACTCGACTGTACCCAAATCATATAGTCTAACCTGGGACTAATGCACTGACTGACACAACCTGAGCCCGAACCTCCTGACCAACACCCAGGCAGCTGACCGCACACTGAGCATATCAGACCCGCCATGGCCTTAGGTCGTCATCTCTTCCCAACTTCGGTTTTTCAGGCTTCAGAACCTAGACCTTATCTCCAACCACTGCCCAGGGTTGAAAATGATGCAGATATCAGAAACCATTCCCCATGGCCAGAGACCTTGTGTTTGGCAGGTTGTCCAAAGTCCAGTGTAGTTGAAACCACTGTGGACCATGAGGCCCCGCCCATGCTCGCGGGCCACATTGGTCACAAACACACATTGTGACCCTCAGCATGAGCCCAGTCCTCAAGTAAGGCCTCTCAGTGGCTGGATGAAGAGACAGCATATTGGGCCTGCCATGCACCTAGGCCCCAATTTTTAACCATAGTTTGGGTTGTCCCTTCACTCTTCCCCAGGGCTCTGCTTTGGAATTCCTATTTTGTTCGGACACCTGAGGTAATAAACCTGAAAGGAGACCTCCTATCCGACAATTGAAGAAAAACTATTGGGACCGGGCCAAATCCACAGAGAAGAAGATTCGTCCATATCCCATGAGGCCTCCCCACATTCTACAGCCATTGTTGATACAAAATCCAGAGACAAAAGCCTGAGCAAGTGCCTCAGACTCGCTCTTTCTTCATATCCTGAGGGGTACTTCTCATGGTTTGTAGATTGGGCCTCCCATACCTACGTCCCAAAACCTTAGCTGAGTTTGTGTTTTCAGACTTCTGTCCTCAAAGTCCTGGGCCGCACACCCTCCAGGCTGGGGCCCCTGGAGCCACACATTAGGACTGTGCCTACCCAATCCATGGGAATTCTGCCCATTCCATTGTCCAAAATCTCACCAATTAAGAAAACTCTCCAAAGTCCCCGAGGCCATCCCAATAGTGTAGGTCTCCAGGGACAAACAAGGGCGGTGTGACACCAGGTGAGCATCTCCCTCCACTCATTCCATAGATGGATATCACCAGAGAAGAAGATTGAACCAGACAGGACCCTAGGCCATAATCGGATCCATTGTTTTGGTTTACAGGCATGTCTCCTCAAAAGCCTGATTTCCAATACCAGCATAGGGGGTTTCCTGAGGCACCCCTCAGAACAAATCTCATCTCCACAAGGAAACTTGTGCATGGGAGGTATGTCAAAAGTATAGGAGAATACTTCAGCCTCCCGGGGCCAACGCCCCATTCCAAGGCCCTCATGGACACAAACACACAATGGGCCCGACCCTAAAAGTCCATTTCAACTCAGCCACGCCGGTTGCTCCCGCAGAGCCATCCGATCTCAACTGTCTTGTTGCTAGGAGACATTTGGAATGCGAGGCCCGCTTCCCAGGCATCCACCCCGAACGGTGCTCTGGAGTCCTTCCATATGGGATATCCTGGAGCTGCCCAACAGGTCTCAATTGTCCCGCAGAAGCAATCCTTGAAGGGGGCATCCCACAACTCCCAACGTGGGAAAACCTCCATGGCCTTGAGATTCCGCTCCGTTCATGAAGGGGCAGTCATGCACAGAAACTCCAACCCGAGCCAACGTCTGATCCTCGCCGTGACTTCAGAAGCATGAGATATTCGTTCAGATCTGCAGGGGGTACCAGCCGTACCCTCGGCCTGAAGCCCAAGTCTAGCTTCTGTTCTCAGACTTGTCCTCACACTCCTGGTCCAGAATCCCTCATGTTTGGCAATACCGGACCCACAATGCAGCACTCTGCCTGCCTCTAGAAAAAATATATTGCCTAATGAGTAGCCCAGGCACCTCAAATGAGGATAAACCTACACGGCTCTCGACTGTACCTGAATTATATAGTCTAACCTGGGTACTAATTCACTGTCTGACACAACCTGAACCCGAACCTCCGGACCAACACCCAGGCAGCTGACCGCACACTGAGCACATCAGACCCGCCATGGCCTTAGTTCGTCATCTCTTCCCAACTGCGGTTTTCAGGCTTCAGAACGTAGACCTTATCTCCAAACACTGCCCAGGGTTGAAAATGATGCAGAAATCAGAGCTCCTTCCCCATGGCAAGAGACCTTGTGATTGGCATGTTATCCAAAGTTCAGTGTAGTTGAAACCAGTGTGGCCCATGAGCCCCGCCCATGCTCGCGGGCCACATTGTTTACAAACATACATGCTGACCCTCAGCCTGTGCCCAGTCTTTAAGTAAGGCCACTCAGTGGCTGGATGAAGAGGCAGCATATTGGGTCTGCCATGCCCCTAGGCCCCAATTTATACCCATCGTTTGGGTTATCCCTTCACTCTTCCCCAGGTCTCTGCTTTGGAATTCCTCTTTGGTTGGGACACCTGAGGTAACAAACCTGAGAGGACACTTCCCATCCCACAGATTGACGGAAAGAAATTGGGACCGGGCCAAATCCACAGAGAGGAAGATTTGTCCATGGCCCATGAGGCCTCCCCACGTTCCACGCCCATCTTTGATACAAAATCCAGAGACAAAAGCCTGAGCAAGCGCCTCAGACTCGCTCTTTCTTCATATCCTGAAGAGTCCTTCTCATGGTTTGTAGATTGGCCCTGCCATACCTACGTTCCCAACCTAAGCTGAGTTTGTGTTTTCAGACTTCTGTCCTCAGATTCCTGGGCCACACACCCTACAGGCTGGGGCCCCTGGAGCCACACATTAGGACTTTGCCTACCCAATCCATGGGAATTCTGCCCATTCCATTGTCCAAAATCGTACAAATTAGGAGAACTCTCCAAAGTCCCAGGGGCCATCCCAATAGTGTAGGACTCCGGGGACAAACAAGGGTGGTCTGACAACAGGTGAGCATCTACCTCCACTCATTCCATAGATGGATATCCCCAGAGAAGAAGATGGAACCAGACAGGACCCTAGGCCATATTCGGATCCATTGCTTTGGTTTACAGCCATGTCTCCTCAAAAGCCTGGATTCCAAGACCAGCATAGGGGGTTTCCTGAGGCACCCATCAGAACAAATCTCGTTTCCACAAGGAAACTTGTGCATGGGACCTATGTCAAAAGCTTAGGAGAATACTTCAGGGTCCCGGTGTCACAGCCCCATTCCAAGGCCCTCATGGACACAAACACACATTAGGCCTCAACCTCGGGAAAGTCCATTTCAACACAGCCGCCCCGATTGCTCCCGCAGAGCCATCAAAACTCAACTGTCTTGTTGCTAGGAGAAAATTGGAATGCGAGGCGGGATTCCCTGGCATCGATCCTCGAACTGTTCTCTGGAGTTATTCCATATGGGATGTCCTGGAGCTGACCAACAGGTCTCAATTGTCCCGCAGAAGGAATCCTTGAAGGGGGCATTCCACAACTCCCAACGTGGGAAAACCTCCATGGCCTTGAGATTCCGCTCCGTTTATGAAGGGGCAGTCATGCACAGAAACTCCAACCCGAGCCAACGTCTAATCCTCGCTGTGACTTCAGATGCATGAAATATTGGTTCAGATCTGCAGGAGGTACCTGCCGTGCCCTCGGCCTGAAGCCCAAGTCTAGCTTGTGTTCTCAGACTTCTGTCCTCACACTCCTGGCCCAGAAGCCCTCAAGTTTGGCAATTCTGGAACCAAAGTGCAGCACTCTGCCTGCCCTCTAGAAAAAATATCTTGCCTATTGAGCTCCCCAGGCACCTCAAATGAGGATAAACCTATACGGCACTCGACTGTACCCAAATCATATAGTCTAACCTGGGACTAATGCACTGACTGACACAACCTGAGCCCGAACCTCCTGACCAACACCCAGGCAGCTGACCGCACACTGAGCATATCAGACCCGCCATGGCCTTAGGTCGTCATCTCTTCCCATCTTCGGTTTTTCAGGCTTCAGAACCTAGACCTTATCTCCAACCACTTCCCAGGGTTGAAAATGATGCAGATATCAGAACACATTCCCCATGGCCAGAGACCTTGTGTTTGTCAGGTTGTCCAAAGTCCAGTGTAGTTGATACCAGTGTGGCCCATGAGGCCCCGCCCATGCTCGCGGGCCACATTGGTCACAAACACACATTGTGACCCTCAGCATGAGCCCAGTTCTCAAGTAAGGCCTCTCAGTGGCTGGATGAAGAGACAGCATATTGGGCCTGCCATGCACCTAGGCCCCAATTTTTAACCATAGTTTGGGTTGTCCCTTCACTCTTCCCCAGGGCTCTGCTTTGGAATTCCTCTTTGGTTGGGACACCTGAGGTAACAAACCTGAGAGGAGACCTCCCATCACACAGATTGACGGAAAGAAATTGGGACCGGGCCAAATCCACAGAGAGGAAGATTCGTCCATGGCCCATGAGGCCTCCCCACGTTCCACGCCCATCTTTGATACAAAATCCAGAGACAAAAGCCTGAGCAAGCGCCTCAGACTCGCTCTTTCTTCATATCCTGAAGAGTCCTTCTCATGGTTTGTAGATTGACCCTGCCATACCTACGTTCCCAACCTAAGCTGAGTTTGTGTTTTCAGACTTCTGTCCTCAGATTCCTGGGCCACACACCCTCCAGGCTGGGGCCCCTGGAGCCACACATTAGGACTGTGCCTACCCTATCCATGGGAATTCTGGCCATTCCATTATCCAAAATCGTACAAATTAGGAGAACTCTCCAAAGTCCCAGGGGCCATCCCAATAGTGTAGGTCTCCGGGGACAAACAAGGGCGGTCTGACACCAGCTGAGCATCTACCTCCACTCATATCATAAATGGATGTCCCCAGAGAAGAAGATGGAACCAGACAGGACCCTAGGCCATATTCGGATCCATTGCTTTGGTTTACAGACATGTCTCCTCAAAAGCCTGGATTCCAAGACCAGCATAGGGGGTTTCCTGAGGCACCCATCAGAACAAATCTCATTTCCACAAGGAAACTTGTGCATGGGACCTATGTCAAAAGCCTAGGAGAATACTTCAGGGTCCCGGTGTCACCGCCCCATTCCAAGGCCCTCATGGACACAAACACACATTAGGCCCCAACCTCGGGAAAGTCCATTTCAACACAGCCGCCCCGATTGCTCCCGCAGAGCCATCAAAACTCAACTGTCTTGTTGCTGGGAGAAAATTGGAATGCGAGTCGGGATTCCCTGGCATCGATCCTCGAACGGTGCTCTGGAGTCATTCCATATGGGATGTCCTGGAGCTGACCAACAGGTCTCAATTGTCCCGCAGAAGGAATCCTTGAAGGGGGCATCCCACAACTCCCAACGTGGGAAAACCTCCATGGCCTTGAGATTCCGCTCCGTTCATGAAGGGGCAGTCATGCACAGAAACTCCAACCCGAGCCAACGTCTGATCCTCGCCGTGACTTCAGATGCATGAAATATTGGTTCAGATCTGCAGGAGGTACCTGCCGTGCCCTCGGCCTGAAGCCCAAGTCTAGCTTGTGTTCTCAGACTTCTGTCCTCACACTCCTGGCCCAGAAGCCCTCAAGTTTGGCAATTCTGGAACCAAAGTGCAGCACTCTGCCTGCCCTCTAGAAAAAATATCATGCCTATTGAGCTCCCCAGGCACCTCAAATGAGGATAAACCTATACGGCACTCGACTGTACCCAAATCATATAGTCTAACCTGGGACTAATGCACTGACTGACACAACCTGAGCCCGAACCTCCTGACCAACACCCAGGCAGCTGACCGCACACTGAGCATATCAGACCCGCCATGGCCTTAGGTCGTCATCTCTTCCCAACTTCGGTTTTTCAGGCTTCAGAACCTAGACCTTATCTCCAACCACTGCCCAGGGTTGAAAATGATGCAGATATCAGAAACCATTCCCCATGGCCAGAGACCTTGTGTTTGGCAGGTTGTCCAAAGTCCAGTGTAGTTGAAACCACTGTGGACCATGAGGCCCCGCCCATGCTCGCGGGCCACATTGGTCACAAACACACATTGTGACCCTCAGCATGAGCCCAGTCCTCAAGTAAGGCCTCTCAGTGGCTGGATGAAGAGACAGCATATTGGGCCTGCCATGCACCTAGGCCCCAATTTTTAACCATAGTTTGGGTTGTCCCTTCACTCTTCCCCAGGGCTCTGCTTTGGAATTCCTATTTTGTTCGGACACCTGAGGTAATAAACCTGAAAGGAGACCTCCTATCCGACAATTGAAGAAAAACTATTGGGACCGGGCCAAATCCACAGAGAAGAAGATTCGTCCATATCCCATGAGGCCTCCCCACATTCTACAGCCATTGTTGATACAAAATCCAGAGACAAAAGCCTGAGCAAGTGCCTCAGACTCGCTCTTTCTTCATATCCTGAGGGGTACTTCTCATGGTTTGTAGATTGGGCCTCCCATACCTACGTCCCAAAACCTTAGCTGAGTTTGTGTTTTCAGACTTCTGTCCTCAAAGTCCTGGGCCGCACACCCTCCAGGCTGGGGCCCCTGGAGCCACACATTAGGACTGTGCCTACCCAATCCATGGGAATTCTGCCCATTCCATTGTCCAAAATCTCACCAATTAAGAAAACTCTCCAAAGTCCCCGAGGCCATCCCAATAGTGTAGGTCTCCAGGGACAAACAAGGGCGGTGTGACACCAGGTGAGCATCTCCCTCCACTCATTCCATAGATGGATATCACCAGAGAAGAAGATTGAACCAGACAGGACCCTAGGCCATAATCGGATCCATTGTTTTGGTTTACAGGCATGTCTCCTCAAAAGCCTGATTTCCAATACCAGCATAGGGGGTTTCCTGAGGCACCCCTCAGAACAAATCTCATCTCCACAAGGAAACTTGTGCATGGGAGGTATGTCAAAAGTATAGGAGAATACTTCAGCCTCCCGGGGCCAACGCCCCATTCCAAGGCCCTCATGGACACAAACACACAATGGGCCCGACCCTAAAAGTCCATTTCAACTCAGCCACGCCGGTTGCTCCCGCAGAGCCATCCGATCTCAACTGTCTTGTTGCTAGGAGACATTTGGAATGCGAGGCCCGCTTCCCAGGCATCCACCCCGAACGGTGCTCTGGAGTCCTTCCATATGGGATATCCTGGAGCTGCCCAACAGGTCTCAATTGTCCCGCAGAAGCAATCCTTGAAGGGGGCATCCCACAACTCCCAACGTGGGAAAACCTCCATGGCCTTGAGATTCCGCTCCGTTCATGAAGGGGCAGTCATGCACAGAAACTCCAACCCGAGCCAACGTCTGATCCTCGCCGTGACTTCAGAAGCATGAGATATTCGTTCAGATCTGCAGGGGGTACCAGCCGTACCCTCGGCCTGAAGCCCAAGTCTAGCTTCTGTTCTCAGACTTGTCCTCACACTCCTGGTCCAGAATCCCTCATGTTTGGCAATACCGGACCCACAATGCAGCACTCTGCCTGCCTCTAGAAAAAATATATTGCCTAATGAGTAGACCAGGCACCTCAAATGAGGATAAACCTACATGGCTCTCGACTGTACCTGAATTATATTGTCTAACCTGGGTACTAATTCACTGTCTGACACAACCTGAACCCGAACCTCCGGACCAACACCCAGGCAGCTGACCGCACACTGAGCACATCAGACCCGCCATGGCCTTAGGTCGTCATCTCTTCCCAACTGCGGTTTTCAGGCTTCAGAACGTAGACCTTATCTCCAAACACTGCCCAGGGTTGAAAATGATGCAGAAATCAGAGCTCCTTCCCCATGGCAAGAGACCTTGTGATTGGCATGTTATCCAAAGTTCAGTGTAGTTGAAACCAGTGTGGCCCATGAGGCCCCGCCCATGCTCGCGGGCCACATTGGTCACAAACACACATGCTGACCCTCAGCCTGTGCCCAGTCTTTAAGTAAGGCCACTCAGTGGCTGGATGAAGAGACAGCATATTGGGTCTGCCATGCCCCTAGGCCCCAATTTATAACCATCGTTTGGGTTGTCCCTTCACTCTTCCCCAGGGCTCTGCTTTGGAATTCCTCTTTGGTTGGGACACCTGAGGTAACAAACCTGAGAGGAGACCTCCCATCACACAGATTGACGGAAAGAAATTGGGACCGGGCCAAATCCACAGAGAGGAAGATTCGTCCATGGCCCATGAGGCCTCCCCACGTTCCACGCCCATCTTTGATACAAAATCCAGAGACAAAAGCCTGAGCAAGCGCCTCAGACTCGCTCTTTCTTCATATCCTGAAGAGTCCTTCTCATGGTTTGTAGATTGGCCCTGCCATACCTACGTTCCCAACCTAAGCTGAGTTTGTGTTTTCAGACTTCTGTCCTCAGATTCCTGGACCACACACCCTACAGGCTGGGGCCCCTGGAGCCACACATTAGGACTGTGCCTACCCAATCCATGGGAATTCTGCCCATTCCATTGTCCAAAATCGTACAAATTAGGAGAACTCTCCAAAGTCTCAGGGGCCATCCCAATAGTGTAGGACTCCGGGGACAAACAAGGGTGGTCTGACAACAGGTGAGCATCTACCTCCACTCATTCCATAGATGGATATCCCCAGAGAAGAAGATGGAACCAGACAGGACCCTAGGCCATATTCGGATCCATTGCTTTGGTTTACAGACATGTCTCCTCAAAAGCCTGGATTCCAAGACCAGCATAGGGGGTTTCCTGAGGCACCCATCAGAACAAATCTCGTTTCCACAAGGAAACTTGTGCATGGGACCTATGTCAAAAGCTTAAGAGAATACTTCAGGGTCCCGGTGTCACCGCCCCATTCCAAGGCCCTCATGGACACAAACACACATTAGGCCCCAACCTCGGGAAAGTCCATTTCAACACAGCCGCCCCGATTGCTCCCGCAGAGCCATCAAAACTCAACTGTCTTGTTGCTAGGAGAAAATTGGAATGCGAGGCGGGATTCCCTGGCATCGATCCTCGAACGGTGCTCTGGAGTCATTCCATATGGGATGTCCTGGAGCTGACCAACAGGTCTCAATTTTCCCGCAGAAGGAATCCTTGAAGGGGGCATTCCACAACTCCCAACGTGGGAAAACCTCCATGGACTTGAGATTCCGCTCTGTTCATGAAGGGGCAGTCATGCACAGAAACTCCAACCCGAGCCAACGTCTAATCCTCGCCGTGACTTCAGATGCATGAAATATTGGTTCAGATCTGCAGGAGGTACCTGCCGTGCCCTCGGCCTGAAGCCCAAGTCTAGCTTGTGTTCTCAGACTTCTGTCCTCACACTCCTGGCCCAGAAGCCCTCAAGTTTGGCAATTCTGGAACCAAAGTGCAGCACTCTGCCTGCCCTCTAGAAAAAATATCTTGCCTATTGAGCTCCCCAGGCACCTCAAATGAGGATAAACCTATACGGCACTCGACTGTACCCAAATCATATATTCTAACCTGGGACTAATGCACTGACTGACACAACCTGAGCCCGAACCTCCTGACCAACACCCAGGCAGCTGACCACACACTGAGCATATCAGACCCGCCATGGCCTTAGGTCGTCATCTCTTCCCATCTTCGGTTTTTCAGGCTTCAGAACCTAGACCTTATCTCCCACCACTGCCCAGGGGTGAAAATGATGCAGATATCAGAACACATTCCCCATGGCCAGAGACCTTGTGTTTGGCAGGTTGTCCAAAGTCCAGTGTAGTTGAAACCAGTGTGGCCCATGAGGCCCCGCCCATGCTCGCGGGCCACATTGTTCACAAACACACATTGTGACCCTCAGCATGAGCCCAGTCCTCAAGAAAGGCCTCTCAGTGGCTGGATGAAGAGACAGCATATTGGGCCTGCCATGCACCTAGGCCCCAATTTTTAACCATAGTTTGGGTTGTCCCTTCACTCTTCCCCAGGGCTCTGCTTTGGAATTCCTATTTTGTTCGGACACCTGAGGTAATAAACCTGAAAGGAGACCTCCCATCCGAAAATTGAAGAAAAACTATTGGGACCGCCCAAATCCACAGAGAGGAAGATTCGTCCATATCCCATGAGACCTCCCCACATTCTACAGCCATTGTTGATACAAAAGCCTGAGCAAGTGCCTCAGACTCGCTCTTTCTTCATATCCTGAGGGGTACTTCTCATGGTTTGTAGATTGGGCCTCCCATACCTACGTCCCAAAACCTTAGCTGAGTTTGTGTTTTCAGACTTCTGTCCTCAAAGTCCTGGGCCGCACACCCTCCAGGCTGGGGCACCTGGAGCCACACATTAGGACTGTGCCTACCCAATCCATGGGAATTCTGCCCATTCTATTGTCCAAAATCTCACCAATTAAGAAAACTCTCCAAAGTCCCCGAGGCCATCCCAATAGTGTAGGTCTCCAGGGACAAACAAGGGCGGTGTGACACCAGGTGAGCATCTCCCTCCACTCATTCCATAGATGGATATCACCACAGAAGAAGATTGAACCAGACAGGACCCTAGGCCGTAATCGGATCCATTGTTTTGGTTTACAGGCATGTCTCCTCAAAAGCCTGGATTCCAATACCAGCATAGGGGTTTTCCTGAGGCACCCCTCAGAACAAATCTCATCTCCACAAGGAAACTTGTGCATGAGAGGTATGTCAAAAGCTTAGGAGAATACTTCAGGGTTCCGGTGCCAACACCCCATTCCAAGGCCCTCATGGACACAAACACACAATGGGCCCGATCCTAAAAGTCCATTTCAACTCAGCCACGCCGGTTGCTCCCGCAGAGCTATCCGATCTCAACTGTCTTGTTGCTAGGAGACATTTGGAATGCGAGGCCCGCTTCCCAGGCATCCACCCCGAACGGTGCTCTGCAGTCCTTCCATATGGGATATCCTGGAGCTGCCCAACAGGTCTCAATTGTCCCGCAGAAGGAATCCTTGAAGGGGGCATCCCACAACTCCCAACCTGGGAAAACCTCCATGGCCTTGAGATTCCGCTCCGTTCATGAAGGGGCAGTCATGCACAGAAACTCCAACCCGAGCCAACGTCTGATCCTCGCCGTGACTTCAGAAGCATGAGATATTCGTTCAGATCTGCAGGGGGTACCAGCCGTGCCCTCGGCCTGAAGCCCAAGTCTAGCTTCTGTTCTCAGACTTGTCCTCACACTCCTGGTCCAGAATCCCTCATGTTTGGCAATACCGGACCCACAAAGCAGCACTCTGCCTGCCTCTAGAAAAAATATATTGCCTAATGAGTAGCCCAGGCACCTCAAATGAGGATAAACCTACATGGCTATCAACTGTACCTGAATTATATAGTCTAACCTGGGTACTACTTCACTGTCTGACACAACCTGAACCCGAACCTCCGGACCAACACCCAGGCAGCTGACCGCACACGGAGCACATCAGACCCGCCATGGCCTTAGGTCGTCATCTCTTCCCAACTGCGGTTTTCAGGCTTCAGAACGTAGACCTTATCTCCAAACACTGCCCAGGGTTGAAAATGATGCAGAAATCAGAGCTCCTTCCCCATGGCAAGAGACCTTGTGATTGGCATGTTATCCAAAGTTCAGTGTAGTTGAAACCAGTGTGGCCCATGAGGCCCCGCCCATGCTCGCGGGCCACATTGGTCACAAACACACATGCTGACCCTCAGCCTGTGCCCAGTCTTTAAGTAAGGCCACTCAGTGGCTGGATGAAGAGACAGCATATTGGGTCTGCCATGCCCCTAGGCCCCAATTTATAACCATCGTTTGGGTTGTCCCTTCACTCTTCCCCAGGGCTCTGCTTTGGAATTCCTCTTTGGTTGGGACACCTGAGGTAACAAACCTGAGAGGAGACCTCCCATCCCACAGATTGACGGAAAGAAATTGGGACCGGGCCAAATCCACAGAGAGGAAGATTCGTCCATGGCCCATGAGGCCTCCCCACGTTCCACGCCCATCTTTGATACAAAATCCAGAGACAAAAGGCTGAGCAAGCGCCTCAGACTCGCTCTTGCTTCATATCCTGAAGAGTCCTTCTCATGGTTTGTAGATTGGCCCTGCCATACCTACGTTCCCAACCTAAGCTGAGTTTGTGTTTTCAGACTTCTGTCCTCAGATTCCTGGGCCACACACCCTCCAGGCTGGGGCCCCTGGAGCCACACATTAGGACTGTGCCTACCCTATCCATGGGAATTCTGCCCATTCCATTATCCAAAATCGTACAAATTAGGAGAACTCTCCAAAGTCCCCGAGGCCATCCCAATAGTGTAGGTCTCTGGGGACAAACAAGGGCGGTCTGACACCAGCTGAGCATCTACCTCCACTCATATCATAAATGGATGTCCCCAGAGAAGAAGATGGAACCAGACAGGACCCTAGGCCATATTCGGATCCATTGCTTTGGTTTACAGACATGTCTCCTCAAAAGCCTGGATTCCAAGACCAGCATAGGGGGTTTCCTGAGGCACCCATCAGAACAAATCTCGTTTCCACAAGGAAACTTGTGCATGGGACCTATGTCAAAAGCTTAGGAGAATACTTCAGGGTCCCGGTGTCACCGCCCCATTCCAAGGCCCTCATGGACACAAACACACATTAGGCCCCAACCTCGGGAAAGTCCATTTCAACACAGCCGCCCCGATTGCTCCCGCAGAGCCATCAAAACTCAACTGTCTTGTTGCTAGGAGAAAATTGGAATGCGAGGCGGAATTCCCTGGCATCGATCCTCGAACTGTTCTCTGGAGTCATTCCATATGGGATGTCCTGGAGCTGACCAACAGGTCTCAATTGTCCCGCAGAAGGAATCCTTGAAGGGGGCATTCCACAACTCCCAACGTGGGAAAACCTCCATGGCCTTGAGATTCCGCTCCGTTCATGAAGGGGCAGTCATGCACAGAAACTCCAACCCGAGCCAACGTCTGATCCTCGCCGTGACTTCAGATGCATGAAATATTGGTTCAGATCTGCAGGAGGTACCTGCCGTGCCCTCGGCCTGAAGCCCAAGTCTAGCTTGTGTTCTCAGACTTCTGTCCTCACACTCCTGGCCCAGAAGCCCTCAAGTTTGGCAATTTGGAACCAAAGTGCAGCACTCTGCCTGCCCTCTAGAAAAAATATCTTGCCTATTGA
The DNA here is from genome assembly GCF_964662115.1 of Mustela nivalis. Classification (NCBI taxonomy): domain Eukaryota; kingdom Metazoa; phylum Chordata; class Mammalia; order Carnivora; family Mustelidae; genus Mustela; species Mustela nivalis. Next base: position 99,379 of record NW_028136215.1, read on the forward strand.
GCTCCCCAGGCACCTCAAATGAGGATAAACCTATACGGCACTCGACTGTACCCAAATCATATAGTCTAACCTGGGACTAATGCACTGACTGACACAACCTGAGCCCGAACCTCCTGACCAACACCCAGGCAGCTGACCGCACACTGAGCATATCAGACCCGCCATGGCCTTAGGTCGTCATCTCTTCCCAACTTCGGTTTTTCAGGCTTCAGAACCTAGACCTTATCTCCAACCACTGCCCAGGGTTGAAAATGATGCAGATATCAGAACACATTCCCCATGGCCAGAGACCTTGTGTTTGGCAGGTTGTCCAAAGTCCAGTGTAGTTGAAACCAGTGTGGCCCATGAGGCCCCGCCCATGCTCGCGGGCCACATTGGTCACAAACACACATTGTGACCCTCAGCATGAGCCCAGTCCTCAAGTAAGGCCCCTCAGTGGCTGGATGAAGAGACAGCATATTGGGCCTGCCATGCACCTAGGCCCCAATTTTTAACCATAGTTTGGGTTGTCCCTTCACTCTTCCCCAGGGCTCTGCTTTGGAATTCCTATTTTGTTCGGACACCTGAGGTAATAAACCTGAAAGGAGACCTCCCATCCGACAATTGAAGAAAAACTATGGGACCGGGCCAAATCCACAGAGAGGAAGATTCGTCCATATCCCATGAGGCCTCCCCACATTCTACAGCCATTGTTGATACAAAAGCCTGAGCAAGTGCCTCAGACTCGCTCTTTCTTCATATCCTGAGGGGTACTTCTCATGGTTTGTAGATTGGGCCTCCCATACCTACGTCCCAAAACCTTAGCTGAGTTTATGTTTTCAGACTTCTGTCCTCAAAGTCCTGGGCCGCACACCCTCCAGGCTGGGGCACCTGGAGCCACACATTAGGACTGTGCCTACCCAATCCATGGGAATTCTGCCCATTCTATTGTCCAAAATCTCACCAATTAAGAAAACTCTCCAAAGTCCCTGAGGCCATCCCAATAGTGTAGGTCTCCAGGGACAAACAAGGGCGGTGTGACACCAGGTGAGCATCTCCCTCCACTCATTCCATAGATGGATATCACCAGAGAAGAAGATTGAACCAGACAGGACCCTAGGCCATAATCGGATCCATTGTTTTGGTTTACAGGCATGTCTCCTCAAAAGCCTGGATTCCAATACCAGCATAGGGGGTTTCCTGAGGCACCCCTCAGAACAAATCTCATCTCCACAAGGAAACTTGTGAATGAGAGGTATGTCAAAAGCTTAGGAGAATACTTCAGGGTTCCGGGTCCAACGCCCCATTCCAAGGCCCTCATGGACACAAACACACAATGGGCCCGATCCTAAAAGTCCATTTCAACTCAGCCACGCCGGTTGCTCCCGCAGAGCTATCCGATCTCAACTGTCTTGTTGCTAGGAGACATTTGGAATGCGAGGCCCGCTTCCCAGGCATCCACCCCGAACGGTGCTCTGCAGTCCTTCCATATGGGATATCCTGGAGCTGCCCAACAGGTCTCAATTGTCCCGCAGAAGGAATCCTTGAAGGGGGCATCCCACAACTCCCAACGTGGGAAAACCTCCATGGCCTTGAGATTCCGCTCCGTTCATGAAGGGGCAGTCATGCACAGAAACTCCAACCCGAGCCAACGTCTGATCCTCGCCGTGACTTCAGAAGCATGAGATATTCGTTCAGATCTGCAGGGGGTACCAGCCGTGCCCTCGGCCTGAAGCCCAAGTCTAGCTTCTGTTCTCAGACTTGTCCTCACACTCCTGGTCCAGAATCCCTCATGTTTGGCAATACCGGACCCACAATGCAGCACTCTGCCTGCCTCTAGAAAAAATATATTGCCTAATGAGTAGACCAGGCACCTCAAATGAAGATAAACCTACATGGCTCTCGACTGTACCTGAATTATATAGTCTAACCTGGGTACTAATTCACTGTCTGACACAACCTGAACCCGAACCTCCGGACCAACACCCAGGCAGCTGACCGCACACTGAGCACATCAGACCCGCCATGGCCTTAGGTCGTCATCTCTTCCCAACTGCGGTTTTCAGGCTTCAGAACGTAGACCTTATCTCCAAACACTGCCCAGGGTTGAAAATGATGCAGAAATCAGAGCTCCTTCCCCATGGCAAGAGACCTTGTGATTGGCATGTTATCCAAAGTTCAGTGTAGTTGAAACCAGTGTGGCCCATGAGGCCCCGCCCATGCTCGCGGGCCACATTGGTCACAAAAACACATGCTGACCCTCAGCCTGTGCCCAGTCTTTAAGTAAGGCCACTCAGTGGCTGGATGAAGAGACAGCATATTGGGTCTGCCATGCCCCTAGGCCCCAATTTATAACCATCGTTTGGGTTGTCCCTTCACTCTTCCCCAGGGCTCTGCTTTGGAATTCCTCTTTGGTTGGGACACCTGAGGTAACAAACCTGAGAGGAGACCTCCCATCCCACAGATTGACGGAAAGAAATTGGGACCGGGCCAAATCCACAGAGAGGAAGATTCGTCCATGGCCCATGAGGCCTCCCCACGTTCCACGCCCATCTTTGATACAAAATCCAGAGACAAAAGGCTGAGCAAGCGCCTCAGACTCGCTCTTTCTTCATATCCTGAAGAGTCCTTCTCATGGTTTGTAGATTGGCCCTGCCATACCTACGTTCCCAACCTAAGCTGAGTTTGTGTTTTCAGACTTCTGTCCTCAGATTCCTGGGCCACACACCCTCCAGGCTGGGGCCCCTGGAGCCACACATTAGGACTGTGCCTACCCTATCCATGGGAATTCTGCCCATTCCATTATCCAAAATCGTACAAATTAGGAGAACTCTCCAAAGTCCCCGAGGCCATCCCAATAGTGTAGGTCTCTGGGGACAAACAAGGGCGGTCTGACACCAGCTGAGCATCTACCTCCACTCATATCATAAATGGATGTCCCCAGAGAAGAAGATGGAACCAGACAGGACCCTAGGCCATATTCGGATCCATTGCTTTGGTTTACAGACATGTCTCCTCAAAAGCCTGGATTCCAAGACCAGCATAGGGGGTTTCCTGAGGCACCCATCAGAACAAATCTCGTTTCCACAAGGAAACTTGTGCATGGGACCTATGTCAAAAGCTTAGGAGAATACTTCAGGGTCCCGGTGTCACCGCCCCATTCCAAGGCCCTCATGGACACAAACACACATTAGGCCCCAACCTCGGGAAAGTCCATTTCAACACAGCCGCCCCGATTGCTCCCGCAGAGCCATCAAAACTCAACTGTCTTGTTGCTGGGAGAAAATTGGAATGCGAGGCGGGATTCCCTGGGATCGATCCTCGAACAGTGCTCTGGAGTCATTCCATATGGGATGTCCTGGAGCTGACCAACAGGTCTCAATTGTCCCGCAGAAGGAATCCTTGAAGGGGGCATCCCACAACTCCCAACGTGGGAAAACCTCCATGGCCTTGAGATTCCGCTCCGTTCATGAAGGGGCAGTCATGCACAGAAACTCCAACCCGAGCCAACGTCTGATCCTCGCCGTGACTTCAGATGCATGAAATATTGGTTCAGATCTGCAGGAGGTACCTGCCGTGCCCTCGGCCTGAAGCCCAAGTCTAGCTTGTGTTCTCAGACTTCTGTCCTCACACTCCTGGCCCAGAAGCCCTCAAGTTTGGCAATTCTGGAACCAAAGTGCAGCACTCTGCCTGCCCTCTAGAAAAAATATCTTGCCTATTGAGCTCCCCAGGCACCTCAAATGAGGATAAACCTATACGGCACTCGACTGTACCCAAATCATATAGTCTAACCTGGGACTAATGCACTGACTGACACAACCTGAGCCCGAACCTCCTGACCAAAACCCAGGCAGCTGACCGCACACTGAGCATATCAGACCCGCCATGGCCTTAGGTCGTCATCTCTTCCCAACTTCGGTTTTTCAGGCTTCAGAACCTAGACCTTATCTCCAACCACTGCCCAGGGTTGAAAATGATGCAGATATCAGAACACATTCCCCATGGCCAGAGACCTTGTGTTTGGCAGGTTGTCCAAAGTCCAGTGTAGTTGAAACCAGTGTGGCCCATGAGGCCCCGCCCATGCTCGCGGGCCACATTGGTCACAAACACACATTGTGACCCTCAGCATGAGCCCAGTCCTCAAGTAAGGCCTCTCAGTGGCTGGATGAAGAGACAGTATATTGGGCCTGCCATGCACCTAGGCCCCAATTTTTAACCATAGTTTGGGTTGTCCCTTCACTCTTCCCCAGGGCTCTGCTTTGGAATTCCTATTTTGTTCGGACACCTGAGGTAATAAACCTGAAAGGAGACCTCCTATCCGACAATTGAAGAAAAACTATTGGGACCGGGCCAAATCCACAGAGAGGAAGATTCGTCCATATCCCATGAGGCCTCCCCACATTTTACAGCCATTGTTGATACAAAATCCAGAGACAAAAGCCTGAGCAAGTGCCTCAGACTCGCTCTTTCTTCATATCCTGAGGGGTACTTCTCATGGTTTGTAGATTGGGCCTCCCATACCTACGTCCCAAAACCTTAGCTGAGTTTGTGTTTTCAGACTTCTGTCCTCAAAGTCCTGGGCCGCACACCCTCCAGGCTGGGGCCCCTGGAGCCACACATTAGGACTGTGCCTACCCAATCCATGGGAATTCTGCCCATACCATTGTCCAAAATCATACAAATTAGGAGAACACTCAAACATCCCGGAAGCCATCCCAATAGTGTAAGTCTCCAGGGACAAACAAGGGTGGTCTGCCACCAGCTGAGCATCTACCTCCATTCATACCATAGATGGATGTCCCCAAAGAAGAAGATTGAACCAGACAGGACCCTAAGCCATAATCGGATCCATTATTTGGTTTACAGGCATGTCTCCTCAAAATCCCGGATTCCAATACCAGCAAAGGGGGTTTCCTGAGGCACCCATCAGAACAAAAATCGTCTTCACAAGGAAACTAGTGCTTGGGAGCTATGTCCAAAGGTTAGGAGAATACTTCAGGGTCCCGGTGCCACCCCCCCATTCCAACGCCCTCATGGACACAAAAACACATTAGGCCCCATCCTCAGGAAAGTCCATTTCAACTCAGCCACCAAGGTTGCTCCCGCAGGCCATTCGATCTCAACTGTCTTGTTGCTAGGAGACAATTGGAATGCGAGGCGGTCTTCCTGGGCATCCATCCTCCAAGGCCCTCATGGACACAAACACACCTTAGGCTCCATTCTGAGGAAAAATCCATTTCAACTCAGCCACCCCGGTTGCTCCAGCATAGCCATCCGATCTCACCTGTCTTGTTGCTAAAAGACAATTGGAATGCGAGGCGGGCTTCCCTGGCATCCATCCTCCAATGGTGATCTGGAGTCATTCCTTATGGGATGTCCTGGAGCTGCCCAACAAGTCTCAATTGTCCCTCAGAAGGAATCCATGAAGGGGGAATCCCACAACTCCCAACGTGGGAAAACCTCCATGGCCTTGAGATTCCGGTCCGTTCATGAAGGGGCAGTCATGCACAGAAAATCCAACCTGAGCCAACGTCTGATCCTCGCCGTGAATTCAGATGCATGAGATATTGGTTCAGATCTGCAGGGGGTAACTGCCGTGCCATCGGCCTGAAGCCCAAGTCTAGCTTGTGTTCTAAGACTTCTGTCCTCACACTATTGGCCCAGGAGACCTCAGGTTTGGCAATTCCGGACCCACAATGCAGCACTCTGCCAGCCCTCTAGAAAAAATATCTTGCCTAATGAGCTGCCCAGGCACCTCAAATGAGGATAAACCTACACGGCACTCGACTGTACCCAAATTATATAGTCTAACCAGAGCACTAATGCACTCTCTGACAAAACCTGAGCCCGAACCTCCGGACCAACATCAGGCAGCTGACCGCACAGTGAGCACATCAGACCTGCCATGGCCTTAGGTCGCCTTCTCTTCCCTACCTCAGTTCAGGCTTCAAAACGAGACCTTATCTCCAATCACTGCCCAGGGGTGAGTGTGATGCAGAAATCAGAACTCCTCCTTACCCATGGCAAGAAACCTTGTGGTTGGCACGTTGTCCAACGTTCAGTAGAGGAGAAACCAGCATTCACCCTGATGCCCCACCCATTTTGAGTGCGACGAGGGCATAAACACGCATTGTGACCCTCAGCATGAGTTCTGTCCTCTAGTAAGTCCTCTCAGTGGCTGGACCATTAGATATCATAATGGGCTTGACATGTCCCTAGGCCCCAATTTTTAACCCGATTTCTGATTGTCCAGTCGTCCCTACCCAGGGCTCTACTCTGGAATCCCTCATTTGGTGGGACACCTGAGGTTAAAAAAGAAAGCAACAACAACATAATAACGGACTTCTTACATCCCACAGTATGACCACAAACTCTTTGTACAGGGCCAAACCACTAGAGAGTAAGACTCGACCATTTCCCATGAAGTCACGCAGAAATTTCACCACCATGATTGACACTATATCCAGAGACAAAAACTTGCTCAAGAGCCTCACACTCGCCCTTTTCTCAAATCACGAAGAGTTCTCCTCAAGTCTGTAGATCAGTCCTGCCATACCTATGACCCGAAACATAAGCCGAGTTTGTATTTTCAGACAACTGTCCAAACAGCCCTGGCCTACACAATCTACAGGCTCAGGTCCCTGGAGCCAAACCTGAGGACTATACTTGCCCTCTCCAAGGGGATTGTGTGTGCCCATTCCGATGGCCACAACACTTCTAATAGGAAAAACCGCCAACGTCCCTCATCCATCTCACTAGTGGTGGCTTCCCAGGAAAATCAGGGGCAATCTGAGGCCATCTGAGCACTTATCTACACTCAGACCAATAGACAGATGTCCCCAGAGGTCCAAAGGAAAGAACTGGAACCTAGGCACTAATCAGATCCATTGCTTTGGTTTCCAGGCATCTCTCCTCAGAGGCCTGGTTTTCAAAACCAGCATATGGCTGTTTCTTGACTCAGCCATCAGAAAACATCTCATCTACACATGGGAAACTTGCACGTTGGAGCTGTGTCAAAGCATCTATTTAGGAGAACGATCAGGGCCCCAGTGCCACTGCTTCATTCCAAGGTCTGCATAGACACAAAAGCACATTAGGAGCCATCCACAGGCGAGTCCATTTCAACTCAGCCTCCTCGGTTGCTCGACAAGATCCAGCATCTAAACTCTCTTGTTGCTAGGAGACAATTGGAATGCGAGGTGGACTACCCAGCCATCCATCCTTAGAAGCCTGCACAGAATCATTGGCCTGGACCCAAACAACAGGTCTCAATTGTCCTGCAGAAGACTCTCTGCAGTTTGGAGCTTCTCATAACTCCCATCGTGGGAAAACCACCATGGCCTCGTGATGCCCCCACATTCATGAAGGGGCCATCAGGGACAGAAACTCCAACCTGAGCGATCGTCTGATCCTCGCCCTGACTTCAGATGCACGTGATCTCGATTCAGGTCTGTAGATTGTGCCTGCCATGGCCTCACCCAGTAACCTAAGCCTAGCTTGTGTTCTCAGAATTTTGTCGTCAGACTCCTGGCCCACAAGCCCTCCAGTTTGGCAATCCAGAACTACAATGCAGCACTCTGCCTGCCCTACAGAAGAAAAACATTGTCCTCTGGGGCTACCTAGTAACCCCAAATGAGGATCAACCTGCACCGACCTTGGCTGTACCCCAAATACATAGGCTGACCAGGGCACTAATGCCCTTTCTGACACAGTCTGAGCCTGGAACCCTGGCCCCTCCCTGACAGCTGGCCGCACACTGAGCACATGGAGCCACCATGGCATTAGGTCGTCATCTCTTCCCAAACTCGGTTTTCAGGTTTCAGAACCTAGACCTTATCTCCAATCACTGCCCAGGGTTGAAGGTGATACAGAAATCGGATCTCCGTCCCCATGGCAAGAAACCTTGTGGTTGGCATGTTGTCCAACGTTCAGTGTAGTTGAAACCAGTGTGGCCCATGAGGCCCCGCCCATGCTCGCGGGCCACATTGGTCACAAACACACATTGTGACCCTCAGGCTGAGTCAGTCCTCAAGTAAGGCCACTCAGTGGCTAGATGAAAAGATAGCATATTGGGCTTGCCATGCCCCTAGGCCTCAATTTTTAACCATAGTTCGGGTTGTCCCTTCAGAATTCCCCACGGCTTTGCTTTGGAATTCCTCTTTTGGAGGGACACCTGAGGTAACAAAACTGAAATGACTCCTCCCATCCCACAGATTGACGAAAAGCAATTGGGAATCGGGCCAAATCCTCAGAGAGGAAGATTCGTCCATGGCCCAGGAGGCCTCCCCGACATTCCACGGCCATCGCTGATACAAAATCCAGAGACAAAAGCCTGAGCAAGCGCCGCAGACTCGCACTTTCTTCATATCCTGAAGAGTTCTTCTCATAGCTTATAGATCGTGCCTGCCATAACTACGTCCCCAAACCTAAGCTGAGTTTGTGTTTTCAGACTTCTGTCCTCAACGTCTTGGGCCACACACCCTGGAGTACACATTAGGACTGTGCCTACCAATCCATGGGAATTCTGCCCATTCCATGGTCCAAAATCGTACAAATTAGGAGAAACCTCCAAAGTCCTTGAGGCCATCGCAATAGTGTAGGTCGCCCGGAACAAAAAAGGGCTGTCTGACAACAGCTGATAATCGACCTCCACTCATACCATAGATGGATGTCCCCAGAGAAGAAGATTGAACCAGACAGGACCCTAGGCCATAATAGGATCCATTGCTTTGGGTTACAGGCATGTGTCCTCAAAAGCCTGATTCCAATACGAGCTTAGGGGTTTTCCTGAGGCACCCATCAGAACTCATCTCGTCTCCACAAGGAAACCTGTGCATGGGAGCCATGTCCAAAGCTTAGGAGAGTACTTCAGGGTCCCGGTGCCAACGCCCCATTCCAAGGCCCTCATGGACACAAAAACACATTAGGACCCATGATCAGGAAAGTCCATTTCAACTCAGCCACCCCGGTTGCTCCGGGAGAGCCATCATATCTAAACTGTCTTGTTGCTAGGAGACAATTGGAATGCGAAGCAGGCTTCCCAGGCATCCATCCGCGGACGGTGCACTGGAGTCATTCCATATGGGATGTCCTGGAGACGTCCAACAGGTCTCAATTGTCCTGCAGAAGGAATCCTTGAAGGGGGCATCCCACAACTCCAAACGTGGGAAAACCTCAATGGCCTCGAGATTCCGCTCCCTACATGAAGCGGCCGTCATGCACAGAAACTCCAACCTGAGCCAACGTCTGATCCTCGCCCTGACTTCAGATGCATGAGATATTGGGTCACACTGCAGGGGGTACCTGCCGTGCCCTCGCCCTGAAACCCAAGTCTAGCTTGTATTCTCAGACTTCCGTCCTCACATTCCTGGCCCCGAAGCCCTCAAGTTTGGCAATTCCGGACCCACTATGCAGCACTCTGCCTGCCCTCTAGAAAAAAAATTATTGCCTCATGAGCTCCCCAGGAACATTAAATGAGGATCAACCTACACAGCACTCGACTTTACCCAAATTATATAGTCTATCCTGGGCACTAATGCACTGTCGAACACAACCTGAACCCGGACCTCCTGACCAACACCCAGAAAGCTGACCGCACACTGAGCCCATAAAACCCGCCATGGCCTTAGGTCATCATCTCTTCCCTACCTCAGTTTTCAGGCTTCAGAACCGAGACCTTATCTCCGAGCACTGCCCAGGGGTGAGTGTGATGCAGAAATCAGAACTCCTCCTTACCCATGGCAAGAACCCTTGTGGTTGGCACGTTGTCCAACGTTCAGTGTAGGAGAAACCAGCATTCACCCTGAGGCCCCGCCCATTCTTGAATGCGACCAGGGCATACACACGCATTGTGACCCTCAGCATGAGTCCTGTCCTCTAGTAAGTCCTCTCAGTTGCTGGACCATTAGATGTCATAATGGGCTTGACATGTCCCTAGGCCCCAATTTTTAACCAGATTTCTGATTGTCCAGTCGCCCCTCCCCAGGGCTCTACTCTGGAGTCCCTCATTTGGTGGGACACCTGAGGTTAAAAAAGAAAACAACAACAACAACAACAACAAAAAACGGACTTCTTCCAGCCCATAGAATGCCCCCAAACTCTTTGGACGGGGCCAAACCACAAGAGAGTAAGACTCGTCCATTTCCCATGAAGTCCCCCAGAAATTTCACGACCATGAGTGACACGATATCCAGAGACAAAAACTTGAGCAGGAGCCTCGCACTCGCCCTTCTTTCAAAACCCGAAGTGTTCTCTTCATGGTCTGTAGATCAGTCCTGCCATACCTATGACCCGAAACATAAGCCGAGTTTGTGTTTTCAGACAACTGTCCAAACAGCCCTGGCCTACAAAACCTACAGGCTCAGGCCCCTGGAGCCAAACCTGAGGACTGTACTTGCCCTCTCCTAGGGAATTGTGTGTGCCCATTCCAATGGCCACAACCCTTCTAATAGGATAAACCTCCGAAGTCCCTGATCCATCTCAATAGTGGTGGCTTCCCAGGAAAAACAGGGGCAATCTGAGCCCAACTGAGCACCTACCTGCACTCAGACCCATAGACAGATGTGGACAGAAGTCTGAGACCACAACTAGACTTGGGCTTCAGGCCCGAGGGCAAGGCAGGTACCCCCTGCACATCTGAACCAATATCTCATGCATCTGATGTCACGGCAAAGATCAGACGTTGGCTCAGGTTGTAGTTTCTGTGCATGACTGCCCCTGCATGAACGGAGAGGAATCTCAAGGCCATGGAGGTTTTCCCACGTTGGGAGTTGTGGGATGCCCCCTTCAAGGATTCCTTCTGCGGGACAATTGAGATCTGTTTGGCAGCTCCAAAACATCCCATATGGAATGACCCAGAGTACCGTTCGAGGATGGATGCCAGGGAAGCCCGCCTCGCATTCCAATTGTCTCCTAGCAACAAGACAGTGGAGATCGGATGGCTCTGCGGGAGCAACCGGGGTGGCTGAGTTCAAATGGACGTTCCCGAGCATGGGGCCTAATATGTGTTTGTGTCCATGAGGACCTTGGAATGGGGCTGTGGCACTGGGACTCTGAAGTATTCTCCTAAGATTTTGACATAGGTCCCATGCACAAGTTTCCTCGTGGAGACGAGATGTTTTCTGATGGGTGCCTCAGGAAACCCCCTATGCTGGTATTGGTATCCAGGCGTTTGAGGAGACATGCCTGTAAACCAAAGCAATGGATCCGATTATGGCCTAGGGTCCTGTCTGGTTCCATCTCCTTCTCTGGGGACATCCATCTATGGTATGAGTGGAGGTAGATGCTCAGCTGGTGTCAGACCGCCCTTCTTTGTTCACAGAGACCTACATTATTGGAATGGCCTCGGGGACTTTGGAGGGTTCTCCTAATTTGTACAATTTTGGACAATGGAATGGGCAGAAATCCCATGCATGGGGTAGGCACAGTCCTAATGTGTGGCACCAGTGGCCAGACCCTGGAGGGTGTGTGGCCCAGGACTGTGAGGACAGAAGTCGGAAAACACAAACGCAGCTTAGGTTTGGGGACGTAGGTATGGCAGGCCCAATCTACAAACCATGAGAAGAAATCTTCAGGATACGAAGAAAGAGCGAGTCTGAGGCGCTTGCTCAGGCTTTGGTCTCTGGATTTTGTGTCAAGGATGGCCGTGGAATGTGGGGAGGCTCATGGGCCATGGACGAATCTTCCTCTCTGTGGATTTGGATCGGCCTAATTGTTTTTCGTCAATCTGTGGGATGGAAGGTCTCCTTTCAGGTTTGTTACCTCAGGTGTCCCAAGCAAAGAGGAATTCCAAAGCAGAGCCCTGGGGAAGAGTGAAGGGACAACCCAAACTATGGTTAAAATTTGGGGCCTAGGGGCATGGCAGGCCCCATATGCTGTCCCTTCATCCAGCCACTGAGAGGTCTTACTTGAGGACTGGGCTCAGGCAGAGGTTCACAATGTGTGCTTGTGACCAATGTGGCCCGCGAGCTTGGGCGGGGCCTCATGGGCCACACTGGTTTCAACTACACTGAACTTTGGACAACATGCCAATCACAAGGTCTCTTGCCATGGTGAAGGAGTTTTGATTTCTGCATCATTTTCAACCCTGGGCAGTGGATGGAGATAAGGTCTAGGTTCTGAAGCCTGAAATCCACAGTTGGGAAGAGATGATGATCTAAAGCCATGGTGGTTCTGATGTGCTCAGTGTGCGGCCAGCTGCCTGGTTGTTGGTCAGGAGTTTTAGGCTCAGGTTGTGTCAGACAGTACATTAGTGCCCAGGTTAGACTATGTAATTTGGGTACAGTCGAGTGCCGTGTAGGTTGATCCTCATTTGAGGTGCCTGGGCAGCTCATTAGGCAAGATATTTTTTCTAGAGGGCAGGCAGAGTGCTGCATTGTGGGTCCGTAATTGCCAAACTTGAGGGCTTCTGGGCCAGTAGTGTGATGACAGAAGTCTGAGACCACAAGCTAGACTTGGGCTTCAGTCCCGAGGGCAAGGCAGGTACCCCCTGCACATCTGAACCAATATCTCATGCATCTGATGTCACGGCGAGGATCAGACTTTGGCTCAGGTTGTAGTTTCTGTGCATAACTGCCCCTTCATGAATGGAGAGGAATCTCAAGGCCATGGAGGTTTTCCCACGTTGGGAGTTGTGGGTTGCCCCCTTCAAGGATTCCTTCTGCGGGACAATTGAGACCTGTTTGGCAGCTCCAAAATATCCCATAAGGAATGACTCCAGAGCACTGTTCGAGGATGGATGCCAGGGAAGCCCGCCTCGCATTCCAATTGTCTCCTAGCAACAAGACAGTGTAGATCGGATGGCTCTGCGGGAGACACCGGGGTGGCTGTGTTGAAATGGACGTTCCCGAGCATGGGGCCTAATGTGTGTTTGTTTCCATGAGGACCTTGGAATGGGGCGGTGGCACCGGGACTCGGAAGTATGCTCCTAAGATTTTGACATAGGTCCCATGCACAAGTTTCCTCGTGGTGACGAGATTTTTTCTGATGGGTGCCTCAGGAAACACCCTATGCTGGTATTAGAATCCAGGATTTTGAGGAGACATGCCTGTAAACCAAAGAAGTGGATCCGATTATGGCCTAGGGTCCTGTTTGTTTCCATCTCCTTTTCTGGGGACATCCATCTATGGTATGAGTGGAGGTAGATGCTCAGCTGGTGTCAGACTGCCCTTGTTTGTCCACAGACACCTACATATTGGGATGGCCTCGGGGACTTTGGAGGGTTCTCCTAATTTGTACAATTTTGGACAATGGAATGGGCAGAATTCCCATAGATTGGGTAGGCACAGTCCTAATGTGTGGCTCCAGGGGCCCCAGCCTGGAGGGTGTGTGGCCCAGGACTTTGAGGACAGAAGTCTGAAAACACAGACACAGCTTAGGTTTGGGGACGTAGGTATGGCAGGCCCAATCTACAAACCATGAGAAGAATTCTTCAGGATATGAAGAAAGAGCCAGTCTGAGGCGCTTGCTCAGGCTTTGGTCTCTGGATTTTGTGTCAACGATGGCCGTGGAATGTGGGGAGACTTCATGGGCCATGGACGGTTCTTCCTCTCTGTGGATTTGGACCGGTCCTAATTGTATTTCGTCAATCTGTGGGATGGGAGGTCTCCTTTCAGGTTTGTAACCTCAGGTGTCCCAACCAAAGAGGAATTCCAAAGCAGAGCCCTGGGGAAGAGTGAAGTTACAACCCAAACTATGGTTAAAATTTGGGGCCTAGGGGCATGTCAGGCCCCATATGCTGTCTCTTCACCAGCCACTGAGAGGCCTTACTTGAGAACTGGGCTCAGGCTGAGGGTCACAATGTGTGTTTGTGTCCAATGTGGCCCGGGAGAGTGGGCGTGGCCTCATGGGCCACACCGGTTTCATCTACACTGAACTTTGGACAACATGCCAATCACAAGGTCTCTTGCCATGGGGAAGGAGTTCTGATTTCTGCATTATTTTCAACCCTGGGCCGTGGTTGGAGATAAGGTCTAGGTTCAGAAGACTGAAAACTGCAGTTGGGAAGAGATGATGACCTAAGGCCATGGTGGGTCTGATGTGCTCAGTGTGCGGTCAGCTGCCTGGTTGTTGGTCAGGAGTTTCGGGCTCAGGTTGTGTCCAACAGTGCATTAGTGCCCAGGTTAGACTATATAATTTGGATACAGTCGATTGCCGTGTATGTTGATCCTTATTTGAGGTACCCGGGCAGTTCCTTAGACAAGATATTTTTTCTAGAGGGCAGGTAGAGTGCTGCATTGTGGTTCCGGAATTGCCAAACGTGAGGGCTTCTGGGCCAGCAGTGTGAGGACAGAAGTCTGAGACCACAAGCTAGACTTGGGCTTCAGGCCGAGGGCAAGGCAGGTACCCCCTGCACATCTGAACCAATATCTCATGCATCTGAAGTCACGGCGAGGATCCGACGTTGGCCTAGGTTGTAGTTTCTGTGCATGACTGCCCCTTCATGAACGGAGAGGAATCTCAAGGCCATGGAGTTTTTCCCACGTTGGGAGTTGTGGGATGGCCCCTTCAAGGATTCCTTCTGCGGGACAATTGAGACCTGTGGGCAGCTCCAAAACATGCCATATGGAATGACTCCAGAGCACCGTTCGAGGATGGATTCCAGGGAAGCCCACCTCGCTCTCCAATTGTCTCCTAGCAACAAGACAGTTGAGTTCGGATGGCTCTGCGGGAGCAACCTGGTTGGCTGAGTTGATATGGACTTTCCTGAGCATGGTGCCTAATGTGTGTTTGTGTCCATGAGGACCTTGGAATGGGGCGGTGGCACCGGGACTCTGAATTATTCTCCTAATATTTTGACATAGGTCCCATGCACAAGTTTCCTCGTGGAGACGAGATTTTTTCTGATGGGTGCCTCAGGAAAGCCCCTATGCTGGTATAGGAATCCAGGATTTTGAGGAGACATGCCTTTAAACCAAAGCAATGGATCCGATTATGGCCTAGGGTCCTGTCTGGTACCATATCCTTCTCTGGGGACATCCATCTATGGTATGAGTGGAGGTAGATGCTCAGCTGGTGTCAGACCGCCCTTGTTTGTCCACAGACACCTACATATTGGGATGGCCTCGGGGACTTTGGAGGGTTCTCCTAATTTGTACAATTTTGGACAATGGAATGGGCAGAATCCCCATGCATGGGGTAGGCACAGTCCTAATGTGTGGCTCCAGAGGCCCCAGCCTGGAGGGTGTGTGGCCCAGGACTTTGAGGACAGAGGTCGGAAAACACAAAGGCAGCCTAGGTTTGGGGACGTAGGTATGGCAGGCCCAATCTACAAACCATGAGAAGAAATCTTCAGGATACGAAGAAAGAGCGAGTCTGAGGCGCTTGCTCAGTCTTTGGTGTCTAAATTTTGTGTCAACGATGGCCATGGAATGAGGGGAGGCCTCATGGGCCATGGACGAACTTCCTCTCTTGGGATTTGGCCCGGTCCCAATTGTTTTTCGTCAATCTGCGGGATGGGAGGTCTCCTTTCAGGTTTGTTACCTCAGGTGTCCCAACCAAAGAGGAATTCCAAACAGAGCCCTGGGAAGAGTGAAGGGACAACCCAAACTATGGTTAAAATTTGGGGCCTAGGGGCATGGCAGGCCCCATATGCTATCTCTTCATCCAGCCACTGAGAGGCCTTACTTGAGGACTGGGCTCAGGCTGAGGGTCACAATGTGTGTTTGTGACCAATGTGTCCCGCGAGCAGGGTCCGAGCCTCATGGGCCACACTGGTTTCAACTACACTGAACTTTGGACAACATGCCAATCACACGGTCTCTTGCAATGGGGAAGGAGTTCTGATTTTTGCATCATTTTCAACCCTGGGAAGTGGTTGGAGATAAGGTCTAGGTTCGGAAGCCTGAAAACCGCAGTTGGGAAGAGATGATGACTTAAGGCCATAGTGGGTCTGATGTGCTCAGTGTGCGGTCAGCTGCCTTGTTGTTGGTCAGGAGTTTCGGGCTCAGGTTGTGTCAGACAGTGCATGAGTGCCCAGGTTAGACTATATAATTTGGGTACAGTCGAGTTCCGTGAAGGTTGATCATCTTGTGGTGCCTGGGAAGCTCATTAGGCAAGATATTTTTTCTAGAGGGCAGGCAGAGTACTGCATTGTGGGTCCGGAATTGCCAAACGTGAGGGCTTCTGGGCCAGTAGTGTGAGGACAGAAGTCTGAGACCACAAGCTAGACTTGGGCGTCAGGCCGAGTGCAAGGCAGGTACCCCCTGCACATCTGAACCCATATCTCATGCATCTGAAGTCACGGCAGGATCAGACGTTGACTCAGGTTGTAGTTTCTGTGCATGACTGCCCTTCATGAACGGAGAGGAATCTCAATGCCATGGAGGTTTTGCCTCGTTGGGAGTTGTGGGATGCCCCCTTCAAGGATTCCTTCTGCGGGACAATTGAGACCTGTTGGGCAGCCCCAAAACATCCCATATGGAATGACTCCAGAGTACCGTTCGAGGATGGATGCCAGGGATGCCCGCCTCGCATTCCAATTGTCTCCTAGCAACAAGACAGTTGAGTTCTATGGCTCTGACTGAGCAATCGGGGCGGCTGTGTTGAAATGGACGTTCCCGAGCATGGGGCCTAATGTGTGTTTGTTTCCATGAGGACCTTGGAATGGGGCGGTGGCACCGGGACTCGGAAGTATGCTCCTAAGATTTTGACATAGGTCCCATGCACAAGTTTCCTCGTGGAGACGAGATTTTTTCTGATGGGTGCCTCAGGAAAGCCCCTATGCTGGTATAGGAATCCAGGATTTTGAGGAGACATGCCTTTAAACCAAAGCAATGGATCCGATTATGGCCTAGGGTCCTGTCTGGTACCATATCCTTCTCTGGGGACATCCATCTATGGTATGAGTGGAGGTAGATGCTCAGCTGGTGTCAGACCGCCCTTGTTTGTCCACAGACACCTACATATTGGGATGGCCTCGGGGACTTTGGAGGGTTCTCCTAATTTGTACAATTTTGGACAATGGAATGGGCAGAATCCCCATGCATGGGGTAGGCACAGTCCTAATATGTGGCTCCTGGGGCCCCAGCCAGGAGGGTGTGTTGCCCAGGACTTTGAGGACAGAGGTCGGAAAACACAAACTCAGCTAGGTTCTGAATCCTGAAAACCGCAGTTGGGAAGAGATGATGACCTAAGGCCATGGTGGGTCTGATGTGCTCAGTGTGCGGTCAGCTGCCTGGTTGTTGGTCAGGAGGTTCGGGCTCAGGTTGTAGTTTCTGTGCATGACTGCCCCTTCATGACCTACATAGGTCCCATGCACAAGTTTCTTCGTGGAGACGAGATTATTTCTGATGGGTGCCTCAGGAAACCCCCTATGCTGGTATTGGAATCCAGGATTTTGAGGAGACATGCCTATAAACCAACGCAATGGATCCGATTATGTTGTCAGACCGCCCTTGTTTGTCCACAGAGACCTACACTATTGGGATGGCCTAGGGACTTTGGAGGGTTCTCCTAATTTGTACGAAATTATACAATGGAATGGGCATGGGGTAGGCACAGTCCTAATGTGTGGCTCCAGTGGCCCCAGCCTGGAGTGTGTGTGGCCCAGTACTTTGAGGACAGATGTCTGAAAACACAAACTCAGCTTGGTTTGGGGACGTAGGTATATCAGGCCCCATCTACAAACCATGAGAGGAACTCTTCAGGATATGAAGAAAGAGCGAGTCTGAGGCGCTTGCTCAGGCTATGGTCTCTGTATTTTGTATCAACGAAGGCCGTCGAATGTGAGGAGGCCTCATGGGCCATGGACGAATCTTCCTCTCTGTGAATTTTGCCCGGTCCCAATTGTTTTTCGTAAATCTGTGGGCTGGGATGTTGCCTTCAGGTATGTTACCTCAGGTGTCCGAACCAAAGAGGAATTCCAAAGCAGAGACCTGGGGAAGAGTGAAGGGACAACCCAAACTATGGTTAAAAATTGGGGCCTAGTGGCATGGCAGGCCCCATATGCTGTCTCTTCATCCAGCCACTGAGAGGCCTTACTTGAGGACTGGGCTCAGGCTGAGGGTCACAATGTGTGTTTGTGACCAATGTGGCCCGCGAGCATGGGCGGGGCCTCATGGGCCACACTGGTTTCAACTACACTGAACTTTGGACAACATGCCAATCACAAGGTTTCTTGCCATTGGGAAGGAGTTCTGCTTTCTGCATCATTTTCAAACCTGGGCAGTGGTTGGAGATAAGGTCTAGGTTCTTGATCCTGAAAACCGCAGTTGGGAAGAGATGACGACCTAAGTCCATGGCGGGTCTGATGTGCTCAGTGTGCGGTCAGCTGCCTGGGTGTTGGTCAGCAAGTTCGGGCTCAGGTTGTGTCAGACAGTGCATTAGTGCCCAGGTTAGACTGTAAAATTTGGGTACAGTCGAGTGCCTTGTAGTTTTATCCTCCTTTAAGATGCCTGGGCACCTCATTAGGCAATATATTTTTTTCTAGAGGGTAGGCAGAGTGCTGCATTGTGGGTCCAGAATTGCCAAACTTGAGGAATTCTGGGCCAGTAGTGTGAGGACAGAAGTCTGAGAACACAAGCTAGACTTGAGCTTCAGGCCGAGGGCAGGGCAGGTACCCCCTGAATTTCTGAACCAATATCTCATGCATCTGAAGTCACGGCGAGGATCAGACGTTGGCTCAGTTTGGAGTTTCTGTGCATGACTGCACCTTCATGAACATGGCTGAATCTCACGACCATGGAGGTTTTCAACACGTTGGGACTTGTGGGATGCCCCTTTCCAGGATTTCTTCTGCGGGACAATTGAGACCTTTTGGGCAGCTCCAGGACTTCCCATATGGAATGACTCCAGAGCACAGTTCGAATATGGATGCCAAGGAAGCCCGCCTCGCATTCCAATTGTCTCCTTGCAACAAGACATTTGAAATCGGATGGCTCTGCGGGAGCAACCGGGGTGGCTGAGTTGAAATGGACGTTCCTGAGGATGGGGCCTAATGTGTGTTTGTGTCCATGAGGACCTTGGAATGGGCGGTGTCACTGGGACCCTGAAGTATTCTCCTAAGCTTTTGACATAGCTGACATGCACAAGATTCCCATGGAGACGAGAATTGTTCTCATGGGTGCCTCAGGAAAACCCCTATGCTTGTATTGGAATCCAGGCTTTTGAGGAGACATGCCTGTAAACCAAAGCAATGGATCCGATTATGGTCTAGTGTCCTGTCTGGTTCAATCTTCTTCTCTGAGGACATATATCTATGGTATCAGTGGAGGTAGATGGTCAGCTGGTGTCAGACGGCCCTTGTTTGTCCCGGGAGACCACACAATTGTGATGTCCTCGGTTACTTTGTAGGGTTCTCCTAATTTGTACGATTTGGAACAATGGAATGGGCAGAATTCCCATGTATTGTGTAGGCACAGTCCTAATATGTGGCTCCAGGTGCCCAGCCTGGAGGGTGTGTGGCCCAGGATTTCTAGGACAGAAGACTGAAAACACAAACTCAGCCAAGGTTTGGGACGTAGGTATGGCAGGCCCAATCTACAAACCATGAAAAGAACTCTTCAGGATATGAAGAAAGTGCGAGTCTGAGGCGCCTGCTCAGGCTATTTCTTGATTTTGTATCAACGATGGCCGTGGAATGTGGGGAGGCCTCATGGGCCATGGATGAATCTTCCTCTCTGTGGATTTGGCGCGGTCCCCATTGTTATTCGTCAATCTGTGGGATGGGAAGTCACCTTTCAGGTTTGTTACCTCAGGTGTCCCAACCAAAGAGGAATTCCAAAGCAGAGCCCTGGGGAAGAGTGAAGGGACAACCCAAACTGAACCAATATCTCATGCTTCTGAAGTCACGGTGATGATTAGACGTTGGCTCATGTTGGAGTTTCTGTGCATGACTGTCCCTTCAGGAACGGAGCGGAAAATCAAGGCTTTGGTGGTTTTCCCAAGTTGGAAGTTGTGGGATGCCCCCTTCAAGGATGTTTTCGGCGGGACATTTCAGACCTGTTGGGCAGCTCCAGGACATCCCATATGGAATGATTCCGGAGCACCGTTCGAGGATGGATGCCAGGAAAGCCCGCCTCGCATTCCAATAGTCATCTAGCACCAAGACAGTTTAGATTGGATGGTTCTGCGGGAGCTACCGGTGTGACTGAGTTGAATGGGACTTTCGTGGGGCTCCTGGGTGGCTCAGTGTGTTAAGCCACTTCTTTCGACTCAGGTCATGATCTCAGAGTCCTAGGATCGAGCCTCACATCAGGCACTCTGCTCAGCAGGGAGCCTGCTTCCTACTCTCTCTCTGCCTGCTTGTGATCTATGACTGTCAAATAAATAAATAAAATCTTAAAAAAAAAAAAGTAATGGACTTTCTGAGGTTGGGGTCTAAGGTGTGTTTGTGTCCATGAGGGCTTGGAATGGGGCGGGGGCACCGGGACCCTGAAGTATTCTCCTAAGATTTGGACATAGCTCCCATGCGCAAGTTTCCTTGTGGAGATGAGATTTGTTCTAATGGGTGCCTCAGGAAACCCCCTACACTGGTATTGGAATCCAAGCTTTTGAGGAGACATGCCTGTAAACCAAAGCAATGGATTCGTTTATGGCCTAGCGTCCTGTCTGGTTCAATTTTCTTCTCTGGGGACATCCATCTGTGGTATGAGTGGAGGTAGATGCTCAGCTGGTGTGAGACCGCCCTTGTTTGTCCTGGGAGACTTACACAATTGGGATGGCCTCGGGGACTATAGAGGGTTCTCCTTATTTGTGCGATTTTCGACAATGGAATGGGCAGAATTCCCATAGATTGGGTAGACACAGTGCTCATGTGTGGCTCCAGTGGCCCTAGCCTAGAGGGTGTGTGGCCCAGGACTTTGAGGACAGAATTCTGAAAACACAAACTTAGCTTAGGTTTGGGGACGTAGGTATGGCAGGCCCAATCTACAAACCGTAGGAAGAACTCTTCAGGATATGAAGAAAGAGCGAGTCTGAGGCGCTTGCTCAGGCTTTTGTCTCTGGATTTTGTATCAACGATTGCCGTGGAATGTGGGGAGGCCACATGGGCCATGGAAGAATCTTCCTCTCTTGGGATTTGGCCCGGTCCCAATTGTTTTTCGTCAATCTGTTGGATGGGAGGTCTGCTTTCAGGTTTGTTACCTCAGGTGTCCCAACCAAAGAGGAATCCTAAGCAGAGGCCTGGGAAAGAGTGAAGGGACAACCCAAACTATGGTTAAAAATTGGGGCCTATGGGCAGGGCAGGCCCAATATGCTATCTCATCATCCAGCCGCTGATAGGCCTTACTTGAGGACTGGGCTTAGGCTGAGGGACAGAATGTGTGTTTGTGACCAATGTGGCCCTCGAGCTTGGGCGGGGCCTCATTGGCCACATTGGTTTCAACTACACTGAACTTTGGACAACATGCCAATCACAAGGTCTCTTGCCATGGGGATGGAGTTCTGATTTCTGCATCATTTTCAACCCTGGGCAGAGGTTGGATATAAAGTCTAGGTTCTGAAGCCTGAACCGCAGTTGGGAAGAGATGATGACCTAAGGCCATGGCGGGTCTGATGTGCTCAGTATGCGGTCAGCTGTCTGGGTGTTGGTCAGGATGTTCGGGCTCAGGTTGTGTCAGACAGTGCATTAGTGTTCTGGTTAGACTATATAATTTGGGTATAGTCAGAGCCGTGTAGGTTTATCCTCATTAAGGTGCCTGGGAGGCTCATTAGGCAAAATATTTTTCGAGAGGGCTGTCAGTGCTGCATTGTGGGTCAGGAATTGCCAGAGTTGAGGGCTTCTGGGCCAGGTGTGTGAGGACAGAATTCTGAGAAGACAAGCTAGACTTGGACTTCAGGCTGTGGGCACGGCAGGTACCCCCTGCAGATCTGAACCAATATCTCATGCATCGGAAGTCACGGCGAGGATGAGACGTTGGCTCAGTTTGGAGTTTCTGTCCATGACTGCACCTTCATGAATGGAGCAGAATCTCAAGGCCATGGAGTTTCTCCCACGTTGGGAGTTGTGGGATGCCCCCTTCAAGGATTCCTTCTGCGGGACAATTGAGACCTGTTGGGCAGCTCCAGGACCTCCCATATGGAATGACGCCAGAGCACCGTTCGAGGATGAATGCCAAGGAAGCCCACCTCGCTTTCCAATTGTCTCCTCGCAACAAGACAGTGGAGATCGGATGGCTCTGCGGGAGCAACCGGGGTGGCTGAGTTGAAATGGTCTTTCCTGAGGATGGGGCCTAATGTGTGTTTGTGTCCATGAGGGCCTTGGAATGGGGCGGTGGGACCGGGAACCTGAAGTATGTGGCCCTCGAGCATGAGCGGGGCCTCATGGGCCACACTGGTTTCAACTACACTGAACTTTGGACAACATGCCAATCACAAGGTTTCTTGCCATGGGGAAAGAGTTCTGCTTTCTGCATCATTATCAACCCTGGGCAGTGGTTGGAGATAAGGTCTAGGTTCTGAAGCCTGATAACCACAGTTGGGAAGAGATGACGACCTTAGGCCATGGCATGTTGATGTGCTCAGTATGAGGTCATCTACCTGGGTGTTGGTCAGGTGGTTCGGGCTCAGGTGGTGACAGACAGTGCATTAGTGCCCAGCTTAGACTATATAATTTGGGTGCAGTGGAGTGCCGTTTAGGTTTATCCTCATTTAAGGTGCCTGGGCAGCTCATTAGGCAATAAAATTTTTTGAAGAGGTCAGGCAGAGTCTTGCCTTGTGGGTCCGGAATTGCAAAACTTGAGGGATTCTTGCCTAGGAGTGTGAGGACAGAAGTCTGAGAACACAAGTTAGACTTGGGCTTCAGGCCGAGGGGAAGCTGGTACCCCCTGCAGATCTGAACCTATATCTCATGCATCTGATGTCACGGTGAGGATCAGACGTTGGCTCAGGTTGGAGTTTCTGTGCATGACAGCCCCTTCATGAACGGTGTGGAATCTCAAGGCCATGGAGGTTTTTCCACGTTGGGAGTTGTGGGATGCCCCCTTCAAGGATTCATGTGCGGGACAATTGAGACCTGTTGGGCAGCTCCAGGACATCACATATGGAATGACTCCAGAGCACTGTTCGGGGATGGATGCCAGGGAAGCCCGCCTCGCATTCCAATTTTCTCCTAGCACAAAGACAGTTTAGAATGGATGGCTCTGCGGGAGCAACCGGGGTGGCTGAGTTGAAATGGACTTTCCTGAGAATGGGGCCTAATGTGTGTTTTTGTCCATGAGGGCCTTGGAATGGGGGGGTGGCACCGGGACCCTGAAGTATTCTCCTAAGTTTTTGACTAGCTCCCATGCACAAGTTTCCTTGTGAAGACGAGATTTGTTCTGATGGGTGACTCAGGAAACCCCCTTTGCTGGTATTGGTTTCCAGGGTTTTGAGTAGACATGCCTGTAAACCAAAGCAATGGATCCGATTATGGCCTAGTGTCCTGTCTGGTTCAATCTTCTTCCCATGGATTGGGTAGTCACAGTCCTAATGTGTGGCTCCAGGGGCCCCAGCCTGGAGGGTGTGTGGCCCAGGACTTTGGGGACAGAAGTCTGATAACACAAACTCATCTTAGGTTGTGGGAGGTAGGTATGGCAGGCCCAATCTACAAACCATGAGAAGAATTCTTCAGGATATGAAGAAAGAGCTAGTCTGAGGTGCTTGTTCAGACATTTGTCTCTGGATATTGTATCAACCATGGCCGTGGAAGATGGGGAGGCCTCATGGGCCATGGACGAATCTCCCTCTTTGTGGATTTGGCCCGGTCCCAAATATTTTTCGTCAATCTGTGGGATGGGAGGTCTCTTTCAGGTTTGCTACCTCAGGTGTCCCAACAAAAGAGGAATTCCAAGCAGAGCCCTGGGGAAGAGTGAAGGGAAAACCCAAACTATGGTTAAAAATTGGGGCCTAGGGGCATGGCATGCCCAATATGCTGTCACTTCATCCAGACACTGAGAGGCCTTACTTGAGGACTGGGCTCAGCCTGAGGGTCACAATATGCGTTTGTGACCAATGTGCCCCGCGAGCATGGGCGGGGCCTAATTGGCCACACTGATTTCAACTACACTGAACTTTGGACAACATGCCAATTACAAGGTTTCTTACCACGGGGAAAGAGTTCTGATTTCTTGATCATTTTTACCCTGGGCAGTGGTTTGAGATAAGGTCTAGATTCTGAAGCCTGAAAACCGCAGTAGGGAAGAGATGACGACCTAAGTGTGTGTGTAACCTATGTGGCCCGCGAGCATGGGCGGGGCAACATTGGCAACACTGCTTTCAACTACACTGACCTAAGGCCATGGCGGGTCTGATGTGCTCAGTGTGCGGTCAGCTGCCTGGGTTTTGGTCAGGAGGTTCGTGCTCAGTTGGTGCTGATGGTGCATTAGTGCCCAGGTTAGACTATATAATTTGGGTACAGTCGAGTGCCGTGTAGGTTTATACTCATTTAAGGTGCTTGGGCAGCTCATTAGGCAAGATATGTTTTTTTAGAGGGCTGGCAGAGTGCTGCATTGTGGGTCCGGAATTGACAAACTTGAGGGCTTCTAGGCCATGAGTGTGAGGACAGAAGTCTGAGAACACAAGCTAGACTTGGACTTCAGGCCGAGGCCACAGCAGGTACCCCCTGCAGATCTGACCCAATGTCTCATGCGTATGAAGTCACGGCGAGGATCAGACGTTGGCTCAGTTTGGAGTTTCTGTGCATGACTGCCTCTTCATGAACGGAGCAGTTCTAAAGGCCATGGAGGTTTTCCCACGTTGGGAGTTGTGGGCTGCCCCCTTCAAGGGGCTGCCCCCTTCAAGGATTCCTTCTGTGGGACAATTAAGACCTGTTGGGCAGCTCCAGGACATCCCATATGGAATGACTCCAGAGCACCGTTCGAGGATGGATGCCAGGGAAGCCCGCCTCGCATTCCAATTGTCTCCTAGGAACAAGACAGTTTAGGTCGGATGGCTCTGCGGGGGCAAACGGGGTGGCTGAGTTGAAATGGACTTTCCTGCGGCTCCTGGGTGGCTCAGTGGGTTAAGCCACTTCCTAAGGCTCAGGTCATGATCTCAGAGTCCTGGTTTCGAGCCTCATATCGGGCCTGCTTCCTTCTATCTCTCTGCCTGCCTCTCTGCCTGCTTGTGATCTCTGTCTGTCTTATAAATAAATAAAATCTTTAAACAAAAAAAAGAAATGGACTGCCTGAGGATGGTGCCTAATGTGTGTTTGTGTCCATGAAGGCCTTGGAATGGGGCGGTGGCACCGGGACCCTGAAGTATTCTCCTAAGCTTTTGACATAGCTCCCATGCACAAATTTCCTTGTGGAGACGAGATTTGTTCTGATGGGTGCCACAGGAAGCCCCTTATTCTGGTATTGGAATCCAGGCTTTTGATGAGACATGACTGTAAACCAAAGCAATGGATCCGATTATGGCCTAGGGTCCTGTCTGGTTCAATCTTCTTCTCTAGGGACATCCATCTATGGTATAATTGGAGGTAGATGCTCAGCTGGTGTCAGACCGCCCTTGTTTGTCCCCGGAGACCTACATTATTGGGATGGCCTCGGGTACTTTGGATGGTTCTCCTAATGTGTACGATTTTGGACAATGGAATGCGCAGATTCCCATGGATTGGGTAGGCACAGTCCTATATGTATGGCTCCAGGGGCCCCAGCCTGGAGGGTGTGTGGCCCAGGACTTTGAGGACAGAAGTCTGAAAACACAAACTCAGCTTAGGTTTGGGGACGTAGGTATGGCAGGTCCAATCTATAAACCATGTAAAGAATTCTTCAGGATATGAAGAAAGAGCGAGTCTGAGGCACTTGCTCAGGCTTTGTCTCTGGATTTTGTATCAACGATGGCCGTGGAATGTGGGGAGGCCTCATGGGCCGTGGACGAATCTTCCTCTCTGCGGATTTAACCCGTTCCCAATTGTTTTTCGTCAAGCTGTGGGATGGGAGGTCTCCTTTCAGGTTTGTTACCTCAGTGTCTCAACCAAAGAGGAATTCCAAAGTAGAGCCCTGGGGAAGAGTGAATGGACAACCCAAACTGTGGTTAAAAATTGGGGCCTAGGATCATGGCAGGCCCAATATGCTGTCTCTTCATCCAGCCGCTGAGAGGCATTACTTGAGGACTCTGCTCAGGCTGAGGGTCACAATATATATATTTTTTTTTTCTAGAGGGCAGGCAGAGTCCTGCATTGTGGGTCCGGAATTGCCAAATTTGAGGGCTTCTGGGCCAGGAGTGTGAGGAGAGAAGTCTGATCAGGAAAATTGAGACCTGTTTGGCAGCTCCAGACATCCCATATGGAATGACTCCAGAGCACCGTTCAAGATCGATGCCAGGGAAGCCCGCCTCGCATTCCAATTGTCTCCTAGCACCAAGCAGTTTAGATTGGATGGCTCTGCGGGTGGAACCGGGGTGGCTGAGTTGAATTGGATTTTCCTGAGGATGGGGCCTAATGTGTGATTGTGTCCATGAGGGCCTTGGATTGGGGCGGTGGCACAGGGCCCATGAAGTATTCTCCTAAGCTTTTGACATAACTCCCATGCACAAGTTTCCTTGTGGAGACAGATTTGTTCTGATCGGTGCCTTGTATTAGAATGCAGTCCTTTGAGGAGACATGCCTGTAAACCAAATCAATGCATCCGATTATGGGCTAGGGTCCTGTCTGGTTCCATCTTCTTCTCTGGGGACATCCATCTATGGTATGAGTGGAGGTAGATGCTCAGCCGGTGTCAGACCGCCCTTGTTTGTCCCGGGAGACCTACACTATTGGGTTGGCCTCGGGGACTTTGGAGGGTTCTCCTGATTTGTAAGATTTTGAACAATGGAATGCGCAGAATTCCCATGGATTGGGTAGGCCCAGTCCTACTGTGTGGCTCCAGGGGCACCAGCCTTTACGGTGTGTGTCCCAGGACTTTGAGGACACAAGTCTGAAAACACAAACTCACCTTAGGTTTGGGGACGTAGGAATGGCAGGCCCAATCTACAGACCATGAGAAGAAATCTTCAGGGTATGAAGAAAGAGCTAGTCTGAGGCGCTTGCTCAGGCTTTTGTCTCTGGATTTTGTATCAACGGTGGCCGTGGAATGTGAGGATTCCTCATGTGCCATGGACGAATCTTCCTCTTTGTGGATTTGGCCCAGTCCCAATGGTTTTTCGTCAATCTCTGGGATGGGAGGTCTCCTTTCAGGTTTGTTACCTCAGTGTCCCAACAATAGAGGAAATCCAAAGCAGAGCCCTGGGGAAGAGTGAAGGGACAACCCAAACTATGGCTAAAATTGGTGCCTTGGGGCATGGCAGGCCCAATATACTGTCACTTCATCCAGCCACTAAGAGGCCTTACTTGAGGACTTGGCTCAGGCTGAGGGTCACAATGTATGTTTGTGACCAATGTGGCCAACAAGCATCCCCGGGGATCATGGGCCACACTGGTTTCAACTACACTGAACTTTGGACAACATGCCAATCACATGGATTCTTGCCATGGGAAAGGAGTTCTGATTTCTGCATCATTTTCAACCCTGGGCAGTGGTTGGAGATAATGTCTAGGTTCTGAAGCCTGAAAATCGCAGTTGGGAGGAGATGAAGACCTAAGGCCAAGTCGGGTCTGATGTGCTCAGTGTACGGTCAGCTGCCTGAGTGTTGGTCAAGAGGTTCAGGCACATGTTGGGCCAGAGTGCATTACTGCCCAGGTTAGCCTACATAATTTGTGTACAGTCGAGTGCCGTGTATGTTTATCATCATTTGAGATTCCTCGGAAACTCATTAGGAAATATATTTTTTCTAGAGTGCTGGCAGTCTGGTGCATTGTGGGTCCGGAATTGCTAGACTTGAGGGGTTCTGGGTAGTAGTGTGAGGACAGTAGTCTGAGAACACAAGCTAGACTTGGGCTTCAGGCCGAGGGCACGGCAGGTACCCCCTGCAGATCTGAACCAATATCTCATGCATCTGAAGTCACGGCGAGGATCAGACGTTGGCTCAGGTTGGAATTTCTGTGCATGACTGCCCCTTCATGAACGGAGCGGAATCTCAAGGCCATGGAGGTTTTTCCACGTTGGGAGTTGTGGGATGCCCCCTTCAAGGATTCCTTCTGCGGGACAATTGAGACCTGTTGGGCAGATCCAGTACATCTCATATGGAATGACTCCAGAGCACCGTTCGTGGATGGATTCCAGGGAAGCCCGCCTCGCATTCCAATTGGCTAATAGCAACAAGACAGTGTAGATCAGATGGCTCTGCGGGAGCAACCGGGGTGGCTGAATTGAAATGGACTATCCTGGGTCTCCTGGGTGGCTCAGTGGGTTAAGCTGCTGCCTTTGGCTGAAGTCATGATCTCAGAGTTCTCGATCAAGCCTCATATCAGGCTCTCTGCTTAGCAGGGAGCCTACCTCCTACTCTCTCTCTGCCTGCCTCTCTACCTGCTTGTGATCTTTGTCTGTCAAATAAATAAAAGAAATCTTAAATAGAAAAAAAAAAAGAAATGGTCTTTCCTGAGGATGGGGCATAATGTGTGTTTGGGTCCATGAGGGCCTTGGTTTGGGGCGGTGGCACAGTGACCCTGAAGTATTCTCCTAAGCTTTTGACATAGCTCCCATGCACAAGTTTCCTTGTGGAGATGAGATTTGTTCTCATGGGTGCCTCAGGAAACCCGCTTTGCTGGTATTGGAATCCAGTCCTTTGAGGAGACATGCCTGTAAACCAAAGCAATGCATCCGATTATGGCCTAGGGTCCTGTCTGGTTCAATCTTCTTCTTTGGGGATATCCATCTATGGTATGAGTGGAGGTAGATGCTCAGCTGGTGTCAGACCGCCCTTGTTTGTCCCGGGAGACCTACACTATTGGGATGGCCTCGGGGACTTTGGAGGGTTCTCCTGATTTGTACGATTTTGGACAATGGAATGGGCAGAATTCCAATGGATTGTGTAGGCACAGTCCTAATATGTGACTCAGGGGCCACAGCCTGGAGGGTTTGTGGCCCAGGACTTTGAGGACAGAAGTCTGAAAACAAAAACTCAGCTTAGGTTTGGGGACGTAGGTATGGCAGGCCAAATCTACAAACCATGTGAAGAACACTTCAGTATCTGAAGCAAGAACGAGTCTGAGGCGCTTGCTCAGGCTTTTGCTCTGGATTATGTATCAATAGCCGTGGAATGTGCGGAGACCTCATGGGCCATGGACGAATCTTCATCTCTGTGGATTAGGCACGGCCCAATTGTTTTTCGTCAATCTGTTGGATGGGAGGTCTCCTTTCAGGTTTGTTACCTCAGGTGTCCCAACCAAAGAGGAATTCCAAAGCAGAGCACTGTGGAAGAGTGAAGGGGCTACCCAAACTCTGCTTAAAAATTGGGGCCTAGGGGCAGGGCAGGCCCAATATGCTGTCCCTTCAATAGCCACTTCGAAGCCTTACTTGAGGACTGGGTTCAGGCTGAGGGTCACAATGTGTGTTTGTGACCAATGTGGCCTGCGTACATGGGCGGGGCCACATGGGCAACACTGGTTTCATCTACACTGTACATTGGACCACATGCCAATCACAAGGTGTCTAGCCATGGGGAAGGAATTCTGATTTCTGCATCATTTTCAACCCTGGGCAGTGGTTGGAGATAAGGTCTAGGTTCTGAAACCTGAAAACCGCAGTTGGGTAGAGATGAGGACTTAAGGCCTTGGAGGGTCTGATTTGCTCAGTGTGCAGTCAGGTGTCTGGGTGTTGGTCAGGAGTTTGGGCTCAGGTTGTGTCAGACAGTGCATTATGCCCATGTTAGACTATATATTTGAGTACAGTCGAGTGCCGTGTAGGTTTATCCTCATTTAAGGTGCCTGGGCAGCTCTTAAGCAATAAATTTTTTCTAGAGGTCAAGCAGAGTGCTGCATATGTGTCCGGAATTGCCAGACTTGAGGGCTTCTGGGCCAGGAGTGTGAGGACAGAAGTCTGAGAACAGAAGCTAGACTTGGGCTTCAGGCCGAGGGCACGGCTGGTACCCCCTGCAGATCTGAACCAATATCTCATGCATCTGAACTCACGGCGAGGATCAGACGTTGGCTCAGGTTTGAGTTTCTGTGCATGACTGCCCCTCCATGAAAGGAGCGGAATCTCAAGGCCATGGAGGTTTTCCCACGTTGGGAGTTGTGGGATGCCCCCTTCAAGGATTCCTTCTGCGGGACAATTGAGACCTGTTGGGCAGCTCCAGGACGTCCCATATGGAAAGACTCCAGAGCATCGTTCGAGGATGGATGCCAGGGAAGCCCGCCTCGCATTCCAATTGTCTCCTAGCAACAAGACAGTTGAGATCTTCTGGCTCTGCGGGAGCAACCAGGTTGGCTGAGTTGAAATGGACTTTCATGAGGATGTGGCCTAATGTGTGTTTGTGTCCACGAGGGCCTTGGAATGGGGCGGTGGCACCGGGACCCTGAAGTATTCTCCTTAGCTTTTGACATAGCTCCCATGCACAAGTTTCCTCGTGGAGACGAGATTTAACCTGATGGGTGCCTCAGGAAACCCCCTATGCTGTTATTGGAGTCCAGGCTTTTGAGGATACATGCCTGTAAACCAAAGCAACTGATCCGATTATGGCCTAGGGTCCTGTCTGGTTCAATCTTCTTCTCTGGGGCATCCATCTATGGTATGAGTGGAGGTAGATGCTCAGCTGGTGTCAGACCGCCCTTGTTTGTCCCGGGAGACCTACACTATTGGGATGGCCTCGGGGAATTGGAGGGTTCTCCTAATATGTACGATTTTGGACAATGGAATGGGCAGAATTCCCATTCATGGGGTAAGCACAGTCCTAATGTGAGGCTCCAGAGGCCCCAGCCTGGAGGGTGTGTGGCCCAGGACTTTGCGGACAGAAGTCTGAAAACACAAACTCAGCTTAGGTTTGGGGACGTAGGTATGGCAGGCCCAATCTCAAACCATTAGAACAACTCTTCAGGATATGAAGAAAGAGTGAGTCTGAGGCGCTTGCTCAGGCTTTTGTCTCTGGATTTTGTATCAACTATGGCCGTGGAAAGTGGGGAGGCCTCATGGGCCATGGGCGAATCTTCCTCTCTGTGGATATGGCCCGGTCCCAGTGGTTTTTCGACAATCTGTGGGATGGGAGGTCTCCTTTCAGGTTTGTTACCTCAGGTGTCTCAACCAAAGAGGAATTCCAAAGCAGATCCCTGGGGAAGAGTGAAGGGACAACCCAATTATGGTTAAAAATTTGGGCCTAGGGGCATGGCATGCCCAATATGCTGTCTCTTCATCCAGCCACTGAGAGGCCTTACTTTAGGACTGGACTCAGGCTGAGAGTCAAAATGTGTATTTGTGACCAATTGGCCTGCGAGCATGGGCGGGGCCACATGGGCCACACTGGTTTCAACTTCACTGAACTTTGGACAACATGCCAATCACAAGGTTTCTTGCCATGGGGAAGGAGGTCTGATTTCTGCATCATTTTCAACCCTT
This sequence comes from Mustela nivalis, assembly GCF_964662115.1. Lineage (NCBI taxonomy): Eukaryota > Metazoa > Chordata > Mammalia > Carnivora > Mustelidae > Mustela > Mustela nivalis. The sequence goes on from NW_028136215.1 coordinate 130,704, forward strand.
GGCAGTGGGTGGATTTAAGGTCTAGGTTCTAAATCCTGAAAACCGCAGTTGGGAAGAGATGATGACCTAAGGCCATGGTGGGTCTGATATGCTCAGTGTGCGGTCAGCTGCCTTGTTGTTGGTCAGGAGGTTCGGGCTCAGGTTGTGTCAGACATTGCATTAGTGTCCATGTTCGACTTTATAATTTTGTTACAGTCGAGTGCCGTGTAGTTTTATCCTCATTTGTGGTGCCTGGGAAGCTAAGTACGCAAGATATTTTTTCTAGAGGGCAGGCAGAGTGCTGCATTGTGGGTCCAGAATTGCCAAAAGTGAGGGCTTCGAGGCCAGTAGTGTAAGGACAGAAATCTGAGAACACAAGCTAGACTCCGATGTCAGGCCGAGGGCAGGGCAGGTACCCCCTGCAGATATGAACCAATATCTCATGCATCTGAAGTCACGGCGTGGATCAGACTTGGCTCAGGTTGGAGTTTCTGTGCATGACTGCCCCTTCATGAACGAAGCAAAGACTTAAGGGTGTTAACGTTTTCCCACGTTGGGAGTAGTTCGATGCCCCCTTCAAGGATTCGTTATTCGGGACATTTGAGACCTGTTGGGCAGCTCCAGGACATTTCCTATGGAATGACTCCAGAGCATCGTTCAAGGATGGATGCCAGGGAAGATTGCCTCGCATTCCAATTGTCTCCTAACAACAAGAAAGTTGAGATCTGATGGCTCTGCGGGAGACACCGGGAAGGCTGAGTTGAAATGGACTTTCCCGAGGTAAGGTCCTAAAGTGTGTTTGTGTCCATGGGGGCCTTGGAATGGGGCGGTGGCACCGGGACCCTGAAGTATTCTCCTAAACTTTTGACATAGCTCCCATGCTCAAGTTTCCTTGTGCAGATGAGGTTTGTTCTGATGGGTGCCTCAGGAAACCCCCTATGCTTGTATTGGAATTCAGGCTTTTGAGGAGACATGATTGTAAACCAAAGCTTGGATCCGATTATGGCCTAGGGTCATGTCTGGTTCCATCTTCTTCTCTGGGGACATCCATCTATGTCATGTGTGGAGATAGATGCTCAGCTGGTGTCAGACAGCCCTTGTTTGTCCCGGGAGACCTACACTCTTGGGATGGCCTCGGGGACTTTGCAGGGTTCTCCTAATATGTACGATATTGAACAATGGAATGGGCAGAATTTCCATGCATGGGGTAAGCACAGTCCTAATGTGTGGCTCCAGGGGCCCCATCCTGGAGGGTGTGTGGCCCTGGAATTTGAGGACAGAAAGCTGAAAACACTAACTCAGCTTAGGTTTGGGGACGTCGGTATGGCAGGACCAATCTACAAACCATGAGAATAAAACTTCAGGATATGAAGAAAGAGCGAGTCTGAGGCGCTTGCTCAGGCTTTTGTCTCTGGATTTTGTATCAACCATGGCCTTGGAATGTGGGGAGGCCTCCTGGGCCATGGACAAATCTTCCTCTCTGTGGATATGGCCCGGTCCAAATGATTTTTCGTCAATCTGTGGGATGGGAGGTCTCCTTTCAGGTTTGATACCTCAGGTGCCCCAAACAAATAGGAATTCCAAAGCAGAGCCCTGGGGAAGAGAGAAGGGACTAGACAGTTGAGATCTGATGGCTCTGCGGGAGAAACCGGGGTGGCTGAGTTGAAATGGACTTTCTTGAGGATGGGGCCTAATGTGTGTTTGTGTCCATAAGGGCCTTGTAATGGAGGCTAGCCTGGAGATTGTTTGGGTCCAGGCTGTGGGCACAGATGTCCGGAAACACAAACTCAGCTTATGAGTGGCGCCTAGGGTATGGCAGGCCGGATGTACAGCCCAAGAGTGAGCTCCTGGGCCTCTGAAACAAGGGCGAGTGGGAGGCGTTCCTTCAGGCTTTTGTCTCTGGATGTTGTGTCCGGGATAGCCGTGGATTGGACGGGTGGCCTCAGGGAATATGGACGAGTATCCCTCTCTGGGTATTTGTCCCAGCTCCCAAGAGTTTGGGGTCATTTTGTGGGAAGGGTGGAGTCGTGCTGTCTGGCTCATGTGTCTCTCCAAGAAAGGGATTCGAGAGCAGAGCCCCAGGTATGGGCGGGGAGACTGGAAAACTCAAAAAAGGTGAGGATTGGGTGCATAGCGGCCTGGCAAGCCACATATGTGGGCTCTTGGTCCAGGCCCTGACAGGCCTTACTTTGACATGGGGCTCACACTGAGGGTCACAGTGTGAATTTGTGCTGCTGCACTCACGGTTGGGCGTGGAATCAGGGGCCATGAAGGTTTCTCTCACCCTGAAGGTGTGACTCCATGCCAAGAGCAAGCTTTACAACCATGGGGAAGGAGGAGTTCTCTTTTGTGCTTGCGATACCCAGCTGTGTGGAGAATTGATATAATGTCTAGGTTCAGATATCTGAAAACCAAGGTTAGGAAGAGGTGACGGTATAAGACCATGGCGTGTCCGAAGTGCTGGGTGTGTGGCCAGCTGTCTCCTTGTCTGTCTCGACGTGTGGCATCAGGCTGTGTCAGATGGAGCATAAGTGCCCAGAGCAGCCTATCCAGTTCGGGTACCGTCGAGGCCCGAGCAGGTTGATCCTCATCTGGGTTTTCTAGAGAACCCCACAGGGAAACGTTGTTCTTCCGTTGGGCAGACCCTGGGCTGGATTGTGGTTCTGGAGTTCCTAGTCCGGAGGGCTTGTTTGCCAGGAGTGTGAGGAAGGAAGTCTGAAAACACAAGCTAGCCTGAGGTTTGGGACCAAGGGCAGAGCAGGCCCACTCTGCAGAGGCTGTATCGAGATCTCCTGCACTGAGGTCATGTCAACTATGAGACGTGCCTCAGGCTAGAGTTTTTGTCCAGCATGGCCTCTTCCTTAAGGGTGAGGGGGCTTCATGACGCCAGGGAGGTTTGCCTACGATGGGATTTGTGAACTACTCCAAACCTCAAGGTTTCCTTCTGCACGACAGTCGAGTCCTATTGGATGGTTCCAGGAGGTCCCATATGGAAACACTCGAGAGCAGGTGTCTAAGCATGGATGCCTGGGAACGCCACCTCATATTCCCACTCTTTAGTCAGGACAAGGCAGGCTCAATCTGCGGGCTCCTGGGTGAGCTACCCAGAGGGGAGAGTTGAAATGGACTCTCCTGAAGATGAGTCCTACTGTGGCTTGGTGGCCTGGGAGACCTTGGAATGTGGAGGTGGCTCAGGGACTCTGCAGGATTCTCCAACCTGAGGTGTTTGACATGGCTCCAACAAGGAAGTTTCCATGTGGAGTCTAGAGGTGTTATGTTCAGTGCCTCAGGAAAGCCCCATATCCTGTTCTTCAAACCAAAGCCTCTGAGGAGTGACACCTGGACACCAAAGCAAGAGTTGAGATTAGGGCCTAAGGGCCTGTCCGGCTCAACCTTCTATCTCTGTTGACATCTGTGTGCATGCCTTGGTGGAAGTAGCTGCTCAGCTTGTGTCCGAATGCCCCTGTGTGTCCAGGGAGGCTCCCAGTAGTGGGATGTCCTTGAGGTTTCTCATATTCTGGAGGTGTGACGCCAAAGGAATGGACACAGTTTTCCAGGAGAGAGCAGGCACTGTCCTGTGGTATGGCTCCAGAGGACCCAACCTAGAGGCTGTGTTTGCCAGGGATGTGGGGACAGATGTCTGAAAAAGCAAACTTGGCTCAGCTAGGGGCCAAGGTAATGGCAGGCCTGATCTCCAGTCCGTGAGGGGAGATCCTCTGAATATCAAAGGAGGGCAAGTGGGACGAGGTCGCTCAGGCTTTTGTCTCTGGGTGTTGCGTTCACAGTGGCCGTTCAGGGTAGGGGTTGCTTCAGGGGCCGAGGAAGAGCCTTCCTCTCGGGGGATTGTCCAAGCTCCCAAGTGTTTGGGTTCATTCTGTGGGAAGGGAAGAGTACTGTATTCTGCCACAGGGGACCCCCCGGAGAGGGAGTCTAGAGCACAGCAGTGGGTTCCCTCAACTGGAATACACACCATCTAGTTAGTCCTGGGTGCCTATGGGCATGGCAAGCCACATATGCGGGGTCGTGGTCCAGTCACTGAGAGGCGTTACTTGAATAAGGTACTCACGCTGAGGGTCACAATATGTGTTTGTGCCCAAGGCGGCCCTCATGCATGGGCGTGGCCTCATGGGCCATGCCGTTTTCTCCTAAACTGAAGTTTTGACTCACTGCCAGCAGCAAGGTTTCTTTCCATGGGAAAGGAGGGGTTCTGACTTGTGCATCCGGTTACCCCTTTGCAGGGATTGGAGATAAGGTCTAGGTTCCGATGACTGAAAACACAGGTTGGGAATGGATGGTGGCCTAAGGCAGTGGAGGGTCCAATGTGCTGGGTGTGCAGCCAGCTGTTTCGGTGTCTGTTGGAAGGTCTGGGCTCAGTCAATTTGCGACAGAGCATCAGTGTTTAAGGTAGCCTATGCAATTGGGGTGTTGCCGACGGCCAAGCTCTTTGGTCCTCATTTGGGGTTCTGGGCAGCACCATAGACAATATTTTTCTCCTGGGAGGCAGGCAGAGTGCTTCATTTTGGCCCCAGAATTCCCAGGAGGGTGGGTTAGTGGGCCCAGAATGTGAGGACAGAAGTCTGAAAACACAAGCTAGGGTGAGGATTGGAGCCAAGGGCAGAGCAGGCCCACTCTGCAGAGGCTGAATCAAAATCTCCTTCATCTGAAGTCAGGCTGAGGATCAGACGTTGGCTGAGGCTGGAGTATGTGTCCATGATGGCACCTTCATGAAGCAGGGGCCTCATGAGGCCAAGGAAGTTTTCCCACGCTGAGTTTGGAGGTTACCCCAACCACAAGGTTTCCTTCTGCGGGACATTCGAGTCCTGTTGCATGGCTCCAGGACATAGGATACGGAAGGATTGGAGAGCAGGGTTCGAAGGATGGATCCCTGTACAGCATGCCTCGCATTCCCATTGGCCATTAGCCACAAGATATGTTTGATCTGCTGCCTCTGGGGCACGCTACCGAGGGGGCTACGTTGAAATGGCCTCTCCTGAGGATGCGTCGTAATTTGCGTTTGTGTCCATGGAGACCTTGGAATGTGCAGGTTGTTCAGTGGCCCTGCGGAACTCTCCTACCTGAAGGGTTTGATACGTCCCCAGTAAGAAAGCTCCCCATGTGGAGACGATAGAGGTTTCTTTGGTGCCTCAGAAAAGCCCCGTGTGCTGGTCTACGAAAACAGTCCTCTGAGGACGGACACATGGAAACCAAAGCTAAGGTTCAGATTAGGGCCTGGGGGCCTGTCCATTTCAACCTTCTGTCTCTGGGGACACTGTCTGAGAGTCAAAGTGGATATAGATGCTCCGCTGGTGTCAGAGAGCCCCTCTTAGTCCAGGGTGGCCTACACTATTGATGACCTCAGGGGCCTTGGAGCTTTTCCCTCACCTGTAGGGTTGTGGTCAATGGATTAGGCACAATTTCCTTGGAGAGGGCAGGCACAATCTTTCGCTGTGGCTCCAGAGGCCCTAGCCTGGAGGTTGTGTGGGTCCAGGCTGTGGGCACAGAAGTCTGAAAACACAAACTCAGCTTATGCGTGGCGCCTAGCGTATGGCAGGCCGGATGTACAGCCCGAGAGGGAGCTCCTGGGCCTCTTAAACAAGGGCGAGTGGGAGGCGTTCCTTCAGGCTTTTGTCTCTGGATGTTGTGTCCGGGATAGCCGTGGATAGGAGGGGTGGCCACAGGGACTGTGGACGAGTATCTCTCTTTGGGGATTTGTCCCAGCTCCCAAGAGTTTGGGGTCATTTTGTGGTAAGGGTGGAGTCGTGTTTTCTGGCTCATGTGTCTCTCCAAGAAAGGGATTCCAGAGCAGAGCCCCTGGTATGGGCTGGGCGACTGGTAAACTCAAACACTGGTGAGGATTGGGAGCATAGGGGCTTTGCAAGCCCCATATGTGGGCTCTTGGTCCAGGCCCTGACAGGCCTTTCTTTGACATGGGGCTCATGCTGAGGGTCACAGTGTGAATTTGTGCCCAAGCAGCACTCAAGTTTGGGCGTGGCATCAGGGGCCATAAAGGTTTCTCCCACACTGAAGTTGTGATTCCATGCCAAGAGCAAGCTTTACAACCATGGGGAAGGAGGAGTTCTGTTTTGTGCCTGCGATACCCAGTTGTGTGGAGAATTGATATAATGTCTAGGTTCAGATATCTGAAAACTAAGGTTAGGAAGAATTGACGGCATAAGACCATGGCGTGTCCGAAGTGCTGGGTATGCGGCCAGCTGTCTCCTTGTCTGTCTGGACATCTGGCTTCAGGCTGTGTCAGACAGAGCATGAGTGCCCAGAGCAGCCTATCCAGTTCGGGGACCGTCGAGGCCCGAGCAGGTTGATCCTCATCTGGGTTTTCTGGAGAACCCAACAGGGAAACGTTTTTCTTCCATTGGGCAGACACTGGGCTGGGTTGTGGTTCTGGAGTTCAAAGTCCGGATGGCTTGTTTGCCAGGAGTGTGAGGAAGGAAGTCTGAAAACACAAGCTAGCGTGAGGTTTGGGACCGAGGGCATGGAAGGCCCACACTGCAGAGGCTGAATCGATATCTCCTGATTTGAGGTCATGTCAAATATGAGACGTGCCTCAGGCTAGAGTTTTTGTCCAGCATGGCCTCTTCCTGAAGGGTGTGGGTTTTTCATGAGGTCAGGGATGTTTGCCTACGATGGGATTTGTGAACTACTCCAAACCTCAAGGCTTCCTTCTGCACGACAGTCGAGTCCTCTTGGATGGTTCCAGGAGGCCCCATACGGAAAGACTCGAGAGCAGGTGTCTAAGCATGGATGCCTGGGAACGCCACCTCATATTCCCACTGTTTAGTCAGGACACGGTTGGCTCAATCTGTGGGATCCTGGGTGAGCTACCCAGAGGGGAGAGTTGAAATGGACTCTCCTGAAGATGAGTCCTACTGTGGCTTGGTGGCCTGGGAGACCTTGGAATGTGGAAGTGGCTCAGGGACTCTGCAGGATTCTCCAACCTGAGGTGTTTGACACGGCTCCAACAAGGAAGCTTCCCATGTGGAGACGAGAGGAGTTCTGTTCAGTGCCTCAGGAAAGCCCCATATCCTGTTCTTCGAACCAAAGCCTCTGAGGAGTGACACCTGGAAAACAAAGCAAGAGTTGAGATTAGGGCCTAAGGGCCTGTCCGGCTCAACCTTCTATCTCTGTTGACATCTGTATGCATGCCTTCGTGGAGGTAGCTGCTCAGCTTGTGTCAGAAGGCCCCTGTGTGTCCAGGGAGGCTCCCAGTAGTGGGATATCCTCGGGGGCCTTGAGGTTTCTCATATTCTGGAGGTGTGACGCCAAAGGAATGGACACAGTTTCCCAGGAGAGAGCAGGCACGGTCCTGTGGTAATGCTCCAGAGGACCCAGCCTAGAGGCTGTGTTTGCCAGGGCTGTGGGGACAGATGTCTGAAAAAGCAAACTTGGTTCAGCTAGGGGCCAAGGTAATGGCAGGCCTGATCACCACTCCATGAGGGGAGATCCTCTGGATATCAAAGGAGGGCAAGTTGGAGGCAGTTGCTCAGGCTTTTGTCTCTGGGTGTTGCGTTCACAGTGGCCGTTCAGGGTAGGGGTTGCTTCAGGGGCTGAGGAAGACCCTTCCTCTCGGGGGATTGTCCAAGCTCCCAAGTGTTTTGGTTCATTCTGTGGGAAGGGAAGAGTACTGTTTTCTGCCACAAGGGACCCCCCAAGAGAGGGACTCTAGAGCAAAGCAATGGGATCCCTCAACTGGAATACACACCATCTAGTTAGTCCTGGGTGCCTATGGGCATGGCAAGCCACATATGCAGGCTCTTGGTCCAGTCACTGAGAGGCGTTACTTGAATAAGGAACTCACGCTGAGGGTTACAATGTGTGTTGGTGCCCAAGGCGGCGCTCACGCATGGTCGTGGCCTCATGGGCCATGCCGTTTTCTTCTACACTGAAGGTTGGACTCACTGCCAGCAGCAAGGTTTCTTGCCATGGGGAAGGAGGGGTTCTGACTTGTGCATCAGTTTCCCCCCTGTGCAGGGATTGGAGATAAGTCTAGGATCCGAAGACTGAAAACCCAGGTTGGGAATGGATGGTGGACTAAGGCAGTGGCGCGTCCAATGTGCTGGGTGTGCAGCCAGCTGTTTCGGTGTCTGTTGGAAGGTCTGGGCTCAGGCTATTTTCGAAAGAGCATTAGTGTTTAAGGTAGCCTATGCAATTGGGGTGTGCCGAGGGCCAAACAGTTTGATCCTCATTTGGGGTTTCTGGGCAGCACCATAGACAATGTTTTTCTCCTGGGTGGCAGGCAGAGTGCTTCATTGTGGCCCCAGAATTCCCAGTAGGGAGGGTTTGTGGGCCAGGAGTGTGAGGACTTAAGTCTGAAAACACAAGCTAGGGTGAGGATTGGAGCCAAGGGCAGAGCAGGCCCACTCTGCAGAGGCTGAATCAAAATCTCCTGCATCTGAAGTCAGGCTGAGGATCAGATGTTGGCTGAGGCTGACGTATGTGTCTATGATGGCACCTTCATGAAGCGGGGGCCTGGAGGCCTGTCCATTTCAACCTTCTGTCTCTGGGGACACTGTCTGAGAGTCTAAGTGGATATAGATGCTCCGCTGGTGTCAGAGAGCCCCTCTTAGTCCAGGGTGGCCTACACTATTGATGACCTCAGGGGCCTTGGAGCTTTTCCCTAACCTGTAGAGTTGTGGTCAATGGATTGGGCACAATTTCCTTGGAGAGGGCAGGCACAATCTTTCGCTGTGGCTCCAGAGGCCCTAGCCTGGAGGTTGTGTGGGTCCAGGCTGTGGGCACAGAAGTCTGAAAACACAAACTCAGCTTATGCGTGGCGCCTAGCGTATGGCAGGCCGGATGTACAGCCCGAGAGGGAGCGCCTGGGCCTCTGAAACAAGGGCGAGTGAAAGGCCTTCCTTCAGGCTTTTGTCTCTGGATGTTGTGTCCAGGATAGCCGTGGATAGGAGGGGTTGCCTCAGGGAATATGGACGAGTATCCCTCTCTGGGTATTTGTCCCAGCTCCCAAGAGTTTGGGGTCATTTTGTGGGAAGGGTGGAGTTGTGTTTTCTGGCTCATGTGTCTCTCCAAGAAAGGGATTCCAGAGGAGAGCCCCAGGTACGGGCGAGGTGACCGGAAAACTCAAACACTGGTGAGGACTGGGTGTATGGGGGCTTGGAAAGCAAGCATGCGCGGGGCCTCATGGGCCACACTGGTTTCAACTACACTGAACGTTGCACAACATGCCAACCACAATGTTTCTTGCCCTGGGGAAGGATTTCTGATTTCTGCATTACGTTCAGACCTAGGCAGTGAATAGAGATAAGGTCTAGGTTCTGAAGCCTGAAAACCGAGGTGGAAAGAGATGACGTTCTAAGGCCATGGCGGCTCGATGTGCTCAGTGTGCGGCCAGCTGTCTTGGTGGGGCCAGGAGTTCTAGGCTCAGGCTGTGTCAGAAAGGGCATTAGTGCCCTGGTCAGCCTATGTATTTGGGGTACAGCCAAGGTAGGTGCAGGTTGATCCTCACTTGGGGTTACTTGGTAGCCCCAGAGGGCAATGTGTTTCTTCTGGAGGGCAGGCAGAGTGCTGCTTTGTAGTTCTGGATTGCCAAATTAGAGGGCTTCTGGGTCAGTAGTCTGAGGAAAGAATTCTGAGAACACAAGCTAGGCTTAGGTTTCTGGGTGAGGACATGGCAGGCACAATCTACAGAACTGAATAGAGATCTCGTGCATCTGAAGTCATGGCGAGGATCAGACGATCGCTCAGGTTGGAGTTTCTGACCCTGATAGCCCCCTCATGAAGGGGGGGATCACGAGGCCATGGCGGTTTTCCCACAATCGGAATTGTGAGAAGCTCCAAACTGCAAAGTGTCTTCTGCAGGACAATTGAGACCTGTTGTTGGCTCCAGACTAATGATTCTGAGCAGGGTTCTAAGGATGGATGAATGGGTAGCCAACCTCGCATTCCAATTGTCTCCTAGCAACTAGACAGGTTAGTTCTGCTGGATCTAGGGGAGAAACCGAGGAAGCTGAGTTGAAATGGACTCTCCTGTAGATGGGTCCTATTGTGCTTTTGTGTCTTTGGAGACCTTGGAATGAAGTGGTGGCTCTGGGGCTCTGAAGGGTTCTCCTAAACAGAGCCTTTAAAAAAGCTCCAACGTGCAAGTTTCCCATGTGTAGATGAGATATTTTCTGATGGGTGAGTCAAGAAACAGCCATATGATGGTTTTGAAATCCAGGCCTCTGAGGAGAGATGCCTGGAGACAAAAGCAATGGATATGATTAGTGCCTAGGGGCCTGTTCTTTCCTTTTTACCTCTGGGGACATCTGTCTATGGGTCTGAGTACAGGTAGGTGCTCAGATGGGCTCAGATTGCCCCTGTTTTACCTGGGAAGCCACCAATAATGAGATGGATCAGGGACTTTGGAGGTTTATCCTATTAGAAGGGATGTAGCCATTGGAATGGGCAGACACAATTCCCTTGGAGAGGGCAAGTACAGTCCTCAGGTTTGGCTCCAGGGGCCTGAGCCTGTAGGTTGAGTAGGCCAGGACTGTTTGGACAGTTGTCTGAAAACACAAACTTGGCTTATGTTTCAGGTCATAGGTATGGCAGGACTGATCTACAGACCATGAGGAAAACTTTTCGGGATTTGACAAAAGGGCGAGTGTGAGGCTCTTGCTCAAGTTTTTGTCTCTGGATATCGTGTCACTCATGGTCGTGAAATTTCTGGATGACTTCATGGGAAATGGACGAGTCTTACTCCCTGGTGGTTTGGCCCAGTCCAAAGCGTTTGGGGTCACATTGTGGGATGGAAGAAGTCCGGTTTTTTTTTTGATGTTGTTTTCTTTTTAACCTCAGGTGTCCCACCGAATGAGGGATTCCAGAGTAGAGCCCTGGGGTGGGGGTGACTGGAAAATCAGAAATCTGGTTAAAAATTGGGGCTTAGGGACATATCAAGCCCATTATCACATCTAATGGTCCAGTCACTGAGAGGACTTACTAGAGGACAGGACTCATGCTGAGGGTCACAATGCGTGTTTATGCCCTTGTCGCACTCAAGAATGGGCGGGGCCTCAGGGTGAATGCTGGTTTCTCCTACATTGAACGTTGGACGACGTGCCAACCACAAGGTTTCTTACCATGGGTAAGGAGGTGTTCTGATTTCTGCATCACACTCACCCCTGGGCAGTGATTGGAGATAATGTCTCGGTTCTGAGGCCTGAAAACTGAGGTAGGGAAGAGATGATGACCTAAGGCCATGGCGGGTCTTATGTGCTCAGTGTGCGGTCTGCTTTCCGGGTGTTGGTCAGGAGGTCCGGGCTCAGGTTGTGTCCGACAGTGCATTAGTGCCCAGGTTAGACTATATAATTTGGGTGAAGTCGAGTGCTGTGGAGGTTTATCCTCATTGAAGGTGCCTGGGCAGCTCATGAGGCAATAATTTTTTTCTAGAGGGCAGGCAGAGTGCTGCATTTTGGGTCCGGAATTGCCAAACTTGAGGGCTTCGGGGAGTGTGAGGAGTGAAGGACGTGTGAGGAGTGTGAGGACGGAAGTCTGAGAAGACAAGCTAGACTGGATTTCAGGCCGAGGGCACGGCAGGTACTCCCTGCAGATCTGAACCAATACTCATGCATCTGAAGTCAGGGCGAGGATCAGACGTTGGCTCAGGTCGGAGTTTCCGTGCATGACGGCCGCTTCATGAAGGGAGCGGAATCTCGAGGCCACTGAAGTTTTCCCACGTTGGGAGTTGTGGGATGCCCCCTTCAAGGATTCCTTCTGCGGGACAATTGAGACCTGTTGGACAGCTCCAGGACATCCCATATGGAATGACTCCAGAGCACCGTTCGATGATGGATGCTTGGGAAGCCCGCCTCGCATTCCAATTGTCTCCTAGCAACAAGACAGTTTAGATCTGATGGCTCTGCGGGAGCGACCGGGGTGGCTGAGTTGAAATGGACTCCCCTGAGGATGGGTCCTAATGTGTTTTTGTGTCCATGAGGGCCTTGGAATGGGGCGGTGGCACCGGGACCCTGAAGTACTCTCCTATGCTTTGGACATGGCTCCCATGCACAGGTTTCCTTGTGGAGACGAGATGAGTTCTGCTGGGTGCCTCAGCAAAACCCCTATGCTCGTATTGGAATCAGGCTTTTGAGGAGACATGCCTGTAAACCAAGGCAATGGATCCTATTATGGCCTAGGGTCCTGTCTGGTTCAATCTTCTCCTCTGGGGACATCCATTTATGGTATGAGTGGAGGTAGATTATCAGCTGGTGTCAGACAGCCCTTGTTTGTTCCGGGCGACCTACACGATTGGGATGGCCTCAGGGACTTTGGAGGTTTCTCCTAATTTGTACGATTTTGGACAATGGAATGGGCAGAATTCCCATGGATTGGTAGGCACAGTCCTAATGTGTGGCTCCAGGGGCCCCAGCCTGGAGGGTGTGTGGCCCTGGACTTTGAAAACAGAAGTCTGAAAACACAAACTCAGCTTAGGTTTGGGGACGTTGGTATGGCAGATCCGATCTACAAACCATGAGAAGAACTCTTCAGGATATGAAGAAAGTGCGAGTCTGAGGCGCTTGCTCAGGTTTTTGTCTCTGGATTTTTGTATCAGCGATGGCACAATCTACAGACCTGAATCGAGATCTCGTGCATCTGAAGTCAGGGCGAGGATCAGACGATCGCTCAAGTTGGTGTTTCTGTCCCTGATGGCCCCTTCACGAAGGGGCGGCATCACGAGGCCATGGGAGTTTTCCCACGATGGGATTTGTGAGAAGCTCCAAACTGCAAAGTGTCTTCTGCAGGACAATGGAGACCTGTTGTTTGGCTCCAGGCCAATAATTCTGAGCAGGGTTCTAAGGATGCATGGCTGGGTAGCCCACCTCGCATTCCAATTGTCTCCTAGAAACAAGACAGGTTAGATCTGCTGGATCTGGGGGATCAACCGAGGAGGCTGAGTTGAAATGGACTCTCCTATGGATGGGTCCTAATGTGCTTTTGTGTCTATGGAGACCTTGGAATGAAGCGGTGGCACTGGGGCCCAGAAGGGTTCTCCTAAACAGAGGCTTTGACACAGCTCCAACGTGCAAGTTTCCCATGTGTAGATGAGATGTTCTCTGATGGGTGAGTCAAGAAACAGCCATATGCTGGTTTTGAAATCCAGGCCTCTGAGGAGAGATGCCTGGAAACCAAAGCAATGGATATGATTAGTGCCTAGGGGCCTGTTCTTTCCTTTTTACCTCTGGGGACATCTGTCTATGGGTCTGAGTACAGGTAGGTGCTCAGATGGGCTCAGATTGCCCCTGTTTTACCTGGGAAGCCACCACTAATGAGATGGATCAGGGACTTTGGAGGTTTATCCTATTAGAAGGGTTGTGGCCATTGGAATGGGCACACAGAATTCCCTTGGAGAGGGCAAGTACAGTCCTCAGGTTTGGCTCCAGGGGCCTGAGCCTGTAGGTTGTGTAGGCCAGGGCTGTTTGGACAGTTGTCTGAAAACACAAACATGGCTTATGTTTCAGGTCATAGGTATGGCAGGACTTATCTACAGACCATGAGGAGAACTTTTCGGGATTTGAGAAAAGGGCGAGTGTGAGGCTCTTGCTCAAGTTTTTGTCTCTGGATATCGTGTCACTCATGGTCGTGAAATTTCTGGATGACTTCATGGGAAATGGACGAGTCTTACTCCCTGGTGGTTTGGCCCAGTCCAAAGCGTTTGGGGTCAACTGTGGGATGGAAGAAGTCCGGTTTTTTTTTTTTTTATGTTGTTTTCTTTTTAACCTCAGGTGTCCCACCGAATGAGGGATTCCAGCGTAGAGCCCTGGGGGGGGGGGTGACTGGACAATCAGAAATCTGGTTAAAAATTGGGGCTTAGGGACATATCAAGCCCATTATGACATCTAATGGTCCAGTCACTGAGAGGACTTACTAGAGGACAGGACTCATGCTGAGGGTCACAATGCGTGTTAATGCCCTTGTCGCACTCAAGAATGGGCGGGGCCTCAGGGTGAATGCTGGTTTCTCCTACACTGAACGTTGGACGACGTGCCAACCACAAGGTTTCTTACCATGGGTAAGGAGGTGTTCTGATTTCTGCATCACACTCACCCCTGGGCAGTGATTGGAGATAATGTCTCGGTTCTGAGGCCTGAAAACTGAGGTAGGGAAGAGATGATGACCTAAGGCCATGGCGGGTCTTATGTGCTCAGTGTGCGGTCTGCTTTCCGGGTGTTGGTCAGGAGGTCCGGGCTCAGGTTGTGTCCGACAGTGCATTAGTGCCCAGGTTAGACTATATAATTTGGGTGAAGTCGAGTGCTGTGGAGGTTTATCCTCATTGAAGGTGCCTGGGCAGCTCATGAGGCAATAATTTTTTTCTAGAGGGCAGGCAGAGTGCTGCATTTTGGGTCCGGAATTGCCAAACTTGAGGGCTTCGGGGAGTGTGAGGAGTGAAGGACGTGTGAGGAGTGTGAGGACGGAAGTCTGAGAAGACAAGCTAGACTGGATTTCAGGCCGAGGGCACGGCAGGTACTCCCTGCAGATCTGAACCAATACTCATGCATCTGAAGTCATGGCGAGGATCAGACGTTGGCTCAGGTCGGAGTTTCCGTGCATGACGGCCGCTTCATGAAGGGAGCGGAATCTCGAGGCCACTGAAGTTTTCCCACGTTGGGAGTTGTGGGATGCCCCCTTCAAGGATTCCTTCTGCGGGACAATTGAGACCTGTTGGACAGCTCCAGGACATCCCATATGGAATGACTCCAGAGCACCGTTCGATGATGGATGCTTGGGAAGCCCGCCTCGCATTCCAATTGTCTCCTAGCAACAAGACAGTTTAGATCTGAAGGCTCTGCGGGAGCGACCGGGGTGGCTGAGTTGAAATGGACTCCCCTGAGGGTGGGTCCTAATGTGTTTTTGTGTCCATGAGGGCCTTGGAATGGGGCGGTGGCACCGGGACCCTGAAGTACTCTCCTATGCTTTGGACATGGCTCCCATGCACAGGTTTCCTTGTGGAGACGAGATGAGTTCTGCTGGGTGCCTCAGCAAAACCCCTATGCTCGTATTGGAATCAGGCTTTTGAGGAGACATGCCTGTAAACCAAGGCAATGGATCCTATTATGGCCTAGGGTCCTGTCTGGTTCAATCTTCTCCTCTGGGGACATCCATTTATGGTATGAGTGGAGGTAGATTATCAGCTGGTGTCAGACAGCCCTTGTTTGTTCCGGGCGACCTACACGATTGGGATGGCCTCAGGGACTTTGGAGGTTTCTCCTAATTTGTACGATTTTGGACAATGGAATGGGCAGAATTCCCATGGATTGGTAGGCACAGTCCTAATGTGTGGCTCCAGGGGCCCCAGCCTGGAGGGTGTGTGGCCCTGGACTTTGAAAACAGAAGTCTGAAAACACAAACTCAGCTTAGGTTTGGGGACGTTGGTATGGCAGATCCGATCTACAAACCATGAGAAGAACTCTTCAGGATATGAAGAAAGTGCGAGTCTGAGGCGCTTGCTCAGGTTTTTGTCTCTGGATTTTTGTATCAGCGATGGCACAATCTACAGACCTGAATCGAGATCTCGTGCATCTGAAGTCAGGGCGAGGATCAGACGATCGCTCAAGTTGGTGTTTCTGTCCCTGATGGCCCCTTCACGAAGGGGCGGCATCACGAGGCCATGGGAGTTTTCCCACGATGGGATTTGTGAGAAGCTCCAAACTGCAAAGTGTCTTCTGCAGGACAATGGAGACCTGTTGTTTGGCTCCAGGCCAATAATTCTGAGCAGGGTTCTAAGGATGCATGGCTGGGTAGCCCACCTCGCATTCCAATTGTCTCCTAGAAACAAGACAGGTTAGATCTGCTGGATCTGGGGGATCAACCGAGGAGGCTGAGTTGAAATGGACTCTCCTATGGATGGGTCCTAATGTGCTTTTGTGTCTATGGAGACCTTGGAATGAAGCGGTGGCACTGGGGCCCAGAAGGGTTCTCCTAAACAGAGGCTTTGACACAGCTCCAACGTGCAAGTTTCCCATGTGTAGATGAGATGTTCTCTGATGGGTGAGTCAAGAAACAGCCATATGCTGGTTTTGAAATCCAGGCCTCTGAGGAGAGATGCCTGGAAACCAAAGCAATGGATATGATTAGTGCCTAGGGGCCTGTTCTTTCCTTTTTACCTCTGGGGACATCTGTCTATGGGTCTGAGTACAGGTAGGTGCTCAGATGGGCTCAGATTGCCCCTGTTTTACCTGGGAAGCCACCACTAATGAGATGGATCAGGGACTTTGGAGGTTTATCCTATTAGAAGGGTTGTGGCCATTGGAATGGGCACACAGAATTCCCTTGGAGAGGGCAAGTACAGTCCTCAGGTTTGGCTCCAGGGGCCTGAGCCTGTAGGTTGTGTAGGCCAGGGCTGTTTGGACAGTTGTCTGAAAACACAAACATGGCTTATGTTTCAGGTCATAGGTATGGCAGGACTTATCTACAGACCATGAGGAGAACTTTTCGGGATTTGACAAAAGGGCGAGTGTGAGGCTCTTGCTCAAGTTTTTGTCTCTGGATATCGTGTCACTCATGGTCGTGAAATTTCTGGATGACTTCATGGGAAATGGACGAGTCTTACTCCCTGGTGGTTTGGCCCAGTCCAAAGCGTTTGGGGTCAACTGTGGGATGGAAGAAGTCCGGTTTTTTTTTTTTTTTTTGATGTTGTTTTCTTTTTAACCTCAGGTGTCCCACCGAATGAGGGATTCCAGCGTAGAGCCCTGGGGGGGGGGTGACTGGACAATCAGAAATCTGGTTAAAAATTGGGGCTTAGGGACATATCAAGTCCATTATCACATCTAATGGTCCAGTCACTGAGAGGACTTACTAGAGGACAGGACTCATGCTGAGGGTCACAATGCGTGTTTATGCCCTTGTCGCACTCAAGAATGGGCGGGGCCTCAGGGTGAATGCTGGTTTCTCGTACACTGAACGTCTGACGACGTGCCAACCACAAGGTTTCTTACCATGGGTAAGGAGGTGTTCTGATTTCTGCATCACACTCACCCCTGGGCAGTGATTGGAGATAATGTCTCGTTTCTGAGGCCTGAAAACTGAGGTAGGGAAGAGATGATGACCTAAGGCCATGGCGGGTCTTATGTGCTCAGTGTGCAGTCTGCTTTCCGGGTGTTGGTCAGGAGGTCCGGGCTCAGGTTGTGTCCGACAGTGCATTAGTGCCCAGGTTAGACTATATAATTTGGGTGAAGTCGAGTGCTGTGGAGGTTTATCCTCATTGAAGGTGCCTGGGCAGCTCATGAGGCAATAATTTTTTTCTAGAGGGCAGGCAGAGTGCTGCATTTTGGGTCCGGAATTGCCAAACTTGAGGGCTTCGGGGAGTGTGAGGAGTGAAGGACGTGTGAGGAGTGTGAGGACGGAAGTCTGAGAAGACAAGCTAGACTGGATTTCAGGCCGAGGGCACGGCAGGTACTCCCTGCAGATCTGAACCAATACTCATGCATCTGAAGTCAGGGCGAGGATCAGACGTTGGCTCAGGTCGGAGTTTCCGTGCATGACGGCCGCTTCATGAAGGGAGCGGAATCTCGAGGCCACTGAAGTTTTCCCACGTTGGGAGTTGTGGGATGCCCCCTTCAAGGATTCCTTCTGCGGGACAATTGAGACCTGTTGGACAGCTCCAGGACATCCCATATGGAATGACTCCAGAGCACCGTTCGATGATGGATGCTTGGGAAGCCCGCCTCGCATTCCAATTGTCTCCTAGCAACAAGACAGTTTAGTTCTGATGGCTCTGCGGGAGCGACCGGGGTGGCTGAGTTGAAATGGACTCCCCTGAGGATGGGTCCTAATGTGTTTTTGTGTCCTTGAGGGCCTTGGAATGGGGCGGTGGCACCGGGACCCTGAAGTACTCTCCTATGCTTTGGACATGGCTCCCATGCACAGGTTTCCTTGTGGAGACGAGATGAGTTCTGCTGGGTGCCTCAGCAAAACCCCTATGCTCGTATTGGAATCAGGCTTTTGAGGAGACATGCCTGTAAACCAAGGCAATGGATCCTATTATGGCCTAGGGTCCTGTCTGGTTCAATCTTCTCCTCTGGGGACATCCATTTATGGTATGAGTGGAGGTAGATTATCAGCTGGTGTCAGACAGCCCTTGTTTGTTCCGGGCGACCTACACGATTGGGATGGCCTCAGGGACTTTGGAGGTTTCTCCTAATTTGTACGATTTTGGACAATGGAATGGGCAGAATTCCCATGGATTGGTAGGCACAGTCCTAATGTGTGGCTCCAGGGGCCCCAGCCTGGAGGGTGTGTGGCCCTGGACTTTGAAAACAGAAGTCTGAAAACACAAACTCAGCTTAGGTTTGGGGACGTTGGTATGGCAGATCCGATCTACAAACCATGAGAAGAACTCTTCAGGATATGAAGAAAGTGCGAGTCTGAGGCGCTTGCTCAGGTTTTTGTCTCTGGATTTTTGTATCAGCGATGGCACAATCTACAGACCTGAATCGAGATCTCGTGCATCTGAAGTCAGGGCGAGGATCAGACGATCGCTCAAGTTGGTGTTTCTGTCCCTGATGGCCCCTTCACGAAGGGGCGGCATCACGAGGCCATGGGAGTTTTCCCACGATGGGATTTGTGAGAAGCTCCAAACTGCAAAGTGTCTTCTGCAGGACAATGGAGACCTGTTGTTTGGCTCCAGGCCAATAATTCTGAGCAGGGTTCTAAGGATGCATGGCTGGGTAGCCCACCTCGCATTCCAATTGTCTCCTAGAAACAAGACAGGTTAGATCTGCTGGATCTGGGGGATCAACCGAGGAGGCTGAGTTGAAATGGACTCTCCTATGGATGGGTCCTAATGTGCTTTTGTGTCTATGGAGACCTTGGAATGAAGCGGTGGCACTGGGGCCCAGAAGGGTTCTCCTAAACAGAGGCTTTGACACAGCTCCAACGTGCAAGTTTCCCATGTGTAGATGAGATGTTCTCTGATGGGTGAGTCAAGAAACAGCCATATGCTGGTTTTGAAATCCAGGCCTCTGAGGAGAGATGCCTGGAAACCAAAGCAATGGATATGATTAGTGCCTAGGGGCCTGTTCTTTCCTTTTTACCTCTGGGGACATCTGTCTATGGGTCTGAGTACAGGTAGGTGCTCAGATGGGCTCAGATTGCCCCTGTTTTACCTGGGAAGCCACCACTAATGAGATGGATCAGGGACTTTGGAGGTTTATCCTATTAGAAGGGTTGTGGCCATTGGAATGGGCACACAGAATTCCCTTGGAGAGGGCAAGTACAGTCCTCAGGTTTGGCTCCAGGGGCCTGAGCCTGTAGGTTGTGTAGGCCAGGGCTGTTTGGACAGTTGTCTGAAAACACAAACATGGCTTATGTTTCAGGTCATAGGTATGGCAGGACTTATCTACAGACCATGAGGAGAACTTTTCGGGATTTGACAAAAGGGCGAGTGTGAGGCTCTTGCTCAAGTTTTTGTCTCTGGATATCGTGTCACTCATGGTCGTGAAATTTCTGGATGACTTCATGGGAAATGGACGAGTCTTACTCCCTGGTGGTTTGGCCCAGTCCAAAGCGTTTGGGGTCAACTGTGGGATGGAAGAAGTCCGGTTTTTTTTTTTTTTTTTTTTTGATGTTGTTTTCTTTTTAACCTCAGGTGTCCCACCGAATGAGGGATTCCAGCGTAGAGCCCTGGCGGGGGGGTGACTGGACAATCAGAAATCTGGTTAAAAATTGGGGCTTAGGGACATATCAAGCCCATTATGACATCTAATGGTCCAGTCACTGAGAGGACTTACTAGAGGACAGGACTCATGCTGAGGGTCACAATGCGTGTTAATGCCCTTGTCGCACTCAAGAATGGGCGGGGCCTCAGGGTGAATGCTGGTTTCTCCTACACTGAACGTTGGACGACGTGCCAACCACAAGGTTTCTTACCATGGGTAAGGAGGTGTTCTGATTTCTGCATCACACTCACCCCTGGGCAGTGATTGGAGATAATGTCTCGGTTCTGAGGCCTGAAAACTGAGGTAGGGAAGAGATGATGACCTAAGGCCATGGCGGGTCTTATGTGCTCAGTGTGCGGTCTGCTTTCCGGGTGTTGGTCAGGAGGTCCGGGCTCAGGTTGTGTCCGACAGTGCATTAGTGCCCAGGTTAGACTATATAATTTGGGTGAAGTCGAGTGCTGTGGAGGTTTATCCTCATTGAAGGTGCCTGGGCAGCTCATGAGGCAATAATTTTTTTCTAGAGGGCAGGCAGAGTGCTGCATTTTGGGTCCGGAATTGCCAAACTTGAGGGCTTCGGGGAGTGTGAGGAGTGAAGGACGTGTGAGGAGTGTGAGGACGGAAGTCTGAGAAGACAAGCTAGACTGGATTTCAGGCCGAGGGCACGGCAGGTACTCCCTGCAGATCTGAACCAATACTCATGCATCTGAAGTCAGGGCGAGGATCAGACGTTGGCTCAGGTCGGAGTTTCCGTGCATGACGGCCGCTTCATGAAGGGAGCGGAATCTCGAGGCCACTGAAGTTTTCCCACGTTGGGAGTTGTGGGATGCCCCCTTCAAGGATTCCTTCTGCGGGACAATTGAGACCTGTTGGACAGCTCCAGGACATCCCATATGGAATGACTCCAGAGCACCATTCGATGATGGATGCTTGGGAAGCCCGCCTCGCATTCCAATTGTCTCCTAGCAACAAGACAGTTTAGATCTGATGGCTCTGCGGGAGCGACCGGGGTGGCTGAGTTGAAATGGACTCCCCTGAGGATGGGTCCTAATGTGTTTTTGTGTCCATGAGGGCCTTGGAATGGGGCGGTGGCACCGGGACCCTGAAGTACTCTCCTATGCTTTGGACATGGCTCCCATGCACAGGTTTCCTTGTGGAGACGAGATGAGTTCTGCTGGGTGCCTCAGCAAAACCCCTATGCTCGTATTGGAATCAGGCTTTTGAGGAGACATGCCTGTAAACCAAGGCAATGGATCCTATTATGGCCTAGGGTCCTGTCTGGTTCAATCTTCTCCTCTGGGGACATCCATTTATGGTATGAGTGGAGGTAGATTATCAGCTGGTGTCAGACAGCCCTTGTTTGTTGCGGGCGACCTACACGATTGGGATGGCCTCAGGGACTTTGGAGGTTTCTCCTAATTTGTACGATTTTGGACAATGGAATGGGCAGAATTCCCATGGATTGGTAGGCACAGTCCTAATGTGTGGCTCCAGGGGCCCCAGCCTGGAGGGTGTGTGGCCCCGGACTTTGAAAACAGAAGTCTGAAAACACAAACTCAGCTTAGGTTTGGGGACGTTGGTATGGCAGATCCGATCTACAAACCATGAGAAGAACTCTTCAGGATATGAAGAAAGTGCGAGTCTGAGGCGCTTGCTCAGGTTTTTGTCTCTGGATTTTTGTATCAGCGATGGCACAATCTACAGACCTGAATCGAGATCTCGTGCATCTGAAGTCAGGGCGAGGATCAGACGATCGCTCAAGTTGGTGTTTCTGTCCCTGATGGCCCCTTCACGAAGGGGCGGCATCACGAGGCCATGGGAGTTTTCCCACGATGGGATTTGCGAGAAGCTCCAAACTGCAAAGTGTCTTCTGCAGGACAATGGAGACCTGTTGTTTGGCTCCAGGCCAATAATTCTGAGCAGGGTTCTAAGGATGCATGGCTGGGTAGCCCACCTCGCATTCCAATTGTCTCCTAGAAACAAGACAGGTTAGATCTGCTGGATCTGGGGGATCAACCGAGGAGGCTGAGTTGAAATGGACTCTCCTATGGATGGGTCCTAATGTGCTTTTGTGTCTATGGAGACCTTGGAATGAAGCGGTGGCACTGGGGCCCAGAAGGGTTCTCCTAAACAGAGGCTTTGACACAGCTCCAACGTGCAAGTTTCCCATGTGTAGATGAGATGTTCTCTGATGGGTGAGTCAAGAAACAGCCATATGCTGGTTTTGAAATCCAGGCCTCTGAGGAGAGATGCCTGGAAACCAAAGCAATGGATATGATTAGTGCCTAGGGGCCTGTTCTTTCCTTTTTACCTCTGGGGACATCTGTCTATGGGTCTGAGTACAGGTAGGTGCTCAGATGGGCTCAGATTGCCCCTGTTTTACCTGGGAAGCCACCACTAATGAGATGGATCAGGGACTTTGGAGGTTTATCCTATTAGAAGGGTTGTGGCCATTGGAATGGGCACACAGAATTCCCTTGGAGAGGGCAAGTACAGTCCTCAGGTTTGGCTCCAGGGGCCTGAGCCTGTAGGTTGTGTAGGCCAGGGCTGTTTGGACAGTTGTCTGAAAACACAAACCTGGCTTATGTTTCAGGTCATAGGTATGGCAGGACTTATCTACAGACCATGAGGAGAACTTTTCGGGATTTGAGAAAAGGGCGAGTGTGAGGCTCTTGCTCAAGTTTTTGTCTCTGGATATCGTGTCACTCATGGTCGTGAAATTTCTGGATGACTTCATGGGAAATGGACGAGTCTTACTCCCTGGTGGTTTGGCCCAGTCCAAAGCGTTTGGGGTCAACTGTGGGATGGAAGAAGTCCGGTTTTTTTTTTTTTTTTTTTTGATGTTGTTTTCTTTTTAACCTCAGGTGTCCCACCGAATGAGGGATTCCAGCGTAGAGCCCTGGGGGGGGGGTGACTGTACAATCAGAAATCTGGTTAAAAATTGGGGCTTAGGGACATATCAAGCCCATTATGACATCTAATGGTCCAGTCACTGAGAGGACTTACTAGAGGACAGGACTCATGCTGAGGGTCACAATGCGTGTTTATGCCCTTGTCGCACTCAAGAATGGGCGGGGCCTCAGGGTGAATGCTGGTTTCTCCTACACTGAACGTTGGACGACGTGCCAACCACAAGGTTTCTTACCATGGGTAAGGAGGTGTTCTGATTTCTGCATCACACTCACCCCTGGGCAGTGATTGGAGATAATGTCTCGGTTCTGAGGCCTGAAAACTGAGGTAGGGAAGAGATGATGACCTAAGGCCATGGCGGGTCTTATGTGCTCAGTGTGCGGTCTGCTTTCCGGGTGTTGGTCAGGAGGTCCGGGCTCAGGTTGTGTCCGACAGTGCATTAGTGCCCAGGTTAGACTATATAATTTGGGTGAAGTCGAGTGCTGTGGAGGTTTATCCTCATTGAAGGTGCCTGGGCAGCTCATGAGGCAATAATTTTTTTCTAGAGGGCAGGCAGAGTGCTGCATTTTGGGTCCGGAATTGCCAAACTTGAGGGCTTCGGGGAGTGTGAGGAGTGAAGGACGTGTGAGGAGTGTGAGGACGGAAGTCTGAGAAGACAAGCTAGACTGGATTTCAGGCCGAGGGCACGGCAGGTACTCCCTGCAGATCTGAACCAATACTCATGCATCTGAAGTCAGGGCGAGGATCAGACGTTGGCTCAGGTCTGAGTTTCCGTGCATGACGGCCGCTTCATGAAGGGAGCGGAATCTCGAGGCCACTGAAGTTTTCCCACGTTGGGAGTTGTGGGATGCCCCCTTCAAGGATTCCTTCTGCGGGACAATTGAGACCTGTTGGACAGCTCCAGGACATCCCATATGGAATGACTCCAGAGCACCGTTCGATGGCGGATGCTTGGGAAGCCCGCCTCGCATTCCAATTGTCTCCTAGTAACAAGACAGTTTAGATCTGATGGCTCTGCGGGAGCGACCGGGGTGGCTGAGTTGAAATGGACTCCCCTGAGGATGGGTCCTAATGTGTTTTTGTGTCCATGAGGGCCTTGGAATGGGGCGGTGGCCCCGGGACCCTGAAGTACTCTCCTATGCTTTGGACATGGCTCCCATGCACAGGTATCCTTGTGGAGACGAGATGAGTTCTGCTGGGTGCCTCAGCAAAACCCCTATGCTCGTATTGGAATCAGGCTTTTGAGGAGACATGCCTGTAAACCAAGGCAATGGATCCTATTATGGCCTAGGGTCCTGTCTGGTTCAATCTTCTCCTCTGGGGACATCCATTTATGGTATGAGTGGAGGTAGATTATCAGCTGGTGTCAGACAGCCCTTGTTTGTTCCGGGCGACCTACACGATTGGGATGGCCTCAGGGACTTTGGAGGTTTCTCCTAATTTGTACGATTTTGGACAATGAAATTGGCAGAATTCCCATGGATTGGTAGGCACAGTCCTAATGTGTGGCTCCAGGGGCCCCAGCCTGGAGGGTGTGTGGCCCTGGACTTTGAAAACAGAAGTCTGAAAACACAAACTCAGCTTAGGTTTGGGGACGTTGGTATGGCAGATCCGATCTACAAACCATGAGAAGAACTCTTCAGGATATGAAGAAAGTGCGAGTCTGAGGCGCTTGCTCAGGTTTTTGTCTCTGGATTTTGTATCAGCGATGGCACAATCTACAGACCTGAATCGAGATCTCGTGCATCTGAAGTCAGGGCGAGGATCAGACGATCGCTCAAGTTGGTGTTTCTGTCCCTGATGGCCCCTTCACGAAGGGGCGGCATCACGAGGCCATGGGAGTTTTCCCACGATGGGATTTGTGAGAAGCTCCAAACTGCAAAGTGTCTTCTGCAGGACAATTGACACCTGTTGTTTGGCTCCAGGCCAATGATTCTGAGCAGGGTTCTAAGGATGCATGGCTGGGTAGCCCACCTCGCATTCCAATGGTCTCCTAGAAACAAGACAGGTTAGATCTGCTGGATCTGGGGGAGCAACCGAGGAGGCTGAGTTGAAATGGACTCTCCTATGGATGGGTCCTAATGTGCTTTTGTGTCTATGGAGACCTTGGAATGAAGCGGTGGCACTGGGGCCCAGAAGGGTTCTCCTAAACAGAGGCTTTGACACAGCTCCAACGTGCAAGTTTCCCATGTGTAGATGAGATGTTCTCTGATGGGTGAGTCAAGAAACAGCCATATGCTGTTATTGAAATCCAGGCCTCTGAGGAGAGATGCCTGGAAACCAAAGCAATGGATATGATTAGTGCCTAGGGGCCTGTTCTTTCCTTTTTACCTCTGGGGACATCTGTCTATGGGTCTGAGTACAGGTAGGTGCTCAGATGGGCTCAGATTGCCCCTGTTTTACCTGGGAAGCCACCACTAATGACATGGATCAGGGAATTTGGAGGTTTATCCTATTAGAAGGGATGTGGCCATTGGAATAGGCACACACAATTCCCTTGGTTAGGGCAAGTACAGTCCTCAGGTTTGGCTCCAGGGGCCTGAGCCTGTAGGTTGTGTAGGCCAGGGCTGTTTGGACAGTTGTCTGAAAACACAAACTTGGCTTATGTTTCAGGTCATAGGTATGGCAGGACTTCTCTACAGACCATGAGGAGAACATTTCGGGATTTGAGAAAAGGGCGAGTGTGAGGCTCTTGCTCAAGTTGTCTCTGGATATCGTGTCACTCATGGTCGTGAAATTTCTGGATGACTTCATGGGAAATGGACGAGTAGTACTTCCTGGTGGTTTGAACCAGTCCAAAGCATTTGGGGTCACTCTGTGGGATGGAATAATTCCGTTTTTTTTTTTTTTTTTGAGGTTGTTTTCTTTTTAACCTCAGGTGTCCCACCGAATGAGGGATTCCAGAGTAGAGCCCTGGGCGGGGGGGTGACTGGACAATCAGAAATCTGGTTAAAAATTGGGGATTAAGGACATACCAAGCCCATTATCACATCTAATGGTCCAGTCACTGAGAGGACTTACTAGAGGACAGGACTCATGCTGAGGGTCACAATGCGTGTTTATGCCCTTGTCGCACTCATGAATGGGCGGGGCCTCAGGGTGAATGCTGGTTTCTCCTACACTGAACGTTGGACGACGTGCCAACCACAAGGCTTCTTACCATGGGTAAGGAGGTGTTCTGATTTCTGCATCACACTCACCCCTGGGCAGTGATTGGAGATAATGTCTCGGTTCTGAGGCCTGAAAACTGAGGTAGGGAAGAGATGATGACCTAAGGCCATGGCGGGTCTTATGTGCTCAGTGTGCGGTCTGCTTTCCAGGTGTTGGTCAGGAGGTCCGGGCTCAGGTTGTGTCCGGCAGTGCATTAGTGCCCAGGTTAGACTATATAATTTGGGTGAAGTCAAATGCTGTGGAGGTTTATCCTCATTGAAGGTGCCTGGGCAGCTCATGAGGCAATAATTTTTTCTAGAGGGCAGGCAGAGTGCTGCATTGTGCGTCCGGAATTGCCAAACTTGAGGGCTTCGGGGACAGGAGTGTGAGGACGGAAGTCTGAGAGGACAAGCTAGACTTGGGTTTCAGGCCGAGGGCACGGCAGGTACCCCCTGCAGATCTGAACCAATACTCATGCATCTGAAGTCAGGGCGAGGATCAGACTTTGGGTCAGGTCGGAGTTTCCGTGCATGACGGCCGCTTCATGAAGGGAGCGGAATCTCGAGGCCACTGAAGTTTTCCCACGTTGGGAATTTATGGATGCCCCCTTCAAGGATTCCTTCTGCGGGACAATTGAGACCTGTTGGACAGCTCCAGGACATCCCATATGGAATGACTCCAGAGTACCGTTCGAGGATTGATGCCTGGGAAGTCCGCCTCGCATTCCAATTGTCTCCTAGCAACAAGACAGTTTAGATCTGATGGTCTGCGGGAGCAACCGGGGTGGCTGAGTTGAAATGGACTTTCCTGAGGATGGTTCCTAATGTGTTTTTGTGTCCATGAGGGCCTTGGAATGGGGAGGTGGCCCCGGGACCCTGAGTACTCTCCTATGCTTTGGATGGCTCCCATGCGCAGGTTTCCTTGTGGAGACGAGATGAGTTCTGCTAGGTGCCTCAGCAAAACCCCTATGCTCTTATTGGAATCAGGCTTTTGAGGAGACTTGCTTGTAAACCAAGGCATTGGATCCTATTATGGCCTAGGGTCCTGTGTGGTTCAATCTTCTCCTCTGGGGACATCCATGTATAGTCTGAGTGGTGGTAGATTATCAGCAGGTGTCAGACAGCCCTTGTTTGTTCCGGGCGACCTACACGATTGGGATGGCCTCAGGGACTTTGGAGGTTTCTCCTAATTTGTACGATTTTGGACAATGGAATGGGCAGAATTCCCATGGATTGGTAGGCACAGTCCTAATGTGTGGCTCCAGGGGCCCCAGCCTGGAGGGTGTGTGGCCCTGGACTTTGAAAACAGAAGTCTGAAAACACAAACTCTGCTTAGGTTTGGGGACGTTGGTATGGCAGATCCGATCTACAAACCATGAGAAGAACTCTTCAGGATATGAAGAAAGTGCGAGTCTGAGGCGCTTGCTCAGGTTTTTGTCTCTGGATTTTTGTATCAGCGATGGCACAATCTACAGACCTGAATCGAGATCTCGTGCATCTGAAGTCAGGGCGAGGATCAGACGATCGCTCAAGTTGGTGTTTCTGTCCCTGATGGCCCCTTCACGAAGGGGCGGCATCACGAGGCCATGGGAGTTTTCCCACGATGGGATTTGCGAGAAGCTCCAAACTGCAAAGTGTCTTCTGCAGGACAATGGAGACCTGTTGTTTGGCTCCAGGCCAATAATTCTGAGCAGGGTTCTAAGGATGCATGGCTGGGTAGCCCACCTCGCATTCCAATTGTCTCCTAGAAACAAGACAGGTTAGATCTGCTGGATCTGGGGGATCAACCGAGGAGGCTGAGTTGAAATGGACTCTCCTATGGATGGGTCCTAATGTGCTTTTGTGTCTATGGAGACCTTGGAATGAAGCGGTGGCACTGGGGCCCAGAAGGGTTCTCCTAAACAGAGGCTTTGACACAGCTCCAACGTGCAAGTTTCCCATGTGTAGATGAGATGTTCTCTGATGGGTGAGTCAAGAAACAGCCATATGCTGGTTTTGAAATCCAGGCCTCTGAGGAGAGATGCCTGGAAACCAAAGCAATGGATATGATTAGTGCCTAGGGGCCTGTTCTTTCCTTTTTACCTCTGGGGACATCTGTCTATGGGTCTGAGTACAGGTAGGTGCTCAGATGGGCTCAGATTGCCCCTGTTTTACCTGGGAAGCCACCACTAATGAGATGGATCAGGGACTTTGGAGGTTTATCCTATTAGAAGGGTTGTGGCCATTGGAATGGGCACACAGAATTCCCTTGGAGAGGGCAAGTACAGTCCTCAGGTTTGGCTCCAGGGGCCTGAGCCTGTAGGTTGTGTAGGCCAGGGCTGTTTGGACAGTTGTCTGAAAACACAAACCTGGCTTATGTTTCAGGTCATAGGTATGGCAGGACTTATCTACAGACCATGAGGAGAACTTTTCGGGATTTGAGAAAAGGGCGAGTGTGAGGCTCTTGCTCAAGTTTTTGTCTCTGGATATCGTGTCACTCATGGTCGTGAAATTTCTGGATGACTTCATGGGAAATGGACGAGTCTTACTCCCTGGTGGTTTGGCCCAGTCCAAAGCGTTTGGGGTCAACTGTGGGATGGAAGAAGTCCGGTTTTTTTTTTTTTTTTTTTTGATGTTGTTTTCTTTTTAACCTCAGGTGTCCCACCGAATGAGGGATTCCAGCGTAGAGCCCTGGGGGGGGGGTGACTGGACAATCAGAAATCTGGTTAAAAATTGGGGCTTAGGGACATATCAAGCCCATTATGACATCTAATGGTCCAGTCACTGAGAGGACTTACTAGAGGACAGGACTCATGCTGAGGGTCACAATGCGTGTTTATGCCCTTGTCGCACTCAAGAATGGGCGGGGCCTCAGGGTGAATGCTGGTTTCTCCTACACTGAACGTTGGACGACGTGCCAACCACAAGGTTTCTTACCATGGGTAAGGAGGTGTTCTGATTTCTGCATCACACTCACCCCTGGGCAGTGATTGGAGATAATGTCTCGGTTCTGAGGCCTGAAAACTGAGGTAGGGAAGAGATGATGACCTAAGGCCATGGCGGGTCTTATGTGCTCAGTGTGCGGTCTGCTTTCCGGGTGTTGGTCAGGAGGTCCGGGCTCAGTTTGTGTCCGACAGTGCATTAGTGCCCAGGTTAGACTATATAATTTGGGTGAAGTCGAGTGCTGTGGAGGTTTATCCTCATTGAAGGTGCCTGGGCAGCTCATGAGGCAATAATTTTTTTCTAGAGGGCAGGCAGAGTGCTGCATTTTGGGTCCGGAATTGCCAAACTTGAGGGCTTCGGGGAGTGTGAGGAGTGAAGGACGTGTGAGGAGTGTGAGGACGGAAGTCTGAGAAGACAAGCTAGACTGGATTTCAGGCCGAGGGCACGGCAGGTACTCCCTGCAGATCTGAACCAATACTCATGCATCTGAAGTCAGGGCGAGGATCAGACGTTGGCTCAGGTCGGAGTTTCCGTGCATGACGGCCGCTTCATGAAGGGAGCGGAATCTCGAGGCCACTGAAGTTTTCCCACGTTGGGAGTTGTGGGATGCCCCCTTCAAGGATTCCTTCTGCGGGACAATTGAGACCTGTTGGACAGCTCCAGGACATCCCATATGGAATGACTCCAGAGCACCGTTCGATGATGGATGCTTGGGAAGCCCGCCTCGCATTCCAATTGTCTCCTAGCAACAAGACAGTTTAGATCTGATGGCTCTGCGGGAGCGACCGGGGTGGCTGAGTTGAAATGGACTCCCCTGAGGATGGGTCCTAATGTGTTTTTGTGTCCATGAGGGCCTTGGAATGGGGCGGTGGCACCGGGACCCTGAAGTACTCTCCTATGCTTTGGACATGGCTCCCATGCACAGGTTTCCTTGTGGAGACGAGATGAGTTCTGCTGGGTGCCTCAGCAAAACCCCTATGCTCGTATTGGAATCAGGCTTTTGAGGAGACATGCCTGTAAACCAAGGCAATGGATCCTATTATGGCCTAGGGTCCTGTCTGGTTCAATCTTCTCCTCTGGGGACATCCATTTATGGTATGAGTGGAGGTAGATTATCAGCTGGTGTCAGACAGCCCTTGTTTGTTCCGGGCGACCTACACGATTGGGATGGCCTCAGGGACTTTGGAGGTTTCTCCTAATTTGTACGATTTTGGACAATGGAATGGGCAGAATTCCCATGGATTGGTAGGCACAGTCCTAATGTGTGGCTCCAGGGGCCCCAGCCTGGAGGGTGTGTGGCCCTGGACTTTGAAAAC
This sequence comes from Mustela nivalis, assembly GCF_964662115.1. Lineage (NCBI taxonomy): Eukaryota > Metazoa > Chordata > Mammalia > Carnivora > Mustelidae > Mustela > Mustela nivalis. The sequence goes on from NW_028136215.1 coordinate 160,641, forward strand.
AGAAGTCTGAAAACACAAACTCAGCTTAGGTTTGGGGACGTTGGTATGGCAGATCCGATCTACAAACCATGAGAAGAACTCTTCAGGATATGAAGAAAGTGCGAGTCTGAGGCGCTTGCTCAGGTTTTTGTCTCTGGATTTTTGTATCAGCGATGGCACAATCTACAGACCTGAATCGAGATCTCGTGCATCTGAAGTCAGGGCGAGGATCAGACGATCGCTCAAGTTGGTGTTTCTGTCCGTGATGGCCCCTTCACGAAGGGGCGGCATCACGAGGCCATGGGAGTTTTCCCACGATGGGATTTGCGAGAAGCTCCAAACTGCAAAGTGTCTTCTGCAGGACAATGGAGACCTGTTGTTTGGCTCCAGGCCAATAATTCTGAGCAGGGTTCTAAGGATGCATGGCTGGGTAGCCCACCTCGCATTCCAATTGTCTCCTAGAAACAAGACAGGTTAGATCTGCTGGATCTGGGGGATCAACCGAGGAGGCTGAGTTGAAATGGACTCTCCTATGGATGGGTCCTAATGTGCTTTTGTGTCTATGGAGACCTTGGAATGAAGCGGTGGCACTGGGGCCCAGAAGGGTTCTCCTAAACAGAGGCTTTGACACAGCTCCAACGTGCAAGTTTCCCATGTGTAGATGACATGTTCTCTGATGGGTGAGTCAAGAAACAGCCATATGCTGGTTTTGAAATCCAGGCCTCTGAGGAGAGATGCCTGGAAACCAAAGCAATGGATATGATTAGTGCCTAGGGGCCTGTTCTTTCCTTTTTACCTCTGGGGACATCTGTCTATGGGTCTGAGTACAGGTAGGTGCTCAGATGGGCTCAGATTGCCCCTGTTTTACCTGGGAAGCCACCACTAATGAGATGGATCAGGGACTTTGGAGGTTTATCCTATTAGAAGGGTTGTGGCCATTGGAATGGGCACACAGAATTCCCTTGGAGAGGGCAAGTACAGTCCTCAGGTTTGGCTCCAGGGGCCTGAGCCTGTAGGTTGTGTAGGCCAGGGCTGTTTGGACAGTTGTCTGAAAACACAAACCTGGCTTATGTTTCAGGTCATAGGTATGGCAGGACTTATCTACAGACCATGAGGAGAACTTTTCGGGATTTGAGAAAAGGGCGAGTGTGAGGCTCTTGCTCAAGTTTTTGTCTCTGGATATCGTGTCACTCATGGTCGTGAAATTTCTGGATGACTTCATGGGAAATGGACGAGTCTTACTCCCTGGTGGTTTGGCCCAGTCCAAAGCGTTTGGGGTCAACTGTGGGATGGAAGAAGTCCGGTTTTTTTTTTTTTTTTTTTTGATGTTGTTTTCTTTTTAACCTCAGGTGTCCCACCGAATGAGGGATTCCAGCGTAGAGCCCTGGGGGGGGGGTGACTGTACAATCAGAAATCTGGTTAAAAATTGGGGCTTAGGGACATATCAAGCCCATTATGACATCTAATGGTCCAGTCACTGAGAGGACTTACTAGAGGACAGGACTCATGCTGAGGGTCACAATGCGTGTTTATGCCCTTGTCGCACTCAAGAATGGGCGGGGCCTCAGGGTGAATGCTGGTTTCTCCTACACTGAACGTTGGACGACGTGCCAACCACAAGGTTTCTTACCATGGGTAAGGAGGTGTTCTGATTTCTGCATCACACTCACCCCTGGGCAGTGATTGGAGATAATGTCTCGGTTCTGAGGCCTGAAAACTGAGGTAGGGAAGAGATGATGACCTAAGGCCATGGCGGGTCTTATGTGCTCAGTGTGCGGTCTGCTTTCCGGGTGTTGGTCAGGAGGTCCGGGCTCAGGTTGTGTCCGACAGTGCATTAGTGCCCAGGTTAGACTATATAATTTGGGTGAAGTCGAGTGCTGTGGAGGTTTATCCTCATTGAAGGTGCCTGGGCAGCTCATGAGGCAATAATTTTTTTCTAGAGGGCAGGCAGAGTGCTGCATTTTGGGTCCGGAATTGCCAAACTTGAGGGCTTCGGGGAGTGTGAGGAGTGAAGGACGTGTGAGGAGTGTGAGGACGGAAGTCTGAGAAGACAAGCTAGACTGGATTTCAGGCCGAGGGCACGGCAGGTACTCCCTGCAGATCTGAACCAATACTCATGCATCTGAAGTCAGGGCGAGGATCAGACGTTGGCTCAGGTCTGAGTTTCCGTGCATGACGGCCGCTTCATGAAGGGAGCGGAATCTCGAGGCCACTGAAGTTTTCCCACGTTGGGAGTTGTGGGATGCCCCCTTCAAGGATTCCTTCTGCGGGACAATTGAGACCTGTTGGACAGCTCCAGGACATCCCATATGGAATGACTCCAGAGCACCGTTCGATGGCGGATGCTTGGGAAGCCCGCCTCGCATTCCAATTGTCTCCTAGCAACAAGACAGTTTAGATCTGATGGCTCTGCGGGAGCGACCGGGGTGGCTGAGTTGAAATGGACTCCCCTGAGGATGGGTCCTAATGTGTTTTTGTGTCCATGAGGGCCTTGGAATGGGGCGGTGGCACCGGGACCCTGAAGTACTCTCCTATGCTTTGGACATGGCTCCCATGCACAGGTTTCCTTGTGGAGACGAGATGAGTTCTGCTGGGTGCCTCAGCAAAACCCCTATGCTCGTATTGGAATCAGGCTTTTGAGGAGACATGCCTGTAAACCAAGGCAATGGATCCTATTATGGCCTAGGGTCCTGTCTGGTTCAATCTTCTCCTCTGGGGACATCCATTTATGGTATGAGTGGAGGTAGATTATCAGCTGGTGTCAGACAGCCCTTGTTTGTTCCGGGCGACCTACACGATTGGGATGGCCTCAGGGACTTTGGAGGTTTCTCCTAATTTGTACGATTTTGGACAATGGAATGGGCAGAATTCCCATGGATTGGTAGGCACAGTCCTAATGTGTGGCTCCAGGGGCCCCAGCCTGGAGGGTGTGTGGCCCTGGACTTTGAAAACAGAAGTCTGAAAACACAAACTCAGCTTAGGTTTGGGGACGTTGGTATGGCAGATCCGATCTACAAACCATGAGAAGAACTCTTCAGGATATGAAGAAAGTGCGAGTCTGAGGCGCTTGCTCAGGTTTTTGTCTCTGGATTTTTGTATCAGCGATGGCACAATCTACAGACCTGAATCGAGATCTCGTGCATCTGAAGTCAGGGCGAGGATCAGACGATCGCTCAAGTTGGTGTTTCTGTCCCTGATGGCCCCTTCACGAAGGGGCGGCATCACGAGGCCATGGGAGTTTTCCCACGATGGGATTTGCGAGAAGCTCCAAACTGCAAAGTGTCTTCTGCAGGACAATGGAGACCTGTTGTTTGGCTCCAGGCCAATAATTCTGAGCAGGGTTCTAAGGATGCATGGCTGGGTAGCCCACCTCGCATTCCAATTGTCTCCTAGAAACAAGACAGGTTAGATCTGCTGGATCTGGGGGATCAACCGAGGAGGCTGAGTTGAAATGGACTCTCCTATGGATGGGTCCTAATGTGCTTTTGTGTCTATGGAGACCTTGGAATGAAGCGGTGGCACTGGGGCCCAGAAGGGTTCTCCTAAACAGAGGCTTTGACACAGCTCCAACGTGCAAGTTTCCCATGTGTAGATGAGATGTTCTCTGATGGGTGAGTCAAGAAACAGCCATATGCTGGTTTTGAAATCCAGGCCTCTGAGGAGAGATGCCTGGAAACCAAAGCAATGGATATGATTAGTGCCTAGGGGCCTGTTCTTTCCTTTTTACCTCTGGGGACATCTGTCTATGGGTCTGAGTACAGGTAGGTGCTCAGATGGGCTCAGATTGCCCCTGTTTTACCTGGGAAGCCACCACTAATGAGATGGATCAGGGACTTTGGAGGTTTATCCTATTAGAAGGGTTGTGGCCATTGGAATGGGCACACAGAATTCCCTTGGAGAGGGCAAGTACAGTCCTCAGGTTTGGCTCCAGGGGCCTGAGCCTGTAGGTTGTGTAGGCCAGGGCTGTTTGGACAGTTGTCTGAAAACACAAACCTGGCTTATGTTTCAGGTCATAGGTATGGCAGGACTTATCTACAGACCATGAGGAGAACTTTTCGGGATTTGAGAAAAGGGCGAGTGTGAGGCTCTTGCTCAAGTTTTTGTCTCTGGATATCGTGTCACTCATGGTCGTGAAATTTCTGGATGACTTCATGGGAAATGGACGAGTCTTACTCCCTGGTGGTTTGGCCCAGTCCAAAGCGTTTGGGGTCAACTGTGGGATGGAAGAAGTCCGGTTTTTTTTTTTTTTTTTTTTTGATGTTGTTTTCTTTTTAACCTCAGGTGTCCCACCGAATGAGGGATTCCAGCGTAGAGCCCTGGGGGGGGGGTGACTGGACAATCAGAAATCTGGTTAAAAATTGGGGCTTAGGGACATATCAAGCCCATTATGACATCTAATGGTCCAGTCACTGAGAGGACTTACTAGAGGACAGGACTCATGCTGAGGGTCACAATGCGTGTTTATGCCCTTGTCGCACTCAAGAATGGGCGGGGCCTCAGGGTGAATGCTGGTTTCTCCTACACTGAACGTTGGACGACGTGCCAACCACAAGGTTTCTTACCATGGGTAAGGAGGTGTTCTGATTTCTGCATCACACTCACCCCTGGGCAGTGATTGGAGATAATGTCTCGGTTCTGAGGCCTGAAAACTGAGGTAGGGAAGAGATGATGACCTAAGGCCATGGCGGGTCTTATGTGCTCAGTGTGCGGTCTGCTTTCCGGGTGTTGGTCAGGAGGTCCGGGCTCAGGTTGTGTCCGACAGTGCATTAGTGCCCAGGTTAGACTATATAATTTGGGTGAAGTCGAGTGCTGTGGAGGTTTATCCTCATTGAAGGTGCCTGGGCAGCTCATGAGGCAATAATTTTTTTCTAGAGGGCAGGCAGAGTGCTGCATTTTGGGTCCGGAATTGCCAAACTTGAGGGCTTCGGGGAGTGTGAGGAGTGAAGGACGTGTGAGGAGTGTGAGGACGGAAGTCTGAGAAGACAAGCTAGACTGGATTTCAGGCCGAGGGCACGGCAGGTACTCCCTGCAGATCTGAACCAATACTCATGCATCTGAAGTCAGGGCGAGGATCAGACGTTGGCTCAGGTCTGAGTTTCCGTGCATGACGGCCGCTTCATGAAGGGAGCGGAATCTCGAGGCCACTGAAGTTTTCCCACGTTGGGAGTTGTGGGATGCCCCCTTCAAGGATTCCTTCTGCGGGACAATTGAGACCTGTTGGACAGCTCCAGGACATCCCATATGGAATGACTCCAGAGCACCGTTCGATGGCGGATGCTTGGGAAGCCCGCCTCGCATTCCAATTGTCTCCTAGCAACAAGACAGTTTAGATCTGATGGCTCTGCGGGAGCGACCGGGGTGGCTGAGTTGAAATGGACTCCCCTGAGGATGGGTCCTAATGTGTTTTTGTGTCCATGAGGGCCTTGGAATGGGGCGGTGGCACCGGGACCCTGAAGTACTCTCCTATGCTTTGGACATGGCTCCCATGCACAGGTTTCCTTGTGGAGACGAGATGAGTTCTGCTGGGTGCCTCAGCAAAACCCCTATGCTCGTATTGGAATCAGGCTTTTGAGGAGACATGCCTGTAAACCAAGGCAATGGATCCTATTATGGCCTAGGGTCCTGTCTGGTTCAATCTTCTCCTCTGGGGACATCCATTTATGGTATGAGTGGAGGTAGATTATCAGCTGGTGTCAGACAGCCCTTGTTTGTTCCGGGCGACCTACACGATTGGGATGGCCTCAGGGACTTTGGAGGTTTCTCCTAATTTGTACGATTTTGGACAATGGAATGGGCAGAATTCCCATGGATTGGTAGGCACAGTCCTAATGTGTGGCTCCAGGGGCCCCAGCCTGGAGGGTGTGTGGCCCTGGACTTTGAAAACAGAAGTCTGAAAACACAAACTCTGCTTAGGTTTGGGGACGTTGGTATGGCAGATCCGATCTACAAACCATGAGAAGAACTCTTCAGGATATGAAGAAAGTGCGAGTCTGAGGCGCTTGCTCAGGTTTTTGTCTCTGGATTTTTGTATCAGCGATGGCACAATCTACAGACCTGAATCGAGATCTCGTGCATCTGAAGTCAGGGCGAGGATCAGACGATCGCTCAAGTTGGTGTTTCTGTCCCTGATGGCCCCTTCACGAAGGGGCGGCATCACGAGGCCATGGGAGTTTTCCCACGATGGGATTTGTGAGAAGCTCCAAACTGCAAAGTGTCTTCTGCAGGACAATGGAGACCTGTTGTTTGGCTCCAGGCCAATAATTCTGAGCAGGGTTCTAAGGATGCATGGCTGGGTAGCCCACCTCGCATTCCAATTGTCTCCTAGAAACAAGACAGGTTAGATCTGCTGGATCTGGGGGATCAACCGAGGAGGCTGAGTTGAAATGGACTCTCCTATGGATGGGTCCTAATGTGCTTTTGTGTCTATGGAGACCTTGGAATGAAGCGGTGGCACTGGGGCCCAGAAGGGTTCTCCTAAACAGAGGCTTTGACACAGCTCCAACGTGCAAGTTTCCCATGTGTAGATGAGATGTTCTCTGATGGGTGAGTCAAGAAACAGCCATATGCTGGTTTTGAAATCCAGGCCTCTGAGGAGAGATGCCTGGAAACCAAAGCAATGGATATGATTAGTGCCTAGGGGCCTGTTCTTTCCTTTTTACCTCTGGGGACATCTGTCTATGGGTCTGAGTACAGGTAGGTGCTCAGATGGGCTCAGATTGCCCCTGTTTTACCTGGGAAGCCACCACTAATGAGATGGATCAGGGACTTTGGAGGTTTATCCTATTAGAAGGGTTGTGGCCATTGGAATGGGCACACAGAATTCCCTTGGAGAGGGCAAGTACAGTCCTCAGGTTTGGCTCCAGGGGCCTGAGCCTGTAGGTTGTGTAGGCCAGGGCTGTTTGGACAGTTGTCTGAAAACACAAACTCGGCTTATGTTTTGGTTCATAGGTATGGCAGGACTGATCTACAGACCATGAGGAGAACTTTTCGATATTTGAGAAAAGGGCGAGTGTGAGGCTCTTGCTCAAGTTTTTGTCTCTGGATATCGTGTCACTCATGGTCGTGAAATTTCTGGATGACTTCATGGGAAATGGACGAGTCTTACTCCCTGGTCTTTTGGCCCAGTCCAAAGCATTTGGGGTCAACTGTGGGATGGAAGAAGTCCGGTTTTTTGTTTTTTTTTTTTTTTGATGTTGTTTTCTTTTTAACCTCAGGTGTCCCACCTAATAAGGGATTCCAGCGTAGAGCCCTGGGGGGGGGGTGACTGGACAATCAGAAATCTGGTTAAAAATTGGGGCTTAGGGACATATCAAGCCCATTATCACATCTAATGGTCCAGACACTGAGAGGACTTACTAGAGGACAGGACTCATGCTGAGGGTCACAATGCGTGTTTATGCCCTTGTCGCACTCAAGAATGGGCGGGGCCTCAGGGTGAATGCTGGTTTCTCGTACACTGAACGTCTGACGACGTGCCAACCACAAGGTTTCTTACCATGCGTAAGGAGGTGTTCTGATTTCTGCATCACCCTCACCCCTGGGCAGTGATTGGAGATAATGTCTCGGTTCTGAGGCCTGAAAACTGAGGTAGGGAAGAGATGATGACCTAAGGCCATGGCGGGTCTTATGTGCTCAGTGTGCGGTCTGCTTTCCGGGTGTTGGTCAGGAGGTCCGGGCTCAGGTTGTGTCCGACAGTGCATTAGTGCCCAGGTTAGACTATATAATTTGGGTGAAGTCGAGTGCTGTGGAGGTTTATCCTCATTGAAGGTGCCTGGGCAGCTCATGAGGCAATAATTTTTTTCTAGAGGGCAGGCAGAGTGCTGCATTTTGGGTCCGGAATTGCCAAACTTGAGGGCTTCGGGGAGTGTGAGGAGTGAAGGACGTGTGAGGAGTGTGAGGACGGAAGTCTGAGAAGACAAGCTAGACTGGATTTCAGGCCGAGGGCACGGCTGGTACTCCCTGCAGATCTGAACCAATACTCATGCATCTGAAGTCAGGGCGAGGATCAGACGTTGGCTCAGGTCGGAGTTTCCGTGCATGACGGCCGCTTCATGAAGGGAGCGGAATCTCGAGGCCACTGAAGTTTTCCCACGTTGGGAGTTGTGGGATGCCCCCTTCAAGGATTCCTTCTGCGGGACAATTGAGACCTGTTGGACAGCTCCAGGACATCCCATATGGAATGACTCCAGAGCACCGTTCGATGATGGATGCTTGGGAAGCCCGCCTCGCATTCCAATTGTCTCCTAGCAATAAGACAGTTTAGATCTGATGGCTCTGCGGGAGCGACCGGGGTGGCTGAGTTGAAATGGACTCCCCTGAGGATGGGTCCTAATGTGTTTTTGTGTCCATGAGGGCCTTGGAATGGGGCGGTGGCCCCGGGACCCTGAAGTACACTCCTATGCTTTGGACATGGCTCCCATGCACAGGTTTCCTTGTGGAGACGAGATGAGTTCTGCTGGGTGCCTCAGCAAAACCCCTATGCTCGTATTGGAATCAGGCTTTTGAGGAGACATGCCTGTAAACCAAGGCAATGGATCCTATTATGGCCTAGGGTCCTGTCTGGTTCAATCTTCTCCTCTGGAGACATCCATTTATGGTATGAGTGGAGGTAGATTATCAGCTGGTGTCAGACAGCCCTTGTTTGTTCCGGGCGACCTACACGATTGGGATGGCCTCAGGGACTTTGGAGATTTCTCCTAATTTGTACGATTTTGGACAATGAAATGGGCAGAATTCCCATGGATTGGTAGGCACAGTCCTAATGTGTGGCTCCAGGGGCCCCAGCCTGGAGGGTGTGTGGCCCTGGACTTTGAAAACAGAAGTCTGAAAACACAAACTCAGCTTAGGTTTGGGGACGTTGGTATGGCAGATCCGATCTACAAACCATGAGACGAACTCTTCAGGATATGAAGAAAGTGCGAGTCTGAGGCGCTTGCTCAGGTTTTTGTCTCTGGATTTTTGTATCAGCGATGGCACAATCTACAGACCTGAATCGAGATCTCGTGCATCTGAAGTCAGGGCGAGGATCAGACGATCGCTCAAGTTGGTGTTTCTGTCCCTGATGGCCCCTTCACGAAGGGGCGGCATCACGAGGCCATGGGAGTTTTCCCACGATGGGATTTGTGAGAAGCTCCAAACTGCAAAGTGTCTTCTGCAGGACAATGGAGACCTGTTGTTTGGCTCCAGGCCAATAATTCTGAGCAGGGTTCTAAGGATGCATGGCTGGGTAGCCCACCTCGCATTCCAATTGTCTCCTAGAAACAAGACAGGTTAGATCTGCTGGATCTGGGGGATCAACCGAGGAGGCTGAGTTGAAATGGACTCTCCTATGGATGGGTCCTAATGTGCTTTTGTGTCTATGGAGACCTTGGAATGAAGCGGTGGCACTGGGGCCGAGAAGGGTTCTCCTAAACAAAGGCTTTGACACAGCTCCAACGTGCAAGTTTCCCATGTGTAGATGAGATGTTCTCTGATGGGTGAGTCAAGAAACAGCCATATGCTGGTTTTGAAATCCAGGCCTCTGAGGAGAGATGCCTGGAAACCAAAGCAATGGATATGATTAGTGCCTAGGGGCCTGTTCTTTCCTTTTTACCTCTGGGGACATCTGTCTATGGGTCTGAGTACAGGTAGGTGCTCAGATGGGCTCAGATTGCCCCTGTTTTACCTGGGAAGCCACCACTAATGACTTGGATCAGGGACTTTGGAGGTTTATCCTATTAGAAGGGTTGTGGCCATTGGAATGGGCACACAGAATTCCCTTGGAGAGGGCAAGTACAGTCCTCAGGTTTGGCTCCAGGGGCCTGAGCCTGTAGGTTGTGTAGGCCAGGGCTGTTTGGACAGTTGTCTGAAAACACAAACTCGGCTTATGTTTTGGTTCATAGGTACGGCAGGACTGATCTACAGACCATGAGGAGAACTTTTCGATATTTGAGAAAAGGGCGAGTGTGAGGCTCTTGCTCAAGTTTTTGTCTCTGGATATCGTGTCACTCATGGTCGTGAAATTTCTGGATGACTTCATGGGAAATGGACGAGTCTTACTCCCTGGTGGTTTGGCCCAGTCCAAAGCGTTTGGGGTCAACTGTGGGATGGAAGAAGTCCGGTTTTTTGTTTTTTGTTTTTTTTGATGTTGTTTTCTTTTTAACCTCAGGTGTCCCACCGAATGAGGGATTCCAGCGTAGAGCCCTGGGGGGGGGGTGACTGGACAATCAGAAATCTGGTTAAAAATTGGGGCTTAGGGACATATCAAGCCCATTATCACATCTAATGGTCCAGTCACTGAGAGGACTTACTAGAGGACAGGACTCATGCTGAGGGTCACAATGCGTGTTTATGCCCTTGTCGCACTCAAGAATGGGCGGGGCCTCAGGGTGAATGCTGGTTTCTCCTACACTGAACGTCGGACGACGTGCCAACCACAAGGTTTCTTACCATGGGTAAGGAGGTGTTCTGATTTCTGCATCACACTCACCCCTGGGCAGTGATTGGAGATAATGTCTCGGTTCTGATGCCTGAAAACTGAGGTAGGGAAGAGATGATGACCTAAGGCCATGGCGGGTCTTATGTGCTCAGTGTGCGGTCTGCTTTCCGGGTGTTGGTCAGGAGGTCCGGGCTCAGGTTGTGTCCGACAGTGCATTAGTGCCCAGGTTAGACTATATAATTTGGGTGAAGTCGAGTGCTGTGGAGGTTTATCCTCATTGAAGGTGCCTGGGCAGCTCATGAGGCAATAATTTTTTTCTAGAGGGCAGGCAGAGTGCTGCATTTTGGGTCCGGAATTGCCAAACTTGAGGGCTTCGGGGAGTGTGAGGAGTGAAGGACGTGTGAGGAGTGTGAGGACGGAAGTCTGAGAAGACAAGCTAGACTGGATTTCAGGCCGAGGGCACGGCAGGTACTCCCTGCAGATCTGAACCAATACTCATGCATCTGAAGTCAGGGCGAGGATCAGACGTTGGCTCAGGTCGGAGTTTCCGTGCATGACGGCCGCTTCATGAAGGGAGCGGAATCTCGAGGCCACTGAAGTTTTCCCACGTTGGGAGTTGTGGGATGCCCCCTTCAAGGATTCCTTCTGCGGGACAATTGAGACCTGTTGGACAGCTCCAGGACATCCCATATGGAATGACTCCAGAGCACCGTTCGATGATGGATGCTTGGGAAGCCCGCCTCGCATTCCAATTGTCTCCTAGTAACAAGACAGTTTAGATCTGATGGCTCTGCGGGAGCGACCGGGGTGGCTGAGTTGAAATGGACTCCCCTGAGGATGGGTCCTAATGTGTTTTTGTGTCCATGAGGGCCTTGGAATGGGGCGGTGGCCCCGGGACCCTGAAGTACTCTCCTATGCTTTGGACATGGCTCCCATGCACAGGTATCCTTGTGGAGACGAGATGAGTTCTGCTGGGTGCCTCAGCAAAACCCCTATGCTCGTATTGGAATCAGGCTTTTGAGGAGACATGCCTGTAAACCAAGGCAATGGATCCTATTATGGCCTAGGGTCCTGTCTGGTTCAATCTTCTCCTCTGGGGACATCCATTTATGGTATGAGTGGAGGTAGATTATCAGCTGGTGTCAGACAGCCCTTGTTTGTTCCGGGCGACCTACACGATTGGGATGGCCTCAGGGACTTTGGAGGTTTCTCCTAATTTGTACGATTTTGGACAATGAAATTGGCAGAATTCCCATGGATTGGTAGGCACAGTCCTAATGTGTGGCTCCAGGGGCCCCAGCCTGGAGGGTGTGTGGCCCTGGACTTTGAAAACAGAAGTCTGAAAACACAAACTCAGCTTAGGTTTGGGGACGTTGGTATGGCAGATCCGATCTACAAACCATGAGAAGAACTCTTCAGGATATGAAGAAAGTGCGAGTCTGAGGCGCTTGCTCAGGTTTTTGTCTCTGGATTTTGTATCAGCGATGGCACAATCTACAGACCTGAATCGAGATCTCGTGCATCTGAAGTCAGGGCGAGGATCAGACGATCGCTCAAGTTGGTGTTTCTGTCCCTGATGGCCCCTTCACGAAGGGGCGGCATCACGAGGCCATGGGAGTTTTCCCACGATGGGATTTGTGAGAAGCTCCAAACTGCAAAGTGTCTTCTGCAGGACAATTGACACCTGTTGTTTGGCTCCAGGCCAATGATTCTGAGCAGGGTTCTAAGGATGCATGGCTGGGTAGCCCACCTCGCATTCCAATGGTCTCCTAGAAACAAGACAGGTTAGATCTGCTGGATCTGGGGGAGCAACCGAGGAGGCTGAGTTGAAATGGACTCTCCTATGGATGGGTCCTAATGTGCTTTTGTGTCTATGGAGACCTTGGAATGAAGCGGTGGCACTGGGGCCCAGAAGGGTTCTCCTAAACAGAGGCTTTGACACAGCTCCAACGTGCAAGTTTCCCATGTGTAGATGAGATGTTCTCTGATGGGTGAGTCAAGAAACAGCCATATGCTGTTATTGAAATCCAGGCCTCTGAGGAGAGATGCCTGGAAACCAAAGCAATGGATATGATTAGTGCCTAGGGGCCTGTTCTTTCCTTTTTACCTCTGGGGACATCTGTCTATGGGTCTGAGTACAGGTAGGTGCTCAGATGGGCTCAGATTGCCCCTGTTTTACCTGGGAAGCCACCACTAATGACATGGATCAGGGAATTTGGAGGTTTATCCTATTAGAAGGGATGTGGCCATTGGAATAGGCACACACAATTCCCTTGGTTAGGGCAAGTACAGTCCTCAGGTTTGGCTCCAGGGGCCTGAGCCTGTAGGTTGTGTAGGCCAGGGCTGTTTGGACAGTTGTCTGAAAACACAAACTTGGCTTATGTTTCAGGTCATAGGTATGGCAGGACTTCTCTACAGACCATGAGGAGAACATTTCGGGATTTGAGAAAAGGGCGAGTGTGAGGCTCTTGCTCAAGTTGTCTCTGGATATCGTGTCACTCATGGTCGTGAAATTTCTGGATGACTTCATGGGAAATGGACGAGTAGTACTTCCTGGTGGTTTGAACCAGTCCAAAGCATTTGGGGTCACTCTGTGGGATGGAAGAATTCCGTTTTTTTTTTTTTTTTTGAGGTTGTTTTCTTTTTAACCTCAGGTGTCCCACCGAATGAGGGATTCCAGAGTAGAGCCCTGGGCGGGGGGGTGACTGGACAATCAGAAATCTGGTTAAAAATTGGGGATTAAGGACATACCAAGCCCATTATCACATCTAATGGTCCAGTCACTGAGAGGACTTACTAGAGGACAGGACTCATGCTGAGGGTCACAATGCGTGTTTATGCCCTTGTCGCACTCATGAATGGGCGGGGCCTCAGGGTGAATGCTGGTTTCTCCTACACTGAACGTTGGACGACGTGCCAACCACAAGGCTTCTTACCATGGGTAAGGAGGTGTTCTGATTTCTGCATCACACTCACCCCTGGGCAGTGATTGGAGATAATGTCTCGGTTCTGAGGCCTGAAAACTGAGGTAGGGAAGAGATGATGACCTAAGGCCATGGCGGGTCTTATGTGCTCAGTGTGCGGTCTGCTTTCCAGGTGTTGGTCAGGAGGTCCGGGCTCAGGTTGTGTCCGGCAGTGCATTAGTGCCCAGGTTAGACTATATAATTTGGGTGAAGTCAAATGCTGTGGAGGTTTATCCTCATTGAAGGTGCCTGGGCAGCTCATGAGGCAATAATTTTTTCTAGAGGGCAGGCAGAGTGCTGCATTGTGCGTCCGGAATTGCCAAACTTGAGGGCTTCGGGGACAGGAGTGTGAGGACGGAAGTCTGAGAGGACAAGCTAGACTTGGGTTTCAGGCCGAGGGCACGGCAGGTACCCCCTGCAGATCTGAACCAATACTCATGCATCTGAAGTCAGGGCGAGGATCAGACTTTGGGTCAGGTCGGAGTTTCCGTGCATGACGGCCGCTTCATGAAGGGAGCGGAATCTCGAGGCCACTGAAGTTTTCCCACGTTGGGAATTTATGGATGCCCCCTTCAAGGATTCCTTCTGCGGGACAATTGAGACCTGTTGGACAGCTCCAGGACATCCCATATGGAATGACTCCAGAGTACCGTTCGAGGATTGATGCCTGGGAAGTCCGCCTCGCATTCCAATTGTCTCCTAGCAACAAGACAGTTTAGATCTGATGGTCTGCGGGAGCAACCGGGGTGGCTGAGTTGAAATGGACTTTCCTGAGGATGGTTCCTAATGTGTTTTTGTGTCCATGAGGGCCTTGGAATGGGGCGGTGGCCCCGGGACCCTGAGTACTCTCCTATGCTTTGGATGGCTCCCATGCGCAGGTTTCCTTGTGGAGACGAGATGAGTTCTGCTAGGTGCCTCAGCAAAACCCCTATGCTCTTATTGGAATCAGGCTTTTGAGGAGACTTGCTTGTAAACCAAGGCATTGGATCCTATTATGGCCTAGGGTCCTGTGTGGTTCAATCTTCTCCTCTGGGGACATCCATGTATAGTCTGAGTGGTGGTAGATTATCAGCAGGTGTCAGACAGCCCTTGTTTGTTCCGGGCGACCTACACGATTGGGATGGCCTCAGGGACTTTGGAGGTTTCTCCTAATTTGTACGATTTTGGACAATGGAATGGGCAGAATTCCCATGGATTGGTAGGCACAGTCCTAATGTGTGGCTCCAGGGGCCCCAGCCTGGAGGGTGTGTGGCCCTGGACTTTGAAAACAGAAGTCTGAAAACACAAACTCTGCTTAGGTTTGGGGACGTTGGTATGGCAGATCCGATCTACAAACCATGAGAAGAACTCTTCAGGATATGAAGAAAGTGCGAGTCTGAGGCGCTTGCTCAGGTTTTTGTCTCTGGATTTTTGTATCAGCGATGGCACAATCTACAGACCTGAATCGAGATCTCGTGCATCTGAAGTCAGGGCGAGGATCAGACGATCGCTCAAGTTGGTGTTTCTGTCCCTGATGGCCCCTTCACGAAGGGGCGGCATCACGAGGCCATGGGAGTTTTCCCACGATGGGATTTGCGAGAAGCTCCAAACTGCAAAGTGTCTTCTGCAGGACAATGGAGACCTGTTGTTTGGCTCCAGGCCAATAATTCTGAGCAGGGTTCTAAGGATGCATGGCTGGGTAGCCCACCTCGCATTCCAATTGTCTCCTAGAAACAAGACAGGTTAGATCTGCTGGATCTGGGGGATCAACCGAGGAGGCTGAGTTGAAATGGACTCTCCTATGGATGGGTCCTAATGTGCTTTTGTGTCTATGGAGACCTTGGAATGAAGCGGTGGCACTGGGGCCCAGAAGGGTTCTCCTAAACAGAGGCTTTGACACAGCTCCAACGTGCAAGTTTCCCATGTGTAGATGAGATGTTCTCTGATGGGTGAGTCAAGAAACAGCCATATGCTGGTTTTGAAATCCAGGCCTCTGAGGAGAGATGCCTGGAAACCAAAGCAATGGATATGATTAGTGCCTAGGGGCCTGTTCTTTCCTTTTTACCTCTGGGGACATCTGTCTATGGGTCTGAGTACAGGTAGGTGCTCAGATGGGCTCAGATTGCCCCTGTTTTACCTGGGAAGCCACCACTAATGAGATGGATCAGGGACTTTGGAGGTTTATCCTATTAGAAGGGTTGTGGCCATTGGAATGGGCACACAGAATTCCCTTGGAGAGGGCAAGTACAGTCCTCAGGTTTGGCTCCAGGGGCCTGAGCCTGTAGGTTGTGTAGGCCAGGGCTGTTTGGACAGTTGTCTGAAAACACAAACTCGGCTTATGTTTTGGTTCATAGGTATGGCAGGACTGATCTACAGACCATGAGGAGAACTTTTCGATATTTGAGAAAAGGGCGAGTGTGAGGCTCTTGCTCAAGTTTTTGTCTCTGGATATCGTGTCACTCATGGTCGTGAAATTTCTGGATGACTTCATGGGAAATGGACGAGTCTTACTCCCTGGTCTTTTGGCCCAGTCCAAAGCATTTGGGGTCAACTGTGGGATGGAAGAAGTCCGGTTTTTTGTTTTTTTTTTTTTTGATGTTGTTTTCTTTTTAACCTCAGGTGTCCCACCTAATAAGGGATTCCAGCGTAGAGCCCTGGGGGGGGGGTGACTGGACAATCAGAAATCTGGTTAAAAATTGGGGCTTAGGGACATATCAAGCCCATTATCACATCTAATGGTCCAGACACTGAGAGGACTTACTAGAGGACAGGACTCATGCTGAGGGTCACAATGCGTGTTTATGCCCTTGTCGCACTCAAGAATGGGCGGGGCCTCAGGGTGAATGCTGGTTTCTCGTACACTGAACGTCTGACGACGTGCCAACCACAAGGTTTCTTACCATGGGTAAGGAGGTGTTCTGATTTCTGCATCACACTCACCCCTGGGCAGTGATTGGAGATAATGTCTCGGTTCTGAGGCCTGAAAACTGAGGTAGGGAAGAGATGATGACCTAAGGCCATGGCGGGTCTTATGTGCTCAGTGTGCGGTCTGCTTTCCGGGTGTTGGTCAGGAGGTCCGGGCTCAGGTTGTGTCCGACAGTGCATTAGTGCCCAGGTTAGACTATATAATTTGGGTGAAGTCGAGTGCTGTGGAGGTTTATCCTCATTGAAGGTGCCTGGGCAGCTCATGAGGCAATAATTTTTTTCTAGAGGGCAGGCAGAGTGCTGCATTTTGGGTCCGGAATTGCCAAACTTGAGGGCTTCGGGGAGTGTGAGGAGTGAAGGACGTGTGAGGAGTGTGAGGACGGAAGTCTGAGAAGACAAGCTAGACTGGATTTCAGGCCGAGGGCACGGCTGGTACTCCCTGCAGATCTGAACCAATACTCATGCATCTGAAGTCAGGGCGAGGATCAGACGTTGGCTCAGGTCGGAGTTTCCGTGCATGACGGCCGCTTCATGAAGGGAGCGGAATCTCGAGGCCACTGAAGTTTTCCCACGTTGGGAGTTGTGGGATGCCCCCTTCAAGGATTCCTTCTGCGGGACAATTGAGACCTGTTGGACAGCTCCAGGACATCCCATATGGAATGACTCCAGAGCACCGTTCGATGATGGATGCTTGGGAAGCCCGCCTCGCATTCCAATTGTCTCCTAGTAACAAGACAGTTTAGATCTGATGGCTCTGCGGGAGCGACCGGGGTGGCTGAGTTGAAATGGACTCCCCTGAGGATGGGTCCTAATGTGTTTTTGTGTCCATGAGGGCCTTGGAATGGGGCGGTGGCTCCGGGACCCTGAAGTACTCTCCTATGCTTTGGACATGGCTCCCATGCACAGGTATCCTTGTGGAGACGAGATGAGTTCTGCTGGGTGCCTCAGCAAAACCCCTATGCTCGTATTGGAATCAGGCTTTTGAGGAGACATGCCTGTAAACCAAGGCAATGGATCCTATTATGGCCTAGGGTCCTGTCTGGTTCAATCTTCTCCTCTGGGGACATCCATTTATGGTATGAGTGGAGGTAGATTATCAGCTGGTGTCAGACAGCCCTTGTTTGTTCCGGGCGACCTACACGATTGGGATGGCCTCAGGGACTTTGGAGGTTTCTCCTAATTTGTACGATTTTGGACAATGAAATTGGCAGAATTCCCATGGATTGGTAGGCACAGTCCTAATGTGTGGCTCCAGGGGCCCCAGCCTGGAGGGTGTGTGGCCCTGGACTTTGAAAACAGAAGTCTGAAAACACAAACTCAGCTTAGGTTTGGGGACGTTGGTATGGCAGATCCGATCTACAAACCATGAGAAGAACTCTTCAGGATATGAAGAAAGTGCGAGTCTGAGGCGCTTGCTCAGGTTTTTGTCTCTGGATTTTGTATCAGCGATGGCACAATCTACAGACCTGAATCGAGATCTCGTGCATCTGAAGTCAGGGCGAGGATCAGACGATCGCTCAAGTTGGTGTTTCTGTCCCTGATGGCCCCTTCACGAAGGGGCGGCATCACGAGGCCATGGGAGTTTTCCCACGATGGGATTTGTGAGAAGCTCCAAACTGCAAAGTGTCTTCTGCAGGACAATTGACACCTGTTGTTTGGCTCCAGGCCAATGATTCTGAGCAGGGTTCTAAGGATGCATGGCTGGGTAGCCCACCTCGCATTCCAATGGTCTCCTAGAAACAAGACAGGTTAGATCTGCTGGATCTGGGGGAGCAACCGAGGAGGCTGAGTTGAAATGGACTCTCCTATGGATGGGTCCTAATGTGCTTTTGTGTCTATGGAGACCTTGGAATGAAGCGGTGGCACTGGGGCCCAGAAGGGTTCTCCTAAACAGAGGCTTTGACACAGCTCCAACGTGCAAGTTTCCCATGTGTAGATGAGATGTTCTCTGATGGGTGAGTCAAGAAACAGCCATATGCTGTTATTGAAATCCAGGCCTCTGAGGAGAGATGCCTGGAAACCAAAGCAATGGATATGATTAGTGCCTAGGGGCCTGTTCTTTCCTTTTTACCTCTGGGGACATCTGTCTATGGGTCTGAGTACAGGTAGGTGCTCAGATGGGCTCAGATTGCCCCTGTTTTACCTGGGAAGCCACCACTAATGACATGGATCAGGGAATTTGGAGGTTTATCCTATTAGAAGGGATGTGGCCATTGGAATAGGCACACACAATTCCCTTGGTTAGGGCAAGTACAGTCCTCAGGTTTGGCTCCAGGGGCCTGAGCCTGTAGGTTGTGTAGGCCAGGGCTGTTTGGACAGTTGTCTGAAAACACAAACTTGGCTTATGTTTCAGGTCATAGGTATGGCAGGACTTCTCTACAGACCATGAGGAGAACATTTCGGGATTTGAGAAAAGGGCGAGTGTGAGGCTCTTGCTCAAGTTGTCTCTGGATATCGTGTCACTCATGGTCGTGAAATTTCTGGATGACTTCATGGGAAATGGACGAGTAGTACTTCCTGGTGGTTTGAACCAGTCCAAAGCATTTGGGGTCACTCTGTGGGATGGAAGAATTCCGTTTTTTTTTTTTTTTTTGAGGTTGTTTTCTTTTTAACCTCAGGTGTCCCACCGAATGAGGGATTCCAGAGTAGAGCCCTGGGCGGGGGGGTGACTGGACAATCAGAAATCTGGTTAAAAATTGGGGATTAAGGACATACCAAGCCCATTATCACATCTAATGGTCCAGTCACTGAGAGGACTTACTAGAGGACAGGACTCATGCTGAGGGTCACAATGCGTGTTTATGCCCTTGTCGCACTCATGAATGGGCGGGGCCTCAGGGTGAATGCTGGTTTCTCCTACACTGAACGTTGGACGACGTGCCAACCACAAGGCTTCTTACCATGGGTAAGGAGGTGTTCTGATTTCTGCATCACACTCACCCCTGGGCAGTGATTGGAGATAATGTCTCGGTTCTGAGGCCTGAAAACTGAGGTAGGGAAGAGATGATGACCTAAGGCCATGGCGGGTCTTATGTGCTCAGTGTGCGGTCTGCTTTCCAGGTGTTGGTCAGGAGGTCCGGGCTCAGGTTGTGTCCGGCAGTGCATTAGTGCCCAGGTTAGACTATATAATTTGGGTGAAGTCAAATGCTGTGGAGGTTTATCCTCATTGAAGGTGCCTGGGCAGCTCATGAGGCAATAATTTTTTCTAGAGGGCAGGCAGAGTGCTGCATTGTGCGTCCGGAATTGCCAAACTTGAGGGCTTCGGGGACAGGAGTGTGAGGACGGAAGTCTGAGAGGACAAGCTAGACTTGGGTTTCAGGCCGAGGGCACGGCAGGTACCCCCTGCAGATCTGAACCAATACTCATGCATCTGAAGTCAGGGCGAGGATCAGACTTTGGGTCAGGTCGGAGTTTCCGTGCATGACGGCCGCTTCATGAAGGGAGCGGAATCTCGAGGCCACTGAAGTTTTCCCACGTTGGGAATTTATGGATGCCCCCTTCAAGGATTCCTTCTGCGGGACAATTGAGACCTGTTGGACAGCTCCAGGACATCCCATATGGAATGACTCCAGAGTACCGTTCGAGGATTGATGCCTGGGAAGTCCGCCTCGCATTCCAATTGTCTCCTAGCAACAAGACAGTTTAGATCTGATGGTCTGCGGGAGCAACCGGGGTGGCTGAGTTGAAATGGACTTTCCTGAGGATGGTTCCTAATGTGTTTTTGTGTCCATGAGGGCCTTGGAATGGGGCGGTGGCCCCGGGACCCTGAGTACTCTCCTATGCTTTGGATGGCTCCCATGCGCAGGTTTCCTTGTGGAGACGAGATGAGTTCTGCTAGGTGCCTCAGCAAAACCCCTATGCTCTTATTGGAATCAGGCTTTTGAGGAGACTTGCTTGTAAACCAAGGCATTGGATCCTATTATGGCCTAGGGTCCTGTGTGGTTCAATCTTCTCCTCTGGGGACATCCATGTATAGTCTGAGTGGTGGTAGATTATCAGCAGGTGTCAGACAGCCCTTGTTTGTTCCGGGCGACCTACACGATTGGGATGGCCTCAGGGACTTTGGAGGTTTCTCCTAATTTGTACGATTTTGGACAATGGAATGGGCAGAATTCCCATGGATTGGTAGGCACAGTCCTAATGTGTGGCTCCAGGGGCCCCAGCCTGGAGGGTGTGTGGCCCTGGACTTTGAAAACAGAAGTCTGAAAACACAAACTCTGCTTAGGTTTGGGGACGTTGGTATGGCAGATCCGATCTACAAACCATGAGAAGAACTCTTCAGGATATGAAGAAAGTGCGAGTCTGAGGCGCTTGCTCAGGTTTTTGTCTCTGGATTTTTGTATCAGCGATGGCACAATCTACAGACCTGAATCGAGATCTCGTGCATCTGAAGTCAGGGCGAGGATCAGACGATCGCTCAAGTTGGTGTTTCTGTCCCTGATGGCCCCTTCACGAAGGGGCGGCATCACGAGGCCATGGGAGTTTTCCCACGATGGGATTTGCGAGAAGCTCCAAACTGCAAAGTGTCTTCTGCAGGACAATGGAGACCTGTTGTTTGGCTCCAGGCCAATAATTCTGAGCAGGGTTCTAAGGATGCATGGCTGGGTAGCCCACCTCGCATTCCAATTGTCTCCTAGAAACAAGACAGGTTAGATCTGCTGGATCTGGGGGATCAACCGAGGAGGCTGAGTTGAAATGGACTCTCCTATGGATGGGTCCTAATGTGCTTTTGTGTCTATGGAGACCTTGGAATGAAGCGGTGGCACTGGGGCCCAGAAGGGTTCTCCTAAACAGAGGCTTTGACACAGCTCCAACGTGCAAGTTTCCCATGTGTAGATGAGATGTTCTCTGATGGGTGAGTCAAGAAACAGCCATATGCTGGTTTTGAAATCCAGGCCTCTGAGGAGAGATGCCTGGAAACCAAAGCAATGGATATGATTAGTGCCTAGGGGCCTGTTCTTTCCTTTTTACCTCTGGGGACATCTGTCTATGGGTCTGAGTACAGGTAGGTGCTCAGATGGGCTCAGATTGCCCCTGTTTTACCTGGGAAGCCACCACTAATGAGATGGATCAGGGACTTTGGAGGTTTATCCTATTAGAAGGGTTGTGGCCATTGGAATGGGCACACAGAATTCCCTTGGAGAGGGCAAGTACAGTCCTCAGGTTTGGCTCCAGGGGCCTGAGCCTGTAGGTTGTGTAGGCCAGGGCTGTTTGGACAGTTGTCTGAAAACACAAACTCGGCTTATGTTTTGGTTCATAGGTATGGCAGGACTGATCTACAGACCATGAGGAGAACTTTTCGATATTTGAGAAAAGGGCGAGTGTGAGGCTCTTGCTCAAGTTTTTGTCTCTGGATATCGTGTCACTCATGGTCGTGAAATTTCTGGATGACTTCATGGGAAATGGACGAGTCTTACTCCCTGGTCTTTTGGCCCAGTCCAAAGCATTTGGGGTCAACTGTGGGATGGAAGAAGTCCGGTTTTTTGTTTTTTTTTTTTTTTGATGTTGTTTTCTTTTTAACCTCAGGTGTCCCACCTAATAAGGGATTCCAGCGTAGAGCCCTGGGGGGGGGGTGACTGGACAATCAGAAATCTGGTTAAAAATTGGGGCTTAGGGACATATCAAGCCCATTATCACATCTAATGGTCCAGACACTGAGAGGACTTACTAGAGGACAGGACTCATGCTGAGGGTCACAATGCGTGTTTATGCCCTTGTCGCACTCAAGAATGGGCGGGGCCTCAGGGTGAATGCTGGTTTCTCGTACACTGAACGTCTGACGACGTGCCAACCACAAGGTTTCTTACCATGGGTAAGGAGGTGTTCTGATTTCTGCATCACACTCACCCCTGGGCAGTGATTGGAGATAATGTCTCGGTTCTGAGGCCTGAAAACTGAGGTAGGGAAGAGATGATGACCTAAGGCCATGGCGGGTCTTATGTGCTCAGTGTGCGGTCTGCTTTCCGGGTGTTGGTCAGGAGGTCCGGGCTCAGGTTGTGTCCGACAGTGCATTAGTGCCCAGGTTAGACTATATAATTTGGGTGAAGTCGAGTGCTGTGGAGGTTTATCCTCATTGAAGGTGCCTGGGCAGCTCATGAGGCAATAATTTTTTTCTAGAGGGCAGGCAGAGTGCTGCATTTTGGGTCCGGAATTGCCAAACTTGAGGGCTTCGGGGAGTGTGAGGAGTGAAGGACGTGTGAGGAGTGTGAGGACGGAAGTCTGAGAAGACAAGCTAGACTGGATTTCAGGCCGAGGGCACGGCAGGTACTCCCTGCAGATCTGAACCAATACTCATGCATCTGAAGTCAGGGCGAGGATCAGACGTTGGCTCAGGTCGGAGTTTCCGTGCATGACGGCCGCTTCATGAAGGGAGCGGAATCTCGAGGCCACTGAAGTTTTCCCACGTTGGGAGTTGTGGGATGCCCCCTTCAAGGATTCCTTCTGCGGGACAATTGAGACCTGTTGGACAGCTCCAGGACATCCCATATGGAATGACTCCAGAGCACCGTTCGATGATGGATGCTTGGGAAGCCCGCCTCGCATTCCAATTGTCTCCTAGCAATAAGACAGTTTAGATCTGATGGCTCTGCGGGAGCGACCGGGGTGGCTGAGTTGAAATGGACTCCCCTGAGGATGGGTCCTAATGTGTTTTTGTGTCCATGAGGGCCTTGGAATGGGGCGGTGGCCCCGGGACCCTGAAGTACACTCCTATGCTTTGGACATGGCTCCCATGCACAGGTTTCCTTGTGGAGACGAGATGAGTTCTGCTGGGTGCCTCAGCAAAACCCCTATGCTCGTATTGGAATCAGGCTTTTGAGGAGACATGCCTGTAAACCAAGGCAATGGATCCTATTATGGCCTAGGGTCCTGTCTGGTTCAATCTTCTCCTCTGGAGACATCCATTTATGGTATGAGTGGAGGTAGATTATCAGCTGGTGTCAGACAGCCCTTGTTTGTTCCGGGCGACCTACACGATTGGGATGGCCTCAGGGACTTTGGAGATTTCTCCTAATTTGTACGATTTTGGACAATGAAATGGGCAGAATTCCCATGGATTGGTAGGCACAGTCCTAATGTGTGGCTCCAGGGGCCCCAGCCTGGAGGGTGTGTGGCCCTGGACTTTGAAAACAGAAGTCTGAAAACACAAACTCAGCTTAGGTTTGGGGACGTTGGTATGGCAGATCCGATCTACAAACCATGAGAAGAACTCTTCAGGATATGAAGAAAGTGCGAGTCTGAGGCGCTTGCTCAGGTTTTTGTCTCTGGATTTTTGTATCAGCGATGGCACAATCTACAGACCTGAATCGAGATCTCGTGCATCTGAAGTCCGGGCGAGGATCAGACGATCGCTCAAGTTGGTGTTTCTGTCCCTGATGGCCCCTTCACGAAGGGGCGGCATCACGAGGCCATGGGAGTTTTCCCACGATGGGATTTGTGAGAAGCTCCAAACTGCAAAGTGTCTTCTGCAGGACAATGGAGACCTGTTGTTTGGCTCCAGGCCAATAATTCTGAGCAGGGTTCTAAGGATGCATGGCTGGGTAGCCCACCTCGCATTCCAATTGTCTCCTAGAAACAAGACAGGTTAGATCTGCTGGATCTGGGGGATCAACCGAGGAGGCTGAGTTGAAATGGACTCTCCTATGGATGGGTCCTAATGTGCTTTTGTGTCTATGGAGACCTTGGAATGAAGCGGTGGCACTGGGGCCGAGAAGGGTTCTCCTAAACAAAGGCTTTGACACAGCTCCAACGTGCAAGTTTCCCATGTGTAGATGAGATGTTCTCTGATGGGTGAGTCAAGAAACAGCCATATGCTGGTTTTGAAATCCAGGCCTCTGAGGAGAGATGCCTGGAAACCAAAGCAATGGATATGATTAGTGCCTAGGGGCCTGTTCTTTCCTTTTTACCTCTGGGGACATCTGTCTATGGGTCTGAGTACAGGTAGGTGCTCAGATGGGCTCAGATTGCCCCTGTTTTACCTGGGAAGCCACCACTAATGACTTGGATCAGGGACTTTGGAGGTTTATCCTATTAGAAGGGTTGTGGCCATTGGAATGGGCACACAGAATTCCCTTGGAGAGGGCAAGTACAGTCCTCAGGTTTGGCTCCAGGGGCCTGAGCCTGTAGGTTGTGTAGGCCAGGGCTGTTTGGACAGTTGTCTGAAAACACAAACTCGGCTTATGTTTTGGTTCATAGGTATGGCAGGACTGATCTACAGACCATGAGGAGAACTTTTCGATATTTGAGAAAAGGGCGAGTGTGAGGCTCTTGCTCAAGTTTTTGTCTCTGGATATCGTGTCACTCATGGTCGTGAAATTTCTGGATGACTTCATGGGAAATGGACGAGTCTTACTCCCTGGTGGTTTGGCCCAGTCCAAAGCGTTTGGGGTCAACTGTGGGATGGAAGAAGTCCGGTTTTTTGTTTTTTGTTTTTTTTGATGTTGTTTTCTTTTTAACCTCAGGTGTCCCACCGAATGAGGGATTCCAGCGTAGAGCCCTGGGGGGGGGGGTGACTGGACAATCAGAAATCTGGTTAAAAATTGGGGCTTAGGGACATATCAAGCCCATTATCACATCTAATGGTCCAGTCACTGAGAGGACTTACTAGAGGACAGGACTCATGCTGAGGGTCACAATGCGTGTTTATGCCCTTGTCGCACTCAAGAATGGGCGGGGCCTCAGGGTGAATGCTGGTTTCTCCTACACTGAACGTCGGACGACGTGCCAACCACAAGGTTTCTTACCATGGGTAAGGAGGTGTTCTGATTTCTGCATCACACTCACCCCTGGGCAGTGATTGGAGATAATGTCTCGGTTCTGATGCCTGAAAACTGAGGTAGGGAAGAGATGATGACCTAAGGCCATGGCGGGTCTTATGTGCTCAGTGTGCGGTCTGCTTTCCGGGTGTTGGTCAGGAGGTCCGGGCTCAGGTTGTGTCCGACAGTGCATTAGTGCCCAGGTTAGACTATATAATTTGGGTGAAGTCGAGTGCTGTGGAGGTTTATCCTCATTGAAGGTGCCTGGGCAGCTCATGAGGCAATAATTTTTTTCTAGAGGGCAGGCAGAGTGCTGCATTTTGGGTCCGGAATTGCCAAACTTGAGGGCTTCGGGGAGTGTGAGGAGTGAAGGACGTGTGAGGAGTGTGAGGACGGAAGTCTGAGAAGACAAGCTAGACTGGATTTCAGGCCGAGGGCACGGCAGGTACTCCCTGCAGATCTGAACCAATACTCATGCATCTGAAGTCAGGGCGAGGATCAGACGTTGGCTCAGGTCGGAGTTTCCGTGCATGACGGCCGCTTCATGAAGGGAGCGGAATCTCGAGGCCACTGAAGTTTTCCCACGTTGGGAGTTGTGGGATGCCCCCTTCAAGGATTCCTTCTGCGGGACAATTGAGACCTGTTGGACAGCTCCAGGACATCCCATATGGAATGACTCCAGAGCACCGTTCGATGATGGATGCTTGGGAAGCCCGCCTCGCATTCCAATTGTCTCCTAGTAACAAGACAGTTTAGATCTGATGGCTCTGCGGGAGCGACCGGGGTGGCTGAGTTGAAATGGACTCCCCTGAGGATGGGTCCTAATGTGTTTTTGTGTCCATGAGGGCCTTGGAATGGGGCGGTGGCCCCGGGACCCTGAAGTACTCTCCTATGCTTTGGACATGGCTCCCATGCACAGGTATCCTTGTGGAGACGAGATGAGTTCTGCTGGGTGCCTCAGCAAAACCCCTATGCTCGTATTGGAATCAGGCTTTTGAGGAGACATGCCTGTAAACCAAGGCAATGGATCCTATTATGGCCTAGGGTCCTGTCTGGTTCAATCTTCTCCTCTGGGGACATCCATTTATGGTATGAGTGGAGGTAGATTATCAGCTGGTGTCAGACAGCCCTTGTTTGTTCCGGGCGACCTACACGATTGGGATGGCCTCAGGGACTTTGGAGGTTTCTCCTAATTTGTACGATTTTGGACAATGAAATTGGCAGAATTCCCATGGATTGGTAGGCACAGTCCTAATGTGTGGCTCCAGGGGCCCCAGCCTGGAGGGTGTGTGGCCCTGGACTTTGAAAACAGAAGTCTGAAAACACAAACTCAGCTTAGGTTTGGGGACGTTGGTATGGCAGATCCGATCTACAAACCATGAGAAGAACTCTTCAGGATATGAAGAAAGTGCGAGTCTGAGGCGCTTGCTCAGGTTTTTGTCTCTGGATTTTGTATCAGCGATGGCACAATCTACAGACCTGAATCGAGATCTCGTGCATCTGAAGTCAGGGCGAGGATCAGACGATCGCTCAAGTTGGTGTTTCTGTCCCTGATGGCCCCTTCACGAAGGGGCGGCATCACGAGGCCATGGGAGTTTTCCCACGATGGGATTTGTGAGAAGCTCCAAACTGCAAAGTGTCTTCTGCAGGACAATTGACACCTGTTGTTTGGCTCCAGGCCAATGATTCTGAGCAGGGTTCTAAGGATGCATGGCTGGGTAGCCCACCTCGCATTCCAATGGTCTCCTAGAAACAAGACAGGTTAGATCTGCTGGATCTGGGGGAGCAACCGAGGAGGCTGAGTTGAAATGGACTCTCCTATGGATGGGTCCTAATGTGCTTTTGTGTCTATGGAGACCTTGGAATGAAGCGGTGGCACTGGGGCCCAGAAGGGTTCTCCTAAACAGAGGCTTTGACACAGCTCCAACGTGCAAGTTTCCCATGTGTAGATGAGATGTTCTCTGATGGGTGAGTCAAGAAACAGCCATATGCTGTTATTGAAATCCAGGCCTCTGAGGAGAGATGCCTGGAAACCAAAGCAATGGATATGATTAGTGCCTAGGGGCCTGTTCTTTCCTTTTTACCTCTGGGGACATCTGTCTATGGGTCTGAGTACAGGTAGGTGCTCAGATGGGCTCAGATTGCCCCTGTTTTACCTGGGAAGCCACCACTAATGACATGGATCAGGGAATTTGGAGGTTTATCCTATTAGAAGGGATGTGGCCATTGGAATAGGCACACACAATTCCCTTGGTTAGGGCAAGTACAGTCCTCAGGTTTGGCTCCAGGGGCCTGAGCCTGTAGGTTGTGTAGGCCAGGGCTGTTTGGACAGTTGTCTGAAAACACAAACTTGGCTTATGTTTCAGGTCATAGGTATGGCAGGACTTCTCTACAGACCATGAGGAGAACATTTCGGGATTTGAGAAAAGGGCGAGTGTGAGGCTCTTGCTCAAGTTGTCTCTGGATATCGTGTCACTCATGGTCGTGAAATTTCTGGATGACTTCATGGGAAATGGACGAGTAGTACTTCCTGGTGGTTTGAACCAGTCCAAAGCATTTGGGGTCACTCTGTGGAATGGAAGAATTCCGTTTTTTTTTTTTTTTTTGAGGTTGTTTTCTTTTTAACCTCAGGTGTCCCACCGAATGAGGGATTCCAGAGTAGAGCCCTGGGCGGGGGGGTGACTGGACAATCAGAAATCTGGTTAAAAATTGGGGATTAAGGACATATCAAGCCCATTATCACATCTAATGGTCCAGTCACTGAGAGGACTTACTAGAGGACAGGACTCATGCTGAGGGTCACAATGCGTGTTTATGCCCTTGTCGCACTCATGAATGGGCGGGGCCTCAGGGTGAATGCTGGTTTCTCCTACACTGAACGTTGGACGACGTGCCAACCACAAGGCTTCTTACCATGGGTAAGGAGGTGTTCTGATTTCTGCATCACACTCACCCCTGGGCAGTGATTGGAGATAATGTCTCGGTTCTGAGGCCTGAAAACTGAGGTAGGGAAGAGATGATGACCTAAGGCCATGGCGGGTCTTATGTGCTCAGTGTGCGGTCTGCTTTCCAGGTGTTGGTCAGGAGGTCCGGGCTCAGGTTGTGTCCGGCAGTGCATTAGTGCCCAGGTTAGACTATATAATTTGGGTGAAGTCAAATGCTGTGGAGGTTTATCCTCATTGAAGGTGCCTGGGCAGCTCATGAGGCAATAATTTTTTCTAGAGGGCAGGCAGAGTGCTGCATTGTGCGTCCGGAATTGCCAAACTTGAGGGCTTCGGGGACAGGAGTGTGAGGACGGAAGTCTGAGAGGACAAGCTAGACTTGGGTTTCAGGCCGAGGGCACGGCAGGTACCCCCTGCAGATCTGAACCAATACTCATGCATCTGAAGTCAGGGCGAGGATCAGACTTTGGGTCAGGTCGGAGTTTCCGTGCATGACGGCCGCTTCATGAAGGGAGCGGAATCTCGAGGCCACTGAAGTTTTCCCACGTTGGGAATTTATGGATGCCCCCTTCAAGGATTCCTTCTGCGGGACAATTGAGACCTGTTGGACAGCTCCAGGACATCCCATATGGAATGACTCCAGAGTACCGTTCGAGGATTGATGCCTGGGAAGTCCGCCTCGCATTCCAATTGTCTCCTAGCAACAAGACAGTTTAGATCTGATGGTCTGCGGGAGCAACCGGGGTGGCTGAGTTGAAATGGACTTTCCTGAGGATGGTTCCTAATGTGTTTTTGTGTCCATGAGGGCCTTGGAATGGGGCGGTGGCCCCGGGACCCTGAGTACTCTCCTATGCTTTGGATGGCTCCCATGCGCAGGTTTCCTTGTGGAGACGAGATGAGTTCTGCTAGGTGCCTCAGCAAAACCCCTATGCTCTTATTGGAATCAGGCTTTTGAGGAGACTTGCTTGTAAACCAAGGCATTGGATCCTATTATGGCCTAGGGTCCTGTGTGGTTCAATCTTCTCCTCTGGGGACATCCATGTATAGTCTGAGTGGTGGTAGATTATCAGCAGGTGTCAGACAGCCCTTGTTTGTTCCGGGCGACCTACACGATTGGGATGGCCTCAGGGACTTTGGAGGTTTCTCCTAATTTGTACGATTTTGGACAATGGAATGGGCAGAATTCCCATGGATTGGTAGGCACAGTCCTAATGTGTGGCTCCAGGGGCCCCAGCCTGGAGGGTGTGTGGCCCTGGACTTTGAAAACAGAAGTCTGAAAACACAAACTCAGCTTAGGTTTGGGGACGTAGGTATGGCAGGCCCGATCTACAAAGCTTGAGAAGAACTCTTCAGGATATAAAGAAAGTGCGAGTCTGAGGCGCTTGCTCAGGTTTTTGTCTCTGGATTTTGTATCAGCAATGGCACAATCTACAGACCTGAATTGAGATCTCGTGCATCTGAATTCAGGGCGAGGATCAGACGATCGCTCAAGTTGGTGTTTCTGTCCCTGTTGGCCCCTTCACGAAGGGGCGGCATCACGAGGCCATGGGGGTTTTCCCACGATGGGATTTGTGAGAAGCTCCAAACTGCAAAGTGTCTTCTGCAGGACAATTGAGACCTGTTGTTTGGCTCCAGGCCAATGATTCTGAGCAGGGTTCTAAGGATGCATGGCTGGGTAGCCCACCTCGCATTCCAATTGTCTCCTAGAAACAAGACAGGTTAGATCTGCTGGATCTGGGGGAGCAACCGAGGAGGCTGAGTTGAAATGGACTCTCCTATGGATGGGTCCTAATGTGCTTTTGTGTCTATGGAGACCTTGGAATGAAGCGGTGGCACTGGGGCCCAGAAGGGTTCTCCTAAACAGAGGCTTTGACACAGCTCCAACGTGCAAGTTTCCCATGTGTAGATGAGATGTTTTCTGATGGGTGAGTCAAGAAACAGCCATATGCTGGTTTTGAAATCCAGGCCTCTGAGGGGAGATGCCTGGAAACCAAAGCAATGGATATGATTAGTGCCTAGGGGCCTGTTCTTTCCTTTTTACCTCTGGGGACATCTGTCTATGGGTCTGAGTACAGGTAGGTGTTCAGATGGGCTCAGATTGCCCCTGTTTTACCTGGGAAGCCACCACTAATGAGATGGATCAGGGACTGTGGAGGTTTATCCTATTAGAAGGGATGTGGCCATTGGAATAGGCACACACAATTCCCTTGGAGAGGGCAAGTACAGTCCTCAGGTTTGGCTCCAGGGGCCTGAGCCTGTAGGTTGTGTAGGCAAGGGATGTTTGGACAGTTGTCTGAAAACACAAACTTGGCTTATGTTTCAGGTCATAGGTATGGCAGGACTTTTCTACAGACCATGAGGAGAACTTTTCGGGATTTGAGAAAAGGGTGAGTGTGAGGCTCTTGCTCAAGTTTTTGTCTCTGGATATCGTGTCACTCATGGTTGTGAAATTTCTGGATGACTTCATGGGAAATGGACGAGTAGTACTTCCTGGTGGTTTGGCCCAGTCCAAAGCGTTTGGGGTCACTCTGTGGGATGGAAGAAGTCCGGTTTTTTTTTTTATGTTGTTTTCTTTTTAACCTCAGGTGTCCCACCGAATGAGGGATTCCAGAGTAAAGCCCTGGGGGGGGGTGACTGGACAATCAGAAATCTAGTTAAAAATTGGGGCTTAGGTACATATCAAGCCCATTATCACATCTAAAGGTCCAGTCACAGAGAGGACTTACTAGAGGACAGGACTTATGCTGAGGGTCACAATGCATGTATATGCCCTTGTCGCACTCAAGAATGGGCGGGGCCTCAGGGTGAATGCTGGTTTCTCCTACACTGAACATTGGACGACATGCCAACCACAAGGTTTCTTACCATGGGTAAGGAGGTGTTCTGATTTCTGCATCAAACTCACCCCCGGGCAGTGATTGGAGATAATGTCTCGGTTCTGAGGCCTGAAAACGGAGGTAGGGAAGAGATGATGACCTAAGGCCATGGCGGGTCTTATGTACTCAGTGTGCGGTCTGCTTTCCGGGTGTTGGTCAGGAGGTCCGGGCTCAGGTTGTGTCCGACAGTGCATTAGTGCCCAGGTTAGACTATATAATTTGGGTGAAGTCGAATGCTGTGGAGGTTTATCCTCATTGAAGGTGCCTGGGCAGCTCATGAGGCAATAATTTTTTTGTAGAGGGCAGGCAGAGTGCTGCATTGTGGGTCCGTTATTGCCAAACTTGAGGGCTTCGAGGGCAGGAGTGTGAGGACGGAAGTCTGAGAAGACAAGCTAGACTTGGGTTTCAGGCCGAGGGCACGGCAGGTACTCCCTGCAGATCTGAACCAATACTCATGCATCTGAAGTCAGGGCGAGGTCAGACGTTGGCTCAGGTCGGAGTTTCCGTGCATGACGGCCGCTTCATGAAGGGAGCGGAATCAGAGGCCACTGAAGTTTTCCCACGTTGGGAGTTGTGGGATGCCCCCTTCAAGGTTCCTTCTGCGGGACAATTGAGACCTGTTGGACAGCTCCAGGACATCCCATATGGAATGACTCCAGAGCACCGTTCGAGGATGGATGCCTGGGAAGCCCGCCTCGCATTCCAATTGTCTCCTTGCAACAATACAGTTTAGAGCTGATGGCTCTGTGGGAGCAACCGGGGTGGCTGAGTTGAAATGGACTTTCCTGAGGATGGTTCCTAATGTGTTTTTGTGTCCATGAGGGCCTTGGAATGGGGCGGTGGCCCCGGGACCCTGAGTACTCTCCTATGCTTTGGATGGCTCCCATGCACAGGTTTCCTTGTGGAGACGAGATGAGTTCTGCTAGGTGCCTCAGCAAACCCCCTATGCTCGTATTGGAATCAGGCTTTTGAGGAGACATGCCTGTAAACCAAGGCATTGGATCCTATTATGGCCTAGGGTCCTGTGTGGTTCAATCTTCTCCTCTGGGGACATCCATGTATAGTCTGAGTGGTGGTAGATTATCAGCTGGTGTCAGACAGCCCATCTTTGTTCCGGGCGACCTACACAATTGGGATGGCCTCAGGGACTTTGGAGGTTTCTCCTAATTTGTACGATTTTGGACAATGGAATGGGCAGAATTCTCATGGATTGTTAGGCACAGTCCTAATGTGTGGCTCCAGGGGCCCCAGCCTGGAGGGTGTGTGGCCCAGGACTTTGAGGACAGACGTCTGAAAACACAAACTCAGCTTAGGTTTGGGGACGTAGGTATGGCAGGACCAATCTACAAACCATGAGAAGAACTCTTCAGGATATGAAGAAAGAGCGAGTCTGAGGCGCTTGCTCAGGCTTTTGTCTCTGGATTTTGTATCAACGATGTCCGTGGTATATGGGGATGCATCATGGGACATGGACGAATATTCCTCTCTGTGGATTTGGACCGGTCCCAATTGTTTTTCGTCAAGCTGTGGGATGGAGGTCCCCTTTCAGGTTTGTTACCTTAGGTGTCCCAAAGAAAGAGGAATTCCAAGCAGAGCCCTAGGGAAGTGAGAAGGGACAACCCAAATATGGTTAAAAATTTGGACCTAGGGGCATGCAGGCCCAATATGCTGTCTCTTCATCAGCCACTGAGAGACCTTACTTGAAGACTGGTCTCAGGCTGAGGGTCACAATTTGTGTTTGTGACCAATGTGTCCCGGGAGCATGGGCGGGGCCTCATGGGCCACACTGGTTTCAACTGCACTGGACTTTGGACAACATACCAATCACAAGCTCTCTTGCCATGGGTAAGGAGTTCTGATTTCTGCATCATTTTCAAACCTGGGCAGTGGTTGGAAATAAGGTCTAGGTTCCGAAGCATGAAAACCGCACTTGGGAAGAGATGACGACCAAAGGCCATGGCGGGTCTGAAGTGCTCTCTGTGCGGTCAGCCGCCTGGGTGTTGGTCAGGAGATTCGGGCTCATTTGTGTCACACAGTGCATTAGTGCTCAGGTTAGACTATATATTTTGGGTACAGTCGATTGCCGTGTAGGTTTATCCTCATTTGAGGTGCCTGGGCTGTTCATTAGGCCAGATATTTTTTTAGAGGGCAGGCAGAGTGCTGCATTGTGGGTCCGGAATTGCCAAACTTAGGGCTTCTGGGCCAGGAGTGTGAGGACAGAAGTCTGAGAACACAAGCTACACTTGGGCTTCAGGCCGAGGGCATGGCAGGTACCCCCCTGCAGATCTGAACCAATATCTCATGCATCTGAAGTCACGGCAAGGATCAGACGTTGGATCAGATTGGAGTTTCTCTGCAAGACTGCCCCTTCATGAACAGAGCGGAATCTCAAGGCCATGCAGGTTTTCCAACGTTTGGGTTGTGGGATGCCCCCTTCAAGGATTCCTTCTGCGGGATAATAGAGACCTGTTGGGCAGCTCCAGGACATCCCATATGGAATGACGCCAGAGCAACTTTGGAGGATGGATGCCAGGGAAGCCCGCCTCGCATTCCAATTGTCTCCTAGCAACAAGAGAGTTGAGATCGGATGGCTCTGCGGGAGAAACCTTGGTGGCTGTGTTGAAATGGACTTTCCTGAGGATGGGGCCTAATATGTGTTTGTGTCCATGAGGGCCTTGGAATGGGGAGGTGGCACCAGGACCCTGAAGTATTCTCCTAAGCTTTTGACATAGCTCCCATGCACAAGTTTCAATTTGGAGACGAGATTTGTTCTGATGGGTGCCTCAGGAAACCCCTTATGATGGTATTGGAATTCAGGCTTTTGAGGATACATGCCTGTAAATGAAAGCAATGGATCCGATTATGGCCTACGGCCTGTCTGGTTCAATCTTCTTCTCTGGGGATATCCATCTATGGAATGAGTGGAGGTAGATGCTCACCTGGTGTCAGACCGCCCTTGTTTGTCCCAGGAGACCTACAGTATTGGGATGGCCTCGGGGACTTTGGAGAGTTCTCCTAATTCGTATGATTTTGGACAATGGAATGGGCAGAATTCCCATGGATTGGGTAGGCACAGTCCTAATGTGTGGCTCCAGGGGCCCCAGCCTGGAGGGTGTGTGGCCCAGGACTTTGAGGACAGAAGTCTGAAAACACAAACTCAGCTTAGGTTTGGGGACGTAGGTTTGGCAGGCCCCATCTACAAACCATGAGAAGAACTCTTCAGGATATGAAGAAAGAGCGAATCTGCGGCGCTTCCTCAGGCTTTTGTCTCTGGATTTTGTATCAACGATGGCAGTGGAATGTTGGTAGGCCTCATGGGCCATGGACGAATCTTCCTCTCTGTGGATTTGGCCAAGTCCCAATTTTTTTCGTCAATCTGTGGGAAGGGAGGTCTCCTTTCATGTTTATTACCTCAGGTGTCCGAACCAAAGAGGAATTCCAAAGAGGAGGCCTGGGGAAGAGTGAAGGGACAAACCAAACTATGGTTAAAAATTGGGGCCTACGGGCATGGCAGGCCCAATATGCTGTCTCTTCATCCAGCAACTGAGGCCTTACTTGATAACTGGGCACAGGCTGAGGGTCACAATGTGTGTTTGTGACCAATGTGGCCCGCGAGCATGGGCGCGGCTCACGGGCCACACTGGTTTCAACTACACTGGAATTTGGACAACATGCCACTCACAAGGTCTCTTGCCATGGGGAAGGTGTTCTGATTTCTGCATCATTTTCAACCCTGGGCAGTGGTTGGAGATAACGTCTAGGACCTGAAGCCTGAAAAGCAGCAGTTGGGAAGAGATGACGACCTAAGGCCATGGCGGGTCTGATAAGCTCAGTGAGCGGTCAGCTGCCTGGGTTTTGGTCAGGAGGTTCTGGCTCAGGATGTGTCAGACAGTGCATTAGTGCCCAGGTTAAACTATAAAATTTGGTACATTCGAGTGCCTTGTAGGTTTATCCTCATTTGCGGTGCCTGGGCAGCTCATTAGGCACAATATTTTTTCTAGAGGGCAGGCAGAGTGCTGCATTGTGGTTCCGAAATTGCCAAAAGTGAGGGCCTCTGGGCCAGGAGTGTTAGGACCGGAGTCTGAGAACACAAGCTCGACTTTGGCTTCAGGCCGAGGACATAGCAGGTACACCCGCAGATCTGAACACATATCTCAAGCATCTGAAGTCACGTCGAGGATCAGACGTTGGCTCAGGTTGGAGTTTCTCTGCATGACTGACCCTTCATGAACGGAGCGGAATCTCAAGGCCATGGAGGTTTTCCCACGTTGGGAGTTGTGGGATGCCCCCTTCAAGGATTCCTTCTGCAGGACAATTGAGACCTGTTGGACAGCTCCAGGACATCCCATATGGAATGACTCCATCGCACCATTGGAGGATGGATGGCCGGAAGCCTGCCTCGCATTCCAATTGTCTCCTAGCAATACATTTGAGATCGGATGGCTCTGTGGGAGCAACCGGGGTGGCCTAGATGAAATGGACTTTCCCTAGCTTGGGGTCTAATGTGTGTTTGTGTCCATGGGGGCCTTGGAATGGGGCGGTGGCACCGGGACCCTGAAGTATTCTCCTAAGCTTTTGACATAGCTCCCATGCACAAGTTTCAATTTGGAGACGAGATTTGTTCTGATGGGTGCCTCAGGAAACCCCTTATGATGGTATTGGAATTCAGGCTTTTGAGGATACATGCCTGTAAATGAAAGCAATGGATCCGATTATGGCCTACGGCCTGTCTGGTTCAATCTTCTTCTCTGGGGATATCCATCTATGGAATGAGTGGAGGTAGATGCTCACCTGGTGTCAGACCGCCCTTGTTTGTCCCAGGAGACCTACAGTATTGGGATGGCCTCGGGGACTTTGGAGAGTTCTCCTAATTCGTATGATTTTGGACAATGGAATGGGCAGAATTCCCATGGATTGGGTAGGCACAGTCCTAATGTGTGGCTCCAGGGGCCCCAGCCTGGAGGGTGTGTGGCCCAGGACTTTGAGGACAGAAGTCTGAAAACACAAACTCAGCTTAGGTTTGGGGACGTAGGTTTGGCAGGCCCCATCTACAAACCATGAGAAGAACTCTTCAGGATATGAAGAAAGAGCGAATCTGCGGCGCTTCCTCAGGCTTTTGTCTCTGGATTTTGTATCAACGATGGCAGTGGAATGTTGGTAGGCCTCATGGGCCATGGACGAATCTTCCTCTCTGTGGATTTGGCCAAGTCCCAATTTTTTTCGTCAATCTGTGGGAAGGGAGGTCTCCTTTCATGTTTATTACCTCAGGTGTCCGAACCAAAGAGGAATTCCAAAGAGGAGGCCTGGGGAAGAGTGAAGGGACAAACCAAACTATGGTTAAAAATTGGGGCCTACGGGCATGGCAGGCCCAATATGCTGTCTCTTCATCCAGCAACTGAGGCCTTACTTGATAACTGGGCACAGGCTGAGGGTCACAATGTGTGTTTGTGACCAATGTGGCCCGCGAGCATGGGCGCGGCTCACGGGCCACACTGGTTTCAACTACACTGGAATTTGGACAACATGCCACTCACAAGGTCTCTTGCCATGGGGAAGGTGTTCTGATTTCTGCATCATTTTCAACCCTGGGCAGTGGTTGGAGATAACGTCTAGGACCTGAAGCCTGAAAAGCAGCAGTTGGGAAGAGATGACGACCTAAGGCCATGGCGGGTCTGATAAGCTCAGTGAGCGGTCAGCTGCCTGGGTTTTGGTCAGGAGGTTCTGGCTCAGGATGTGTCAGACAGTGCATTAGTGCCCAGGTTAAACTATAAAATTTGGTACATTCGAGTGCCTTGTAGGTTTATCCTCATTTGCGGTGCCTGGGCAGCTCATTAGGCACAATATTTTTTCTAGAGGGCAGGCAGAGTGCTGCATTGTGGTTCCGAAATTGCCAAAAGTGAGGGCCTCTGGGCCAGGAGTGTTAGGACCGGAGTCTGAGAACACAAGCTCGACTTTGGCTTCAGGCCGAGGACATGGCAGGTACACCCGCAGATCTGAACACATATCTCAAGCATCTGAAGTCACGTCGAGGATCAGACGTTGGCTCAGGTTGGAGTTTCTCTGCATGACTGACCCTTCATGAACGGAGCGGAATCTCAAGGCCATGGAGGTTTTCCCACGTTGGGAGTTGTGGGATGCCCCCTTCAAGGATTCCTTCTGCAGGACAATTGAGACCTGTTGGACAGCTCCAGGACATCCCATATGGAATGACTCCATCGCACCATTGGAGGATGGATGGCCGGAAGCCTGCCTCGCATTCCAATTGTCTCCTAGCAATACATTTGAGATCGGATGGCTCTGTGGGAGCAACCGGGGTGGCCTAGATGAAATGGACTTTCCCTAGCTTGGGGTCTAATGTGTGTTTGTGTCCATGGGGGCCTTGGAATGGGGCGGTGGCACCGGGACCCTGAAGTATTCTCCTAAGCTTTTGACATAGCTCCCATGCACAAGTTTCAATTTGGAGACGAGATTTGTTCTGATGGGTGCCTCAGGAAACCCCTTATGATGGTATTGGAATTCAGGCTTTTGAGGATACATGCCTGTAAATGAAAGCAATGGATCCGATTATGGCCTACGGCCTGTCTGGTTCAATCTTCTTCTCTGGGGATATCCATCTATGGAATGAGTGGAGGTAGATGCTCACCTGGTGTCAGACCGCCCTTGTTTGTCCCAGGAGACCTACAGTATTGGGATGGCCTCGGGGACTTTGGAGAGTTCTCCTAATTCGTATGATTTTGGACAATGGAATGGGCAGAATTCCCATGGATTGGGTAGGCACAGTCCTAATGTGTGGCTCCAGGGGCCCCAGCCTGGAGGGTGTGTGGCCCAGGACTTTGAGGACAGAAGTCTGAAAACACAAACTCAGCTTAGGTTTGGGGACGTAGGTTTGGCAGGCCCCATCTACAAACCATGAGAAGAACTCTTCAGGATATGAAGAAAGAGCGAATCTGCGGCGCTTCCTCAGGCTTTTGTCTCTGGATTTTGTATCAACGATGGCAGTGGAATGTTGGTAGGCCTCATGGGCCATGGACGAATCTTCCTCTCTGTGGATTTGGCCAAGTCCCAATTTTTTTCGTCAATCTGTGGGAAGGGAGGTCTCCTTTCATGTTTATTACCTCAGGTGTCCGAACCAAAGAGGAATTCCAAAGAGGAGGCCTGGGGAAGAGTGAAGGGACAAACCAAACTATGGTTAAAAATTGGGGCCTACGGGCATGGCAGGCCCAATATGCTGTCTCTTCATCCAGCAACTGAGGCCTTACTTGATAACTGGGCACAGGCTGAGGGTCACAATGTGTGTTTGTGACCAATGTGGCCCGCGAGCATGGGCGCGGCTCACGGGCCACACTGGTTTCAACTACACTGGAATTTGGACAACATGCCACTCACAAGGTCTCTTGCCATGGGGAAGGTGTTCTGATTTCTGCATCATTTTCAACCCTGGGCAGTGGTTGGAGATAACGTCTAGGACCTGAAGCCTGAAAAGCAGCAGTTGGGAAGAGATGACGACCTAAGGCCATGGCGGGTCTGATAAGCTCAGTGAGCGGTCAGCTGCCTGGGTTTTGGTCAGGAGGTTCTGGCTCAGGATGTGTCAGACAGTGCATTAGTGCCCAGGTTAGACTATAAAATTTGGTACAGTCGAGTGCCGTGTAGGTTTATCCTCATTTGCGGTGCCTGGGCAGCTCATTAGGCACAATATTTTTTCTAGAGGGCAGGCAGAGTGCTGCATTGTGGTTCCGAAATTGCCAAAAGTGAGGGCCTCTGGGCCAGGAGTGTTAGGACCGGAGTCTGAGAACACAAGCTCGACTTTGGCTTCAGGCCGAGGACATGGCAGGTACACCCGCAGATCTGAACACATATCTCAAGCATCTGAAGTCACGTCGAGGATCAGACGTTGGCTCAGGTTGGAGTTTCTCTGCATGACTGACCCTTCATGAACGGAGCGGAATCTCAAGGCCATGGAGGTTTTCCCACGTTGGGAGTTGTGGGATGCCCCCTTCAAGGATTCCTTCTGCAGGACAATTGAGACCTGTTGGACAGCTCCAGGACATCCCATATGGAATGACTCCATCGCACCATTGGAGGATGGATGGCCGGAAGCCTGCCTCGCATTCCAATTGTCTCCTAGCAATACATTTGAGATCGGATGGCTCTGTGGGAGCAACCGGGGTGGCCTAGATGAAATGGACTTTCCCTAGCTTGGGGTCTAATGTGTGTTTGTGTCCATGGGGGCCTTGGAATGGGGCGGTGGCACCGGGACCCTGAAGTATTCTCCTAAGCTTTTGACATAGCTCCCATGCACAAGTTTCCTTGTGGAGACGAGATTTGTTCTGATGGGTGCCTCGGGAACCCCTTATGCTGGTATTGGAATCCTGGCTTTTGAGGAGACATGCCTGTAAACCAAATCAATGGATCCGATTATGGCCTAGGGTCCTGTCTGGTTCAATCTTATTCTCTGGTGATATCCATCGATGGAATGTGTGGAGGTAGATGCTCAACTGGTGTCAGACCTCCCTTGTTTGTCCCCGGAGACCTACACTATTGGGATGGCCTCGAGGTCTTTGGAGAGTTCTCTTAATTTTTAAGATTTTGGACAATGGAATGGGGAGAATTCCCATGGATTGGGCAGGCACAGTCCTAATGTGTGGCTCCAGGGGCCCCAGCCTGGACGGTGTGTGGCCCAGGACTTTGAGGACAGAAGTCTGAAAACCCAAACTCAGGTTAGGTTTGGGGACGTAGGTATGGCAACCCAATCTACAAACCATGAGAAGAACTCTTCAGGATATGAAGAAAGAGTGATTCTGAGGAACTTGCTCAGCCTTTAGTCTCTGGATTTTGTATCATCAATGGCCGTGGAATGTGGGGAGTCCTCAGGGGCCATGGACGAATTTTCCTCTCTGTGGATTTGGTCCAGTCCCAATTGTTTTTCGTCAAGCTGTGGGATGGGAGGTCTCCTCTCAGTGTTGTTACCTAATGTGCCCCCACCAAAGAGGAATTGCAAACCAGAGACCTAGGGAAGAGTGAAGGGACAACCCAAACTATGGTTAAAAATTGGGGCATATGGGCATGGCAGGCCCAATATGCTGTCTCTCCATCCAGCCACTGAGAGGACTTACTTGAGGACTGGGCTGAGCTGAGAGTCACAATGTGTGTTTGTGACCAATGTGGCCCACGAGCATGGCCGGGTGCTCATGGGCTACACTGGTTTCAACTACACTGAACTCTGGACAAGATGCCAATCAGAAGGTCTCTTGCCATGGGGAAGGAGTTCTGATTTCTGCATCATTTTCAACCCTGGGCAGTGGTTGGAGATAAGGTCTAGGTTCTGAAGCCTAAAAACCGCAGTTGGGAAGAGATGACGACCTAGGCCTTGGCGGGACTGATGTGCTCACTGTGCGGTCAGCTGCTGGGTCTTGGTCAGGAGGCTCAGCTTCAGGTTGTGTCAGACAGTGTATTAGTGCCCTAGTTAGACTATATAATTTGGGTACCGTCGAGTGCCGTGTAGATTTATTCTCATTTGAGGAGCCTGGGCTGCTCATTAGGAAAGATATTTTTTCTAGAGGGCAGGCAGAGTGCTGCATTGTGGGTCCGGAATTGCCAAACATGAGGGCTTCTGGGCCAGGAGTGTGAGGACAGAAGTCTGAGAACACAAGCTCGAATTGGGCTTCAGGCCGAGGACACAGAAGGTACACCCGCAGATCTGAACCAATATCTCAAGCATCTGAAGTCACAGCGAGGATCAGACGTTGGCTCAGGTTGGAGTTTCTGTGCATGACTGCCTCTTCATGAACGGAGCGGAATCTCAAGGCCTTGGAGGTTTTCCCACGTAGGGAGTTGTGGGATGCCCCCTTCAAGGATTCCTTCTGCCTGACAATTGAGACCTGTTGGGGAGCTCCAGGACATGCCATATGGAATGACTCCAGAGCAGCGTTGGAGGATGGATGCCAGGGAAGCCCGCCTCGCATTCCAATTGTCTCCTAGCAACAATACAGTTGAGATCGGATAGCTCTGCGGGAACAACAAGGGTGGCTGTTGAAATGGACATTCTTGAGGATGGGTCCTAATGTGTGTTTGTGTTCATGAGGGCCTTGGAATGGGTCGGTGGCACCGGGACCCTGAAGTATTCTCCCAAGCTTTTGACATAGCTCCAATGCACAAGTTTCCTTGTGGAGACGAGATTTGTTCTGATGGGTGCCTCCGGAAACCCCCTATGCTGGTATTGGATTCCAGACTTTTGAGGAGACATGCCTGTAAACCAAAGCAATGGTTCCGATTATGGCCTAGGGTCCTGTGTAGTTCAATTTCTTCTCTGGGTACATCCATCTATGGTATGAGTGGAGGTAGATTTCAGCTGGTGTCAGACCGCCCTTGTTTGTGCTGGGAGACCTATACTATTGGGATGGCCTCGGGTACATTGGAGAGTTCTGCTAATTTGTACGATTTTGGAAAATGAAGTGGGCAGAATTCCCACGTATTGGGTAGGCACAGTCCTAATATGTGGCTCCAGGGGCCCCAGCCTGGAGGGTGTGTGGCCCAGGACTTTGAGGACAGAAGTCTGAAAACCCAAACTCAGCTTAGGTTTGGGGACGTAGGTATGGCAGGCCGAATCTACAAACCATGAGAAGAACTCTTCAGGATATGAAGAAAGAGCGAATCTGCGGCGCTTCCTCAGGCTTTTGTCTCTGGATTTTGTATCAACGATGGCAGTGGAATGTGGGGAGGCCTCATGGTCCATGGACGAATCTTCCTATCTGTGGATTTGGTCCAGTCCCAATTGTTTTTCGTCAAGCTGTGGGATGGGAGGTCTCCTCTCAGTGTTGTTACCTAATGTGCCCCCACCAAAGAGGAATTGCAAACCAGAGACCTAGGGAAGAGTGAAGGGACAACCCAAACTATGGTTAAAAATTGGGGCATATGGGCATGGCAGGCCCAATATGCTGTCTCTCCATCCAGCCACTGAGAGGACTTACTTGAGGACTGGGCTGAGCTGAGAGTCACAATGTGTGTTTGTGACCAATGTGGCCCGCGAGCATGGCCGGGTGCTCATGGGCTACACTGGTTTCAACTACACTGAACTCTGGACAAGATGCCAATCAGAAGGTCTCTTGCCATGGGGAAGGAGTTCTGATTTCTGCATCATTTTCAACCCTGGGCAGTGGTTGGAGATAAGGTCTAGGTTCTGAAGCCTGAAAACCGCAGTTGGGAAGAGATGACGACCTAGGCCTTGGCGGGACTGATGTGCTCACTGTGCGGTCAGCTGCTGGGTCTTGGTCAGGAGGCTCAGCTTCAGGTTGTGTCAGACAGTGTATTAGTGCCCTAGTTAGACTATATAATTTGGGTACCGTCGAGTGCCGTGTAGATTTATTCTCATTTGAGGAGCCTGGGCTGCTCATTAGGAAAGATATTTTTTCTAGAGGGCAGGCAGAGTGCTGCATTGTGGGTCCGGAATTGCCAAACATGAGGGCTTCTGGGCCAGGAGTGTGAGGACAGAAGTCTG
This sequence comes from Mustela nivalis, assembly GCF_964662115.1. Taxonomy (NCBI): domain Eukaryota; kingdom Metazoa; phylum Chordata; class Mammalia; order Carnivora; family Mustelidae; genus Mustela; species Mustela nivalis. The sequence goes on from NW_028136215.1 coordinate 202,969, forward strand.
AGAACACAAGCTCGAATTGGGCTTCAGGCCGAGGACACAGAAGGTACACCCGCAGATCTGAACCAATATCTCAAGCATCTGAAGTCACAGCGAGGATCAGACGTTGGCTCAGGTTGGAGTTTCTGTGCATGACTGCCTCTTCATGAACGGAGCGGAATCTCAAGGCCTTGGAGGTTTTCCCACGTAGGGAGTTGTGGGATGCCCCCTTCAAGGATTCCTTCTGCCTGACAATTGAGACCTGTTGGGGAGCTCCAGGACATGCCATATGGAATGACTCCAGAGCAGCGTTGGAGGATGGATGCCAGGGAAGCCCGCCTCGCATTCCAATTGTCTCCTAGCAACAATACAGTTGAGATCGGATAGCTCTGCGGGAACAACAAGGGTGGCTGTTGAAATGGACATTCTTGAGGATGGGTCCTAATGTGTGTTTGTGTCCATGAGGGCCTTGGAATGGGTCGGTGGCACCGGGACCCTGAAGTATTCTCCCAAGCTTTTGACATAGCTCCAATGCACAAGTTTCCTTGTGGAGACGAGATTTGTTCTGATGGGTGCCTCCGGAATCACCCTATGCTGGTATTGGATTCCAGACTTTTGAGGAGACATGCCTGTAAACCAAAGCAATGGTTCCGATTATGGCCTAGGGTCCTGTGTAGTTCAATTTCTTCTCTGGGTACATCCATCTATGGTATGAGTGGAGGTAGATTTCAGCTGGTGTCAGACCGCCCTTGTTTGTGCTGGGAGACCTATACTATTGGGATGGCCTCGGGTACATTGGAGAGTTCTGCTAATTTGTACGATTTTGGAAAATGAAGTGGGCAGAATTCCCACGTATTGGGTAGGCACAGTCCTAATATGTGGCTCCAGGGGCCCCAGCCTAGAGGGTGTGTGGCCCAGGACTTTGAGGACAGAAGTCTGAAAACACAAACTCAGCTTAGGTTTGGGGACGTAGGTATGGTAGGCCGAATCTACAAACCATGAGAAGAAGTCTTCAGGATATGAAGAAAGAGCGAATCTGCGGCGCTTCCTCAGGCTTTTGTCTCTGGATTTTGTATCAACGATGGCAGTGGAATGTGGGGAGGCCTCATGGTCCATGGACGAATCTTCCTATCTGTGGATTTGGTCCAGTCCCAATTGTTTTTCGTCAAGCTGTGGGATGGGAGGTCTCCTCTCAGTGTTGTTACCTAATGTGCCCCCACCAAAGAGGAATTGCAAACCAGAGACCTAGGGAAGAGTGAAGGGACAACCCAAACTATGGTTAAAAACTGGGGCATATGGGCATGGCAGGCCCAATATGCTGTCTCTCCATCCAGCCACTGAGAGGACTTACTTGAGGACTGGGCTGAGCTGAGAGTCACAATGTGTGTTTGTGACCAATGTGGCCCGCGAGCATGGCCGGGTGCTCATGGGCTACACTGGTTTCAACTACACTGAACTTTGGACAAGATGCCAATCAGAAGGTCTCTTGCCACGGGGAAGGAGTTCTGATTTCTGCATCATTTTCAACCCTGGGCAGTGGTTGGAGATAAGGTCTAGGTTCTGAAGCCTGAAAACCGCAGTTGGGAAGAGATGACGACCTAGGCCTTGGCGGGTGTGATGTGCTCACTGTGCGGTCAGCTGCTGGGTCTTGGTCAGGAGGTTCGGGCTCAGATTGTGTCACACAGTGCATTAGTAACCAGGTTAGACTATATAATTTGGGTACCGTCGAGTGCCGTGTAGATTTATTCTCATTTGAGGAGCCTGGGATGCTCATTAGGAAAGATATTTTTTCTAGAGGGCAGGCAGAGTGCTGCATTGTGGGTCCGGAATTGCCAAACATGAGGGCTTCTGGGCCAGGAGTGTGAGGACAGAAGTCTTAGAAGACAAGCTAGACTTGGGCTTCAGGCCGAGGGCACGGCAGGTACCCCCTGCAGATCTGAAACAATATCTCATGCATCTGAAGTCACGGCAAGGATCAGACGTTGGATCAGGTTGGAGTTTCTGTGCATGACTGCCCCTTCATGAACGGAGCGGATTCTCAAGGCCATGGAGGTTTTCCCACGTTGGGAGTTTTGGGATGCCCCCTTCAATTATTCCTTCTGCAGGACAATTGAGATCTGTTGGGCAGCTCCAGGACATCCCATATGGAATGACGCCAGAGCACCGTTGGAGGATGGATGCCAGGGAAGCCCGCCTCGCATTCCAATTGTCTCCTAGCAACAAGAGAGTTGATATCGGATGGTTCTGCGGGAGCAACCGGGGTGGCTGAGTTGAAATGGACTTTCCTGAGGATGGGGCCTAATGTGTGTTTGTGTCCATGAGTACCTTGGAATGGGGAGGTGGCACCAGGACACTGAAGTATTCTCCTAAACTTTTGAAATAGCTCCCATGCCCAAGTTTCCTTGTGGAGACGAGATTTTTCTGATGGGTGTCAGGAAACCCCCTATGCTTGTATTGGAATTCAGGCTTTTGAGGAGACAAGCCTGTAAACCAAAGCAATGGATGCGATTATGGCCTAGGGTCCTGTCTGGTTCAAGCTACTTCTCTCGGGATATCCATCTATGGAATGAGTGGAGGTAGATGCTCACCTGTTGTCAGACCGCCCTTGTTTGTCCCCGGCGACCTACACTATTGGGATGGCCTCGGGATTTTGGAAGGTTCTCCTAATTTGTACGATTTCGACAAAGGAATGGGCAGAATTCCCATCGATTGGGTAGACACTGTCCTAATTAGTGGCTCCAGGGGCCCCAGCCGGGAGGGTGTGTGGCCCAGGACTTTGAGGACAAAAGTCTGAGAACACAAACTCAGCTTAGCTTTGAGGACGTAGGTATGGCAGGCCCAATCTAAAAACCATGAGAAGAACTCTTCAGGATATGAAGGAAGAATTAATCTGAGGCGCTTGCTCAGGCTTTTGTCTCTGGATTTTGTATCAACGATGGCCGTCGAATGTGGGGAGGCCTCATGGGCAATGGACGAATCTTCCTCTCTTTGGATTTGGTTTGTTCCCAATTGTTTTTCGTCAAGCTGTGGGATGGGAAGTCTCCTTTCAGGTTTGTTACCTCAAGTGTCCCAACCAAAGAGGAATTCCAAAGCAGAGCCCTAGGGAAGAGTGAAGGGACAACCCAAACTATGGTTAAAATTAGGGGCCTAGGGGCATGGCAGGCCCAATATGCTGTCTGTTCATCCAGCCACTGAGAGGTCTTACTTGAAGACTGGGCTCAGGCTGAGAGTCACAATGTATGTTTTTGACCATTGTGGCCTGGGAGCCTGGCCGGGGCCTCATGGGCTACACTGGTTTCAACTAAACTGAACTTTGGAGAAGATGCCAATCACAAGATCTCTTGCATGGTTAAGGTGTTCTGATTTCTGCATCATTTTTAACCCTGGGCAGTGGTTGGAGATAAGGTATAGCTTCTGAAGCCTAAAAAACGGCATTTGGGAAGAGATGACAACCTAAGGCCTTGGCGGGTCTGATTTGCTCACTGTGCGGTCCGCTGCCTGGGTGTTGGTCAGGAGGTTGGGGCTCAGATTGTGTCACACAGTGCATTAGTGCTCAGGTTAGACTATATAGTTTGGGTAAAGTCGAGTGCCGTGTAGGTTTATCCTCATTTGAGGTGCCTGGGCTGCTCATTAGGCAAGATATTTTTTTAGAGGGCAGGCAGAGTGCTGCATTGTGGGTCCGGAATTGCCAAACTTGATGGCTTCTGGGGCAGGAGTGTGAGGACAGAAGTCTGAGAACACAAGCTAGACTTGGGCTTCAGGCCGAGGGCACGGCAGGTACCCCCTGCAGATCTGAACCAATATGTCATGCATCTGAAGTCACGGCGAAGATCAGACGTTGGCTCAGGTTGGAATTTCTGTGCATGACTGCCCCTTCATGAACGAAGCGGAATCTCAAGGCCATGGAGGTTTTCCCCACGTTGGGAGTTGTGGGAAGCCTCCTCAAGGATTCCTTCTGCGGGACAATAGAGACCTGTTGGGAGCTCCAGGATATCCCATATGGAATGACGCCAGAGCCCCATTGGAGGATGGATGCCAGGGAAGCCCACCTCGCATTCCAATTGTCTCCTAGCAACAAGAGAGTTGAGATCGGATGGCTCTGCATGAGTAACCGATTGGCCCAGTTGAAATGGTCTTCCTGAGGATGGGGCCTAATGTGTGTTTGTGAAAATGAGGGCCTTGGAATGGGGAGGGGGCACCAGGACCCTGAAGTATTCTTCTAAGCTCTTGACATAGCTCCCATGCACAAGTTACCTTGTGGAGACGAGATTTTTCTGATGGGTGCCTCAGGAAACCCCCTATGCTCGTATTGGAATCCAGGCTTTTGAGGTGATATACCTGTAAACCAAAGCAATGGATCCGATTATGCCCTAGGCCCTGTCTGGTTCAATCTTTAACTCTGGGGACATCCATCTATGATATGAGTGGAGGTAGATGCTCAGCTGGTGTCAGATCCCCCTTGTTTGTCCCGGGAGACCTACACTATAAGCAGGGACTCAGGAATTTGTAGGGTCCTCTTATTTTGTACGATTTTAGACAATGGAATGTGCAGAATTCCCATGGATTGGTTAGGAACAGTCCTAATGAGTGGCTCCAGGGGCCCCAGCCTGGAGGGTGTGTGACCCAGGACTTTGAGGACAGAAGTCTGAAAACACAAACTCAGCATAGGTTGGGGACGTACGTATGGGTGGCCCAATCTACAAACCATTAGAAGAACTCCTCAGGATATTAAGAAAGACCAAATCTGAGGCGCTTGCTCATGCTTTTGTATCTGGATTTTGTATCAACGATGGCCGTGGAATGTGGGGAGGTCTCATGGGCCATGGACGAATCTTCCTCTCTGTGGATTTGGCCCGGTCCCAATTGTTTTTCGTCAAGCTGTGGGATGGGGGGTCTCCTTTCAGGTTTGTTACCTCAGGTGTCCCAACAAAAGAGGCATTCCCAAGCAGAGCCAACAGGAAGAGTGAAGGGACAAGCCAATCTATGGTTAAAAATTGGGGCCTAGTGGCATGGCAGGCCCAATATGCTGTGTATACATCCAGCTTCTGAGAGCCCTTAATTGAGGACTGGTCTAAAGCTGAGGGTCACAATGTGTGTTTATGACCAATGTAGCCCACGAGCATGGGCGGGGCCTCATGGGCCACACTGGTTTCAACTTCACTGAACTTTGGACAACATGCCAATAACAAGGTTTCTTGCCATGGGGAAGGAGTTCTGATTTCTGCATCATTTTCAACCCTGGGCAGTGGTTGGAGATAAGGTCTAGGTTCTGAAACCTGAAAACCGCAGTTGGGAAGGGATGACGACCGAGGGCCATGGCAAGTCTGATGTGCTCACTGTGCGGTCAGCTGCCTGAGTGTTGGTCAGGAGGTTCGGGCTCAGGTTGTGTCAGACAGTGCATTAGTGTTCAGGTTAGACTATATAATTTGGGTACAGTCGAGTGCCGTGTAGGTTTATCCTCTTTTGAGGTGCCTGGGCAGCTCATTAGGCAAGATATTTTTCATAGAGTGCAGGCAGAGTGCTGCATTGTGGGTCCGGAATTGCCAAACTTGAGGGCTTCTGGGCCAGGAGTGTGAGGACAGAAGTCTGAGAAGACAAGCTAGACTTGGGCTTCAGGCCGAGGGCACGGCAGGTACCCCCTGCATATCTGAACCAATATCTCATGCATCTGAAGTCACCGCGAGGAACAGACGTTGGCTCAGGTTGGAGTTTCTGTGCATGACTGCCCCTTCATGATCGGAGCGGAATCTCAAGGCCATGGAGGTTTTCCCACGTTGGGAGTTTTGGGATGCCCCCTTCAATGATTCCTTCTGCAGGACAATTGAGATCTGTTGGGCAGCTCCAGGACATCCCATATGGAATGATGCCAGAGCACCGTTGGCGGATGGATGCCAGGGAAGCCCGCCTCGCATTCCAATTGTCTCCTAGCAACAAGAGAGTTGATATCGGATGGTTCTGCGGGAGCAACCGGGGTGGCTGAGTTGAAATGGACTTTCCTGAGGATGGGGCCTAATGTGTGTTTGTGTCCATGAGTACCTTGGAATGGGGAGGTGGCACCAGGACACTGAAGTATTCTCCTAAACTTTTGAAATAGCTCCCATGCCCAAGTTTCCTTGTGGAGACGAGATTTTTCTGATGGGTGTCAGGAAACCCCCTATGCTTGTATTGGAATTCAGGCTTTTGAGGAGACAAGCCTGTAAACCAAAGCAATGGATGCGATTATGGCCTAGGGTCCTGTCTGGTTCAAGCTACTTCTCTCGGGATATCCATCTATGGAATGAGTGGAGGTAGATGCTCACCTGTTGTCAGACCGCCCTTGTTTGTCCCGGCGAACTACACTATTGGGATGGCCTCGGGGATTTTGGAAGGTTCTCCTAATTTGTACGATTTCGACAAAGGAATGGGCAGAATTCCCATCGATTGGGTAGACACTGTCCTAATTAGTGGCTGCAGGGGCCCCAGCCGGGAGGGTGTGTGGCCCAGGTCTTTGAGGACAAAAGTCTGAGAACACAAACTCAGCTTAGCTTTGAGGACGTAGGTATGGCAGGCCCAATCTACAAACCATGAGAAGAACTCTTCAGGATATGAAGAAAGAATTAATCTGAGGCGCTTGCTCAGGCTTTTGTCTCTGGATTTTGTATCAACGATGGCCGTCGAATGTGGGGAGGCCTCATGGGCAATGGACGAATCTTCCTCTCTTTGGATTTGGTTTGTTCCCAATTGTTTTTCGTCAAGCTGTGGGATGGGAAGTCTCCTTTCAGGTTTGTTACCTCAAGTGTCCCAACCAAAGAGGAATTCCAAAGCAGAGCCCTAGGGAAGAGTGAAGGGTCAACCCAAACTATGGTTTAAATGAGGGGCCTAGGGGCATGGCAGGCCCAATATGCTGTCTGTTCATCCAGCCACTGTGAGGTCTTACTTGAAGACTGGGCTCAGGCTGAGAGTCACAATGTATTTTTGTGACCATTGTGGCCTGGGAGCCTGGCCGGGGCCTCATGGGCTACACTGGTTTCAACTAAACTGAACTTTGGAGAAGATGCCAATCACAAGATCTCTTGCATGGTTAAGGTGTTCTGATTTCTGCATCATTTTTAACCCTGGGCAGTGGTTGGAGATAAGGTATAGCTTCTGAAGCCTAAAAAACGGCATTTGGGAAGAGATGACAACCTAAGGCCTTGGCGGGTCTGATTTGCTCACTGTGCGGTCCGCTGCCTGGGTGTTGGTCAGGAGGTTGGGGCTCAGATTGTGTCACACAGTGCATTAGTGCTCAGGTTAGACTATATAGTTTGGGTACAGTCGAGTGCCGTGTAGGTTTATCCTCATTTGAGTTGCCTGGGCTGCTCATTAGGCAAGATATTTTTTTAGAGGGCAGGCAGAGTGCTGCATTGTGGGTCTGGAATTGCCAAACTTGATGGCTTCTGGGGCAGGAGTGTGAGGACAGAAGTCTGAGAACACAAGCTAGACTTGGGCTTCAGGCCGAGGGCACGGCAGGTACCCCCTGCAGATCTGAACCAATATGTCATGCATCTGAAGTCACGGCGAAGATCAGACTTTGGCTCAGGTTAGAGTTTCTGCATGACTGCCCCTTCATGAACGAAGCGGAATCTCAAGGCCATGGATGTTTTCCCCACGTTGGGAGTTGTGGGAAGCCTCCTCAAGGATTCCTTCTGCGGGACAATAGAGACCTGTTGGGAGCTCCAGGATACCCCATATGGAATGACGCCAGAGCACCGTTGGAGGATGGATGCCAGGGAAGCCCGCCTCGCATTCCAATTGTCTCCTAGTAACAAGAGAGTTGAGTACCGATGGCTCTGCATGAGTAACCAATTGGCCCAGTTGAAATGGACTTCCTGAGGATGGGGCCTAATGTGTGTTTGTGAAAATGAGGGCCTTGGAATGGGGAGGGGGCACCAGGACCCTGAGTATTCTCCTAAGCTTTTGACATAGCTCCCATGCACAAGTTTCCTTGTGGAGACGAGATTTTTCTGATGGGTGCCTCAGGAACCCCCTATGCTCGTATTGGAATCCAGGCTTTTGAGGTGATATGCCTGTAAACCAAAGCAATGGATCCGATTATGCCCTAGGCCCTGTCTGGTTCAATCTTTAACTCTGGGGACATCCATCTATGATATGAGTGGAGGTAGATGCTCAGCTGGTGTCAGATCCCCCTTGTTTGTCCCGGGAGACCTACACTATAAGCAGGGACTCAGGAATTTGTAGGGTCCTCTTATTTTGTACGATTTTAGACAATGGAATGTGCAGAATTCCCATGGATTGGTTAGGAACAGTCCTAATGAGTGGCTCCAGGGGCCCCAGCCTGGAGGGTGTGTGACCCAGGACTTTGAGGACAGAAGTCTGAAAACACAAACTCAGCATAGGTTGGGGACGTACGTATGGGTGGCCCAATCTACAAACCATTAGAAGAACTCCTCAGGATATTAAGAAAGACCAAATCTGAGGCGCTTGCTCATGCTTTTGTATCTGGATTTTGTATCAACGATGGCCGTGGAATGTGGGGAGGTCTCATGGGCCATGGACGAATCTTCCTCTCTGTGGATTTGGCCCGGTCCCAATTGTTTTTCGTCAAGCTGTGGGATGGGGGGTCTCCTTTCAGGTTTGTTACCTCAGGTGTCCCAACAAAAGAGGCATTCCCAAGCAGAGCCAACAGGAAGAGTGAAGGGACAAGCCAATCTATGGTTAAAAATTGGGGCCTAGTGGCATGGCAGGCCCAATATGCTGTGTATACATCCAGCTTCTGAGAGCCCTTAATTGAGGACTGGTCTAAAGCTGAGGGTCACAATGTGTGTTTATGACCAATGTAGCCCACGAGCATGGGCGGGGCCTCATGGGCCACACTGGTTTCAACTTCACTGAACTTTGGACAACATGCCAATAACAAGGTTTCTTGCCATGGGGAAGGAGTTCTGATTTCTGCATCATTTTCAACCCCGGGCAGTGGTTGGAGATAAGGTCTAGGTTCTGAAACCTGAAAACCGCAGTTGGGAAGGGATGACGACCGAGGGCCATGGCAAGTCTGATGTGCTCACTGTGCGGTCAGCTGCCTGAGTGTTGGTCAGGAGGTTCGGGCTCAGGTTGTGTCAGACAGTGCATTAGTATTCAGGTTAGACTATATAATTTGGGTACAGTCGAGTGCCGTGTAGGTTTATCCTCTTTTGAGGTGCCTGGGCAGCTCATTAGGCAAGATATTTTTCATAGAGTGCAGGCAGAGTGCTGCATTGTGGGTCCGGAATTGCCAAACTTGAGGGCTTCTTGGCCAGGAGTGTGAGGACAGAAGTCTGAGAAGACAAGCTAGACTTGGGCTTCAGGCCGAGGGCACGGCAGGTACCCCCTGCATATCTGAACCAATATCTCATGCATCTGAAGTCACCGCGAGGAACAGACGTTGGCTCAGGTTGGAGTTTCTGTGCATGACTGCCCCTTCATGAACAGAGCGGAATCTCAAGGCCATGGAGGTTTTCCCACGTTGGGAGTTGTGGGATGCCCCTTTTAAGAATTATATCTGTGGGTCATTTGAGACCTGTTGAGCAGCTCCAGGATATCCCATTTGGAATGACTCCAGAGCATCTTTCGAGGATGGATGCCAGGGTAGCCGCATCCCATTACAATTGTCTCCTAGCAACAAGACAGTTGAGATCAGATGGCTCTGGGCGAGCAACCGGGTTGGCTGAGTTGAAATGGACTTTCCTGATGATGGGACCTAATGTGTGTTTGTGTCCATGAGGGCCTTGGAATAGGGCGGTGGCACCGGGACCCTGAAGTATTCTCCTAAGCTTTTGGCATAGCTCCCATGCACAAGTTTCCTTGTGGAGAGGATAATTGTTCTGATGGGTGCCTTGGAAACCCCTTATGCTGGTATTGGAATCCAGGCTTTTGAGGAGACATGCCTGTAAACCAAAGCAATGGATCCGATAATGGCCTAGGGTCCTGTATGGTTCAATCTTCTTCTCTGGGGACATCCATCTATGGTATGAGTGGATGTAGATGCTCAGCTGCTGTCAGACGGCCCTTGTTTGTCCCAGGAGACCTACACTATTGGGATGGCCTTTGGGACATTGGAGGGATCTCCTGATTTGTACGATTCTTGGCAATGGTATGGGCAGAATTCCCATGGATTGGTAGGCACAGTCTAATGTGTGGCTCCAGAGGCTCCAGCCGGGAGGGTTTGCCCCAGGTCTTTGAGGACGGAAATCTGAAAACACAAACTCGGCTTAGGTTTGGGACGAAGGTATGGCAGGCCCAAACTAAAAACCCATGAGAAGAACTCTTCAGAATATGAAAAAGAGCGAGTCAGAGGTGCTTGCTCAGGATTTTGTCTCTGGATTTTTTATCAACGATGGCCGTGGAATGTTGGAGGCCTCATGGGCCATGGATGAATCTTCCTTTCTGTGGATTTGGTCCGGTCCGAATTCTTTTTCATCAATCTGTGGGATGGGAGGTCTCCTTTCAGGTTTGTTACCTCAGGTGTCCCAACCAAAGTGGAATTCCAAAGCAGAGCCCTGGGGAAGAGTGAAGGGACAACCCAAACTATGGTTAAAAATTGTGGCTAGGGGCATGGCAGGCCCTATATGCTGTCTCTTCATCCAGCCACTGAGAGGCCTTACTTGAGGACTGGGCTCAGGCTGTGTTTGTGACCAATGTGACCCGCGATCATGGGCGGGGTCTCATGGGCCACACTGGTTTCAACTACACTGAACTTTGGACAACATTCCAAGCACAAGCTCTCTTGCCATGGATAAAGAGTTCTGATTTCTGCATCATTTTCAACCCTGGGCAGTGGTTGGAGATAAGGTGTAGGTTCTGAAGCCTGAAAACCGCAGTTGGTTATAGATGACGACATAAGGCCATGGCGGGTCTGATATGCTCACTGTGCGGTCAGCTGCCTGGGTGTTGGTCAGGAGGTTTGCGCTCAGGTTGTGTCAGAGAGTACATTAGTGGTCAGGTTAGACTATATAATTTGGGTACAGTCGAGTGCCCTGTAGGTTTATGCTCATTTGACGTGCCTGGGCAGCTCATTAGGCAAGATATTTTTTCTAGAGGGTAGGCAGAGTGCTGCATTGTGGGTCCGGAATATACAAACTTGAGGACTTCTAGGTCAGGAGTGTGAGGACAGAAGTTTGAGAATACAAGCTAGACTTGGGCTTCAGGCCGAGGGCACGGTAGGTACCCCCTGCAGATCTGAACTAATATCTCAAGTATCTGAAGTAATGGCGAGGATCAGACGTTGGCTCAGGTTGGAGTTTCTGTGCATGACTGCCCCATCATGAACGGAGCGGAATCTCAAGGCCATGGAGGTTTTCCCACGTTGTGAGTTGTGTGATTCCCCCACAAGGATTCCTCCTGTGCGACATTTGAGACCTGTTGGGGAGCTCCAGGACATCCCATATGGAATGACTCCAGAGCGCCGTTCGAGAATGGATGCCAGGGAGGGCAGCCTCTCATTCCAATTTCTCCTAGCAACAAGACAGTTGAGATCGGATAGCTCTGTGAGAGCAACCGGGGTGCCTGAATTGAAATGGACTTTCCTGAGGTTGGGGCCTAATGTGTGTGTGTGTGTCCATGAGGGCCTTGGAATGGGGCGGTGGCACCAGGACACTGAAGTATTCTCCTAAGCTTTTGACAAATCTCCCATGCACAAGTTTCCTTGTGGAGACGAGATTTGTTCTGATGGGTGGCTCAGAAAACCCACTATGCTGATATTGGAATCCAGGCTTTTGAGGAGACATGCCTGTAAACCAAAGCAATGGATCCGATTAAGGCCTAGGGTCCAGTCTGGTTCAATATTCTTCTCTGGGAACATCTATCTATGGTATGAGTGGAGGTAGATGCTCACCTGGTGTCAGACCGCCCTTGTTTTTCCTGGAATCCTACACTATTGGGATGGCCTCGGGGACTTTGGAGTGTTGTCCAAATTTGTACGATTTTGGACAGTGGAATGGGCTGAATTCCCATGGATCGGGTAGGTACAGTCCTAATGTGTGGCTCCAGGGGCCCCAGCCTGGAGGGTGTGTGGCCCAGGACTTTGAGGACAGAATCTGAAAACACAAACTCAGCTTAGGTTTGGGGACGTAGGTAGGGCAGGCCCAATCTACAATCCATGAGAAGAACTCTTCAGGATATGAAGAAAGAGCGAGTTTGAGGTGCTTGCTCAGGCTTTTGTCTCTGGATTTTATATCAACGATGGCCGTGAACTGTGGGGAGGCCTCATGGGCCATGGACGAATCTTCCTCTGTGTGGATTTGGCCCGGTCCCAATTGTTTTTCGTCAAGCTTTGGGATGGGAGGTCTCCTTTCCGGTTTGTTACCTTAGGTGTCCCAAACAAAGAGGAATTCCAAAGCAGAGCCTTGGGGAAGAGTGAAGGGACAACCCAAATTATAGTTAAAAATTGGGGCCTAGTGGCATGGCAGGCCCAATATGCTCTCTCTTCATCTAGCCACTGAGAGGCCTTACTTGAGTACTGGGCTCAGGCTGAGGGTCAAAATGTGTGTTTGTGACCAATGTGGCCCGTGAGCATGGGCGGGGCCTAATGGGCCGCACTGGTTTCAAATACACTGAACTTTGGACAACATTCCAAGCACAAGCTCTCTTGCCATGGGAAAAGAGTTCTGATTTCTGCATCATTTTCAACCCTGGGCAGTGGTTGGAGATAAGGTCTAGGTTCTAAAGCCTGAAATCCGCAGTTGGGTATAGATGACGACATAAGGCCATGGCGGGTCTGATATGCTCACTGTGCAGTCAGCTGCCTGGGTGTTGGTCAGGAGGTTTGCGCTCAGGTTGTGTCAGAGAGTACATTAGTGGTCAGGGTAGACTATATAATTTGGGTACAGTCGAGTGCCGTGTAGGTTTATGCTCATTTGAGGTGCCTGGGCAGCTCATTAGGCAAGATATTTTTTTTTGAGGGCAGGCAGAGTGCTGCATTGTGGGTCCAGAATTGCCAAACTTGAGGAATTCTAGGTCAGGAGCGTGAGGACAGAAGTCTGAGAATACAAGCTAGACTTGGGCTTCAGGCCGACGGCATGGCAGTTACCCCCTGCAGATCTGAACTAATATCTCAAGTATCTGAAGTATCAGCGAGGATCAGACGATGGCTCAGGTTGGAGTTTCTGTGCATGACTTCCCCTTCATGAACGGAGCAGAATCTCAAGGCCATGGAGGTTTTCCCACGTTGGGAGTTTTGGGATGCCAGCTTTAAGGATTCCTTCTGTGGGACAATTGAGACCTGTTGGGCACCTCCAGGATATCCAATATGGAATGACTCGAGAGCACCGTTCGAGGATGGATGCCAGGGAAGCCTGCCTCGCATTACAATTTTCTCCTAACAACAAGACAGTTGAGATCGGATAGCTCTGCGGGAGCAACCGGGGTGGCTGAGTTGAAATGGACTTTCCTGAGGATTGGGCCTAATGTGTGTTTGTGTCCATGAGGGCCTTGGAATGGGGTGGTGGCACCGGGACCCTGTAGTATTCTCCTAAGCTTTTGACATAGATCCCAAGCACAAGTTTCCTTGTGGAAACGAGATTTGTTCTGATGGGTGCCTCAGGAAACCCCCTATGCTTGTATTGGAATCCAGGCTTTTGAGGAGACATGCCTGTAAACCAAAGCAATGGATCCGATTATGGCCTAGGTTCCTGTCTGGTTCAATCTTCTTCTCTGGGGACATCCATCTATGATATGAGTGGAGGTAGATGCTCAGCTGCTTTCAGACCGCCCTTGTTTGTCCCAGGAGACCTACAATATTGGGATGGCCTCCGGGACTTTGGAGGGATCTCCTGATTTGTACGATTCTGGACAATGGAATGGGCAGAATTCCCATGGATTGGGTAGGCACAGTCTAATGTGTGGCTCCAGGGGTTCCTGCCGGGAGGGTGTGCCCCAGGACTTTGAGGAAAGAAACCTGAAAATACAATCTCGGCTTAGGTTTGGGACGTAGATATGGCAGGCCCAATTTAAAAACCCATGAGAAGAACTCTTCAGGGTATGAAGAAAGAGCGAGTCAGAGGCGCTTGCTCAGGATTTTGTCTATGGATTTTGAATCAACGATGGCCGTGGAAAGTGGGGAGGCCTCATGGGCCATGGACAAATCTTCCTCTCTGTGGATTTGGTCAGGTCAGAATTCTTTTTCATCAGTCTCTGGGATGGGAGGTCTCCTTTCAGGTTTGTTACCTCAGGTGTCCCAACCAAAAAGGAATTCCAAAGCAGAGCGCTGGGGAACAGTGGAGGGACAACCCAAACTATGGTTAAAAATTGTGGCTTGGGACATGGCAGGACCTATATGCTGTCTCTTCATCCAGCCACTGAGAGGCCTTACTTGAGGACTGGGCTCAGGCTGAGGGTCACAATGTGTGTTTGTGACCATAGTGGCCCGCGATCATGGGCGGGGTCTCATGGGCCACACTGGTTTCAACGACACTGAACTTTGGACAACATTCCAAGCACAAGCTCTCTTGCCATGGAGAAAGAGTTCTGATTTCTGCATCATTTTCAACCCTGGGCAGTGGTTGGCGATATGGTGTAGGTTCTGAAGCATGAAAACCGCAAATGGGAATAGATGACGACCTAAGGCCTTGGTGGGTCTGATGTGCTCACTGTGCGGTCAGCTGCCTGGGTGTTGGTCAGGAGGTTCGGGCTCAGGTTGTGTCAGAGAGTGCATTAGTGCTCAGGTTAGACTATATAATTTGGGTATAGTCGAGTGCCGTGTAGGTTTATCCTCATTTGAGGTACCTTGGCAGCTCATTAGGCAAAGTATTTTTTCTAGAGGACAGACAGAGTGCTGCATTGTGGGTTTGGAATTGCCAAACGTGAGGTCTTCTGGGCCAGGAGTGTGAGGACAGAAGTCTGAGAACACAAGCTAGATTGGCCTTCGGCCAGGGCACGGCAGGTACTCCTGCAGATCTGAAACAATATCTCATGCATCTGAAGTCACGGCGAGGATCAGACGTTGGCTCAGATTGGAGTATCGGGTGCATGACTGCCCCTTCATGAACGGAGCGGAATCTCAAGGCCATGGAGGTTTTCCCACTTTGGGAGTTGTGGGATACCCCCTTCAAGTATTCCTTCTGCGGGACAATTGAGACATGTTGGGCAGCTCCAGGACATCCGATATGGAACGAATCCAGAGCACCGTTCAAGGATGGATGCCAGGGAAGCCTGCCTCGCATTCTAATTGTCTCCTAGCAACAAGACACTTGAGATCGGATGGCTCTGCAGGAGCAACCGGGGTGGCTGAGTTGAAATGGACTTTCCTGAGGATGGGGCCTAAAGTTTGTTTGTGTCCATGAGGGCCTTGGAATAGGGCAGTGGCACCGGGACCATGAAGTGTTCTCCTAAGCTTTTGATATAGTTCCCATGCACAAGTTTCCTAGTGGAGACGAGATTTGTTCTGATGGGTGCCTCAGAAAAACCCCTAAGCTGGTCATGGAATCCAGACTTTTGAGGAGACATGCCTGTAAACCAAAGCAATGGATCCGTTTATGTCCTAGGGTCCTGTCTGGTTCAATCTTCTTCTCTGGGGACATCCATCTATGGTATGATTGGAGGGAGATGCTCAGTGGTGTCAGACCGCCCTTGTTTGTCCCCGGAGACCTACATTATTGGGATGGCCTCGAGGAATTTGGAGATTTCTCCTAATTTGTAAGATTTTTGAAAATGGAGTGGGCAGAATTCCTATGTATTTGGTAGGCACAGACCTAATGTGTGGCTCCAGGGGCCCCAGCCTGGAGGTTGTGTGGCTCAGGACTTTGAGGACTGAAGTCAGAATACACAAACTCAGCTTAGGTTTGGGGACGTAGGTATGGCAGGCCCAATATACTAACCATGAGAAGGACTTTTCAGGAAATGAAGAAAGAGCGAGTCTTAGGCGCTTGCTCAGGATTTTGTCTCTGGATTTTGTATCAACGGTGGCCGTGGAATGTGGGGAGACCTCATGGGTCATGGATGAATCTTCTTCTCTGTGGATATGCCCCGGTCCCAATTCTTTTTCGTCAATCTGTGGGATGGGAGGTCTCCTTTCAGGTTTATTACCTCAGGTGTCCGAACAAAAGAGGAATTCCAAAGCAGAGCCTTGGGGAAGAGTGAAGGGACAACCCAAACTAGGGTTAAAAATTGGGGCCTAGGGGCATGGCACGCCCAATATGCTGTCTCTTCATCCAGCCACTGAGAGGACTTACTTGAGGACTCGGCTCAGGCTGAGGGTCACAATGTGTGTTTATGACCAATGTGGCCCGCGAGCATGGGCGGGGCCTCATGGGCCACACTGATTTCAACTACACGGGACTTTGGACAACATGCCAATCACAGGTCTCTTTCCATGGGGAAGGTGTGATTTCTGCATCATTTTCAACCCTGGGCAGTGGTTGGAGATAAGGTCTAGGTTCTGAAGCCTGAAAACCGCAGTTGGGTAGAGATGATGACCTAAGCCCATGGCGGGTCTGATGTGCTCAGTGTGTGGTCAGCTGCCTGGATGTTGATCTGGAGGTTCAGGCTCAGGTTTTGTCAGAGAGTGCATTAGAGCTCAGGTTAGACTATATAATTTGGGTACAGTCGAGTGCCGTGTAGGTTTATCCAAATTTGAGGTGCCTGGGCAGCCTATTAGGAAAGATATTTTATCTAGAGTGCAGGCAGAGTGCTGCATTGTGGGTCCGGAATTGCCAAACTTGCGGTCTTCTTGGCCAGGAGTGTGAGGACAAAAGTTTGAGAACACAAGTTGACTTGGACATCAGGCCGAGGGCACGGCAGGTACCCCCTGCAGATCTGAACCAATATCTCATACATCTGAAGTCACTGCGAGGATCAGACATTGGCTCAGGTTGGAGTTTCTGTGCATGACTGCCCCTTTTTAACGGAGCGGAATCTCAAGGCCATGGAGGTTTTCCCATGTTGGGAGTTGTGGGGTGCCCCCTTCAAGGATTCCTTTTGGGGGACAATTGAGACATGCTGGGCAGCTCCAGGACATCCCATATGGATTAACTCCAGAGCACCGTTGGAAGATGGATGCCAGGGAAGCCAGCCTCGCATTCCAATTGTCTCCTAGCAACAATACATTTGAGATCGGATGACTCTGCGGGAGCAACCGGGGTGGCTTAGTTGAAATAGACTTTCCTGAGAATGGGGCCTAATGTGTGTTTGTGTCCATGAGGGCCTTGGAATGGGGCGGTGGCACCGGGACCCTGAAGTATTCTCCTAAGCTTTTGACATAGATCCCATGCACAAGTTTCGTTGTGGAGACGAGATTTGTTCTGATGGGTGCCTCAGCAAACCACTTATGCTTGTATTGGAATCCAGGATTTTGAGGAGACATGCCTGTAAACCAAAGCAATGGATCCGATTATGGCCTAGCGTACTGTCTGGTTCAATCTTCTTCTCTGGGTATATCCATCTATGGTATGAGTGGAGGTAGGTGCTCAGCTGGTATCACACCGCCCTTGTTTTTCCCCGGAGACCTACACAATTGAGATGGCCTCGGAATTTGGAGGTTTCTCCTAATTTGTACGATTTTGGAAAATGGAATGGGCAGAATTCTCATGGATTGGGTAGGCACAGTCCTATTTGTGGCTCCAGGGGCCCCAGCCTGTAGGGGTGTGGCTCATGACTTTGAGGACAGAAGTCTGAAAACACAAACTCAGCTTAAGCATGGGGACGTAGGTATGGCAGGCCCTATCTACAAACCATGAGAAGAACTCTTCAAGAAATGAAGAAAGATAGAGTCTGAGGCCCTTGCTCAGGCTTTTGTCTCTGGATTTTGATTCAACAAATGCCGTGGTATGTGTGGAGGCCTCATGCGCCATGGATGAATCTTCCTCTCTGTGGATTTGGCCAGGTCCCATTTGTTTTCTGTCAATCTGTGGGATGGATGTCTCCTTTCGGGTTTGTTATCTCACGTGTCCCAAACAAAGAAGAATTCCAAAGCAGAGCCCTGGGGAAGAGTGAAGGGACAACCCAAACTATGGTTAAAAATTGGAGCCTAGGGGCATGTCAGGCCCAATTGCTTTCTCTTCATCCAGACACTGAGAGGCCTTACTTGAGGACTCGGCTCAGGCTGAGGGCCACAATGTGTGTTTGTGACCAATTTGGCCTGTGAGCATGGGCGGGGCCTCATGGGCCACACTGGTTTCAACTACACTGAACTTTGGACAACATGCCAATCACAAGGTCTCTTGCCATGGGGAAGGAGTTCTGATTTCTGCAACATTTTCAACCCTGGGCAGTGTTTCGAGATAAGGTCTAGTTCTGAAGCCTGAAAACCGCAATTGGGATGAGATGATGACCTAGGCCATGGCGGGTCTGATGTGCTCACAGTGCGGTCAGCTGGCTGGGTGTTGGTCAGGAGGTTTGGGCTCAGTTTGTGTCAGAGAGTGCATTAGAGCTCAGGTTAAACTATATAATTTGGGTACAGTCGAGTGCCGTGTATGATTATCCTCATTGATGTGCCTGGGCAGCTCATTAGGCAAGATATTTTTTCTAGAGGGCAGGAAGAGTACTGTATTGTGGGTCCGGAATTGCCAAACTTGAGGGCTTCTGGGCCAGGAGGGTGAGGACAGAATCTGAGAACACAAGCTAGACTTGGGCTTCGGGCCGAGGGCACGGCAGGTACCCCTTGCAGATCTGAACCAATATCTCATGCATCTGAAGTCACGGCGAGGATTAGACGTTGGCTCAGGTTGGAGTTTGTGTGCAGGATTGCCCCTTCTTGAACGGAGCAAAATCTCAAGTCTATGAAGGTTTTCCCACGTTGGGAGTTGTGGGATGCCCCCTTCAAGGATTCCTTCTGCTGGACAATTGACACCTGTTGGGCAGGTCCAGGACATCCCATATGGAATGACTCCAGAGCACCCTTGGAGGATGGATGCCAGGGAAGCCGCCTTGCATTCCAATTGTCTCCTAGCAACAAGACAGTTGAGATCGGATGGCTATGTGGGAGCAACCGGGGTGGCTGAGTTGAAATGGACTTTCCTGAGGATGGGGCCTAATGTGTGTTTGTGTCCATGATGGCCTTGGAATGGGGCGGTTGATTCGGGACCCTGAAGTATTCTCCTAAGCTTTTACATAGCTCCCAAGCACAGGTTTCCTTGTGGAGACGGGATTTGTTCTGATGGGTGCCTCAGTAAACCCCCTATGCTGGGTTGGAATCCAGGCTTTGAGGAGACATGCCTGTAAACCAAAGCAATGGATGCGATTATGGCCTAGGGTCCTGTCTGGTTCAATCTTCTTCTCAGGGGATATCCATCTATGGAATGAGTGGAGGTAGATGCTCACCTGGTGTCAGACCGCACTTGTTTGTCCCCGGAGACCTACACTATTGGGATGGCCTCGGGTACTTTGGAGAGTTCTCCTAATTTCTACGAATTTGGAAAATGGAGTAGGCAGAATTCCCATGTATTTGGTAGTCACAGTCCTAATGTGTGGCTCCAGGGGCCCCAGCCTGGAGGGTGTTTGGCCCAGGACTTTGAGGACAGAAGTCTGAAAACACAAACTCAGCTTAGGTTTGGGGACGTAGGAATGGCAGGCCCAACCTACAAACCATGAGAAGAACTCTTCAGGATATGAAGAAAGAGCGAGTCTGAGGCACTTGCTCAGGCTTTTGTATCTGTATTTTGTATCAACGATGGCCGTGGAATGTGGGGAGGCCTCATGGGCCATGGACGAATCTTCCTCTCTGTGGTTTTGGCCCGGTCCCAATTGTTTTTCGTCAATCTGTGGGATGGGAGGTCTCCTTTCAGGTTTATTACCTCAAGTGTCCGAACAAAAGAGGAATTCCAAAGCAGAGACCTGGGGAAGAGTGAAGGGACAACCCAAACTATGGTTAAAAATTGGGGCCTAGGGGCATGGCACGCCCAATAAGCTGTCTCTTCATCCGCCACTGAGAGGCCTTACTTGAGGACTCGGCTCAGGCTAAGGGTCACAATGTGTGTTTGTGACCAATGTGGCCCGCGAGCATGGGCGGGGCCTCATGGGCCACACTAATTTCAACTACACGGGACTTTGGACAACATGCCAATCACAAGGTCTCTTTCCATGGGAAAGGTGTGATTTCTGCATCATTTTCAACCCTGGGCAGTGATTGGAGATAAGGACTAGGTTCTGAAGCCTGAAAACCGCAGTTGGGTAGAGATGATGACCTAAGGCCATGGCGGCTCTGATGTGCTCAGTTTGTGGTCAGCTGCCTGGATGTTGATCTGGAGGTTCAGGCTCAGGTTGTGTCAGAGAGTGCATTAGAGCTCAGGTTAGACTATATAATTTGGGTACAGTCGAGTGCCGTGTAGGTTTATCCACATTTGAGGTGCCTGGGCAGCTCATTAGGCAAGATATTTTTTCTAGAGTGCAGGCAGAGTGCTGCATTGTGGGTCCGGAATTGCCAAACTTGCGGTCTTCTCGGCCAGGAGTGTGAGGACAAAAGATTGAGAACACAAGTTGACTTGGACATCAGGCCGAGGGCGCGGCAGGTACCCCCTGCAGATCTGAACCAATATCTCATACATCTGAAGTCACGGCGAGGATCAGACGTTGGCTCAGGTTGGAGTTTCTGTGCATGACTGCCCCTTCATGAACGGAGCGGAATCTCAAGGCCATGGAGTTTTTCCCATGTTGGGAGTTATGGGATGCCCCCTTCAAGGATTCCTTCTGGGGACAATTGAGACATGTTGGGCAGCTCCAGGACATCCCATATGGATTAACTCCAGAGCACCGTTGGAAGATGGATGCCAGGGAAGCCCGCCTCGCATTCCAATTGTCTCCTAGCAACAATACATTTGAGATCGGATGACTCTGCGGGAGCAACCTGGGTGGCTTAGTTGAAATAGACTTTCCTGAGAATGGGGCCTAATGTGTGTTTGTGTCCATGAGGGCCTTGGAATGGGGCGGTGGCACCGGGACCCTGTAGTATTCTCCTAAGCTTTTGACATAGATCCCATGCACAAGTTTCCTTGTGGAGACGAGATTTGTTCTGATGGGTGCCTCAGCAAACAACTTATGCTTGTATTGGAATCCAGGCTTTTGAGGAGACATGCCTGTAAACCAAAGCAATGGATCTGATTATGGCCTAGCGTACTGTCTGGTTCAATCTTCTTCTCTGGGGACATCCATGTATGGTATGAGTGGAGGTAGATGCTCACCTGGTGTCAGACCGCCCTTGTTTGTCCCCGGAAACCTACACTATTGGGATGGCCTCGGGGACTTTGGAGAGTTCTCCTAATTTGTACGATTTTGGAAAATGGAAGGGAAGAATTCCCATGGATTGAGTAGGCACAGTCCTAATGGGTGGCTCCAGGGGACCCATCCTGGAAGGTGTGTGGCAAAGGACTTTGAGGACAGTATTCTAAAAACACAAACTCAGCTCAGGTTTGGGGACGTAGGTATGCAGGCCCAATCTACAAACCATGAGAAGAACTCTTCAGGATATGAAGAAAGAGCGAGTCTGAGGCGCTTGCTCAGGTTTTGCCTCTGCATTTTATATCAACGATGGCCGTGGAATGTGGGGAGGCCTCATGGGCCATGAACGAATCTTCCTCTCTGTGGATTTGGCCCGGTCCCAATTGTTTTTCGTCAATCTGTGGGATGCGAGGTTTCCTTTCCTGTTTATTAACTCAGGTGTCCGAACAAAAGAGGAATTCCAAAGCAGAGCCTTGGGAAAGAGTGAAGGGACAACCCAAACTATGGTTAAAAATTGGGGACTAGGGGCATGGCAGGCCCAATATGCTGTCTCTTCATCCAGCCACTGAGAGGCCTGACTTGAGGACTGGGCTCATGCTGAGGGTCACAATGTGAGTTTGTGACCAATATGGCCTGCGAGCATGGGCGGGGCCTTATGGGCCACACTGGTTTCAACTACACTGGATTTGGACAACATGCCAATCACAAGGTCTCTTGCCATGGGGAAGGTGTTCTGATTTCTGCATCATTTTCAACCCTGGGCAGTGGTTGGAGATAAGGTCTAGGTTCTGAAGCCTGAAAAATCGCAGTTGGGAAGAGATGACGACCTAAGGCCATGGTGGGTCTCATACGCTCAGTGTGCATTCATCTGCCTGGGTTTTGGTCAGGAGGTTCTAGCTCAGGGTGTGTCAGACAGTGCATTAGTGACCAGGTTAGACTATATAATTTGGGTACAGTCGAGTGCCGTGTAGGTTTATCCCCCTTTTAGGTTCCTGGGCAGCTCATTAGGCAAGATGTTTTTTCTAGAGGGCAGGCAGAGTGCTGCATTGTGGGTCCGGAATTGCCAAACTTGAGAGCTTCTGGGCCAGGAGTGTGAGGACAGAAGTCTGAGAACACAAGCTAGACTTGGGCTTCAGGCCGAGGGCACGGCATGTACCCCCTGCAGATCGGAACCAATATCTCAAGCATCTGAAGCCAAGGCGAGGATCAGACGTTGGCTCAGGTTGGAGTTTCTGTGCATGCCTGCCCCTTCATGAACGGAGAGGAATCTCAAGGCCATGGAGGTTTTCCCACGTTGGGAGTTTATGGATGCCCTGTTCAAGGATTCCTTCTGTGGGACAATTGAGACCTGTTGGGCAGCTCCAGGACATCCCATATGGAATGACTCCAGAGCACCGTTGGAGGATGGATGCCAGGGAAGCCCGCCTCGCATTACAATTGTCTCCTAGCAACAATAGCGTTGAGATCGGTGGCTCTGTGGGATCAACCGAGGTGGCTGAGTTGAAATGGATTTTCCTGAGGATGGGGCCTAATGTGTGTTGTGTTCATGAGGGCCTTGGATTAGGGCGGTGGCACCGGGACCCTGAAGTATTCTACTAAGCTTTTGACATAGCTCCCATGCAAAAGTTTCCTTGTGGAGACGAGATTTTTTCTGATGGGTGCCTCAGGAAACCCCTTATGCTGGTATTGGAATCCAGGCTTTTGAGGACACATGCCTGTAAACCAAAGCAATGGACCCGATTATGGCCGAGGGTCCTGTCTGGTTCAATCTTCTTCTCTGGGGTTCTCCATCTATGGAATGAGTGGAGGTAGATGATCACCTGGTGTCAGACCGGCCTGTTTGTCCCCGGAGACATACACTATTGGGAGGGCCTCGGGGACTTTGGAGGGTTCTCCTAATTTGTACGATTTGGGACAATGGAATGGGCAGAATTCCCATGGATTGGGTAGGCCCAGTACTAATGTGTGGCTCCTGGCGCCCCAGCCTCGAGGGTGTGTGGCCCAGTACTTTGAGGACAGAAGATTGAAAACAGAAACTCAGCTTAGGTTTGGGGACGTAGGTATGGCAGGCGTAATCTACAAACCATGAGAAGAACTCTTCAGGATATGAAGAAAGAGCGAGTATGAGGTACTTGCTCAGGCTTTTGTCTTTGGATTTTGTATCAATGATGGCCGTGGAATTTGGGGAGGCCTCATGGCCCATGGACGAATCTTCCTCTCTGTGGATTTGGCCCAGTCCCAATTGTTTTTCGTCAATCTGTGGAATGGGAGGTCTCCTTTCAGGTTTATTACCTCAGGTGTCCGAACATAAGAGGAATTCCAAAACAGAGCGCTGGGGAAGAGTGAAGGGACAACCCAAACTATGTTTAAAAATTGGGGCCTAGGGGCATGGCACGCCCAATATGCTGTCTCTTCATCCAGCCACTGAGAGGCCGTACTTGAGGACTGGGCTCAGGCTGAGGGTCACAATGTGTGTTTGTGACCAATGTGGTTTTGCGAGCATGGGCGGGGCCTCATGGGCCACACTGGTTTCAACTACACTGGACTTTGGACAACTTGCCAATCACAAGGTCTCTAACCATGGGAAGGGTGTTCTGATTTCTGCATCATTTTCAACCATGGGCCGTGGTTGGAGATAAGGCCTAGGTTCTGAAGCCCGAAAAACCGCTGTTGGGAAGAGATGACCACCTAAGGCCATGGCGGGTCTGATAGGCTCACTGTGTGGTCAGCTGCCTGGGTGTTGGTCAGGAGGTTCTGGCTCAGGTTGTGTCAGACAGTGAATTAGTGCCCAGGTTAGACTATATAATTTGGGTACATTCGAGTGCCTTGTAGGTTTATCCTCATTTGAGGTGTCCAGGCAGCTCATTAGGGAAGATATTTTTTCTAGAGGGCAGGCAGAGTGCTGCATTGTGGGTCCGGAATTGCCAAACTTGAGGGCTTCTGGGCCAGGAGTGTGAGGACAGAAGTCTGAGAACACAAGCTCGACTTGGGCTTCTGGCCGAGGGCACTGCAGGTACCCCCTGCAGATCTGAACCAATATCTCAAGCATCTGAAATCACGGCGAGTATCAGACGTTGGCTCAGGTTGGAGTTTCTGTGCATGACTATCCTTCATGAACGGAGCGGAATCTCAAGGGCCTGGAGGTTTTCCCACGTTGGGAGTTGTGGGATGCCCCCTTCAAGGATTCCTTCTGCGGGACAATTGAGAACTGTCGGGCAGCTCCAGGACATCCCATATGGAATGACTGCAGAGCACAGTTGGAGGATGGATGCCAGGGAAGCCTGCCTCGCATTCCAATTGTCTCCTAGCAACAAGACAGTTGAAATCGGATGGCTCTGCGGGAGCAACCAGGGTGGCTGAGTTGAAATGGACTTTCCTGAGGATGGGGCCTAATGTGTGTTTGTGTCCATTAGGGCCTTGGAATGGGGCGGTGGCACCGGGACCCTAAATATTCTCCTAAGCTTTTGACATAGTTCCCATGCAGAAGTTTCCTTGTGGAGACTAGATTTGTTTTGATGGGTGCCTCCGGAAACCCCTTATGCTCGTATTGGATACCAGGCTTTTGAGGAGACATGCCTGTAACCAAAGCAATGGATCCAATTATGGCCTACGGTCCTGTCTGGTTCAATCTTCTTCTCTGGGGATATCCATCTATGGAATGAGTGGAGGTAGATGCTCACCTGTTGTCAGACCACCCTTGTTTGTCCCCGGAGTCCTACACTATTGGGATGGCCCCTGGGACTTTGGAGAGTTCTCCTAATTGTACGATTTTGGACAATGGAATGGGCAGAATTCCCATAGATTGGGTAGGCACAGTCCTAATGTGTGGCTCCAGGGGCCCCAGCCTGGAGGGTTTTTGGCCCAGGACTTTGAGGACAGAAGTCTGAAAACACAAACTCAGCTTAGGTTTGGGGACGTAGGAATGGCAGGCCCAATCTACAAACCATGAGAAGAACTCTTCAGGATATGAAGAAAGAGCGAGTCTGAGGCACTTGCTCAGGCTTTTGTATCTGTATTTTGTATCAACGATGGTCGTGGAATGTGGGGAGGCTCATGGGCCATGGACGAATCTTCCTCTCTGTGGTTTTAGCCCGGTCCCAATTGTTTTTCGTCAATCTGTGGGATGGGAGGTCTCCTTTCAGGTTTATTACCTCAAGTGTCCGAACAAAAGAGGAATTCCAAAGGAGAGACCTGGGGAAGAGTGAAGGGACAACCCAAACTATGGTTAAATATTCGGGCCTAAGGGCATGGCACGCCCAATATGCTGTCTCTTTATCCAGCCACTGAGAGGCCTTACTTGAGGACTCGGCTCAGGCTGAGGGTCACAATGTGTGTTTGTGACCAATGTGGCCCGCGAGCATGGGCGGGGCCTCATGGGCCACACTAATTTCAACTACACGGGACTTTGGACAACATGCCAATCACAAGGTCTCTTTCCATGGGGAAGGTGTGATTTCTGCATCATTTTCAACCCTGGGCAATGATTGGAGATAAGGACTAGGTTCTGAAGCCTGAAAACCGCAGTTGGGTAGAGATGATGACCTAAGGCCATGGCGGCTCTGATGTGCTCAGTGTGTGGTCAGCTGCCTGGATGTTGATCTGGAGGTTCAGGCTCAGGTTGTGTCAGAGAGTGCATTAGAGCTCAGGTTAGACTATATAATTTGGGTACAGTCGAGTGCCGTGTAGGTTTATCCACATTTGAGGTGCCTGGGCAGCTCATTAGGCAAGATATTTTTTCTAGAGTGCAGGCAGAGTGCTGCATTGTGGGTCCGGAATTGCCAAACTTGCGGTCTTCTCGGCCAGGAGTGTGAGGATAAAAGTTTGAGAACACAAGTTGACTTGGACATCAGGCCGAGGGCGCGACACGTACCCCCTGCAGATCTGAACCAATATCTCATACATCTGAAGTCACGGCGAGGATCAGACGTTGGCTCAGGTTGGAGTTTCTGTGCATGACTGCCCCTTCATGAACGGAGCGGAATCTCAAGGCCATGGAGTTTTTCCCATGTTGGGAGTTATGGGATGCCCCCTTCAAGGATTCCTTCTGGGGACAATTGAGACATGTTGGGCAGCTCCAGGACATCCCATATGGATTAACTCCAGAGCACCGTTGGAAGATGGATGCCAGGGAAGCCCGCCTAGCATTCCAATTGTCTCCTAGCAACAATACATTTGAGATCGGATGACTCTGCGGGAGCAACCTGGGTGGCTTAGTTGAAATAGACTTTCCTGAGAATGGGGCCTAATGTGTGTTTGTGTCCATGAGGGCCTTGGAATGGGGCGGTGGCACCGGGACCCTGTAGTATTCTCCTAAGCTTTTGACATAGATCCCATGCACAAGTTTCCTTGTGGAGACGAGATTTGTTCTGATGGGTGCCTCAGCAAACCATTTATGCTTGTATTGGAATCCAGGCTTTTGAGGAGACATGCCTGTAAACCAAAGCAATAGATCTGATTATGGCCTAGCGTACTGTCTGGTTCAATCTTCTTCTCTGGGGACATCCATGTATGGTATGAGTGGAGGTAGATGCTCACCTGGTGTCAGACCGCCCTTGTTTGTCCCCGGAAACCTACACTATTTGATGGCCTCGGGGACTTTGGAGAGTTCTCCTAATTTTTACGATTTTGGACAATGGATGGGAAGAATTCTTATGGATTGAGAGGGCACAGTCCTAATGGGTGGCTCCAGGGGACCCAGCCTGGAAGGTGTGTGGCAAAGGACTTTGAGGACAGTATTCTAAAAACACAAACTCAGCTCAGGTTTGGGGACGTAGGTATGCAGGCCCAATCTACAAACCATGAGAAGAACTCTTCAGGATATGAAGAAAGAGCGAGTCTGAGGCACTTGATCAGGTTTTGCCTCTGCATTTTATATCAACGATGGCCGTGGAATGTGGGGAGGCCTCATGGGCCATGGACGAATCTTCCTCTCTGTGGATTTGGCCCGGTCCCAATTGTTTTTCTTCAATCTGTGGGATGGGAGGTCTCCTTTCCTGTTTATTAACTCAGGAGTCCGAACGAAAGAGGAATTCCAAAGCAGAGCCTTGGGAAAGAGTGAAGGGACAACCCAAACTATGGTTAAAAATTGGGGATTAGGGGCATGGCAGGCCCAATATGCTGTCTCTTCATCCAGCCACTGAGAGGCCTGACTTGAGGACTGGGCTCATGCTGAGGGTCACAATGTGAGTTTGTGACCAATATGGCCTGCGAGCATGGGCGGGGCCTTATGGGCCACACTGGTTTCAACTACACTGGATTTGGACAACATGCCAATCACAAGGTCTCTTGCCATGGGGAAGGTGTTCTGATTTCTGCATCATTTTCAACCCTGGGCAGTGGTTGGAGATAAGGTCTAGGTTCTGAAGCCTGAAAAATCGCAGTTGGGAAGAGATGACGACCTAAGGCCATGGTGGGTCTCATACGCTCAGTGTGCATTCATCTGCCTGGGTTTTGGTCAGGAGGTTCTAGCTCAGGGTGTGTCAGACAGTGCATTAGTGACCAGGTTAGACTATATAATTTGGGTACAGTCGAGTGCCGTGTAGGTTTATCCCCCTTTTAGGTTCCTGGGCAGCTCATTAGGCAAGATGTTTTTTCTAGAGGGCAGGCAGAGTGCTGCATTGTGGGTCCGGAATTGCCAAACTTGAGAGCTTCTGGGCCAGGAGTGTGAGGACAGAAGTCTGAGAACACAAGCTAGACTTGGGCTTCAGGCCGAGGGCACGGCATGTACCCCCTGCAGATCGGATCCAATATCTCAAGCATCTGAAGCCAAGGCGAGGATCAGACGTTGGCTCAGGTTGGAGTTTCTGTGCATGCCTGCCCCTTCATGAACGGAGAGGAATCTCAAGGCCATGGAGGTTTTCCCACGTTGGGAGTTTATGGATGCCCTGTTCAAGGATTCCTTCTGTGGGACAATTGAGACCTGTTGGGCAGCTCCAGGACATCCCATATGGAATGACTCCAGAGCACCGTTGGAGGATGGATGCCAGGGAAGCCCGCCTCGCATTACAATTGTCTCCTAGCAACAATAGCGTTGAGATCGGTGGCTCTGTGGGAGCAACTGAGGTGGCTGAGTTGAAATGGATTTTCCTGAGGATGGGGCCTAATGTGTGTTGTGTCCATGAGGGCCTTGGATTAGGGCGGTGGCACCGGGACCCTGAAGTATTCTACTAAGCTTTTGACATAGCTCCCATGCAAAAGTTTCCTTGTGGAGACGAGATTTTTTCTGATGGGTGCCTCAGGAAACCCCTTATGCTGGTATTGGAATCCAGGCTTTTGAGGACACATGCCTGTAAACCAAAGCAATGGACCCGATTATGGCCTAGGGTCCTGTCTGGTTCAATCTTCTTCTCTGGGGTTCTCCATCTATGGAATGAGTGGAGGTAGATGATCACCTGGTGTCAGACCGGCCTGTTTGTCCCCGGAGACATACATTATCGGGAGGGCCTCGGGGTCTTTGGAGGGTTCTCCTAATTTGTACGATTTGGGACAATGGAATGGGCAGAATTCCCATGGATTGGGTAGGCCCAGTACTAATGTGTGGCTCCTGGCGCCCCAGCCTCGAGGGTGTGTGGCCCAGGACTTTGAGGACAGAAGATTGAAAACAGAAACTCAGCTTAGGTTTGGGGACGTAGGTATGGCAGGCGTAATCTACAAACCAAGAGAAGAACTCTTCAGGATATGAAGAAAGAGCGAGTCTGAGGTACTTGCTCAGGCTTTTGTCTTTGGATTTTGTATCAATGATGGCCGTGGAATTTGGGGAGGCCTCATGGCCCATGGACGAATCTTCCTCTCTGTGGATTTGGCCCAGTCCCAATTGTTTTTCGTCAATCTGTGGAATGGGAGGTCTCCCTTCAGGTTTATTACCTCAGGTGTCCGAACATAAGAGGAATTCCAAAACAGAGCGCTGGGGAAGAGTGAAGGGACAACCCAAACTATGTTTAAAAATTGGGGCCTAGGGGCATGGCACGCCCAATATGCTGTCTCTTCATCCAGCCACTGAGAGGCCGTACTTGAGTACTGGGCTCAGGTGAGGGTCACAATGTGTGTTTGGGACCAATGTGGTTTTGCGAGCATGGGCGGGGCCTCATGGGCCACACTGGTTTCAACTACACTGGACTTTGGACAACTTGCCAATCACAAGGTCTCTAACCATGGAAAGGGTGTTCTGATTTCTGCATCATTTTCAACCATGGGCCGTGGTTGGAGATAAGGCCTAGGTTCTGAAGCCCGAAAAACCGCTGTTGGGAAGAGATGACCACCTAAGGCCATGGCGGGTCTGATAGGCTCACTGTGTGGTCAGCTGCCTGGGTGTTGGTCAGGAGGTTCTGGCTCAGGTTGTGTCAGACAGTGAATTAGTGCCCAGGTTAGACTATATAATTTGGGTACATTCGAGTGCCTTGTAGGTTTATCCTCATTTGGGGTGTCCAGGCAGCTCATTAGGGAAGATATTTTTTCTAGAGGGCAGGCAGAGTGCTGCATTGTGGGTCCGGAATTGCCAAACTTGAGGGCTTCTGGGCCAGGAGTGTGAGGACAGAAGTCTGAGAACACAAGCTCGACTTGGGCTTCTGGCCGAGGGCACTGCAGGTACCCCCTGCAGATCTGAACCAATATCTCAAGCATCTGAAATTACGGCGAGTATCAGACGTTGGCTCAGGTTGGAGTTTCTGTGCATGACTATCCTTCATGAACGGAGCGGAATCTCAAGGGCCTGGAGGTTTTCCCACGTTGGGAGTTGTGGGATGCCCCCTTCAAGGATTCCTTCTGCGGGACAATTGAGACCTGTCGGGCAGCTCCAGGACAT
Source organism: Mustela nivalis (assembly GCF_964662115.1). Lineage (NCBI taxonomy): Eukaryota > Metazoa > Chordata > Mammalia > Carnivora > Mustelidae > Mustela > Mustela nivalis. The sequence goes on from NW_028136215.1 coordinate 232,904, forward strand.
CCCATATGGAATGACTGCAGAGCACAGTTGGAGGATGGATGCCAGGGAAGCCTGCCTCGCATTCCAATTGTCTCCTAGCAACAAGACAGTTGAAATCGAATGGCTCTGCGGGAGCAACCGGGGTGGCTGAGTTGAAATGGACTTTCCTGAGGATGGGGCCTAATGTGTGTTTGTGTCCATTAGGGCCTTGGAATGGGGTGGTGGTTCCGGGACCCTAAGTATTCTCCTAAGGTTTAGATATAGCTCCCATGCACAAGTTTCCTTGTGGAGACTAGATTTGTTTTGATGGGTGCCTCCGGAAACCCCTTATGCTCGTATTGGATACCAGGCTTTTGAGGAGACATGCCTGCAAACCAAAGCAATGGATCCAATTATGGCCTAGGGTCCTGTCTGGTTCAATCTTCTTCTCTGGGGATATCCATCTATGGAATGAGTGGAGGTAGATGCTCACCTGTTGTCAGACCACCCTTGTTTGTCCCCGGAGTCCTACACTATTGGGATGGCCCCTGGGACTTTGGAGAGTTCTCATAATTGTACGATTTTGGACAATGGAATGGGCAGAATTCCCATAGATTGGGTAGGCACAGTACTAATGTGTGGCTCCAGGGGCCCCAGCCTGGAGGGTGTTTGGCCCAGGACTTTGAGGACAGAAGTCTGAAAACACAAACTCAGCTTAGGTTTGGGGACGTAGGAATGGCAGGCCCAATCTACAAACCATGAGAAGACTCTTCAGGATATGAAGAAAGAGCGAGTCTGAGGCACTTGCTCAGGATTTGTATCTGTATTTTGTATCAACGATGGCCGTGGAATGTGGGGAGGCCTCATGGGCCATGGACGAATCTTCCTCTCTGTGGTTTTGGCCCGGGCCCAATTGTTTTTCGTCAATCTGTGGGATGGGAGGTCTCCTTTCAGGTTTATTACCTCAAGTGTCCGAACAAAAGAGGAATTCCAAAGCAGAGACCTGGGGAAGAGTGAAGGGACAAACCAAACTATGGTTAAAATTTGGGGCCTAGGGGCATGGCACGCCCAATATGCTGTCTCTTCATCCAGCCACTGAGTGCCCTTACTTGAGGACACGGCTCAGGCTGAGGGTCACAATGTGTGTTTGTGACCAATGTGGCCCGCGAGCATGGGCGGGGCCTCATGGGCCACACTAATTTCAACTACACGTGACTTTGGACAACATGCCAATCGCAAGGTCCTTTTCCATGGGGAAGGTGTGATTTCTGCATCATTTTCAACCCTGGGCAGTGATTGGAGATAAGGACTAGGTTCTGAAGCCTGAAAACCGCAGTTGGGTAGAGATGATGACCTAAGGCCATGGCGGCTCTGATGTGCTCAGTGTGTGGTCAGCTGCCTGGATGTTGATCTGGAGGTTCAGGCTCAGTTTGTGTCAGAGAGTGCATTAGAGCTCAGGTTAGACTATATAATTTGGGTACAGTCGAGTGCCGTGTAGGTTTATCCACATTTGAGGTGCCTGGGCAGCTCATTAGGCAAGATATTTTTTCTAGAGTGCAGGCAGAGTGCTGCATTGTGGGTCCGGAATTGCCAAACTTGTGGTCTTCTCGGCCAGGAGTGTGAGGACAAAAGTTTGAGAACACAAGTTGACTTGGACATCAGGCCGAGGGCGCGGCAGGTACCCCCTGCAGATCTGAACCAATATCTCATACATCTGAAGTCACGGCGAGGATCAGACGTTGGCTCAGGTTGGAGTTTCTGTGCATGACTGCCCCTTCATGAACGGAGCAGAATCTCAAGGCCATGGAGTTTTTCCCATGTTGGGAGTTATGGGATGCCCCCTTCAAGGATTCCTTCTGGGGACAATTGAGACATGTTGGGCAGCTCCAGGACATCCCATATGGATTAACTCCAGAGCACCGTTGGAAGATGGATGCCAGGGAAGCCCGCCTCGCATTCCAATTGTCTCCTAGCAACAATACATTTGAGATCGGATGACTCTGCGGGAGCAACCTGGGTGGCTTAGTTGAAATAGACTTTCCTGAGAATGGTGCCTAATGTGTGTTTGTGTCCATGAGGGCCTTGGAATGGGGCGGTGGCACCGGGACCCTGTAGTATTCTCCTAAGCTTTTGACATAGATCCCATGCACAAGTTTCCTTGTGGAGACGAGATTTGTTCTGATGGGTGCCTCAGCAAACCATTTATGCTTGTATTGGAATCCAGGCTTTTGAGGAGACATGCCTGTAAACCAAAGCAATGGATCTGATTATGGCCTAGCGTACTGTCTGGTTCAATCTTCTTCTCTGGGGACATCCATGTATGGTATGAGTGGAGGTAGATGCTCACCTGGTGTCAGACCGCCCTTGTTTGTCCCCGGAAACCTACACTATTGGGATGGCCTCAGGGACTTTGGAGAGTTCTCCTAATTTGTACCATTTTGGACAATGGATGGGAAGAATTCCCATGGATTGAGTAGGCACAGTCCTAATGGGTGGCTCCAGGGGACCCAGCCTGGAGGGTGTGTGGCAAAGGATTGAGGACAGTATTCTAAAAACACAAACTCAGCTCAGGTTTGGGGACGTAGGTATGCAGGCCCAATCTACAAACCATGAGAAGAACTCTTCAGGATATGAAGAAAGAGCGAGTCTGAGGCACTTGATCAGGTTTTGCCTCTGCATTTTATATCAACGATGGCCGTGGAATGTGGGGAGGCCTCATGGGCCATGGACGAATCTTCCTCTCTGTGGATTTGGCCCGGTCCCAATTGTTTTTCGTCAATCTGTGGGATGGGAGGTCTCCTTTCCTGTTTATTAACTCAGGTGTCCAAACAAAAGAGGAATTCCAAAGCAGAGCCTTGGGAAAGAGTGAAGGGACAACCCAAACTATGGTTAAAAATTGGGGACTAGGGGCATTGCAGGCCCAATATGCTGTCTCTTCATCCAGCCACTGAGAGGCCTGACTTGAGGACTGGGCTCATGCTGAGGGTCACAATGTGAGTTTGTGACCAATATGGCCTGCGAGCATGGGCGGGGCCTTATGGGCCACACTGGTTTCAACTACACTGGATTTGGACAACATGCCAATCACAAGGTCTCTTGCCATGGGGAAGGTGTTCTGATTTCTGCATCATTTTCAACCCTGGGCAGTGGTTGGAGATAAGGTCTAGGTTCTGAAGCCTGAAAAATCGCAGTTGGGAAGAGATGACGACCTAAGGCCATGGTGGGTCTCATACGCTCAGTGTGCATTCATCTGCCTGGGTTTTGGTCAGGAGGTTCTAGCTCAGGGTGTGTCAGACAGTGCATTAGTGACCAGGTTAGACAATATAATTTGGGTACAGTCGAGTGCCGTGTAGGTTTATCCCCCTTTTAGGTTCCTGGGCAGCTCATTAGGCAAGATGTTTTTTCTAGAGGGCAGGCAGAGTGCTGCATTGTGGGTCCGGAATTGCCAAACTTGAGAGCTTCTGGGCCAGGAGTGTGAGGACAGAAGTCTGAGAACACAAGCTAGACTTGGGCTTCAGGCCGAGGGCACGGCATGTACCCCCTGCAGATCGGAACCAATATCTCAAGCATCTGAAGCCAAGGCGAGGATCAGACGTTGGCTCAGGTTGGAGTTTCTGTGCATGCCTACCCCTTCATGAACGGAGAGGAATCTCAAGGCCATGGAGGTTTTCCCACGTTGGGAGTTTATGGATGCCCTGTTCAAGGATTCCTTCTGTGGGACAATTGAGACCTGTTGGGCAGCTCCAGGACATCCCATATGGAATGACTCCAGAGCACCGTTGGAGGATGGATGCCAGGGAAGCCCACCTCGCATTACAATTGTCTCCTAGCAACAATAGAGTTGAGATCGGTGTCTCTGTGGGAGCAACTGAGGTGGCTGAGTTGAAATGGATTTTCCTGAGAATGGGGCCTAATGTGTGTTGTGTCCATGAGGGCCTTGGATTAGGGCGGTGGCACCGGGACCCGGAAGTATTCTCCTAAGCTTTTGACATAGCTCCCATGCAAAAGTTTCCTTGTGGAGACGAGATTTTTTCTGATGGGTGCCTCAGGAAACCCCTTATGCTGGTATTGGAATCCAGGCTTTTGAGGACACATGCCTGTAAACCAAAGCAATGGACCCGATTATGGCCTAGGGTCCTGTCTGGTTCAATCTTCTTCTCTGGGGTTCTCCATCCATGGAATGAGTGGAGGTAGATGATCACCTGGTGTCAGACCGGCCTGTTTGTCCTTGGAGACATACATTATTGGGAGGGCCTCGGGGACTTTGGAGGATTCTCCTAATTTGTACGATTTGGGACAATGGAATGGGCAGAATTCCCATGGATTGGGTAGGCCCAGTACTAATGTGTGGCTCCTGGCGCCCCAGCCTCGAGGGTGTGTGGCCCAGGACTTTGAGGACAGAAGATTGAAAACAGAAACTCAGCTTAGGTTTGGGGACGTAGGTATGGCAGGCGTAATCTACAAACCATGAGAAGAACTCTTCAGGATATGAAGAAAGAGCGAGTCTGAGGTACTTGCTCAGGCTTTTGTCTTTGGATTTTGTATCAATGATGGCCGTGGAATTTGGGGAGGCCTCATGGCCCATGGACGAATCTTCCTCTCTGTGGATTTGGCCCAGTCCCAATTGTTTTTCGTCAATCTGTGGGATGGGAGGTCTCCTTTCAGGTTTATTAACTCAAGTGTCCGAACAAAAGAGGAATTCCAAAGCAGAGACCTGGGGAAGAGTGAAGGGACAAACCAAACTATGGTTAAAAATTGGGGCCTAGGGGCATGGCACGTCCAATATGCTGTCTCTTCATCCAGCCACTGAGTGCCCTTACTTGAGGACACGGCTCAGGCTGAGGGTCACAATGTGTGTTTGTGACCAATGTGGCCCGCGAGCATGGGCGGGGCCTCATGGGCCACACTAATTTCAACTACACGTGACTTTGGACAACATGCCAATCACAAGGTCCTTTTCCATGGGGAAGGTGTGATTTCTGCATCATTTTCAACCCTGGGCAGTGATTGGAGATAAGGACTAGGTTCTGAAGCCTGAAAACCGCAGTTGGGTAGAGATGATGACCTAAGGCCATGGCGGCTCTGATGTGCTCAGTGTGTGGTCAGCTGCCTGGATGTTGATCTGGAGGTTCAGGCTCAGTTTGTGTCAGAGAGTGCATTAGAGCTCAGGTTAGACTATATAATTTGGGTACAGTCGAGTGCCGTGTAGGTTTATCCACATTTGAGGTGCCTGGGCAGCTCATTAGGCAAGATATTTTTTCTAGAGTGCAGGCAGAGTGCTGCATTGTGGGTCCGGAATTGCCAAACTTGCGGTCTTCTCGGCCAGGAGTGTGAGGACAAAAGTTTGAGAACACAAGTTGACTTGGACATCAGGCCGAGGGCGCGGCAGGTACCCCCTGCAGATCTGAACCAATATCTCATACATCTGAAGTCACGGCGAGGATCAGACGTTGGCTCAGGTTGGAGTTTCTGTGCATGACTGCCCCTTCATGAACGGAGCGGAATCTCAAGGCCATGGAGTTTTTCCCATGTTGGGAGTTATGGGATGCCCCCTTCAAGGATTCCTTCTGGGGACAATTGAGACATGTTGGGCAGCTCCAGGACATCCCATATGGATTAACTCCAGAGCACCGTTGGAAGATGGATGCCAGGGAAGCCCGCCTCGCATTCCAATTGTCTCCTAGCAACAATACATTTGAGATCGGATGACTCTGCGGGAGCAACCTGGGTGGCTTAGTTGAAATAGACTTTCCTGAGAATGGGGCCTAATGTGTGTTTGTGTCCATGAGGGCCTTGGAATGGGGCGGTGGCACCGGGACCCTGTAGTATTCTCCTAAGCTTTTGACATAGATCCCATGCACAAGTTTCCTTGTGGAGACGAGATTTGTTCTGATGGGTGCCTCAGCAAACCACTTATGCTTGTATTGGAATCCAGGCTTTTGAGGAGACATGCCTGTAAACCAAAGCAATGGATCTGATTATGGCCTAGCGTACTCTCTGGTTCAATCTTCTTCTCTGGGGACATCCATGTATGGTATGAGTGGAGGTAGATGCTCACCTGGTGTCAGACCGCCCTTGTTTGTCCCCGGAAACCTACACTATTGGGATGGCCTCGGGGACTTTGGAGAGTTCTCCTAATTTTACGATTTTGGAAAATGGATGGGAAGAATTCTTATGGATTGAGAGGGCACAGTCCTAATGGGTGGCTCCAGGGGACCCAGCCTGGAGGGTGTGTGGCAAAGGACTTTGAGGACAGTATTCCAAAAACACAAACTCAGCTCAGGTTTGGGGACGTAGGTATGCAGGCCCAATCTACAAACCATGAGAAGAACTCTTCAGGATATGAAGAAAGAGCGAGTCTGAGGCACTTGATCAGGTTTTGCCTCTGCATTTTATATCAACAATGGCCGTGGAATGTGGGGAGGCCTCATGGGCCATGGACGAATCTTCCTCTCTGTGGATTTGGCCCGGTCCCAATTGTTTTTCGTCAATCTGTGGGATGCGAGGTTTCCTTTCCTGTTTATTAACTCAGGTGTCCGAACAAAAGAGGAATTCCAAAGCAGAGCCTTGGGAAAGAGTGAAGGGACAACCCAAACTATGGTTAAAAATTGGGGACTAGGGGCATTGCAGGCCCAATATGCTGTCTCTTCATCCAGCCACTGAGAGGCCTGACTTGAGGACTGGGCTCATGCTGAGGGTCACAATGAGAGTTTGTGACCAATATGGCCTGCGAGCATGGGCGGGGCCTTATGGGCCACACTGGTTTCAACTACACTGGATTTGGACAACATGCCAATCACAAGGTCTCTTGCCATGGGGAAGGTGTTCTGATTTCTGCATCATTTTCAACCCTGGGCAGTGGTTGGAGATAAGGTCTAGGTTCTGAAGCCTGAAAAATCGCAGTTGGGAAGAGATGACGACCTAAGGCCATGGTGGGTCTCATACGCTCAGTGTGCATTCATCTGCCTGGGTTTTGGTCAGGAGGTTCTAGCTCAGGGTGTGTCAGACAGTGCATTAGTGACCAGGTTAGACTATATAATTTGGGTACAGTCGAGTGCCATGTAGGTTTATCCCCCTTTTAGGTTCCTGGGCAGCTCATTAGGCAAGATGTTTTTTCTAGAGGGCAGGCAGAGTGCTGCATTGTGGGTCCGGAATTGCCAAACTTGAGAGCTTCTGGGCCAGGAGTGTGAGGACAGAAGTCTGAGAACACAAGCTAGACTTGGGCTTCAGGCCGAGGGCACGGCATGTACCCCCTGCAGATCGGAACCAATATCTCAAGCATCTGAAGCCAAGGCGAGGATCAGACGTTGGCTCAGGTTGGAGTTTCTGTGCATGCCTGCCCCTTCATGAACGGAGAGGAATCTCAAGGCCATGGAGGTTTTCCCACGTTGGGAGTTTATGGATGCCCTCTTCAAGGATTCCTTCTGTGGGACAATTGAGACCTGTTGGGCAGCTCCAGGACATCCCATATGGAATGACTCCAGAGCACCGTTGGAGGATGGATGCCAGGGAAGCCCGCCTCGCATTTCAATTGTTTCCTAGCAACAATAGCGTTGAGATCAGTGGCTCTGTGGGAGCAACCGAGGTGGCTGAGTTGAAATGGATTTTCCTGAGGATGGGGCCTAATGTGTGTTGTGTCCATGAGGGCCTTGGATTAGGGCGGTGGCACCGGGACCCTGAAGTATTCTCCTAAGCTTTTGACATAGCTCCCATGCAAAAGTTTCCTTGTGGAGACGAGATTTTTTCTAATGGGTGCCTCATCAAACCACTTATGCTGGTATTGGAATCCAGGCTTTTGAGGACACATGCCTGTAAACCAAAGCAATGGACCCGATTATGGCCTAGGGTCCTGTCTGGTTCAATCTTCTTCTCTGGGGTTCTCAATCTATGGAATGAGTGGAGGTAGATGATCACCTGGTGTCAGACCGCCCTGTTTGTCCCCGGAGACATACACTATTGGGAGGGCCTCAGGGACTTTGGAGGGTTCTCCTAATTTGTACGATTTGGGACAATGGAATGGGCAGAATTCCCATGGATTGGGTAGGCACAGTACTAATGTGTGGCTCCTGGCCCCCCAGCCTCGAGGGTGTGTGGCCCAGGACCTTGAGGACAGAAGATTGAAAACAGAAACTCAGCTTAGGTTTGGGGACGTAGGTATGGCAGGCGTAATCTACAAACCATGAGAAGAACTCTTCAGGATATGAAGAAAGAGCGAGTCTGAGGTACTTGCTCAGGCTTTTGTCTTTGGATTTTGTATCAATGATGGCCGTGGAATTTGGGGAGTCCTCATGGCCCATGGACGAATCTTCCTCTCTGTGGATTTGGCCCAGTCCCAATTGTTTTTCGTCAATCTGTGGAATGGGAGGTCTCCTTTCAGGTTTATTACCTCAGGTGTCCGAACATAAGAGGAATTCCAAAAGAGAGCGCTGGGGATGAGTGAAGGGACAACCCAAACTATGTTTAAAAATTGGGGCCTAGGGGCATGGCACGCCCAATATGCTGTCTCTTCATCCAGCCACTGAGAGGCCGTACTTGAGGACTGGGCTCAGGCTGAGGGTCACAATGTGTGTTTGGGACCAATGTGGTTTTGCGAGCATGGGCGGGGCCTCATGGGCCACACTGGTTTCAATTACACTGGACTTTGGACAACTTGCCAATCACAAGGTCTCTAACCATGGAAAGGGTGTTCTGATTTCTGCATCATTTTCAACCATGGGCTGTGGTTGGAGATAAGGCCTAGGTTCTGAAGCCCGAAAAACCGCTGTTGGGAAGAGATGACCACCTAAGGGCATGGCGGGTCTGATAGGCTCACTGTGTGGTCAGCTGCCTGGGTGTTGGTCAGGAGGTTCTGGCTCAGGTTGTGTCAGACAGTGCATTAGTGCCCAGGTTAGACTATATAATTTGGGTACATTCGAGTGCCTTGTAGGTTTATCCTCATTTGAGGTGTCCAGGCAGCTCATTAGGGAAGATATTTTTTCTAGAGGGCAGGCAGAGTGCTGCATTGTGGGTCCGGAATTGCCAAACTTGAGGGCTTCTGGGCCAGGAGTGTGAGGACAGAAGTCTGAGAACACAAGCTCGACTTGGGCTTCTGGCCGAGGGCACTGCAGGTACCCCCTGCAGATCTGAACCAATATCTCAAGCATCTGAAATCACGGCGAGTATCAGACGTTGGCTCAGGTTGGAGTTTCTGTGCATGACTATCCTTCATGAACGGAGCGGAATCTCAAGGGCCTGGAGGTTTTCCCACGTTGGGAGTTGTGGGATGCCCCCTTCAAGGATTCCTTCTGCGGGACAATTGAGACCTGTCGGGCAGCTCCATGACATCCCATATGGAATGACTGCAGAGCACAGTTGGAGGATGGATGCCAGGGAAGCCTGCCTCGCATTCCAATTGTCTCCTAGCAACAAGACAGTTGAAATCGGATGGCTCTGCGGGAGCAACCGGGGTGGCTGAGTTGAAATGGACTTTCCTGAGGATGGGGCCTAATGTGTGTTTGTGTCCATTAGGGCCTTGGTATGGGGCGGTGGTTCCGGGACCCTAAGTATTCTCCTAAGCTTTTGATATAGCTCCCATCCACAAGTTTCCTTGTGGAGACTAGATTTGTTTGATGGGTGCCTCCAGAAACCCCTTATGCTCGTATTGGATACCAGGCTTTTGAGGAGACATGCCTGCAAACCAAAGCAATGGATCCAATTATGGCCTAGGGTCCTGTCTGGTTCAATCTTCTTCTCTGGGGATATCCATCTATGGAATGAGTGGAGGTAGATGCTCACCTGTTGTCAGACCACCCTTGTTTGTCCCCGGAGTCCTACACTATTGGGATGGCCCCTGGGACTTTGGAGAGTTCTCCTAAATTGTACGATTTTGGACAATGGAATAGGCAGAATTCCCATAGATTGGGTAGGCACAGTCCTAATGTGTGGCTCCAGGGGCCCCAGCCTGGAGGGTGTTTGGCCCAGGACTTTGAGGACAGAAGTCTGAAAACACAAACTCAGCTTAGGTTTGGGGACGTAGGAATGGCAGGCCCAATCTACAAACCATGAGAAGAACTCTTCAGGATATGAAGAAAGAGCGAGTCTGAGGCGCTTGCTCAGGCTTTTGTCTTTGGATTTTGTATCAACGATGGCCGTGGAATGTGGGGAGGCCTCATGGGCCATGGACGAATCTTCCTCTCTGTGGTTTTGGCCCGGTCCCAATTGTTTTTCGTTAATCTGTGGGATGGGAGGTCTCCTTTCAGGTTTATTACCTCAAGTGTCCGAACAAAAGAGGAATTCCAAAGCAGAGACCTGGTGAAGAGTGAAGGGACAAACCAAACTATGGTTAAAAATTGTGGCCTAGGGGCATGGCACGCCCAATATTCTGTTTCTTCATCCAGCCACTGAGTGCCCTTACTTGAGGACACGGCTCAGGCTGAGGGTCACAATGTGTGTTTGTGACCAATGTGGCCCGCGAGCATGGGCGGGGCCTCATGGGCCACACTAATTTCAACTACAAGGGACTTTGGACAACATGCCAATCACAAGGTCTCTTTCCATGGGGAAGGTGTGATTTCTGCATCATTTTCAACCCTGGGCAGTGATTGGAGATAAGGACTAGGTTCTGAAGCCTGAAAACCGCAGTTGGGTAGAGATGATGACCTAAGGCCATGGCGGCTCTGATGTGCTCAGTGTGTGGTCAGCTGCCTGGATGTTGATCTGGAGGTTCAGGCTCAGTTTGTGTCAGAGAGTGCATTAGAGCTCAGGTTAGACTATATAATTTGGGTACAGTCGAGTGCCGTGTAGGTTTATCCACATTTGAGGTGCCTGGGCAGCTCATTAGGCAAGATATTTTTTCTAGAGTGCAGGCAGAGTGCTGCATTGTGGGTCCGGAATTGCCAAACTTGCGGTCTTCTCGGCCAGGAGTGTGAGGACAAAAGTTTGAGAACACAAGTTGACTTGGACATCAGGCCGAGGGCGCGGCAGGTACCCCCTGCAGATCTGAACCAATATCTCATACATCTGAAGTCACGGCGAGGATCAGACGTTGGCTCAGGTTGGAGTTTCTGTGCATGACTGCCCCTTCATGAACGGAGCGGAATCTCAAGGCCATGGAGTTTTTCCCATGTTGGGAGTTATGGGATGCCCCCTTCAAGGATTCCTTCTGGGGACAATTGAGACATGTTGGGCAGCTCCAGGACATCCCATATGGATTAACTCCAGAGCACCGTTGGAAGATGGATGCCAGGGAAGCCCGCCTCGCATTCCAATTGTCTCCTAGCAACAATACATTTGAGATCGGATGACTCTGCGGGAGCAACCTGGGTGGCTTAGTTGAAATAGACTTTCCTGAGAATGGGGCCTAATGTGTGTTTGTGTCCATGAGGGCCTTGGAATGGGGCGGTGGCACCGGGACCCTGTAGTATTCTCCTAAGCTTTTGACATAGATCCCATGCACAAGTTTCCTTGTGGAGACGAGATTTGTTCTGATGGGTGCCTCAGCAAACCACTTATGCTTGTATTGGAATCCAGGCTTTTGAGGAGACATGCCTGTAAACCAAAGCAATGGATCTGATTATGGCCTAGCGTACTCTCTGGTTCAATCTTCTTCTCTGGGGACATCCATGTATGGTATGAGTGGAGGTAGATGCTCACCTGGTGTCAGACCGCCCTTGTTTGTCCCCGGAAACCTACACTATTGGGATGGCCTCGGGGACTTTGGAGAGTTCTCCTAATTTGTACGATTTTGGACAATGGATGGGAAGAATTCCCATGGATTGAGAGGGCACAGTCCTAATGGATGGCTCCAGGGGACCCAGCCTGGAGGGTGTGTGGCAATGGACTTTGAGGACAGTATTCCAAAAACACAAACTCAGCTCAGGTTTGGGGACGTAGGTATGCAGGCCCAATCTACAAACCATGAGAAGAACTCTTCAGGATATGAAGAAAGAGCGAGTCTGAGGCACTTGATCAGGTTTTGCCTCTGCATTTTATATCAACAATGGCCGTGGAATGTGGGGAGGCCTCATGGGCCATGGACGAATCTTCCTCTCTGTGGATTTGGCCCGGTCCCAATTGTTTTTCGTCAATCTGTGGGATGGGAGGTCTCCTTTCCTGTTTATTAACTCAGGTGTCCGAACAAAAGAGGAATTCCAAAGCAGAGCCTTGGGAAAGAGTGAAGGGACAACCCAAACTATGGTTAAAAATTGGGGACTAGGGGCATGGCAGGCCCAATATGCTGTCTCTTCATCCAGCCACTGAGAGGCCTGACTTGAGGACTGGGCTCATGCTGAGGGTCACAATGAGAGTTTGTGACCAATATGGCCTGCGAGCATGGGCGGGGCCTTATGGGCCACACTGGTTTCAACTACACTGGATTTGGACAACATGCCAATCACAAGGTCTCTTGCCATGGGGAAGGTGTTCTGATTTCTGCATCATTTTCAACCCTGGGCAGTGGTTGGAGATAAGGTCTAGGTTCTGAAGCCTGAAAAATCGCAGTTGGGAAGAGATGACGACCTAAGGCCATGGTGGGTCTCATACGCTCAGTGTGCATTCATCTGCCTGGGTTTTGGTCAGGAGGTTCTAGCTCAGGGTGTGTCAGACAGTGCATGGTGACCAGGTTAGACTATATAATTTGGGTACAGTCAAGTGCCGTGTAGGTTTATCCCCCTTTTAGGTTCCTGGGCAGCTCATTAGGCAAGATGTTTTTTCTAGAGGGCAGGCAGAGTGCTTCATTGTCGGTCCGGAATTGCCAAACATGAAGGCTTCTGGGCCAGGAGAGTGAGGACGGAAGTCTGAGAACACAAGCTAGACTTCGGATTCAGGGTGAGGGCACGGCAGGTACCCCCTGCAGATCTGAACCAATATCTCATGCATCTGAAGTCAGGGCGAGGATCCGACGTTGGCTCAGGTTGGAGTTTCTGTGCATGACGGCCCCTTCATGAAGGGAGCGGAATCTCGAGGCCATGGAGGTTTTGCACGTTGGGAGATGTGGGATGCCCCCTTCAAGGATTCCTTCTGCGGGACAATTGAGACCTGTTGGACAGCTCCAGGACATCCCATATGGAATGACTCCAGAGCACCGTTCGAGGATGGATGCCTGGGAAGTCCGCCTCGCCTTCCAATTGTCTCCTAGCAACAAGACAGTTTAGATCTAATGGATCTGCGGGAGCAACCGGGGTGGCTGAGTTGAAATGCACTTTCCAGAGGATGGGTCCTAATGTGTGTTTGTGTCCATGAGGGCCTTGGAATGGGGACGTGGCACCGGGACCCTGAAGTATTCTCCTAAGCTTTGGCATAGCTCCCATGCACAAGTTTCCTTGTGGAGACGAGATTTGTTCTGATGGGTGCCTCAGGAAATCCCCTCTGCTGGTATTGGAATCCATGCTTTTGAGGAGACATGCCTGTAAACCAAAGCAATGGATCCGATAATGGCCTCGGGTCCTGTCTGGTTCAATCTTCTTGGTATGAGTGGAGGTAGATGAGTGGAGGAAGATGCTCAGCTGGTATCAACCGCCCTTTTTTGTCCCGGGCGACCTACACTATTGGGATGGCCTCAGGGACTTTGGAGGGTTCTCCTAATTTGTATGATTTTGGACAATGGAATGGGCAGAATTCCCATGGATTGGGTGGGGGCAGTCCTAATTTGTGGCTCCAGGGGCCCCAGCCTGGAGGGAGTGTGGCCCAGGACTTTGAGGACAGAAGACTGAAAACACAAACTCAGCTTAAGTTTGGGGACGTAGGTATGGCACGCCCGATCTACAAACCATGAGAAGAACTCTTCATGATATGAATAATGAGCGAGTCTGAGGCGCTTGCTCAGGCTTTTGTCTCTGGATTTTGTTTCAGCGATGGCCGTGGAATGTTGGGGAGGTCTCATGGGCCATGGACTAATCTTCCTCTCTGTGCATTTGGCCCGATCCCAATTGTTTTTCGTCAATCTGTGGGATGGGAGGACTCCTTTCAGGTTTGTTACCTCAGGTGTCCCACCAAAAGAGGAATTCCAAAGCAGAGCCCTGGGGAAGAGTGAAGGGACAACCCGAACTATGGTTAAAAATTGGGGCCTAGGGGCATGGCAAGCCCAATATGCTGTCTCTTCATATAGGCCCTGAGAGGCCTTACCTGAGGACTGGGCTCAGGCTGAGGGTCACAATGTGTGTTTGTGACCAATGTGGCCCGCAAGCATGGGCTGGGCCTCATGGGCCACGCTTGTTTCAACTACACTGAACGTTGGACAACATGCCAAGCACAAGGTTTCTTGCCATGGGGAAAGAGTTCTGATTTCTGCATCGTTTTCAACCCTGGGCAGTGGTTGGAGATAAGGTCTAGGTCCTGGAGCCTGAAAACCGCAGTTGGGAAGAGATGACGACCTAAGTCCATGGCGGGTCCGATGTGCTCAGTGTGCGGCCATCTGTCTGGGTGGGACCAGGAGGTCCAGGCTCAGGCTGGGTCAGAAGGGGAAATAGTGCCCAGGTCAGCCTCTATGTTTGGTTTACAGCCGAATGGCGTGCATTTTGATCCTCATTTGGGGTTTCGGGGTAGCCCTGAGGGCAATGTTTTACTTCTGTAGGGCAGGCAGAGTGCGGCATTGTAGTTCTGGATTGCCAAACTGGAAGGCTTGTGGGCCAGTAGTCTGAGGACGGAGTCTTAGAACCCAAGCCAAGCCTAGGTTTCTGGGTGAGGATATGGCAGGCACAATCTACAGACCTCAATAGAGATCTCGTGCATCTGAAGTCTGGGCATGGATCAGACGTTCGCTCAGGTTGGATTTTCTGCCCTGATGGTCCTTTCTTGAAGGGGGTTGGATCACGAGGACATGGGGGTTTTCCCACGATGGGAGTTGTGAGAAGCTCCAAACTGCAAAGATTCTTCTGCAGGACAATTGAGACCTGTTGGTTGGCTCCAGCCCAATGATTCCGAGCAGGGTTCTAAGGATGGATGGCTGGGTAGCCCACCTCGCATTCCAATTGTCTCCAAGCAACAAGACAGGTTAGATCTGCTGGATGTGGGGGGCAACCGAGGAGGCTGAGTTGAAATGGACTCTCCTGTCGATGTGTCCTAATATGTTTTTGTGTCTATGGAGACCTTGGAATGAAGCGGTGGCCCTGGGGCCCTGAAGGGTTCTCCTAAACAGAGGCTTTGACACAGCTCCAACGTGCATGTTTCCCATGTGTAGATGAGATTTGTTCTGATGGGTGAGTCAAGAAACAGCCATATGCTGGTATTGAAATCCAGGCCTCTGAGGAGAGTTTCCTGGAAACCAAAGCAATGGATCCGATTAGTGCCTAGGGGCCTGTTCGTTCCTTTTTACCTCTGGGGACATCAGTCTAGGGGTCTGAGTGCATGTAGGTGCTCAGATGGGCTCAGATTGCCCCTCTTTGTCCTGGGAAGCCACAACTATTGGGATGGGCTCAGGGACTTTGGAGGTTATCCTATTAGTAGGGTTGTGGCCATTGGAATGGGCACATACAATTCCCTTGGAGAGGGCAAGTACAGTCCTCAGGTTTGGCTCCAGGGCCCTGAGCCTGTAGGGTGTTTAGGCCAGAGCTGTTTGGACAGTTGTCTGAAAACACAAACTCGGCTTATGTTTTGGGTCATAGGTATGGCAGGACTGATCTACAGACCATGAGGAGAACACTTCGGGATATGAAAAAAGGGCGAGTGTGAGGCTCTTGCTCAAGTTTTTGTCTCTGGATATAGTGTCACTCATGGTCGTGAAATTGCCGGGTGACTTCATGGGAAATGGACGAGTCTTACTCTCTGGGGGTTCGGTCCCGTCCAAAGAGTTTGCGGTCATTCTGGGGATGGGAGAAGTCCGTTTTTTTGTTGTTGTTGTCGATTTGTTTCATTTTGTTTTTCAACCTCAGATGTCCCACCAAATGAGGGATTCCAGAGTAGAGCCCTGGGGTGGGGCGACTGGACAACCAGAAATCTGGTTAAAAATTGGGGACTAGGGACATGTCAAGCCCATTATGACATCTAATGGTCCAGCCACTGAGAGGACTTACTAGAGGACAGGACTCACGCTGAGGTCACAATGCGTGTTTATGCTCTCGTCGCACTCAAGAATGGGCGGGGCCTCAGGGTGAATGCTGTTTTCTCCTACACTGAACGTTGGACAACATGCCAACCACAAGGTTTCTTGCCATGGGTCAGGAAGAGTTCTGATTTCTGCATCACAGTCACCCGTGGGCAGTGATTGGAGATAAGGTCTAGGTTCTGAAGCCTGAAAACTGAGGTAGGGAAGAGATGATGACCTAAGGCCAGGGCGGATCTGATGTGCTCTGGGTGCGGTCAGCTGTCTGGGTGTTGGTCAGCAGGTCCGGGCTCAGGTTGTGTCAGACAGTGCATTAGTGCCCAGGTTAGACTATATAATTTGGGTACATTCGAGTGCCGTGTAGGTTTATCTTCATTTAAGCTGCCTGGTCAGCTCATTAGGCAATATATTTTTTCTAGAGGGCAGGCAGAGTGCTTCATTGTCGGTCCGGAATTGCCAAACATGAGGGCTTCGGGGCCAGGAGAGTGAGGACAGAAGTCTGAGAACACAAGCTAGACCTCGGATTCAGGGTGAGGGCACCGCAGGTACCCCCTGCAGATCTGAACCAATATCTCATGCATCTGAAGTCAGGGCGAGGATCCGACGTTGGCTCAGGTTGGAGTTTCTGTGCATGACGGCCCCTTCATGAAGGGAGCGGGATCTCGAGGCCATGGAGGTTTTCCACGTTGGGAGATGTGGGATGCCCCCTTCAAGAATTCCTTCTGCGGGACAATTTAGACCTGTTGGACAGCTCCAGGACTTCCCATATGGAATGACTCCAGAGCACCATTTGAGGATGGATGCCTGGGAAGTCCGCCTCGCCTTCCAATTGTCTCCTAGCAACAAGACAGTTTAGATCTAATGGATCTGCGGGAGCACCCGGGGTGCCTGAGTTGAAATGCACTTTCCAGAGGATGGGTCCTAATGTGTGTTTGTGTCCATGAGGGCCTTGGAATGGGGAGGTGGCACCGGGACCCTGAAGTATTCTCCTAAGCTTTGGCATAGCTCCCATGCACAAGTTTCCTTGTGGAGACGAGATTTGTTCTGATGGGTGCCTCAGGAAATCCCCTCTGCTGGTATTGGAATCCAGGCTTTTGAGGAGATATGCCTGTAAACCAAAGCAATGGATCCGATAATGGCCTCGGGTCCTGTCTGGTTCAATCTTCTTGGTATGAGTGGAGGTAGAT
Organism: Mustela nivalis; assembly: GCF_964662115.1. Classification (NCBI taxonomy): domain Eukaryota; kingdom Metazoa; phylum Chordata; class Mammalia; order Carnivora; family Mustelidae; genus Mustela; species Mustela nivalis. The sequence goes on from NW_028136215.1 coordinate 250,064, forward strand.
GAGTGGAGGAAGATGCTCAGCTGGTATCAACTGCCCTTTTTTGTCCCGGGCGACCTACACTATTGGGATGGCCTCAGGGACTTTGGAGGGTTCTCCTAATTTGTACGATTTTTGACAATGGAATGGGCAGAATTCCCATGGATTGGGAGGGGGCAGTCCTAATGTGTGGCTCCAGGGGGCCCAGCCTGGAGGGAGTGTGGCCCGGACTTTGACGACAGAATACTGAAAACACAAACTCAGCTTAAGTTAGGGACGTATTTATGGCAAGCCCGATCTACAAACCATGAGAAGAACTCTTCAGGATATGGAGAATGAGCGAGTCTGAGTCGCTTGCTCAGGCTTTTGTCTCGGGATTTTGTTTCAGCGATGGCCGTGGAATGTTGGGGAGTACTCATGGGCCATGGACGAATCTTCCTCTCTGTGGATTTGGCCCGATCCCAATTGTTTTTCGTTAATCAGTGGGATGGGAGGACTCCTTTCAGGTTTGTTACCTCTGGTGTCCCACCAAAAGAGGAATTCCAAAGCAGAGCCCTGGGGAAGAGTGAAGGGACACCCCGAAATATGGTTAAAAATTGGGGCCTAGGGGCATGGCAAGCCCAATATGCTGTCTCTTCATATAGGCCCTGAGAGGCCTTACCTGAGGACTGGGCTCAGGCTGAGGGTCACAATGTGTGTTTGTGACCAATGTGGCGTGCAAGCATGGGCTGGGCCTCATGGGCCACGCTTGTTTCAACTACACTGAACGTTGGACAACATGCCAACCACAAGGTTTCTTGCCATGGGGAAAGAGTTCTGATTTCTGCATCATTTTCAACCCTGGGCAGTGGTTGGAGATAAGGTCTAGGTTCTGGAGCCTGAAAACCGCAGTTGGGAAGAGATGACGACCTAAGGCCATGGCGGGTCCGATGTGCTCAGTGTGCGGCCAGCTGTCTGGGTGGGACCAGGAGTTCCAGGCTCAGGCTGGGTCAGAAGGGGAAATAGTGCCCAGGTCAGCCTATATATTTGGGGTACAGCCGATTGGCGTGCAGGTTGATCCTCATTTGGGGTTTCGGGATAGCCCTGAGGGCAATGTTTTACTTCTGTAGGGCAGGCAGAGTGCGGCATTGTAGTTCTCGATTGCCCAACTGGAGGGCTTGTGGGCCAGTAGTCTGAGGACGGAGTCTGAGAACCCAAGCTAGGCCTAGGTTTCTGGGTGAGGATATGGCAGGCACAATCTACAGACCTCAATAGAGATCTCGTGCATCTGAAGTCAGGGCAAGGATCAGACGATCGCTCAGGTTGGACTTTCTGCCCTGATGGCCCTTTCTTGAAGGGGGTTGGATCACGAGGACATGGGGGTTTTCCCACGATGGGAGTTGTGAGAAGCTCCAAACTGCAAAGATTCTTCTGCAGGACAATTGAGACCTGTTGGTTGGCTCCAGGCCAACGATTCCGAGCAGGGTTCTAAGGATGGATGGCTGGGTAGCCCACCTCGCATTCCAATTGTCTCCAAGCAACAAGACAGGTTAGATCTGCTGGATGTGGGGGGCAACCGAGGAGGCTGAGTTGAAATGGACTCTCCTGTGGATGTGTCCTAATATGTTTTTGTGTCTATGGAGACCTTGGAATGAAGCGGTGGCCCTGGGGCCCTGAAGGGTTCTCCAAAACAGAGGCTTTGACACAGCTCCAACGTGCATGTTTCCCATGTGTAGATGAGATTTCTTCCGATGGGTGAGTCAAGAAACAGCCATATGCTGGTATTGAAATACAGGCCTCTGAGGAGAGATGCCTGGAAACCAAAGCAATGGATCCAATTAGTGCCTAGTGGCCTATTTGTTCCTTTTTACCTCTGGGGACATCAGTCTACGGGTCTGAGTGCAGGTAGGTGCTCAGATGGGCTCAGATTGCCCCCTGTTTGTCCTGGGAAGCCACAACTATTGGGATGGCCTCAGGGACTTTGGAGGTTATCCTATTAGTAGGGTTGTGGCCATTGGAATGGGCACATACAATTCCCTTGGAGAGGGCAAGTACAGTCCTCAGGTTTGGCTCCAGGGCCCTGAGCCTGTAAGGTGTGTAGGCCAGAGCTGTTTGGACAGTTGTCTGAAAACACAAACTCGGCTTATGTTTTGGGTCATAGGTATGGCAGGACTGATCTACAGACCATGAGGAGAACACTTCGGGATATGAAAAAAGGGCGAGTGTGAGGCTCTTGCTCAAGTTTTTGTCTCTGGATATCGTGTCACTCATGGTCGTGACATTGCCGGGTGACTTCATGGGAAATGGACGAGTCTTACTCTCTGGGGGTTCGGTCCCATCCAAAGAGTTTGCCGTCATTCTGGGGATGGAAGAAGTCTGTTTTTTTGTTGTTGTTGTTGTCGATTTGTTTCATTTTGTTTTTCAACCTCAGATGTCCCGCCAAATGAGGGATTCCAGAGTAGAGCCCTGGGGTGGGGCGACTGGACAACCAGAAATCTGGTTAAAAATTGGGGACTAGGGACATGTCAAGCCCATTATGACATCTAATGGTCCAGCCACTGAGAGGACTTACTAGAGGACAGGACTCACGCTGAGGTCACAATGCGTGTTTATGCTCTCGTCGCACTCAAGAATGGGCGGGGCCTCAGGGTGAATGCTGGTTTCTCCTACACTGAAGGTTGGACAACATGCCAAACACAAGGTTTCTTGCCATGGGTCAGGAAGAGTTCTGATTTCTGCATCACAGTCACCCGTGGGCAGTGATTGGAGATAAGGTCTAGGTTCTGAAGCCTGAAAACTGAGGTAGGGAAGAGATGATGACCTAAGGCCATGGCGGGTCTGATGTGCTCAGCGTGCGGTCAGCTGTCTGGGTGTTTGTCAGCAGGTCCGGGCTCAGGTTGTGTCAGACACTGCATTAGTGCCCAGGTTAGACTATATAATTTGGGTACATTCGAGTGCCGTGTAGGTTTATCTTCATTTAAGCTGCCTGGGCTGTTCATTAGGCAATATATTTTTTTTATAGGGCAGGCAGAGTGCTTCATTGTCGGTCCGGAATTGCCAAACTTGAGGGCTTCGGGGCCAGGAGAGTGAGGACGGAAGTATGAGAACACAAGCTAGACTTCGGATTCAGGGTGAGGGCACGGCAGGTACCCCCTGCAGATCTGAACCAATATCTCATGCATCTGAAGTCAGGGCGAGGATCCGACGTTGGCTCAGGTTGGAGTTTCTGTGCATGACGGCCCCTTCATGAAGGGAGCGGAATCTCGAGGCCATGGAGGTTTTCCACGTTGGGAGATGTGGGATGCCCCCTTCAAGGATTCCTTCTGCGGGACAATTGAGACCTGTAGGACAGCTCCAGGACATCCCTTATGGAATGACTCCAGAGCACCGTTCGAGGATGGATGCCTGGGAAGTCTGCCTCGCCTTCCAATTGTCTCCTAGCAACAAGACAGTTTAGATCTAATGGATCTGCGGGAGCAACCGGGGTGGCTGAGTTGAAATGCACTTTCCAGAGGATGGGTCCTAACGTGTGTTTGTGTCCATGAGGGCCTTGGAATGGGGAGGTGGCACCGGGACCCTGAAGAATTCTCCTAAGCTTTGGCATAGCTCCCATGCAAAAGTTTCCTTGTGGAGACGAGATTTTTTCTGATGGGTGCCTCAGGAAATCCCCTCTGCTGGTATTGGAATCCAGGCTTTTGAGGAGACATGCCTGTAAACCAAAGCAATGGATCCGATAATGGCCTCGGGTCCTGTCTGGTTCAATCTTCTTGGTATGAGTGGAGGTAGATGAGTGGAGGTAGATGCTCAGCCGGTATCAACGGCCCTTTTTTTGTCCTGGGCTACCTACACTATTGGGATGGCCTCAGGGATTTTGGAGGGTTCTCCTAATTTGTACGATTTTTGACAATGGAATGGGCAGAATTCCCATGGATTGGGTGGGGGCAGTCCTAATGTGTGCCTCCAGGGGCCCCAGCCTTGAGGAAGTGTGGCCCAGGACTTTGAGGACAGAAGACTGAAAACACAAACTCAGCTTAAGTTTGGGGACGTAGGTATGGCACGCCCGATCTACAAACCATGAGAAAAACTCTTCATGATATGAAGAATGAGTGATCTGAGGAGCTTGCTCAGGCTTTTGTCTCTGGATTTTGTTTCAGCGATGGCCGTGGAATGTTGGGGAGGTCTCATGGGCCATGGACGAATCTTCCTCTCTGTGGATTTGGCCTGATCCCAATTGTTTTTCGTCAATCTGTGGGATGGGAGGACTCCTTTCAGGTTTGTTACCTCTGGTGTCCCACCAAAAGAGGAATTCCAAAGCAGAGCCCTGGGGAAGAGTGAAGGGACAACCCGAACTATGGTTAAAAATTGGGGCCTAGGGGCATGGCAAGCCCAATATGCTGTCTCTTCATATAGGCCCTGAGAGGCCTTACCTGAGGACTGGGCTCAGGCTGAGGGTCACAATGTGTGTTTGTGACCAATGTGGCCCGCAAGCATGGGCTGGGCCTCATGGGCCACGCTTGTTTCAAATACACTGAACGTTGGACAACATGCCAAGCACAAGGTTTCTTGCCATGGGGAAAGAGTTCTGATTTCTGCATCATTTTCAACCCTGGGCAGTGGTTGGAGATAAGGTCTAGGTTCTGGAGCCTGAAAACCGCAGTTGGGAAGAGATGACGACCTAAGGCCATGGCGGGTCCGATGTGCTCAGTGTGCGGCCAGCTGTCTGGGTGGGACCAGGAGGTCCAGGCTCAGGCTGGGTCAGAAGGGGAAATAGTGCCCAGGTCAGCCTATATGTTTGGGGTACAGCCGAATGGCGTGCAGGTTGATCCTCATTTGCGGTTTCGGGGTAGCCCTGAGGGCAATGTTTGACTTATGTAGGGCAGGCAGAGTGCGGCATTGTAGTTCTGGATTGCCCAACTGGAGGGCTTGTGGGCCAGTAGTCTGAGGACGGAGTCCTAGAACCCAAGCTAGGCCTAGGTTTCTGGGTGAGGATATGGCAGGCACAATCTACAGACCTCAATCGAGATCTCGTGCATCTGAAGTCAGGGCAAGGATCAGACGATCGCTCAGGTTGGACTTTCTGCCCTGATGGCCCTTTCTTGAAGGGGGTTGGATCACGAGGACATGGGGTTTTTCCCACGATGGGAGTTGTGAGAAGCTCCAAACTGCAAAGATTCTTCTGCAGGACAATTGAGACCTGTTGGTTGGCTCCAGGCCAACGATTCCGAGCAGGGTTCTAAGGATGGATGGCTGGGTAGCCCACCTCGCATTCCAATTGTCTCCAAGCAACAAGACAGGTTAGATCTTCTGGATGTGGCGGGAAACCGAGGAGGCTGAGTTGAAATGGACTCTCCTGTGGATGTGTCCTAATATGTTTTTGTGTCTATGGAGACCTTGGAATGAAGCGGTGGCCCTGGGGCCCTGAAGGGTTCTCCTAAACAGAGGCTTTGACACAGCTCCAACGTGCATGTTTCCCATGTGTAGATGAGATTTCTTCCGATGGGTGAGTCAAGAAACAGCCATATGCTGGTATTGAAATACAGGCCTCTGAGGAGAGATGCCTGGAAACCAAAGCAATGGATCCGATTAGTGCCTAGGGGCCTGTTCGTTCCTTTTTACCTCTGGGGACATCAGTCTAGGGGTCTGAGTGCAGGTAGGTGCTCAGATGGGCTCAGATTGCCCCCTGTTTGTCCTCGGAAGCCACAACTCTTGGGATGGCTTCAGGGACTTTGGAGGTTATCCTATTAGTAGGGTTGTGGCCATTGGAATGGGCACATACAATTCCCTTGGAGAGGGCAAGTACAGTCCTCAGGTTTGGCTCCAGGGCCCTGAGCCTGTAGGGTGTGTAGGCCAGAGCTGATTGGACAGTTGTCTGAAAACACAAACTCGGCTTGTGTTTTGGGTCATAGGTATGGCAGGACTGATCTACAGACCATGAGGAGAACACTTCGGGATATGAGAAAAGGGCGAGTGTGAGACTCTTGCTCAAGTTTTTGTCTCTGGATATCGTGTCACTCATAGTCGTGAAACTGCCGGGTGACTTCATGGGAAATGGACGAGTCTTACTCTCTGGGGGTTCGGTCCCGTCCAAAGAGTTTGCGGTCATTCTGGGGATGGAAGAAGTCCGTTTTTTTGTTGTTGATTTGTTTCATTTTGTTTTTCAACCTCAGATGTCCCACCAAATGAGGGATTCCAGAGTAGAGCCCTGGGGTGGGGCGACTGGACAACCAGAAATCTGGTTAAAAATTGGGGACTAGGGACATGTCAAGCCCATTATGACATCTAATGGTCCAGCCACTGTGAGGACTTACTAGAAGACAGGACTCACGCTGAGGTCACAATGCGTGTTTATGCTCTCGTCGCACTCAAGAATGGGCGGGGCCTCAGGGTGAATGCTGTTTTCTCCTACACTGAACGTTGGACAACATGCCAACCACAAGGTTTCTTGCCATGGGTCAGGAAGAGTTCTGATTTCTGGATCACAGTCACCCGTGGGCAGTGATTGGAGATAAGGTCTAGGTTCTGAAGCCTGAAAACTGAGGTAGGGAAGAGATGATGACCTAAGGCCAGGGCGGGTCTGATGTGCTCAGGGTGCGGTCAGCTGTCTGGGTTTTGGTCAGCAGGTTCGGGCTCAGGTTGTGTCAGACAGTGCATTAGTGCCCAGGTTAGACTATATAATTTGGGTACATTCGAGTGCCGTGTAGGTTTATCTTCATTTTAGCTGCCTGGTCAGCTCATTAGGCAATATATTTTTTCTAGAGGGCAGGCAGAGTGCTTCATTGTCGGTCCGGAATTGCCAAACATGAGGGCTTCGGGGCCAGGAGAGTGAGGACGGAAGTCTGAGAACACAAGCTACACTTCGGATTCAGGGTGAGGGCACGGCAGGTACCCCCTGCAGATCTGAACCAATATCTCATGCATCTGAAGTCAGGGCGAGGATCCGACGTTGGCTCAGGTTGGAGTTTCTGTGCATGACGGCCCCTTCATGAAGGGAGCGGAATCTCGAGGCCATGGAGGTTTTCCACGTTGGGAGATGTGGGATGCCCCCTTCAAGAATTCCTTCTGCGGGACAATTGAGACCTGTTGGACAGCTCCAGGACATCCCATATGGAATGACTCCAGAGCACCGTTCCAGGATGGATGCCTGGGAAGTCCGCCTCGCCTTCCAATTGTCTCCTAGCAACAAGACAGTTTAGATCTAATGGATCTGCGGGAGCAACCGGGGTGGCTGAGTTGAAATGCACTTTCCAGAGGATGGGTCCTAATGTGTGTTTGTGTCCATGAGGGCCTTGGAATGGAGAGGTGGCACCGGGACCCTGAAGTATTCTCCTAAGCTTTGACATAGCTCCCATGCACAAGTTTCCTTGTGGAGCCGAGATTTGTTCTGATGGGTGCCTCAGGAAATCCCCTCTGCTGGTATTGGAATCCAGGCTTTTGAGGAGACATGCCTGTAAACCAAAGTAATGGATCCGATAATGGCCTCGGGTCCTGTCTGGTTCAATCTTCTTGGTATGAGTGGAGGTAGATGAGTGGAGGAAGATACTCAGCTGGTATCAACCGCCCTTTTTTGTCCCGGGCGATCTACACTATTGGGATGGCCTCAGGGACTTTGGAGGGTTCTCCTAATTTGTACGAATTTTGACAATGGAATGGGCAGAATTCCCATGGATTGGGTGGGGGCAGTCCTAATGTGTGGCTCCAGGGGCCCCAGCCTGGAGGGAGTGTGGCCCAGGACTTTGAGGACAGAAGACTGAAAACACAAACTCAGCTTAAGTTTGGGGACGTAGGTATGGCACGCCCGATCTACAAACCATGAGAAGAACTCTTCAGGATATGAAGAATGAGCGAGTCTGAGTCGCTTGCTCAGGCTTTTGTCTCGGGATTTTGTTTCAGCGATGGCCGTGGAATGTTGGGGAGGTCTCATGGGCCATGGACGAATCTTCCTCTCTGTGGATTTGGCCCGATCCCAATTGTTTTTCGTCAATCTGTGGGATGGGAGGACTCCTTTCAGGTTTGTTACCTCTGGTGTCCCACCAGAAGAGGAATTCCAAAGCAGAGCCCTGGGGAAGAGTGAAGGGACACCCCGAACTATGGTTAAAAATTGGGGCCTAGGGGCATGGCAAGCCCAATATGCTGTCTCTTCATATAGGCCCTGAGAGGCCTTACCTGAGGACTGGGCTCAGGCTGAGGGTCACAATGTGTGTTTGTGACCAATGTGGCGTGCAAGCATGGGCTGGGCCTCATGGGCCACGCTTGTTTCAACTACACTGAACGTTGGACAACATGCCAACCACAAGGTTTCTTGCCATGGGGAAAGAGTTCTGATTTCTGCATCATTTTCAACCCTGGGCAGTGGTTGGAGATAAGGTCTAGGTTCTGGAGCCTGAAAACCGCAGTTGGGAAGAGATGACGACCTAAGGCCATGGCGGGTCCGATGTGCTCAGTGTGCGGCCAGCTGTCTGGGTGGGACCAGGAGGTCCAGGCTCAGGCTGGGTCAGAAGGGGAAATAGTGCCCAGGTCAGCCTATATGTTTGGGGTACAGCCGAATGGCGTGCAGGTTGATCCTCATTTGGGGTTTTGAGGTAGCCCTGAGGGCAATGTTTTACTTCTGTAGGGCAGGCAGAGTGCGGCATTGTAGTTCTGGATTGCCCAACTGGAGGGCTTGTGGGCCAGTAGTCTGAGGACGGAGTCTGAGAAACCAAGCTAGGCCTAGGTTTCTGGGTGAGGATATGGCAGGCACAATCTACAGACCTCAATAGAGATCTCGTGCATCTGAAGTCAGGGCAAGGATCAGACGATCGCTCAGGTTGGACTTTCTGCCCTGATGGCCCTTTCTTGAAGGGGGTTGGATCACGAGGACATGGGGGTTTTCCCACGATGGGAGTTCAGAGAAGCTCCAAACTGCAAAGATTCTTCTGCAGGACAATTGAGACCTGTTGGTTGGCTCCAGGCCAACGATTCCGAGCAGGGTTCTAAGGATGGATGGCTGGGTAGCCCACCTCACATTCCAATTGTCTCCAAGCAACAAGACAGGTTAGATCTGCTGGATGAGGGGGGCAAACGAGGAGGCTGAGTTGAAATGGAATCTCCTGTGGATGTGTCCTAATATGTTTTTGTGTCTATGGAGACCTTGGAATGAAGCGGTGGCCCTGGGGCCCTGAAGGGTTCTCCTAAACAGAGGCTTTGACACAGCTCCAACGTGCATGTTTCCCAAGTGTAGATGAGATTTGTTCTGATGGGTGAGTCAAGAAACAGCCATATGCTGGTATTGAAATCTAGGCCTCTGAGGAGAGTTTCTTGGAAACCAAAGCAATGGATCCGATTAGTACCTAGGGGCCTGTTCGTTCCTTTTTACCTCTGGGGACATCAGTCTACGGGTCTGAGTGCAGGTAGGTGCTCAGATGGGCTCAGATTGCCCCCTGTTTGTCCTGGGAAGCCACAACTATTGGGATGGCCTCAGGGACTTTGGAGGTTATCCTATTAGTAGGGTTGTGGCCATTGGAATGGGCACATACAATTCCCTTGGAGAGGGCAAGTACAGTCCTCAGGTTTGGCTCCAGGTCCCTGAGCCTGTAGGGTGTGTAGGCCAGAGCTGTTTGGACAGTTGTCTGAAAATACAAACTCGGCTTATGTTTTGGGTCATAGGTATGGCAGGACTGATCTACAGACCATGAGGAGAACACTTCGGGATATGAAAAAAGGGCGAGTGTGAGACTCTTGCTCAAGTTTTTGTCTCTGGATATCGTGTCACTCATGGTCGTGAAATTGCCGGGTGACTTCATGGGAAAAGGATGAGTCTTACTCTCTGAGGGTTCGGTCCCGCCAAAGAGTTTGCGGTCATTCTGGGGATGGAAGAAGTCCGTTTTTTTGTTGTTGTTGTCGATTTGTTTCATTTTGTTTTTCAACCTCAGATGTCCCACCAAATGAGGGATTCCAGAGTAGAGCCCTGGGGTGGGGCGACTGGACAACCAGAAATCTGGTTAAAAATTGGGGACTAGGGACATGTCAAGCCCATTATGACATCTAATGGTCCAGCCACTGAGAGGACTTACTAGAGGACAGGACTCACACTGAGGTCACAATGCGTGTTTATGCTCTCGTCGCACTCAAGAATGGGCGGGGCCTCAGGGTGAATGCTGTTTTCTCCTACACTGAACGTTGGACAACATGCCAACCACAAGGTTTCTTGCCATGGGTCAGGAAGAGTTCTGATTTCTGGATCACAGTAACCCGTGGGCAGTGATTGGAGATAAGGTCTAGGTTCTGAAGCCTGAAAACTGAGGTAGGGAAGAGATGATGACCTAAGGCCAGGGGGCGTCTGATGTGCTCAGGGTGCGGTCAGCTGTCTGGGTGTTGGTCAGCAGGTCCGGGCTCAGGTTGTGTCAGACAGTGCATTAGTGCCCAGGTTAGACTATATAATTTGGGTACATTCGAGTGCCGTGTAGGTTTATCTTCATTTTAGCTGCCTGGTCAGCTCATTAGGCAATATATTTTTTCTAGAGGGCAGGCAGAGTGCTTCATTGTCGGTCCGGAATTGCCAAACATGAGGGCTTCGGGGCCAGGAGAGTGAGGACGGAAGTCTGAGAACACAAGATAGACTTCGGATTCAGGGTGAGGGCACGGCAGGTACCCCCTGCAGATCTGAACCAATATCTCATGCATCTGAAGTCAGGGCGAGGATCAGACGTTGGCTCAGGTTGGAGTTTCTGTGCATGACGGCCCCTTCATGAAGGGAGCGGGATCTCGAGGCCATGGAGGTTTTCCACGTTGGGAGATGTGGGATGCCCCCTTCAAGAATTCCTTCTGCGGGACAATTTAGACCTGTTGGACAGCTCCAGGACATCCCATATGGAATGACTCCAGAGCACCATTCGAGGATGGATGCCTGGGAAGTCCGCCTCGCCTTCCAATTGTCTCCTAGCAACAAGACAGTTTAGATCTAATGGATCTGCGGGAGCACCCGGGGTGCCTGAGTTGAAATGCACTTTCCAGAGGATGGGTCCTAAAGTGTGTTTGTGTCCATGAGGGCCTTGGAATGGGGAGGTGGCACCGGGACCCTGAAGTATTCTCCTAAGCTTTGGCATAGCTCCCATGCACAAGTTTCCTTGTGGAGACGAGATTTGTTCTGATGGGTGCCTCAGGAAATCCCCTCTGCTGGTATTGGAATCCAGGCTTTTGAGGAGACATGCCTGTAAACCAAAGCAATGGATCCGATAATGGCCTCGGGTCCTGTCTGGTTCAATCTTCTTGGTATGAGTGGAGGTAGATGAGTGGAGGAAGATGCTCAGCTGGTATCAACCGCCCTTTTTTGTCCCGGGCGACCTACACTATTGGGATGGCCTCAGGGACTTTGGAGGGTTCTCCTAATTTGTACGAATTTTGACAATGGAATGGGCAGAATTCCCATGGATTGGGTGGGGGCAGTCCTAATGTGTGGCTCCAGGGGCCCCAGCCTGGAGGGAGTGTGGCCCAGGACTTTGAGGACAGAAGACTGAAAACACAAACTCAGCTTAAGTTTGGGGACGTAGGTATGGCACGCCCGATCTACAAACCATGAGAAGAACTCTTCAGGATATGAAGAATGAGCGAGTCTGAGTCGCTTGCTCAGGCTTTTGTCTCGGGATTTTGTTTCAGCGATGTCCGTGGAATGTTGGGGAGGTCTCATGGGCCATGGACGAATCTTCCTCTCTGTGGATTTGGCCCGATCCCAATTGTTTTTCGTCAATCCGTGGGATGGGAGGACTCCTTTAAGGTTTGTTACCTCTGGTGTCCCACCAGAAGAGGAATTCCAAAGCAGAGCCCTGGGGAAGAGTGAAGGGACACCCCGAAATATGGTTAAAAATTGGGGCCTAGGGGCATGGCAAGCCCAATATGCTGTCTCTTCATATAGGCCCTGAGAGGCCTACCTGAGGATTGGGCTCAGGCTCAGGGTCACAATGTGTGTTTGTGACCAATGTGGTCCGCAAGCATGGGCTGGGCCTCATGGGCCACGCTTGTTTCAACTACACTGAACGTTGGACAACATGCCAACCACAAGGTTTCTTGCCATGGGGAAAGAGTTCTGATTTCTGCATCATTTTCAACCCTGGGCAGTGGTTGGAGATAAGGTCTAGGTTCTGGAGCCTGAAAACCGCAGTTGGGAAGAGATGACGACCTAAGGCCATGGCGGGTCCGATGTGCTCAGTGTGCGGCCAGCTGTCTGGGTGGGACCAGGAGGTCCAGGCTCAGGCTGGGTCAGAAGGGGAAATAGTGCCCAGGTCAGCCTATATGTTTGGGGTACAGCCGATTAGCATGCAGGTTGATCCTCATTTGGGGTTTTGAGGTAGCCCTGAGGGCAATGTTTTACTTCTGTAGGGCAGGCAGAGTGCGGCATTGTAGTTCTGGATTACCCAACTGGAGGGCTTGTGGGCCAGTAGTCTGAGGACGGAGTCTGAGAACCCAAGCTAGGCCTAGGTTTCTGGGTGAGGATATGGCAGGCACAATCTACAGACCTCAATAGAGATCTCGTGCATCTGAAGTCAGGGCAAGGATCAGACGATCGCTCAGGTTGGACTTTCTGCCCTGATGGCCCTTTCTTGAAGGGGGTTGGATCACGAGGACATGGGGGTTTTCCAAAGATGGGAGTTGTGAGAAGCTCCAAACTGCAAAGATTCTTCTGCAGGACAATTGAGACCTGTTGGTTGGCTCCAGGCCAACGATTCCGAGCAGGGTTCTAAGGATGGATGGCTGGGTAGCCCACCTCGCATTCCAATTGTCTCCAAGCAACAAGACAGGTTAGATCTGCTGGATGTGGCGGGCAACCGAGGAGGCTGAGTTGAAATGGACTCTCCTGTGGATGTGTCCTAATATGTTTTTGTGTCTATGGAGACCTTGGAATGAAGCGGTGGCCCTGGGGCCCTGAAGGGTTCTCCTAAACAGAGGCTTTGACACAGCTCCAACGTGCATGTTTCCCAAGTGTAGATGAGATTTGTTCTGATGGGTGAGTCAAGAAACAGCCATATGCTGGTATTGAAATCTAGGCCTCTGAGGAGAGATGCCTGGAAACCAAGCAATGGATCCGATTAGTGCCTAGGGGCCTGTTTGTTCCTTTTTACCTCTGGGGACATCAGTCTACGGGTCTGAGTGCAGGTAGGTGCTCAGATGGGCTCAGATTGCCCCCTGTTTGTCCTGGGAAGCCACAACTATTGGGATGGCCTCAGGGACTTTGGAGGTTATCCTATTAGTAGGGTTGTGGCCATTGGAATGGGCACATACAATTCCCTTGGAGAGGGCAATTACAGTCCTCAGGTTTGGCTCCAGGGCCCTGAGCCTGTAGGGTGTGTAGGCCAGAGCTGTTTGGACAGTTGTCTGAAAATACAAACTCGGCTTATGTTTTGGGTCATAGGTATGGCAGGACTGATCTACAGACCATGAGGAGAACACTTCGGGATATGAAAAAAGGGCGAGTGTGAGGCTCTTGCTCAAGTTTTTGTCTCTGGATATCGTGTCACTCATGGTCGTGAAATTGCCGGGTGACTTCATGGGAAAAGGATGAGTCTTACTCTCTGAGGGTTCGGTCCCGCCAAAGAGTTTGCGGTCATTCTGGGGATGGAAGAAGTCCGTTTTTTTGTTGTTGTTGTCGATTTGTTTCATTTTGTTTTTCAACCTCAGATGTCCCACCAAATGAGGGATTCCAGAGTAGAGCCCTGGGGTGGGGCGACTGGACAACCAGAAATCTGGTTAAAAATTGGGGACTAGGGACATGTCAAGCCCATTATGACATCTAATGGTCCAGCCACTGAGAGGACTTACTAGAGGACAGGACTCACACTGAGGTCACAATGCGTGTTTATGCTCTCGTCGCACTCAAGAATGGGCGGGGCCTCAGGGTGAATGCTGGTTTCTCCTACACTGAACGTTGGACAACATGCCAACCACAAGGTTTCTTGCCATGGGTCAGGAAGAGTTCTGATTTCTGGATCACAGTCACCCGTGGGCAGTGATTGGAGATAAGGTCTAGGTTCTGAAGCCTGAAAACTGAGGTAGGGAAGAGATGATGACCTAAGGCCAGGGCGGGTCTGATATGCTCAGGGTGCGGTCAGCTGTCTGGGTGTTGGTCAGCAGGTCCGGGCTCAGGTTGTGTCAGACAGTGCATTAGTGCCCAGGTTAGACTATATAATTTGGGTACATTCGAGTGCCGTGTAGGTTTATCTTCATTTTAGCTGCCTGGTCAGCTCATTAGGCAATATATTTTTTCTAGAGGGCAGGCAGAGTGCTTCATTGTCGGTCCGGAATTGCTAAACATGAGGGCTTCGGGGCCAGGAGAGTGAGGACGGAAGTCTGAGAACACAAGCTAGACTTCGGATTCAGGGTGAGGGCACGGCAGGTACCCCCTGCAGATCTGAACCAATATCTCATGCATCTGAAGTCAGGGCGAGGATCCGACGTTGGCTCAGGTTGGAGTTTCTGTGCATGACGGCCCCTTCATGAAGGGAGCGGGATCTCGAGGCCATGGAGGTTTTCCACGTTGGGAGATGTGGGATGCCCCCTTCAAGGATTCCTTCTGCGGGACAATTTAGACCTTTTGGACAGCTCCAGGACATCCCATATGGAATGACTCCAGAGCACCATTCGAGGATGGATGCCTGGGAAGTCCGCCTCGCCTTCCAATTGTCTCCTAGCAACAAGACAGTTTAGATCTAATGGATTTGCGGGAGCAACCGGGGTGGCTGAGTTGAAATGCACTTTCCAGAGGATGGGTCCTAATGTGTGTTTGTGTCCATGAGGGCCTTGGAATGGGGAGGTGGCACCGGGACCCTGAAGTATTCTCCTAAGCTTTGGCATAGCTCCTATGCACAAGTTTCCTTGTGGAGACGAGATTTGTTCTGATGGGTGCCTCAGGAAATCCCCTCTGCTGGTATTGGAATCCAGGCTTTTGAGGTGACATGCCTGTAAACCAAAGCAATGGATCCGATAATGGCCTCGGGTCCTGTCTGGTTCAATCTTCTTGGTATGAGTGGAGGTAGATGAGTGGAGGAAGATGCTCAGCTGGTATCAACCGCCCTTTTTTGTCCCGGACGACCTACACTATTGGGATGGCCTCAGGGACTTTGGAGGGTTCTCCTAATTTGTACGATTTTTGACAATGGAATGGGCAGAATTCCCATGGATTGGGTGGGGGCAGTCCTAATGTGTGGCTCCAGGGGCCCCAGCCTGGAGGGAGTGTGGCCCAGGAATTTGAGGACAGAAGACTGAAAACACAAACTCAGCTTAAGTTTGGGGACGTAGGTATGGCACGCCCGATCTACAAACCATGAGAAGAACTCTTCAGGATATGAAGAATGAGCGAGTCTGAGTCGCTTGCTCAGGCTTTTGTCTCGGGATTTTGTTTCAGCGATGGCCGTGGAATGTTGGGGAGGTCTCATGGGCCATGGACGAATCTTCCTCTCTGTGGATTTGCCCGATCCCAATTGTTTTTCGTCAATCTGTGGGATGGGAGGACTCCTTTCAGGTTTGTTACCTCTGGTGTCCCACCAGAAGAGGAATTCCAAAGCAGAGCCCTGGGGAAGAGTGAAGGGACACCCCGAACTATGGTTAAAAATTGGGGCCTAGGGGCATGGCAAGCCCAATATGCTGTCTCTTCATATAGGCCCTGAGAGGCCTTACCTGAGGACTGGGCTCAGGCTGAGGGTCACAATGTGTGTTTGTGACCAATGTGGTCCGCAAGCATGGGCTGGGCCTCATGGGCCACGCTTGTTTCAACTACACTGAACGTTGGACAACAGGCCAAGCACAAGGTTTCTTGCCATGGGGAAAGAGTTCTGATTTCTGCATCATTTTCAACCCTGGGCAGTGGTTGGAGATAAGGTCTAGGTTCTGGAGCCTGAAAACCGCAGTTGGGAAGAGATGACGACCTAAGGCCATGGCGGGTCCGATGCGCTCAGTGTGCGGCCAGCTGTCTGCGTGGGACCAGGAGGTCCAGGCTCTGGCTGGGTCAGAAGGGGAAATAGTGCCCAGGTCAGCCTATATGTTTGGGGTACAGCCGAATGGCCTGCAGGTTGATCCTCATTTGGGGTTTCGGGGTAGCCCTGAGGGCAATGATTTACTTCTGTAGGGCAGGCAGAGTGCGGCATTGTAGTTCTGGATTGCCCAACTGGAGGGCTTGTGGGCCAGTAGTCTGAGGACGGAGTCTGAGAACCCAAGCTAGGCCTAGGTTTCTGGGTGAGGATATGGCAGGCACAATCTACAGACCTCAATAGAGATCTCGTGCATCTGAAGTCAGGGCAAGGATCAGACGATCGCTCAGGTTGGACTTTCTGCCCTGATGGCCCTTTCTTGAAGGGGGTTGGATCACGAGGACATGGGGGTTTTCCCACGATGGGAGTTGTGAGAAGCTCCAAACTGCAAAGATTCTTCTGCAGGACATTTGAGACCTGTTGGTTGGCTCCAGGCCAACGATTCCGAGCAGGGTTCTAAGGATGGATGGCTGGGTAGCCCACCTCGCATTCCAATTGTCTCCAAGCAACAAGACAGGTTAGATCTGCTGGATGTGGCGGGCAACCGAGGAGGCTGAGTTGAAATGGACTCTCCTGTGGATGTGTCCTAATATGTTTTTGTGTCTATGGAGACCTTGGAATGAAGCGGTGGCACTGGGGCCCTGAAGGGTTCTCCTAAACAGAGGCTTTGACACAGCTCCAACGTGCATGTTTCCCATGTGTAGATGAGATTTGTTCTGATGGGTGAGTCAAGAAACAGCCATATGCTGGTATTGAAATCCAGGCCTCTGAGGAGTGTTTCCTGGAAACCAAAGCAATGGATCCGATTAGTGCCTAGGGGCCTGTTCGTTCCTTTTTACCTCTGGAGACATCAGTCTACGGGTCTGAGTGCAGGTAGGTGCTCAGATGGGCTCAGATTGCCCCCTGTTTGTCCTGGGAAGCCACAACTATTGGGATGGCCTCAGGGACTTTGGAGGTTATCCTATTAGTAGGGTTGTGGCCATTGGAATGGGCACATACAATTCCTTTGGAGAGGGCAAGTACAGTCCTCAGGTTTGGCTCCAGGGCCCTGAGCCTGTAGGGTGTGTAGGCCAGAGCTGTTTGGACAGTTGTCTGAAAACACAAACTAGGCTTATGTTTTGGGTCATAGGTATGGCAGGACTGATCTACAGACCATGCGGAGAACACTTCGGGATATGAAAAAAGGGCGAGTGTGAGGCTCTTGCTCAAGTTTTTGTCTCTGGATATCGTGTCACTCATGGTCGTGAAATTGCCGGGTGACATCATGGGAAATGGACGAGTCTTACTCTCTGGGGGTTCGGTCCCGTCCAAAGAGTTTGCGGTCATTCTGGGGATAGAAGAAGTCCGTTTTTTTGTTGTTGTTGTCGATTTGTTTCATTTTGTTTTTCAACCTCAGATATCCCACCAAATGAGGGATTCCAGAGTAGAGCCCTGGGGTGGGGCGACTGGACAACCAGAAATCTGGTTAAAAATTGGGGACTAGGGACATGTCAAGCCCATTATGACATCTAATGGTCCAGGCACTGAGAGGACTTACTAGAGGACAGGACTCACGCTGAGGTCACAATGCGTGTTTATGCTCTCGTCGCACTCAAGAATGGGCGTGGCCTCAGGGTGAATGCTGTTTTCTCCTACACTGAACGTTGGACAAAATTCCAACCACAAGGTTTCTTGCCATGGGTCAGGAAGAGTACTGATTTCTGCATCACAGTCACCCGTGGGCAGTGATTGGAGATAAGGTCTAGGTTCTGAAGCCTGAAAACTGAGGTAGGGAAGAGATGATGACCTAAGGCCAGGGCGGGTCTGATGTGCTCAGGGTGCGGTCAGCTGTCTGGGTGTTGGTCAGCAGGTCCGGGCTCAGGTTGTGCCAGACAGTGCATTAGTGCCCAGGTTAGACTATATAATTTGGGTACATTCGAGTGCCGTGTAGGTTTATCTTCATTTAAGCTGCCTGGTCAGCTCATTAGGCAATATATTTTTTCTAGAGGGCAGGCAGAGTGCTTCATTGTCGGTCCGGAATTGCCAAACATGAGTGCTTCGGGGCCAGGAGAGTGAGGACGGAAGTCTGAGAACACAAGCTAGACTTCGGATTCAGGGTGAGGGCACGGCAGGTACCCCCTGCAGATCTGAACCAATATCTCATGCATCTGAAGTCAGGGCGAGGATCCGACGTTGGCTCAGGTTGGAGTTTCTGTGCATGACGGCCCCTTCATGAAGGGAGCGGGATCTCGAGGCCATGGAGGTTTTCACGTTGGGAGATATGGGATGCCCCCTTCAAGGATTCCTTCTGCGGGACAATTGAGACCTGTTGGACAGCTCCAGGACATCCCATATGGAATGACACCAGAGCACCGTTCGAGGATGGATGCCTGGGAAGTCCGCCTCGCCTTCCAATTGTCTCCTAGCAACAAGACAGTTTAGATCTAATGGATCTGCGGGAGCAACCGGGGTGGCTGAGTTGAAATGCACTTTCCAGAGGATGGGTCCTAATGTGTGTTTGTGTCCATGAGGGCCTTGGAATGGGGAGGTGGCACCGGGACCCTGAAGTATTCTCCTAAGCTTTGGCATAGCTGCCATGCACAAGTTTCCTTGTGGAGACGAGATTTGTTCTGATGGGTGCCTCAGGAAATCCCCTCTGCTGGTATTGGAATCCAGGCTTTTGAGGAGACATGCCTGTAAACCAAAGCAATGTATCCGATAATGGCCTCGGGTCCTGTCTGGTTCAATCTTCTTGGTATGAGTGGAGGTAGATGAGTGGAGGTAGATGCTCAGCTGGTATCAACCGCCCTTTTTTGTCCCGGGCGACCTACACTATTGGGATGGCCTCACGGACTTTGGAGGGTTCTCCTAATTTGTACGATTTTTGACAATGGAATGGGCAGAATTCCCATGGATTGGGTGGGGGCAGTCATAATGTGTGGCTCCAGGGGCCCCAGCCTGATGGAAGTGTGGCCCAGGACTTTGAGGACAGAAGACTGAAAACACAAACTCAGCTTAAGTTTGGGGTCGTAGGTATGGCACGCCTGATCTACAAACCATGAGAAGAACTCTTCAGGATATGAAGAATGAGCGAGTCTGAGGAGCTTGCTCAGACTTTTGTCTCTGGATTTTGTTTCAGCGATGGCCGTGGATTGTTGGGGAGGTCTCATGGGCCATGGACGAATCTTCCTCTCTGTGGATTTGGCCCGATCCCAATTGTTTTTCATCAATCTGTGGGATGGGAGGACTCCTTTCTGGTTTGTTACCTCAGGTGTCCCACCAGAAGAGGAATTCCAAAGCAGAGCCCTGGGGAAGAGTGAAGGGACACCCCGAACTATGGTTAAAAATTGGGGCCTAGGGGCATGGCAAGCCCAATATGCTGTCTCTTCATATAGGCCCTGAGAGGCCTTACCTTAGGACTGGGATCAGGCTGAGGCTCACAATGTGTGTTTGTGACCAATGTGGCTCACAAGCATGGGCTGTGCCTCATGGGCCATGCTTGTTTCAACTACGCTGAACGTTGGACAACATGCCAAGCACAAGGTTTCTTGCCATGGGGAAAGAGTTCTGATTTCTGCATCATTTTCAACCCTGGGCAGTGGTTGGAGATAAGGTCTAGGTTCTGGAGCCTGAAAACCGCAGTAGGGAAGAGATGACGACCTAAGGCCATGGCGGGTCCGATGTGCTCAGTGTGCGGCCAGCTGTCTGGGTGGGACCAGGAGGTCCAGGCTCAGGCTGGGTCAGAAGGGGAAATAGTGCCCAGGTCATCCTATATGTTTGGGGTACAACCGATTGGCATGCAGGTTGATCCTCATTTGGGGTTTCGGGGTAGCCCTGAGGGCAATGTTTTACTTCTGTAGGGCAGGCAGAGTGCGGCATTGTATTTCTGGATTGCCAAACTGGAGGGCTTGTGGGCCAGTAGTCTGAGGACGGAGTCTGAGAACCCAAGCTAGGCCTAGGTTTCTGGGTGAGGATATGGCAGGCACAATCTACAGACCTCAATAGAGATCTCGTGCATCTGAAGTCAGGGCAAGGATCAGACGATCGCTCAGGTTGGACTTTCTGCCCTGATGGCCCTTTCTTGAAGGGGGTTGGATCACGAGGACATGGGGGTTTTCCCACGAGGGGAGTTGTGAGAAGCTCCAAACTGCAAAGATTCTTCTGCAGGACAATTGAGACATGTTGGTTGGCTCCAGGCCAACGATTCCGAGCAGGGTTCTAAGGATGGATGGCTGGGTAGCCCACCTCGCATTCCAATTGTCTCCAAGCAAAAAGACAGGTTAGATCTGCTGGATGGGGGGGGCAACCGAGGAGGCTGAGTTGAAATGGACTCTCCTGTGGATGTGTCCTAATATGTTTTTGTGTCTATGGAGACCTTGGGATGAAGCCGTGGCCCTGGGGCTCTGAAGGGTTCTCCAAAACAGAGGCTTTGACACAGCTCCAACGTGCATGTTTCCCATGTGTAGATGAGATTTGTTCTGATGGGTGAGTGAAGAAACAGCCATATGCTGGTATTGAAATCCAGGCCTCTGATTAGAGATGCCTGGAAACCAAAGCAATGGATCCGATTAGTGCCTAGTGGCCTATTCGTTCCTTTTTACCTCTGGGGACATCAGTCTACGGGTCTGAGTGCAGGTAGGTGCTCAGATGGGCTCAGATTTCCCCTGTTTGTCCTGGGAAGCCACAACTATTGGGATGGCCTCAGGGACTTTGGAGGTTATCCTACTAGTAGGGTTGTGGCCATTGGAATGGGCACATACAATTCCCTTGGAGAGGGCAAGTACAGTCCTCAGGTTTGGCTCCAGGGCACTGAGCCTGTAGGGTGTGTAGGCCAGAGCTGTTTGGACAGTTGTCTGAAAACACAAACTCGGCTTATGTTTTGGGTCATAGGTATGGCAGGACTGATCTACAGACCATGAGGAGAACACTTCGGGATATGAAAAAAGGGCGAGTGTGAGGCTCTTGCTCAAGTTTTTGTCTCTGGATATCGTGTCACTCATGGTCGTGAATTGCCGGGTGACTTCATGGGAAATGGACGAGTCTTATTCTCTGGGGGTTCGGTCCCGTCCAAAGAGTTTGGGGTCATTCTGGGGATGGAAGAAGTCCGTTTTTTTGTTGTTGTTGTTGATTTGTTTCATTTTGTTTTTCAACCTCAGATGTCCCACCAAATGAGGGATTCCAGAGTAGAGCCCTGGGGTGGGGCGACTGGACAACCAGAAATCTGGTTAAAAATTGGGGACTAGGGACATGTCAAGCCCATTATGACATCTAATGGTCCAGCCACTGAGAGGACTTACTAGAGGACAGGACTCACGCTGAGGTCACAATGCGTGTTTATGCTCTCGTCGCACTCAAGAATGGGCGGGGCCTCAGGGTGAATGCTGTTTTCTCCTACACTGAACGTTGGACAACATGCCAACCACAAGGTTTCTTGCAATGGGTCAGGAAGAGTTCTGATTTCTGCATCACAGTCACCCGTGGGCAGTGATTGGAGATAAGGTCTAGGTTCTGAAGCCTGAAAACTGAGGTAGGGAAGAGATGATGACCTAAGGCCAGGGCGGGTCTGATGTGCTCAGCGTGCGGTCAGCTGTCTGGGTATTGGTCAGCAGTTCCGGGCTTAGGTTGTGTCAGACAGTGCATTAGTGCCCAGGTTAGACTATATAATTTGGGTACATTCGAGTGCCGTGTAGGTTTATCCTCATTTAAGCTTCCTGGGCTGCTCATTAGGCAATATATTTTTTCTAGAGGGCAGGCAGAGTGCTTCATTGTCGGTCCGGAATTGCCAAACTTGAGGGCTTCGGGGCCAGGAGAGTGAGGACGGAAGTCTGAGAACACAAGCTAGACTTCGGATTCAGGGTGAGGGCACGGCAGGTACCCCCTGCAGATCTGAACCAATATCTCATGCATCTGAAGTCAGGGCGAGGATCCGACGTTGGCTCAGGTTGGAGTTTCTGTGCATGACGGCCCCTTCATGAAGGGAGCGGAATCTCGAGGCCATGGAGGTTTTCCACGTTGGGAGATGTGGGATGCCCCCTTCAAGAATTCCTTCTGCGGGACAATTGAGACCTGTTGGACAGCTCCAGGACATCCCATATGGAATGACTCCAATGCACCGTTCCAGGATGGATGCCTGGGAAGTCCGCCTCGCCTTCCAATTGTCTCCTAGCAACAAGACAGTTTAGATCTAATGGATCTGCGGGAGCAACTGGGGTGGCTGAGTTGAAATGCACTTTCCAGAGGATGGGTCCTAACGTGTGTTTGTGTCAATGAGGGCCTTGGAATGGGGACGTGGCAACGGGACCCTGAAGTATTCTCCTAAGCTTTGGCATAGCTCCCATGCACAAGTTTCCTTGTGGAGACTAGATTTGTTCTGATGGGTGCCTCAGAAAATCCCCTCTGCTGGTATTGGAATCCATGCTTTTGAGGAGACATGCCTGTAAACCAATGCAATCGATCCGATAATGGCCTCGGGTCCTGTCTGGTTCAATCTTCTTGGTATGAGTGGAGGTAGATGAGTGGAGGTAGATGCTCAGCCTTTATCACCCGCCCTTTTTTGTCCCGGGCGACCTACACTATTGGGATGGCCTCAGGGACTTTGGAGGGTTCTCCTAATTTGAACGATTTTTGACAATGGAATGGGCAGAATTCCCATGGATTGGGTGGGGGCAGTCCTAATTTGTGGCTCCAGGGGCCCCAGCCTGGAGGGAGTGTGGCCCAGGACTTTGAGGACAGAAGACTGAAAACACAAACTCAGCTTAAGTTTGGGGACGTAGGTATGGCACGCCCGATCTACAAACCATGAGAAGAACTCTTCAGGATATGAAGAATGAGCGAGTCTGAGGCGCTTGCTCAGGCTTTTGTCTCTGGATTTTGTTTAGCGATGGCCGTGTAATGTTGGGGAGGTCTCATGGGCCATGGACGAATCTTTCTCTCTGTGGATTTGGCGTGATCAAAATTGTTTTTCGTCAATCTGTGGGATGGGAGGACTCCTTTCAGGTTTGTTACCTCAGGTGTCCCACCAAAAGAGGAATTCCAAAGCAGAGCCCTGGGTAAGAGTGAAGGGACAACCCGAACTATGGTTAAAAATTGGGGCCTACGGGCATGGCAAGCCCAATATGCTGTCTCTTCATATAGGCCCTGAGAGGCCTTACCTGAGGACTGGGCTCAGGCTGAGGGTCACAATGTGTGTTTGTGACCAATGTGGCCCGCAAGCATGGGCTCGGCCTCATGGGCCATGCTTGTTTCAACTACACTGAACGTTGGACAACCTGCCAACCACAAGGTTTCTTTCCAAGGGGAAAGAGTTCTGATTTCTGCATCATTTTCAACCCTGGGCAGTGGTTGGAGATAAGGTCTAGGTTCTGAAGCCTGAAAACTGAGGTAGGGAAGAGATGATGACCTAAGGCCATGGCGGGTCTGATGTGCTCAGGGTGCGGTCAGCTGTCTGGGTGTTGGTCAGCAGGTCCGGGCTCAGGTTGTGTCAGACAGTGCATTAGTGCCCAGGTTAGACTATATAATTTGGGTACATTCGAGTGCCGTGTAGGTTTATCTTCATTTAAGCTGCCTGGGCAGCAAATTAGGCAATAGATTTTTTCTAGAGGGCAGGCAGAGTGCTTCATTGTCGGTCCGGAATTGCCAAACTTGAGGGCTTCGGGGCCAGGAGAGTGAGGACGGAAGTCTGAGAACACAAGCTAGACTTCGGATTCAGGGTGAGGGCACGGCAGGTACCCCCTGGAGATCTGAACCAATATCTCATGCATCTGAAGTCAGCGCGAGGATCCGACGTTGGCTCAGGTTGGAGTTTCTGTGCATGACGGCCCCTTCATGAAGGGAGCGGAATCTCGAGGCCATGGAGGTTTTCCACGTTGGGAGATGTGGGATGCCCCCTTCAAGAATTCCTTCTGCGGGACAATTGAGACCTGTTGGACAGCTCCAGGACATCCCATATGGAATGACTCCAGAGCACCGTTCCAGGATGGATGCCTGGGAAGTCTGCCTCGCCTTCCAATTGTCTCCTAGCAACAAGACAGTTTAGATCTAATGGATCTGCGGGAGCAAAAGGGGTGGCTGAGTTGAAATGCACTTTCCAGAGGATGGTTCCTAACGTGTGTTTGTGTCCATGAGGGCCTTGGAATGGGGAGGTTGCACTGGGACCCTGAAGTATTCTCCTAAGCTTTGGCATAGCTCCCATGCACAAGTTTCCTTGTGGAGACGAGATTTTTTCTGATGGGTGCCTCAGGAAATCCCCTCTGCTGGTATTGGAATCCAGGCTTTTGAGGAGACATGCCTGTAAACCAAAGCAATGGATCCGATAATGGCCTCGGGTCCTGTCTGATTCAATCTTCTTGGTATGAGTGGAGGTAGATGAGTGGAGGAAGATGCTCAGCTGGTATCAACCGCCCTTTTTTGTCCCGGGCGACCTACACTATTGGGATGGCCTCAGGGACTTTGGAGGGTTCTTTTAATTTGTACGATTTTTGACAATGGAATGGGCAGAATTCCCATGGATTGGGTGGGGGCAGTCCTAATGTGTGGCTCCAGGGGCCCCAGCCTGGAGGGAGTGTGGCCCAGGACTTTGAGGACAGAAGACTGAAAACACAAACTCAGCTTAAGTTTGGGGACGTAGGTATGGCACGTCCGATCTACAAACCATGAGAAGAACTCTTCAGGATATGAAGAATGAGCGAGTCTGAGGCGCTTGCTCGGGCTTTTGTCTCTGGATTTTGTTTCAGCGATGGCCGTGGAATGTTGGGGAGGTCTCATGGGCCATGGACGAATCTTCCTCTCTGTGGATTTGGCCCGATCCCAATTGTTTTTCGTCAATCTGTGGGATGGGAGGACTCCTTTCAGGTTTGTTACCTCTGGTGTCCCACCAGAAGAGGAATTCCAAAGCAGAGCCCTGGGGAAGAGTGAAGGGACACCCCGAACTATGGTTAAAAATTGGGGCCTAGGGGCATGGCAAGCCCAATATGCTGTCTCTTCATATAGGCCCTGAGAGGCCTTACCTGAGGACTGGGCTCAGGCTGAGGGTCACAATGTGTGTTTGTGACCAATGTGGTCCGCAAGCATGGGCTGGGCCTCATGGGCCACGCTTGTTTCAACTACACTGAACGTTGGACAACAGGCCAAGCACAAGGTTTCTTGCCATGGGGAAAGAGTTCTGATTTCTGCATCATTTTCTACCCTGGGCAGTGGTTGGAGATAAGGTCTAGGTTCTGGAGCCTGAAAACCGCAGTTGGGAAGAGATGACGACCTAAGGCCATGGCGGGTCCGATGCGCTCAGTGTGCGGCCAGCTGTCTGGGTGGGACCAGGAGGTCCAGGCTCAGGCTGGGTCAGAAGGGGAAATAGTGCCCAGGTCAGCCTATATGTTTGGGGTACAGCCGAATGGCCTGCAGGTTGATCCTCATTTGGGGTTTCGGGGTAGCCCTGAGGGCAATGATTTACTTCTGTAGGGCAGGCAGAGTGCGGCATTGTAGTTCTGGATTGCCCAACTGGAGGGCTTGTGGGCCAGTAGTCTGAGGACGGAGTCTGAGAACCCAAGCTAGGCCTAGGTTTCTGGGTGAGGATATGGCAGGCACAATCTACAGACCTCAATAGAGATCTCGTGCATCTGAAGTCAGGGCAAGGATCAGACGATCGCTCAGGTTGGACTTTCTGCCCTGATGGCCCTTTCTTGAAGGGGGTTGGATCACGAGGACATGGGGGTTTTCCCACGATGGGAGTTGTGAGAAGCTCCAAACTGCAAAGATTCTTCTGCAGGACATTTGAGACCTGTTGGTTGGCTCCAGGCCAACGATTCCGAGCAGGGTTCTAAGGATGGATGGCTGGGTAGCCCACCTCGCATTCCAATTGTCTCCAAGCAACAAGACAGGTTAGATCTGCTGGATGTGGCGGGCAACCGAGGAGGCTGAGTTGAAATGGACTCTCCTGTGGATGTGTCCTAATATGTTTTTGTGTCTATGGAGACCTTGGAATGAAGCGGTGGCACTGGGGCCCTGAAGGGTTCTCCTAAACAGAGGCTTTGACACAGCTCCAACGTGCATGTTTCCCATGTGTAGATGAGATTTGTTCTGATGGGTGAGTCAAGAAACAGCCATATGCTGGTATTGAAATCCAGGCCTCTGAGGAGTGTTTCCTGGAAACCAAAGCAATGGATCCGATTAGTGCCTAGGGGCCTGTTCGTTCCTTTTTACCTCTGGAGACATCAGTCTACGGGTCTGAGTGCAGGTAGGTGCTCAGATGGGCTCAGATTGCCCCCTGTTTGTCCTGGGAAGCCACAACTATTGGGATGGCCTCAGGGACTTTGGAGGTTATCCTATTAGTAGGGTTGTGGCCATTGGAATGGGCACATACAATTCCTTTGGAGAGGGCAAGTACAGTCCTCAGGTTTGGCTCCAGGGCCCTGAGCCTGTAGGGTGTGTAGGCCAGAGCTGTTTGGACAGTTGTCTGAAAACACAAACTAGGCTTATGTTTTGGGTCATAGGTATGGCAGGACTGATCTACAGACCATGCGGAGAACACTTCGGGATATGAAAAAAGGGCGAGTGTGAGGCTCTTGCTCAAGTTTTTGTCTCTGGATATCGTGTCACTCATGGTCGTGAAATTGCCGGGTGACATCATGGGAAATGGACGAGTCTTACTCTCTGGGGGTTCGGTCCCGTCCAAAGAGTTTGCGGTCATTCTGGGGATAGAAGAAGTCCGTTTTTTTGTTGTTGTTGTCGATTTGTTTCATTTTGTTTTTCAACCTCAGATATCCCACCAAATGAGGGATTCCAGAGTAGAGCCCTGGGGTGGGGCGACTGGACAACCAGAAATCTGGTTAAAAATTGGGGACTAGGGACATGTCAAGCCCATTATGACATCTAATGGTCCAGGCACTGAGAGGACTTACTAGAGGACAGGACTCACGCTGAGGTCACAATGCGTGTTTATGCTCTCGTCGCACTCAAGAATGGGCGTGGCCTCAGGGTGAATGCTGTTTTCTCCTACACTGAACGTTGGACAAAATTCCAACCACAAGGTTTCTTGCCATGGGTCAGGAAGAGTACTGATTTCTGCATCACAGTCACCCGTGGGCAGTGATTGGAGATAAGGTCTAGGTTCTGAAGCCTGAAAACTGAGGTAGGGAAGAGATGATGACCTAAGGCCAGGGCGGGTCTGATGTGCTCAGGGTGCGGTCAGCTGTCTGGGTGTTGGTCAGCAGGTCCGGGCTCAGGTTGTGCCAGACAGTGCATTAGTGCCCAGGTTAGACTATATAATTTGGGTACATTCGAGTGCCGTGTAGGTTTATCTTCATTTAAGCTGCCTGGTCAGCTCATTAGGCAATATATTTTTTCTAGAGGGCAGGCAGAGTGCTTCATTGTCGGTCCGGAATTGCCAAACATGAGTGCTTCGGGGCCAGGAGAGTGAGGACGGAAGTCTGAGAACACAAGCTAGACTTCGGATTCAGGGTGAGGGCACGGCAGGTACCCCCTGCAGATCTGAACCAATATCTCATGCATCTGAAGTCAGGGCGAGGATCCGACGTTGGCTCAGGTTGGAGTTTCTGTGCATGACGGCCCCTTCATGAAGGGAGCGGGATCTCGAGGCCATGGAGGTTTTCACGTTGGGAGATATGGGATGCCCCCTTCAAGGATTCCTTCTGCGGGACAATTGAGACCTGTTGGACAGCTCCAGGACATCCCATATGGAATGACACCAGAGCACCGTTCGAGGATGGATGCCTGGGAAGTCCGCCTCGCCTTCCAATTGTCTCCTAGCAACAAGACAGTTTAGATCTAATGGATCTGCGGGAGCAACCGGGGTGGCTGAGTTGAAATGCACTTTCCAGAGGATGGGTCCTAATGTGTGTTTGTGTCCATGAGGGCCTTGGAATGGGGAGGTGGCACCGGGACCCTGAAGTATTCTCCTAAGCTTTGGCATAGCTGCCATGCACAAGTTTCCTTGTGGAGACGAGATTTGTTCTGATGGGTGCCTCAGGAAATCCCCTCTGCTGGTATTGGAATCCAGGCTTTTGAGGAGACATGCCTGTAAACCAAAGCAATGTATCCGATAATGGCCTCGGGTCCTGTCTGGTTCAATCTTCTTGGTATGAGTGGAGGTAGATGAGTGGAGGTAGATGCTCAGCTGGTATCAACCGCCCTTTTTTGTCCCGGGCGACCTACACTATTGGGATGGCCTCACGGACTTTGGAGGGTTCTCCTAATTTGTACGATTTTTGACAATGGAATGGGCAGAATTCCCATGGATTGGGTGGGGGCAGTCATAATGTGTGGCTCCAGGGGCCCCAGCCTGATGGAAGTGTGGCCCAGGACTTTGAGGACAGAAGACTGAAAACACAAACTCAGCTTAAGTTTGGGGTCGTAGGTATGGCACGCCTGATCTACAAACCATGAGAAGAACTCTTCAGGATATGAAGAATGAGCGAGTCTGAGGAGCTTGCTCAGACTTTTGTCTCTGGATTTTGTTTCAGCGATGGCCGTGGATTGTTGGGGAGGTCTCATGGGCCATGGACGAATCTTCCTCTCTGTGGATTTGGCCCGATCCCAATTGTTTTTCATCAATCTGTGGGATGGGAGGACTCCTTTCTGGTTTGTTACCTCAGGTGTCCCACCAGAAGAGGAATTCCAAAGCAGAGCCCTGGGGAAGAGTGAAGGGACACCCCGAACTATGGTTAAAAATTGGGGCCTAGGGGCATGGCAAGCCCAATATGCTGTCTCTTCATATAGGCCCTGAGAGGCCTTACCTTAGGACTGGGATCAGGCTGAGGCTCACAATGTGTGTTTGTGACCAATGTGGCTCACAAGCATGGGCTGTGCCTCATGGGCCATGCTTGTTTCAACTACGCTGAACGTTGGACAACATGCCAAGCACAAGGTTTCTTGCCATGGGGAAAGAGTTCTGATTTCTGCATCATTTTCAACCCTGGGCAGTGGTTGGAGATAAGGTCTAGGTTCAGGAGCCTGAAAACCGCAGTTGGGAAGAGATGACGACCTAAGGCCATGGCGGGTCCGATGTGCTCAGTGTGCGGCCAGCTGTCTGGGTGGGACCAGGAGGTCCAGGCTCAGGCTGGGTCAGAAGGGGAAATAGTGCCCAGGTCATCCTATATGTTTGGGGTACAACCGATTGGCATGCAGGTTGATCCTCATTTGGGGTTTCGGGGTAGCCCTGAGGGCAATGTTTTACTTCTGTAGGGCAGGCAGAGTGCGGCATTGTATTTCTGGATTGCCAAACTGGAGGGCTTGTGGGCCAGTAGTCTGAGGACGGAGTCTGAGAACCCAAGCTAGGCCTAGGTTTCTGGGTGAGGATATGGCAGGCACAATCTACAGACCTCAATAGAGATCTCGTGCATCTGAAGTCAGGGCAAGGATCAGACGATCGCTCAGGTTGGACTTTCTGCCCTGATGGCCCTTTCTTGAAGGGGGTTGGATCACGAGGACATGGGGGTTTTCCCACGAGGGGAGTTGTGAGAAGCTCCAAACTGCAAAGATTCTTCTGCAGGACAATTGAGACATGTTGGTTGGCTCCAGGCCAACGATTCCGAGCAGGGTTCTAAGGATGGATGGCTGGGTAGCCCACCTCGCATTCCAATTGTCTCCAAGCAAAAAGACAGGTTAGATCTGCTGGATGGGGGGGGCAACCGAGGAGGCTGAGTTGAAATGGACTCTCCTGTGGATGTGTCCTAATATGTTTTTGTGTCTATGGAGACCTTGGGATGAAGCCGTGGCCCTGGGGCTCTGAAGGGTTCTCCAAAACAGAGGCTTTGACACAGCTCCAACGTGCATGTTTCCCATGTGTAGATGAGATTTGTTCTGATGGGTGAGTGAAGAAACAGCCATATGCTGGTATTGAAATCCAGGCCTCTGATTAGAGATGCCTGGAAACCAAAGCAATGGATCCGATTAGTGCCTAGTGGCCTATTCGTTCCTTTTTACCTCTGGGGACATCAGTCTACGGGTCTGAGTGCAGGTAGGTGCTCAGATGGGCTCAGATTTCCCCTGTTTGTCCTGGGAAGCCACAACTATTGGGATGGCCTCAGGGACTTTGGAGGTTATCCTACTAGTAGGGTTGTGGCCATTGGAATGGGCACATACAATTCCCTTGGAGAGGGCAAGTACAGTCCTCAGGTTTGGCTCCAGGGCACTGAGCCTGTAGGGTGTGTAGGCCAGAGCTGTTTGGACAGTTGTCTGAAAACACAAACTCGGCTTATGTTTTGGGTCATAGGTATGGCAGGACTGATCTACAGACCATGAGGAGAACACTTCGGGATATGAAAAAAGGGCGAGTGTGAGGCTCTTGCTCAAGTTTTTGTCTCTGGATATCGTGTCACTCATGGTCGTGAATTGCCGGGTGACTTCATGGGAAATGGACGAGTCTTATTCTCTGGGGGTTCGGTCCCGTCCAAAGAGTTTGGGGTCATTCTGGGGATGGAAGAAGTCCATTTTTTTGTTGTTGTTGTCGATTTGTTTCATTTTGTTTTTCAACCTCAGATGTCCCACCAAATGAGGGATTCCAGAGTAGAGCCCTGGGGTGGGGCGACTGGACAACCAGAAATCTGGTTAAAAATTGGGGACTAGGGACATGTCAAGCCCATTATGACATCTAATGGTCCAGCCACTGAGAGGACTTACTAGAGGACAGGACTCACGCTGAGGTCACAATGCGTGTTTATGCTCTCGTCGCACTCAAGAATGGGCGTGGCCTCAGGGTGAATGCTGTTTTCTCCTACACTGAACGTTGGACAACATGCCAACCACAAGGTTTCTTGCAATGGGTCAGGAAGAGTTCTGATTTCTGCATCACAGTCACCCGTGGGCAGTGATTGGAGATAAGGTCTAGGTTCTGAAGCCTGAAAACTGAGGTAGGGAAGAGATGATGACCTAAGGCCAGGGCGGGTCTGATGTGCTCAGCGTGCGGTCAGCTGTCTGGGTATTGGTCAGCAGTTCCGGGCTCAGGTTGTGTCAGACAGTGCATTAGTGCCCAGGTTAGACTATATAATTTGGGTACATTCGAGTGCCGTGTAGGTTTATCCTCATTTAAGCTTCCTGGGCTGCTCATTAGGCAATATATTTTTTCTAGAGGGCAGGCAGAGTGCTTCATTGTCGGTCCGGAATTGCCAAACTTGAGGGCTTCGGGGCCAGGAGAGTGAGGACGGAAGTCTGAGAACACAAGCTAGACTTCGGATTCAGGGTGAGGGCACGGCAGGTACCCCCTGCAGATCTGAACCAATATCTCATGCATCTGAAGTCAGGGCGAGGATCCGACGTTGGCTCAGGTTGGAGTTTCTGTGCATGACGGCCCCTTCATGAAGGGAGCGGAATCTCGAGGCCATGGAGGTTTTCCACGTTGGGAGATGTGGGATGCCCCCTTCAAGAATTCCTTCTGCGGGACAATTGAGACCTGTTGGACAGCTCCAGGACATCCCATATGGAATGACTCCAATGCACCGTTCCAGGATGGATGCCTGGGAAGTCCGCCTCGCCTTCCAATTGTCTCCTAGCAACAAGACAGTTTAGATCTAATGGATCTGCGGGAGCAACTGGGGTGGCTGAGTTGAAATGCACTTTCCAGAGGATGGGTCCTAACGTGTGTTTGTGTCAATGAGGGCCTTGGAATGGGGACGTGGCAACGGGACCCTGAAGTATTCTCCTAAGCTTTGGCATAGCTCCCATGCACAAGTTTCCTTGTGGAGACTAGATTTGTTCTGATGGGTGCCTCAGAAAATCCCCTCTGCTGGTATTGGAATCCATGCTTTTGAGGAGACATGCCTGTAAACCAATGCAATCGATCCGATAATGGCCTCGGGTCCTGTCTGGTTCAATCTTCTTGGTATGAGTGGAGGTAGATGAGTGGAGGTAGATGCTCAGCCTTTATCACCCGCCCTTTTTTGTCCCGGGCGACCTACACTATTGGGATGGCCTCAGGGACTTTGGAGGGTTCTCCTAATTTGAACGATTTTTGACAATGGAATGGGCAGAATTCCCATGGATTGGGTGGGGGCAGTCCTAATTTGTGGCTCCAGGGGCCCCAGCCTGGAGGGAGTGTGGCCCAGGACTTTGAGGACAGAAGACTGAAAACACAAACTCAGCTTAAGTTTGGGGACGTAGGTATGGCACGCCCGATCTACAAACCATGAGAAGAACTCTTCAGGATATGAAGAATGAGCGAGTCTGAGGCGCTTGCTCAGGCTTTTGTCTCTGGATTTTGTTTAGCGATGGCCGTGTAATGTTGGGGAGGTCTCATGGGCCATGGACGAATCTTTCTCTCTGTGGATTTGGCGTGATCAAAATTGTTTTTCGTCAATCTGTGGGATGGGAGGACTCCTTTCAGGTTTGTTACCTCAGGTGTCCCACCAAAAGAGGAATTCCAAAGCAGAGCCCTGGGTAAGAGTGAAGGGACAACCCGAACTATGGTTAAAAATTGGGGCCTACGGGCATGGCAAGCCCAATATGCTGTCTCTTCATATAGGCCCTGAGAGGCCTTACCTGAGGACTGGGCTCAGGCTGAGGGTCACAATGTGTGTTTGTGACCAATGTGGCCCGCAAGCATGGGCTCGGCCTCATGGGCCATGCTTGTTTCAACTACACTGAACGTTGGACAACCTGCCAACCACAAGGTTTCTTTCCAAGGGGAAAGAGTTCTGATTTCTGCATCATTTTCAACCCTGGGCAGTGGTTGGAGATAAGGTCTAGGTTCTGAAGCCTGAAAACTGAGGTAGGGAAGAGATGATGACCTAAGGCCATGGCGGGTCTGATGTGCTCAGGGTGCGGTCAGCTGTCTGGGTGTTGGTCAGCAGGTCCGGGCTCAGGTTGTGTCAGACAGTGCATTAGTGCCCAGGTTAGACTATATAATTTGGGTACATTCGAGTGCCGTGTAGGTTTATCTTCATTTAAGCTGCCTGGGCAGCAAATTAGGCAATAGATTTTTTCTAGAGGGCAGGAAGAGTGCTTCATTGTCGGTCCGGAATTGCCAAACTTGAGGGCTTCGGGGCCAGGAGAGTGAGGACGGAAGTCTGAGAACACAAGCTAGACTTCGGATTCAGGGTGAGGGCACGGCAGGTACCCCCTGGAGATCTGAACCAATATCTCATGCATCTGAAGTCAGGGCGAGGATCCGACGTTGGCTCAGGTTGGCTTTCTGTGCATGACGGCCCCTTCATGAAGGGAGCGGAATCTCGAGGCCATGGAGGTTTTCCACGTTGGGAGATGTGGGATGCCCCCTTCAAGAATTCCTTCTGCGGGACAATTGAGACCTGTTGGACAGCTCCAGGACATCCCATATGGAATGACTCCAGAGCACCGTTCCAGGATGGATGCCTGGGAAGTCCGCCTCGCCTTCCAATTGTCTCCTAGCAACAAGACAGTTTAGATCTAATGGATCTGCGGGAGCAAAAGGGGTGGCTGAGTTGAAATGCACTTTCCAGAGGATGGTTCCTAACGTGTGTTTGTGTCCATGAGGGCCTTGGAATGGGGAGGTTGCACTGGGACCCTGAAGTATTCTCCTAAGCTTTGGCATAGCTCCCATGCACAAGTTTCCTTGTGGAGACGAGATTTTTTCTGATGGGTGCCTCAGGAAATCCCCTCTGCTGGTATTGGAATCCAGGCTTTTGAGGAGACATGCCTGTAAACCAAAGCAATGGATCCGATAATGGCCTCGGGTCCTGTCTGATTCAATCTTCTTGGTATGAGTGGAGGTAGATGAGTGGAGGAAGATGCTCAGCTGGTATCAACCGCCCTTTTTTGTCCCGGGCGACCTACACTATTGGGATGGCCTCAGGGACTTTGGAGGGTTCTTTTAATTTGTACGATTTTTGACAATGGAATGGGCAGAATTCCCATGGATTGGGTGGGGGCAGTCCTAATGTGTGGCTCCAGGGGCCCCAGCCTGGAGGGAGTGTGGCCCAGGACTTTGAGGACAGAAGACTGAAAACACAAACTCAGCTTAAGTTTGGGGACGTAGGTATGGCACGTCCGATCTACAAACCATGAGAAGAACTCTTCAGGATATGAAGAATGAGCGAGTCTGAGGCGCTTGCTCGGGCTTTTGTCTCTGGATTTTGTTTCAGCGATGGCCGTGGAATGTTGGGGAGGTCTCATGGGCCATGGACGAATCTTCCTCTCTGTGGATTTGGCCCGATCCCAATTGTTTTTCGTCAATCTGTGGGATGGGAGGACTCCTTTCAGGTTTGTTACCTCTGGTGTCCCACCAGAAGAGGAATTCCAAAGCAGAGCCCTGGGGAAGAGTGAAGGGACACCCCGAACTATGGTTAAAAATTGGGGCCTAGGGGCATGGCAAGCCCAATATGCTGTCTCTTCATATAGGCCCTGAGAGGCCTTACCTGAGGACTGGGCTCAGGCTGAGGGTCACAATGTGTGTTTGTGACCAATGTGGTCCGCAAGCATGGGCTGGGCCTCATGGGCCACGCTTGTTTCAACTACACTGAACGTTGGACAACAGGCCAAGCACAAGGTTTCTTGCCATGGGGAAAGAGTTCTGATTTCTGCATCATTTTCTACCCTGGGCAGTGGTTGGAGATAAGGTCTAGGTTCTGGAGCCTGAAAACCGCAGTTGGGAAGAGATGACGACCTAAGGCCATGGCGGGTCCGATGCGCTCAGTGTGCGGCCAGCTGTCTGGGTGGGACCAGGAGGTCCAGGCTCAGGCTGGGTCAGAAGGGGAAATAGTGCCCAGGTCAGCCTATATGTTTGGGGTACAGCCGAATGGCCTGCAGGTTGATCCTCATTTGGGGTTTCGGGGTAGCCCTGAGGGCAATGATTTACTTCTGTAGGGCAGGCAGAGTGCGGCATTGTAGTTCTGGATTGCCCAACTGGAGGGCTTGTGGGCCAGTAGTCTGAGGACGGAGTCTGAGAACCCAAGCTAGGCCTAGGTTTCTGGGTGAGGATATGGCAGGCACAATCTACAGACCTCAATAGAGATCTCGTGCATCTGAAGTCAGGGCAAGGATCAGACGATCGCTCAGGTTGGACTTTCTGCCCTGATGGCCCTTTCTTGAAGGGGGTTGGATCACGAGGACATGGGGGTTTTCCCACGATGGGAGTTGTGAGAAGCTCCAAACTGCAAAGATTCTTCTGCAGGACATTTGAGACCTGTTGGTTGGCTCCAGGCCAACGATTCCGAGCAGGGTTCTAAGGATGGATGGCTGGGTAGCCCACCTCGCATTCCAATTGTCTCCAAGCAACAAGACAGGTTAGATCTGCTGGATGTGGCGGGCAACCGAGGAGGCTGAGTTGAAATGGACTCTCCTGTGGATGTGTCCTAATATGTTTTTGTGTCTATGGAGACCTTGGAATGAAGCGGTGGCACTGGGGCCCTGAAGGGTTCTCCTAAACAGAGGCTTTGACACAGCTCCAACGTGCATGTTTCCCATGTGTAGATGAGATTTGTTCTGATGGGTGAGTCAAGAAACAGCCATATGCTGGTATTGAAATCCAGGCCTCTGAGGAGTGTTTCCTGGAAACCAAAGCAATGGATCCGATTAGTGCCTAGGGGCCTGTTCGTTCCTTTTTACCTCTGGAGACATCAGTCTACGGGTCTGAGTGCAGGTAGGTGCTCAGATGGGCTCAGATTGCCCCCTGTTTGTCCTGGGAAGCCACAACTATTGGGATGGCCTCAGGGACTTTGGAGGTTATCCTATTAGTAGGGTTGTGGCCATTGGAATGGGCACATACAATTCCTTTGGAGAGGGCAAGTACAGTCCTCAGGTTTGGCTCCAGGGCCCTGAGCCTGTAGGGTGTGTAGGCCAGAGCTGTTTGGACAGTTGTCTGAAAACACAAACTAGGGTTATGTTTTGGGTCATAGGTATGGCAGGACTGATCTACAGACCATGCGGAGAACACTTCGGGATATGAAAAAAGGGCGAGTGTGAGGCTCTTGCTCAAGTTTTTGTCTCTGGATATCGTGTCACTCATGGTCGTGAAATTGCCGGGTGACATCATGGGAAATGGACGAGTCTTACTCTCTGGGGGTTCGGTCCCGTCCAAAGAGTTTGCGGTCATTCTGGGGATAGAAGAAGTCCGTTTTTTTGTTGTTGTTGTCGATTTGTTTCATTTTGTTTTTCAACCTCAGATATCCCACCAAATGAGGGATTCCAGAGTAGAGCCCTGGGGTGGGGCGACCGGACAACCAGAAATCTGGTTAAAAATTGGGGACTAGGGACATGTCAAGCCCATTATGACATCTAATGGTCCAGGCACTGAGAGGACTTACTAGAGGACAGGACTCACGCTGAGGTCACAATGCGTGTTTATGCTCTCGTCGCACTCAAGAATGGGCGTGGCCTCAGGGTGAATGCTGTTTTCTCCTACACTGAACGTTGGACAAAATTCCAACCACAAGGTTTCTTGCCATGGGTCAGGAAGAGTACTGATTTCTGCATCACAGTCACCCGTGGGCAGTGATTGGAGATAAGGTCTAGGTTCTGAAGCCTGAAAACTGAGGTAGGGAAGAGATGATGACCTAAGGCCAGGGCGGGTCTGATGTGCTCAGGGTGCGGTCAGCTGTCTGGGTGTTGGTCAGCAGGTCTGGGCTCAGGTTGTGCCAGACAGTGCATTAGTGCCCAGGTTAGACTATATAATTTGGGTACATTCGAGTGCCGTGTAGGTTTATCTTCATTTAAGCTGCCTGGTCAGCTCATTAGGCAATATATTTTTTCTAGAGGGCAGGCAGAGTGCTTCATTGTCGGTCCGGAATTGCCAAACATGAGTGCTTCGGGGCCAGGAGAGTGAGGACGGAAGTCTGAGAACACAAGCTAGACTTCGGATTCAGGGTGAGGGCACGGCAGGTACCCCCTGCAGATCTGAACCAATATCTCATGCATCTGAAGTCAGGGCGAGGATCCGACGTTGGCTCAGGTTGGAGTTTCTGTGCATGACGGCCCCTTCATGAAGGGAGCGGAATCTCGAGGCCATGGAGGTTTTCACGTTGGGAGATATGGGATGCCCCCTTCAAGGATTCCTTCTGCGGGACAATTGAGACCTGTTGGACAGCTCCAGGACATCCCATATGGAATGACACCAGAGCACCGTTCGAGGATGGATGCCTGGGAAGTCCGCCTCGCCTTCCAATTGTCTCCTAGCAACAAGACAGTTTAGATCTAATGGATCTGCGGGAGCAACCGGGGTGGCTGAGTTGAAATGCACTTTCCAGAGGATGGGTCCTAATGTGTGTTTGTGTCCATGAGGGCCTTGGAATGGGGAGGTGGCACCGGGACCCTGAAGTATTCTCCTAAGCTTTGGCATAGCTGCCATGCACAAGTTTCCTTGTGGAGACGAGATTTGTTCTGATGGGTGCCTCAGGAAATCCCCTCTGCTGGTATTGGAATCCAGGCTTTTGAGGAGACATGCCTGTAAACCAAAGCAATGTATCCGATAATGGCCTCGGGTCCTGTCTGGTTCAATCTTCTTGGTATGAGTGGAGGTAGATGAGTGGAGGTAGATGCTCAGCTGGTATCAACCGCCCTTTTTTGTCCCGGGCGACCTACAATATTGGGATGGCCTCGGGGACTTTGGAGGGTTCTCCTAATTTGTACGATTTTTGACAATGGAATGGGCAGAATTCCCATGGATTGGGTGGGGGCAGTCATAATGTGTGGCTCCAGGGGCCCCAGCCTGATGGAAGTGTGGCCCAGGACTTTGAGGACAGAAGACTGAAAACACAAACTCAGCTTAAGTTTGGGGTCGTAGGTATGGCACGCCTGATCTACAAACCATGAGAAGAACTCTTCAGGATATGAAGAATGAGCGAGTCTGAGTCGCTTGCTCAGACTTTTGTCTCTGGATTTTGTTTCAGCGATGGCCGTGGATTGTTGGGGAGGTCTCATGGGCCATGGACGAATCTTCCTCTCTGTGGATTTGGCCCGATCCCAATTGTTTTTCATCAATCTGTGGGATGGGAGGACTCCTTTCTGGTTTGTTACCTCAGGTGTCCCACCAGAAGAGGAATTCCAAAGCAGAGCCCTGGGGAAGAGTGAAGGGACACCCCGAACTATGGTTAAAAATTGGGGCCTAGGGGCATGGCAAGCCCAATATGCTGTCTCTTCATATAGGCCCTGAGAGGCCTTACCTTAGGACTGGGATCAGGCTGAGGCTCACAATGTGTGTTTGTGACCAATGTGGCTCACAAGCATGGGCTGTGCCTCATGGGCCATGCTTGTTTCAACTACGCTGAACGTTGGACAACATGCCAAGCACAAGGTTTCTTGCCATGGGGAAAGAGTTCTGATTTCTGCATCATTTTCAACCCTGGGCAGTGGTTGGAGATAAGGTCTAGGTTCAGGAGCCTGAAAACCGCAGTTGGGAAGAGATGACGACCTAAGGCCATGGCGGGTCCGATGTGCTCAGTGTGCGGCCAGCTGTCTGGGTGGGACCAGGAGGTCCAGGCTCAGGCTGGGTCAGAAGGGGAAATAGTGCCCAGGTCATCCTATATGTTTGGGGTACAACCGATTGGCATGCAGGTTGATCCTCATTTGGGGTTTCGGGGTAGCCCTGAGGGCAATGTTTTACTTCTGTAGGGCAGGCAGAGTGCGGCATTGTATTTCTGGATTGCCAAACTGGAGGGCTTGTGGGCCAGTAGTCTGAGGACGGAGTCTGAGAACCCAAGCTAGGCCTAGGTTTCTGGGTGAGGATATGGCAGGCACAATCTACAGACCTCAATAGAGATCTCGTGCATCTGAAGTCAGGGCAAGGATCAGACGATCGCTCAGGTTGGACTTTCTGCCCTGATGGCCCTTTCTTGAAGGGGGTTGGATCACGAGGACATGGGGGTTTTCCCACGAGGGGAGTTGTGAGAAGCTCCAAACTGCAAAGATTCTTCTGCAGGACAATTGAGACATGTTGGTTGGCTCCAGGCCAACGATTCCGAGCAGGGTTCTAAGGATGGATGGCTGGGTAGCCCACCTCGCATTCCAATTGTCTCCAAGCAAAAAGACAGGTTAGATCTGCTGGATGGGGGGGGCAACCGAGGAGGCTGAGTTGAAATGGACTCTCCTGTGGATGTGTCCTAATATGTTTTTGTGTCTATGGAGACCTTGGGATGAAGCCGTGGCCCTGGGGCTCTGAAGGGTTCTCCAAAACAGAGGCTTTGACACAGCTCCAACGTGCATGTTTCCCATGTGTAGATGAGATTTGTTCTGATGGGTGAGTGAAGAAACAGCCATATGCTGGTATTGAAATCCAGGCCTCTGATTAGAGATGCCTGGAAACCAAAGCAATGGATCCGATTAGTGCCTAGTGGCCTATTCGTTCCTTTTTACCTCTGGGGACATCAGTCTACGGGTCTGAGTGCAGGTAGGTGCTCAGATGGGCTCAGATTTCCCCTGTTTGTCCTGGGAAGCCACAACTATTGGGATGGCCTCAGGGACTTTGGAGGTTATCCTACTAGTAGGGTTGTGGCCATTGGAATGGGCACATACAATTCCCTTGGAGAGGGCAAGTACAGTCCTCAGGTTTGGCTCCAGGGCACTGAGCCTGTAGGGTGTGTAGGCCAGAGCTGTTTGG
Source organism: Mustela nivalis (assembly GCF_964662115.1). Lineage (NCBI taxonomy): Eukaryota > Metazoa > Chordata > Mammalia > Carnivora > Mustelidae > Mustela > Mustela nivalis. Next base: position 289,502 of record NW_028136215.1, read on the forward strand.
ACAGTTGTCTGAAAACACAAACTCGGCTTATGTTTTGGGTCATAGGTATGGCAGGACTGATCTACAGACCATGAGGAGAACACTTCGGGATATGAAAAAAGGGCGAGTGTGAGGCTCTTGCTCAAGTTTTTGTCTCTGGATATCGTGTCACTCATGGTCGTGAATTGCCGGGTGACTTCATGGGAAATGGACGAGTCTTATTCTCTGGGGGTTCGGTCCCGTCCAAAGAGTTTGGGGTCATTCTGGGGATGGAAGAAGTCCGTTTTTTTGTTGTTGTTGTCGATTTGTTTCATTTTGTTTTTCAACCTCAGATGTCCCACCAAATGAGGGATTCCAGAGTAGAGCCCTGGGGTGGGGCGACTGGACAACCAGAAATCTGGTTAAAAATTGGGGACTAGGGACATGTCAAGCCCATTATGACATCTAATGGTCCAGCCACTGAGAGGACTTACTAGAGGACAGGACTCACGCTGAGGTCACAATGCGTGTTTATGCTCTCGTCGCACTCAAGAATGGGCGGGGCCTCAGGGTGAATGCTGTTTTCTCCTACACTGAACGTTGGACAACATGCCAACCACAAGGTTTCTTGCAATGGGTCAGGAAGAGTTCTGATTTCTGCATCACAGTCACCCGTGGGCAGTGATTGGAGATAAGGTTCTGAAGCCTGAAAACTGAGGTAGGGAAGAGATGATGACCTAAGGCCAGGGCGGGTCTGATGTGCTCAGCGTGCGGTCAGCTGTCTGGGTATTGGTCAGCAGTTCCGGGCTCAGGTTGTGTCAGACAGTGCATTAGTGCCCAGGTTAGACTATATAATTTGGGTACATTCGAGTGCCGTGTAGGTTTATCCTCATTTAAGCTTCCTGGGCTGCTCATTAGGCATATATTTTTTCTAGAGGGCAGGCAGAGTGCTTCATTGTCGGTCCGGAATTGCCAAACTTGAGGGCTTCGGGGCCAGGAGAGTGAGGACGGAAGTCTGAGAACACAAGCTAGACTTCGGATTCAGGGTGAGGGCACGGCAGGTACCCCCTGCAGATCTGAACCAATATCTCATGCATCTGAAGTCAGGGCGAGGATCCGACGTTGGCTCAGGTTGGAGTTTCTGTGCATGACGGCCCCTTCATGAAGGGAGCGGAATCTCGAGGCCATGGAGGTTTTCCACGTTGGGAGATGTGGGATGCCCCCTTCAAGAATTCCTTCTGCGGGACAATTGAGACCTGTTGGACAGCTCCAGGACATCCCATATGGAATGACTCCAATGCACTGTTCCAGGATGGATGCCTGGGAAGTCCGCCTCGCCTTCCAATTGTCTCCTAGCAACAAGACAGTTTAGATCTAATGGATCTGCGGGAGCAACTGGGGTGGCTGAGTTGAAATGCACTTTCCAGAGGATGGGTCCTAACGTGTGTTTGTGTCAATGAGGGCCTTGGAATGGGGACGTGGCAACGGGACCCTGAAGTATTCTCCTAAGCTTTGGCATAGCTCCCATGCACAAGTTTCCTTGTGGAGACTAGATTTGTTCTGATGGGTGCCTCAGAAAATCCCCTCTGCTGGTATTGGAATCCATGCTTTTGAGGAGACATGCCTGTAAACCAATGCAATCGATCCGATAATGGCCTCGGGTCCTGTCTGGTTCAATCTTCTTGGTATGAGTGGAGGTAGATGAGTGGAGGTAGATGCTCAGCCTTTATCACCCGCCCTTTTTTGTCCCGGGCGACCTACACTATTGGGATGGCCTCAGGGACTTTGGAGGGTTCTCCTAATTTGTACGATTTTTGACAATGGAATGGGCAGAATTCCCATGGATTGGGTGGGGGCAGTCCTAATGTGTGGCTCCAGGGGCCCCAGCCTGGAGGGAGTGTGGCCCAGGACTTTGAGGACAGAAGACTGAAAACACAAACTCAGCTTAAGTTTGGGGACGTAGGTATGGCACGCCCGATCTACAAACCATGAGAAGAACTCTTCAGGATATGAAGAATGAGCGAGTCTGAGGCGCTTGCTCAGGCTTTTGTCTCTGGATTTTGTTTAGCGATGGCCGTGTAATGTTGGGGAGGTCTCATGGGCCATGGACGAATCTTTCTCTCTGTGGATTTGGCGTGATCAAAATTGTTTTTCGTCAATCTGTGGGATGGGAGGACTCCTTTCAGGTTTGTTACCTCAGGTGTCCCACCAAAAGAGGAATTCCAAAGCAGAGCCCTGGGTAAGAGTGAAGGGGCAACCCGAACTATGGTTAAAAATTGGGGCCTACGGGCATGGCAAGCCCAATATGCTGTCTCTTCATATAGGCCCTGAGAGGCCTTACCTGAGGACTGGGCTCAGGCTGAGGGTCACAATGTGTGTTTGTGACCAATGTGGCCCGCAAGCATGGGCTCGGCCTCATGGGCCATGCTTGTTTCAACTACACTGAACGTTGGACAACCTGCCAACCACAAGGTTTCTTTCCAAGGGGAAAGAGTTCTGATTTCTGCATCATTTTCAACCCTGGGCAGTGGTTGGAGATAAGGTCTAGGTTCTGAAGCCTGAAAACTGAGGTAGGGAAGAGATGATGACCTAAGGCCATGGCGGGTCTGATGTGCTCAGGGTGCGGTCAGCTGTCTGGGTGTTGGTCAGCAGGTCCGGGCTCAGGTTGTGTCAGACAGTGCATTAGTGCCCAGGTTAGACTATATAATTTGGGTACATTCGAGTGCCGTGTAGGTTTATCTTCATTTAAGCTGCCTGGGCAGCAAATTAGGCAATAGATTTTTTCTAGAGGGCAGGCAGAGTGCTTCATTGTCGGTCCGGAATTGCCAAACTTGAGGGCTTCGGGGCCAGGAGAGTGAGGACGGAAGTCTGAGAACACAAGCTAGACTTCGGATTCAGGGTGAGGGCACGGCAGGTACCCCCTGGAGATCTGAACCAATATCTCATGCATCTGAAGTCAGCGCGAGGATCCGACGTTGGCTCAGGTTGGAGTTTCTGTGCATGACGGCCCCTTCATGAAGGGAGCGGAATCTCGAGGCCATGGAGGTTTTCCACGTTGGGAGATGTGGGATGCCCCCTTCAAGAATTCCTTCTGCGGGACAATTGAGACCTGTTGGACAGCTCCAGGACATCCCATATGGAATGACTCCAGAGCACCGTTCCAGGATGGATGCCTGGGAAGTCTGCCTCGCCTTCCAATTGTCTCCTAGCAACAAGACAGTTTAGATCTAATGGATCTGCGGGAGCAAAAGGGGTGGCTGAGTTGAAATGCACTTTCCAGAGGATGGTTCCTAACGTGTGTTTGTGTCCATGAGGGCCTTGGAATGGGGAGGTTGCACTGGGACCCTGAAGTATTCTCCTAAGCTTTGGCATAGCTCCCATGCACAAGTTTCCTTGTGGAGACGAGATTTTTTCTGATGGGTGCCTCAGGAAATCCCCTCTGCTGGTATTGGAATCCAGGCTTTTGAGGAGACATGCCTGTAAACCAAAGCAATGGATCCGATAATGGCCTCGGGTCCTGTCTGATTCAATCTTCTTGGTATGAGTGGAGGTAGATGAGTGGAGGTAGATGCTCAGCCGGTATCACCCGCCCTTTTTTGTCCCGGGCGAACTACACTATTGGGATGGCCTCAGGGACTTAGGAGGGTTCTCCTAATTTATACGATTTTTGACAATGGAATGGGCAGAATTCCCATGGATTGGGTGGGGGCAGTCCTAATGTGTGGCTCCAGGGGCCCCAGCATGGAAGGAGTGTGGCCCAGGTTTTTGAGGACAGAAGACTGAAAACACAAACTAAGCTTAAGTTTGGGGACTTAGGTATGGCACGCCCGATCTACAAACCAGGAGAAGATCTCTTCAGGATATGAAGAATGAGCGAGTCTGAGGCGCTTGCTCAGGCTTTTGTCTCTGGATTTTGTTTCAGCGATGGCCGTGGAATGTTGGGGAGGTCTCATGGGCCATGGACGAATCTTCCTCTCTGGGGATTTGGCCCGATCCCAATTGTTTTTCGTCAATCTGTGGGATGGGAGGACTCCTTTCAGGTTTGTTACCTCAGGTGTCCCACCAAAAGAGGAATTCCAAAGCAGAGCCCTGGGGAACAGTGAAGGGACAACCCGAACTATGGATAAAAATTGGGGCCTAGGGGATATGGTAAGCCCAATATGCTGTCAATTCATATAGGCCCTGAGAGGCCTTACCTGAGGACTGGGCTCAGGCTGAGGGTCACAATGTGTGTTTGTGACCAATGTGGCCCGCAAGCATGGGCTGGGCCTCATGGGCCATGCTTGTTTCAACTACGCTGAATGTTGGACAACATGCGAACCACAAGGTTTCTTGCCATGGGGAAAGAGTTCTGATTTCTGCATCATTTTCAACCCTGGGCAGTGGTTGGAGATAAGGTCTAGGTTCTGGAGCCTGAAAACCGCAGTTGGGAAGAGATGACGACCTAAGGCCATGGCGGGTCCAATGTGCTCAGTGTGTGGCCAGCTGTCTGGGTGGGACCAGGAGGTCCATGCTCAGGCTGGGTCAGAAGGGGAAATAGTGCCCCAGTCAGCCTATATGTTTGAGGTACAGCCGAATGGCCTGCACGTTGATCCTCATTTGGGGTTTCGGGGTAGCCCTGAGGGCAATGATTTACTTCTGTAGGGCAGGCAGAGTGCGGCATTGTAATTCTGGATTGCGCAAATGGAGGGCTTGTGGGCCAGTAGTCTGAGGACGCCGTCTGAGAACCCAAGCTAGGCCTAGGTTTCTGGGTGAGGATATGGCAGGCACAATCTACAGACCTCAATAGAGATCTCGTGCATCTGAAGTCAGGGCAAGGATCAGACGATCGCTCAGGTTGGACTTTCTGCCCTGATGGCTCTTTCTTGAAGGGGGTTGGATCACGAGGACATGGGGCTTTTCCCACGATGGGAGTTGTGAGAAGCTCCAAACTGCAAAGATTCTTCTGCAGGACAATTGAGACTTGTTGGTTGGCTCCAGGCCAACGATTCCGAGCAGGGTTCTAAGGATGGATGGCTGGGTAGCCCACCTCGCATTCCAATTGTCTCCAAGCAACAAGACAGGTTAGATCTGCTGGATGTGGGGGGCAACCGAGGAGGCTGTGTTGAAGTGGACTCTCTTGTGGATGTGTCCTAATATGTTTTTGTGTCTATGGAGACCTTGGAATGAAGCGGTGGCCCTGGGGCCCTGAAGGGTTCTCCTAAACAGAGGCTTTGACACAGCTCCAACGTGCATGTTTCCCATGTGTAGATGAGATTAGTTCTGATGGGTGAGTCAAGAAACAGCCATATGCTGGTATTGAAATCCAGGCCTCTGAGGAGAGATGCCTGGTAAACAAAGCAATGGATCCGATTGGTGCCTAGGGGCCTGTTCGAACCTTTTTACCTCTGGGGACATCAGTCTACGGGTCTGAGTGCAGGTAGGGGCTCAGATAGGCTCAGATGGCCCCTGTTTGTCCTGGGAAGCCACAACTCTTGGGATGGCCTCAGGGACTTTGGAGGTTATCCTATTAGGAGGGTTGTGGCCATTGGAATGGGCACATACATTTCCCTTTGAGAGGGCAAGTACAGTCCTCAGGTTTGGCTCCAGGGCCCTGAGCCTGTAAGGTGTGTAGGCCAGAGCTGTTTGGACAGTTGTCTGAAAACACAAACTCGGCTTATGTTTTGGGTCATAGGTATGGCAGGACTGATCTACAGACCATGAGGAGAACACTTCGGGATATGAGAAAAGGGCGAGTGTGAGGCTCTTGCTCAAGTTTTTGTCTCTGGATATCGTGTCACTCATGGTCGTGAAATTGCCGGGTAACTTCATGGGAAATGGACGAGTCTTACTCTCTGGGGGTTTGGTCCCGTCCAAAGAGTTTGCGGTCATTCTGGGGATGGAAGAAGTCCGTTTTTTTTTTGTTGTTGTTGTCGATTTGTTTCATTTTGTTTTTCAACCTCAGATGTCCCACCAAATGAGGGATTCCAGAGTAGAGGCCTGGGGTGGGGCGACTGGACAACCAGAAATCTGGTTAAAAATTGGGGACTAGGGACATGTCAAGCCCATTATGACATCTAATGGTCCAGCCACTGAGAGGACTTACTAGAGGACAGGACTCACGATGAGGTCACAATGCGTGTTTATGCTCTTGTCGCACTCAAGAATGGGCGGGGCCTCAGGGTGAATGCTGGTTTCTCCTACACTGAAGGTTGGACAACATGCCAACCACAAGGTTTCTTGCCATGGGTCAGGAAGAGTTCTGATTTCTGCATCACAGTCACCCGTGGGCAGTGATTGGAGATAATGTCTAGGTTCTGAAGCCTGAAAACTGAGGTAGGGAAGAGATGATGACCTAAGGCCATGGCGGGTCTGATGTGCTCAGGGTGCGGTCAGCTGTCTGGGTGTTGGTTCAGCAGGTCCGGGCTCAGGTTGTGTCAGACAGTGCATTAGTGCCCAGGTTAGACTATATAATTTGGGTACATTCGAGTGCCGTGTAGGTTTATCTTCATTTAAGCTGCCTGGGCAGCAAATTAGGCAATATATTTTTTCTAGAGGGCAGGCAGAGTGCTTCATTGTCGGTCCGGAATTGCCAAACTTGAGGGCTTCGGGGCCAGGAGAGTGAGGACGGAAGTCTGAGAACACAAGCTAGACTTCGGATTCAGGGTGAGGGCACGGCAGGTACCCCCTGCAGATCTGAACAAATATCTCATGCATCTGAAGTCAGGGCGAGGATCCGACGTTGGCTCAGGTTGGAGTTCTGTGCATGACGGCCCCTTCATGAAGGGAGCGGAATCTCGAGGCCATGGAGGTTTTCCACGTTGGGAGATGTGGGATGCCCCCTTCAAGGATTCCTTCTGCGGGACAATTGAGACCTGTTGGACAGCTCCCGGACAACCCATATGGAATGACTCCAGAGCACCGTTCGAGGATGGATGCCTGGGAAGTCCGCCTCGCCTTCCAATTGTCTCCTAGCAACAAGACAGTTTAGATCTATTGGATCTGCGGGAGCAACCGGGGTGGCTGAGTTGAAATGCACTTTCCAGAGGATGGGTCCTAACGTGTGTTTGTGTCCATGAGGGCCTTGGAATGGGGAGGTGGCACCGGGACCCTGAAGTATTCTCCTAAGTTTTGGCATAGCTCCCTTACACAAGTTTCCTTGTGGAGAGGAGATTTGTTCTGATGGGTGCCTCAGGAAATCCCCTCTGCTGGTATTGGAATCCAGGCTTTTGAGGAGACATGCCTGTAAACCAAAGCAATGGATCCGATAATGGCCTCGGGTCCTGTCTGGTTCAATCTTCTTGGTATGAGTGGAGGTAGATGAGTGGAGGTAGATGCTCAGCCAGTATCAACCGCCCTTTTTTGTCCCGGGCGACCTACACTATTGGGATGGCCTCAGGGACTTTGGAGGGTTCTCCTAATTTGTACGATTTTGACAATGGAATGGGCAGAATTCCCATGGATTGGGTGGGGGCAGTCCTAATGTGTGGCTCCAGGGGCCCCAGCCTGGAGGGAGTGTGGCCCAGGACTTTGAGGACAGAAGACTGAAAACACAAACTCAGCTTAAGTTTGGGGACGTAGGTATGGCATGCCCGATCTACAAACCATGAGAAGAACTCTTCAGGATATGAAGAATGAGCGAGTCTGAGGCGCTTGCTCAGGCTTTTGTCTCTGGATTTTGTTTCAGCGATGGCCGTGGAATGTTGCCGAGGTCTCATGGGCCATGGACGAATCTCCCTCTCTGTGGATTTGGCCCGATCCCAATTGTTTTTCGTCAATCAGTGGGATGGGAGGACTCCTTTCAGGTTTGTTACCTCAGGTGTCCCACCAAAAGAGGAATTCCAAAGCAGAGCCCTGGGGAAGAGTGAAGGACAACCCGAACTATGGTTAAAAATTGGGGCCTAGGGGCATGGCAAGCCCAATATGCTGTCTCATCATAAAGGCCCTGAGAGGCCTTACCTGAGGACTAGGCTCAGGCTGAGGGTCACAATGTGTGTTTGTGACCAATGTGGCCCGCAAGCATGGGCTGGGCCTCATGGGCCACGCTTGTTTCAACTACACTGAACGTTGGACAACATGCCAACCACAAGGTTTCTTGCCGTGGGGAAAGAGTTCTGATTTCTGCATCATTTTCAACCCTGGGCAGTGGTTGGAGATAAGGTCTAGGTTCCGGAGCCTGAAAACCGCAGTTGGGAAGAGATGACGACCTAAGGCCACATTGGCGGGTCCAATGTGCTCAGTGTGCGGCCAGCTGTCTGGGTGGGACCAGGAGGTCCAGGCTCAGGCGGGTCAGAAGGGGAAATAGTGCCCAGGTCAGCCTATGTGTTTGGGGTACAGCCGAATGGCGTGCAGGTTGATCCTCATTTGGGGTTTCGGGGTAGTCCTGAGGGCAATGTTTTACTTCTGTAGGGCAGGCAGAGTGCGGCATTGTAGTTCTGGATTGCCCAACTGGAGGGCTAGTGGGCCAGTAGTCTGAGGACGCAGTCTGAGAACCCAAGCTAGGCCTAGGTTTCTGGGTGAGGATATGGCAGGCACAATCTACAGACCTCAATAGAGATCTCGTGCATCTGAAGTCAGGGCAAGGATCAGACGATCGCTCAGGTTGGACTTTCTGCCCTGATGGCCCTTTCTTGAAGGGGGTTGGATCACGAGGACATGGGGGTTTTCCCACGATGGGAGTTGTGAGAAGCTCCAAACTGCAAAGATTCTTCTGCAGGACAATTGAGACTTGTTGGTTGGCTCCAGGCCAACTATTCCGAGCAGGGTTCTAAGGATGGATGGCTGGGTAGCCCACCTCGCATTCCAATTGTCTCCAAGCAACAAGACAGGTTAGATCTGCTGGATGTGGGGGGCAACCGAGGAGGCTGTGTTGAAGGGGACTCTCTTGTGGATGTGTCCTAATATGTTTTTGTGTCTATGGAGACCTTGGAATGAAGCGGTGGCCCTGGGGCCCTGAAGGGTTCTTCTAAACAGAGGCTTTGACAGCTCCAACGTGCATGTTTCCCATGTGTAGATGAGATTTGTTCTGATGGGTGAGTCAAGAAACAGCCATATGCTGGTATTGATATCCAGGCCTCTGAGGAGAGATGCCTGGTAACCAAAGCAATGGATCTGATTAGTGCCTAGGGGCCTGTTCGTTCCTTTTTACCTCTGGGGACATCAGTCTACGGTTCTGAGTGCAGGTAGGTGCTCAGATGGGCTCAGATTGCCCCTGTTTGTCCTGGGAAGCCACAACTCTTGGGATGGCCTCAGGGACTTTGGAGGTTATCCTACTAGTAGGGTTGTGGCCATTGGAATGTGCACATACAATTCCCTTGGAGAGGGCAATTACAGTCCTCAGGTTTGGCTCCAGGGCCCTGAGCCTGTAGGGTGTGTAGGCCAGAGCTGTTTGGACAGTTGTCTGAAAACACAAACTCGGCTTATGTTTTGGGTCATAGGTATGGCAGGACTGATCTACAGACCATGAGGAGAATACTTTGGGATATGAAAAAAGGGCGAGTGTGAGGCTCTTGCTCAAGTTTTTGTCTCTGGATATCGTGTCACTCATGGTCGTGAAATTGCCGGGTGACTTCATGGGAAATGGACGAGTCTTACTCTCTGGGGGTTCGGTCCCGTCCAAAGAGTTTGCGGTCATTCTGGGGATGGAAGAAGTCCGTTTTTTTTTTTTGTTGTTGTTGTTGTCGATTTGTTTCATTTTGTTTTTCAAACTCAGATGTCCCACTAAATGAGGGATTCCAGAGTAGAGCCCTGGGGTGGGGCGACTGGACAACCAGAAATCTGGTTAAAAATTGGGGACTAGGGACATGTCAAGCCCATTATGACATCTAATGGTCCAGCCACTGAGAGGACTTACTAGAGGACAGGACTCACGATGAGGTCACAATGCGTGTTTATGCTCTTGTCGCACTCAAGAATGGGCGGGGCCTCAGGGTGAATGCTGTTTTCTCCTACACTGAAGGTTGGACAACATGCCAACCACAAGGTTTCTTGCCATGGGTCAGGAAGAGTTCTGATTTCTGCATCACAGTCACCCGTGGGCAGTGATTGGAGATAATGTCTAGGTTCTGAAGCCTGAAAACTGAGGTAGGGAAGAGATGATGACCTAAGGCCATGGCGGGTCTGATGTGCTCAGGGTGCGGTCAGCTGTCTGGGTGTTGGTTCAGCAGGTCCGGGCTCAGGTTGTGTCAGACAGTGCATTAGTGCCCAGGTTAGACTATATAATTTGGGTACATTCGAGTGCCGTGTAGGTTTATCTTCATTTAAGCTGCCTGGGCAGCAAATTAGGCAATATATTTTTTCTAGAGGGCAGGCAGAGTGCTTCATTGTCGGTCCGGAATTGCCAAACTTGAGGGCTTCGGGGCCAGGAGAGTGAGGACGGAAGTCTGAGAACACAAGCTAGACTTCGGATTCAGGGTGAGGGCACGGCAGGTACCCCCTGCAGATCTGAACCAATATCTCATGCATCTGAAGTCAGGGCGAGGATCCGACGTTGGCTCAGGTTGGAGTTCTGTGCATGACGGCCCCTTCATGAAGGGAGCGGAATCTCGAGGCCATGGAGGTTTTCCACGTTGGGAGATGTGGGATGCCCCCTTCAAGGATTCCTTCTGCGGGACAATTGAGACCTGTTGGACAGCTCCCGGACAACCCATATGGAATGACTCCAGAGCACCGTTCGAGGATGGATGCCTGGGAAGTCCGCCTCGCCTTCCAATTGTCTCCTAGCAACAAGACAGTTTAGATCTAATGGATCTGCGGGAGCAACCGGGGTGGCTGAGTTGAAATGCACTTTCCAGAGGATGGGTCCTAACGTGTGTTTGTGTCCATGAGGGCCTTGGAATGGGGAGGTGGCACCGGGACCCTGAAGTATTCTCCTAAGTTTTGGCATAGCTCCCTTACACAAGTTTCCTTGTGGAGAGGAGATTTGTTCTGATGGGTGCCTCAGGAAATCCCCTCTGCTGGTATTGGAATCCAGGCTTTTGAGGAGACATGCCTGTAAACCAAAGCAATGGATCAGATAATGGCCTCGGGTCCTGTCTGGTTCAATCTTCTTGGTATGAGTGGAGGTAGATGAGTGGAGGTAGATGCTCAGCCGGTATCAACCGCCCTTTTTTGTCCCGGGCGACCTACACTATTGGGATGGCCTCAGGGACTTTGGAGGGTTCTCCTAATTTGTACGATTTTTGACAATGGAATGGGCAGAATTCCCATGGATTGGGTGAGGGCAGTCCTAATGTGTGGCTCCAGGGGCCCCAGCCTGGAGGGAGTGTGGCCCAGGACTTTGAGGACAGAAGACTGAAAACACAAACTCAGCTTAAGTTTGGGGACGTAGGTATGGCACGCCCGATCTACAAACCATGAGAAGAACTCTTCAGGATATGAAGAATGAGCGAGTCTGAGGCGCTTGCTCAGGCTTTTGTCTCTGGATTTTGTGTCAGCGATGGCCGTGGAATGTTGGGGAGGTCTCATGGGCCATGGACGAATCTTCATCTCTGGGGATTTGGCCCGATCCCAATTGTTTTTCGTCAATCTGTGGGATGGGAGGACTCCTTTCAGGTTTGTTACCTCAGGTGTCCCACCAAAAGAGGAATTCCAAAGCAGAGCCCTGGGGAAGAGTGAAGGGACAACCCGAACTATGGTTAAAAATTGGGGCCTAGGGGCATGGCAAGCCCAATATGCTGTCTCTTCATATAGGCCCTGAGAGGCCTTACCTGAGGACTGGGCTCAGGCTGAGGGTCACAATGTGTGTTTGTGACCAATGTGGCCCGCAAGCATGGGCTGGGCTTCATGGGCCACGCTTGTTTCAACTACACTGAACGTTGGACAACATGCCAACCACAAGGTTTCTTGCCATGGGGAAAGAGTTCTGATTTCTGCATCATTTTCAACCCTGGGCAGTGGTTGGAGATAAGGTCTAGGTTCTGGAGCCTGAAAACCGCAGTTGGGAAGAGATGACGACCTAAGGCCATGGCGGGTCCGATGTGCTCAGTGTGCGGCCAGCTGTCTGGGTGGGACCAGGAGGTCCAGGCTCAGGCTGGGTCAGAAGGGGAAATAGTGCCCAGGTCAGCCTATATGTTTGGGGTACAGCCGATTGGCATGCAGGTTGATCCTCATTTGGGGTTTCGGGGTAGCCCTGAGGGCAATGTTTTACTTTTGTAGGGCAGGCAGAGTGCGGCATTGTAGTTCTGGATTGCCAAACTGGAGGGCTTGTGGGCCAGTAGTCTGAGGACGGAGTCTGAGAACCCAAGCCAAGCCTAGGTTTCTGGGTGAGGATATGGCAGGCACAATCTACAGACCTCAATAGAGATCTCGTGCATCTGAAGTCAGGGCAAGGATCAGACGATCGCTCAGGTTGGACTTTCTGCCCTGATGGCCCTTTCTTGAAGGGGGTTGGATCACGAGGACATGGGGGTTTTCCCACGATGGGAGTTGTGAGAAGCTCCAAACTGCAAAGATTCTTCTGCAGGACAATTGAGACCTGTTGGTTGGCTCCAGGCCAACGATTCCGAGCAGGGTTCTAAGGATGGATGGCTGGGTAGCCCACCTCGCATTCCAATTGTCTCCAAGCAACAAGACAGGTTAGATCTGCTGGATGTGGGGGGCAACCGAGGAGGCTGAGTTGAAATGGACTCTCCTGTGGATGTGTCCTAATATGTTTTTGTGTCTATGGAGACCTTGGAATGAAGCGGTGGCCCTGGGGCCCTGAAGGGTTCTCCTAAACAGAGGCTTTGACACAGCTCCAACGTGCATGTTTCCCATGTGTAGATGAGATTTGTTCTGATGGGTGAGTCAAGAAACAGCCATATGCTGGTATTGAAATCCAGGCCTCTAAGGAGAGATGCCTGGAAACCAAAGCAATGGATCCGATTAGTGCCTAGGGGCCTGTTCGTTCCTTTTTACCTCTGGGGACATCAGTCTACGGGTCTGATTGCAGGTAGGTGCTCAGATGGACTCAGATTGCCCCTGTTTGTCCTGGGAAGCCACAACTCTTGGGATGGCCTCAGGGACTTTGGAGGTTATCCTACTAGTAGGGTTGTGGCCATTGGAATGTGCACATACAATTCCCTTGGAGAGGGCAATTACAGTCCTCAGGTTTGGCTCCAGGGCTCTGAGCCTGTAGGGTGTGTAGGCCAGAGCTGTTTGGACAGTTGTCTGAAAACACAAACTCGGCTTATGTTTTGGGTCATCGGTATGGCAGGACTGATCTACAGACCATGAGGAGAATACTTCGGGATATGAAAAAAGGGCGAGTGTGAGGCTCTTGCTCAAGTTTTTGTCTCTGGATATCGTGTCACTCATGGTCGTGAAATTGCCGGGTGACTTCATGGGAAATGGACGAGTCTTACTCTCTGGGGGTTCGGTCCCGTCCAAAGAGTTTGCGGTCATTCTGGGGATGGAAGAAGTCCGTTTTTTTTTGTTGTTGTTGTTGTCGATTTGTTTCATTTTGTTTTTCAAACTCAGATGTCCCACCAAATGAGGGATTCCAGAGTAGAGGCCTGGGGTGGGGCGACTGGACAACCAGAAATCTGGTTAAAAATTGGGTACTAGGGACATGTCAAGCCCATTATGACATCTAATGGTCCAGCCACTGAGAGGACTTACTAGAGGACAGGACTCACGATGAGGTCACAATGCGTGTTTATGCTCTTGTCGCACTCAAGAATGGGCGGGGCCTCAGGGTGAATGCTGGTTTCTCCTACACTGAAGGTTGGACAACATGCCAACCACAAGGTTTCTTGCCATGGGTCAGGAAGAGTTCTGATTTCTGCATCACAGTCACCCGTGGGCAGTGATTGGAGATAATGTCTAGGTTCTGAAGCCTGAAAACTGAGGTAGGGAAGAGATGATGACCTAAGGCCATGGCGGGTCTGATGTGCTCAGGATGCGGTCAGCTGTCTGGGTGTTGGTTCAGCAGGTCCGGGCTCAGGTTGTGTCAGACAGTGCATTAGTGCCCAGGTTAGACTATATAATTTGGGTACATTCGAGTGCCGTGTAGGTTTATCTTCATTTAAGCTGCCTGGGCAGCAAATTAGGCAATATATTTTTTCTAGAGGGCAGGCAGAGTGCTTCATTGTCGGTCCAGAATTGCCAAACTTGAGGGCTTCGGGGCCAGGAGAGTGAGGACGGAAGTCTGAGAACACAAGCTAGACTTCGGATTCAGGGTGAGGGCACGGCAGGTACCCCCTGCAGATCTGAACCAATATCTCATGCATCTGAAGTCAGGGCGAGGATCCGACGTTGGCTCAGGTTGGAGTTCTGTGCATGACGGCCCCTTCATGAAGGGAGCGGAATCTCGAGGCCATGGAGGTTTTCCACGTTGGGAGATGTGGGATGCCCCCTTCAAGGATTCCTTCTGCGGGACAATTGAGACCTGTTGGACAGCTCCCGGACAACCCATATGGAATGACTCCAGAGCACCGTTCGAGGATGGATGCCTGGGAAGTCCGCCTCGCCTTCCAATTGTCTCCTAGCAACAAGACAGTTTAGATCTAATGGATCTGCGGGAGCAACCGGGGTGGCTGAGTTGAAATGCACTTTCCAGAGGATGGGTCCTAACGTGTGTTTGTGTCCATGAGGGCCTTGGAATGGGGAGGTGGCACCGGGACCCTGAAGTATTCTCCTAAGTTTTGGCATAGCTCCCTTACACAAGTTTCCTTGTGGAGAGGAGATTTGTTCTGATGGGTGCCTCAGGAAATCCCCTCTGCTGGTATTGGAATCCAGGCTTTTGAGGAGACATGCCTGTAAACCAAAGCAATGGATCCGATAATGGCCTCGGGTCCTGTCTGGTTCAATCTTCTTGGTATGAGTGGAGGTAGATGAGTGGAGGTAGATGCTCAGCCGGTATCAACCGCCCTTTTTTGTCCCGGGCGACCTACACTATTGGGATGGCCTCAGGGACTTTGGAGGGTTCTCCTAATTTGTACGATTTTTGACAATGGAATGGGCAGAATTCCCATGGATTGGGTGAGGGCAGTCCTAATGTGTGGCTCCAGGGGCCCCAGCCTGGAGGGAGTGTGGCCCAGGACTTTGAGGACAGAAGACTGAAAACACAAACTCAGCTTAAGTTTGGGGACGTAGTTATGGCACGCCCGATCTACAAACCATGAGAAGAACTCTTCAGGATATGAAGAATGAGCGAGTCTGAGGCGCTTGCTCAGGCTTTTGTCTCTGGATTTTGTGTCAGCGATGGCCGTGGAATGTTGGGGAGGTCTCATGGGCCATGGACGAATCTTCCTCTCTGGGGATTTGGCCCGATCCCAATTGTTTTTCGTCTATCTGTGGGATGGGAGGACTCCTTTCAGGTTTGTTACCTCAGGTGTCCCACCAAAAGAGGAATTCCAAAGCAGAGCCCTGGGGAAGAGTGAAGGGACAACCCGAACTATGGTTAAAAATTGGGGCCTAGGGGCATGGCAAGCCCAATATGCTGTCTCTTCATATAGGCCCTGAGAGGCCTTACCTGAGGACTGGGCTCAGGCTGAGGGTCACAATGTGTGTTTGTGACCAATGTGGCCCGCAAGCATGGGCTGGGCTTCATGGGCCACGCTTGTTTCAACTACACTGAACGTTGGACAACATGCCAACCACAAGGTTTCTTGCCATGGGGAAAGAGTTCTGATTTCTGCATCATTTTCAACCCTGGGCAGTGGTTGGAGATAAGGTCTAGGTTCTGGAGCCTGAAAACCGCAGTTGGGAAGAGATGACGACCTAAGGCCATGGCGGGTCCGATGTGCTCAGTGTGCGGCCAGCTGTCTGGGTGGGACCAGGAGGTCCAGGCTCAGGCTGGGTCAGAAGGGGAAATAGTGCCCAGGTCAGCCTATATGTTTGGGGTACAGCCGATTGGCATGCAGGTTGATCCTCATTTGGGGTTTCGGGGTAGCCCTGAGGGCAATGTTTTACTTTTGTAGGGCAGGCAGAGTGCGGCATTGTAGTTCTGGATTGCCAAACTGGAGGGCTTGTGGGCCAGTAGTCTGAGGACGGAGTCTGAGAACCCAAGCCAAGCCTAGGTTTCTGGGTGAGGATATGGCAGGCACAATCTACAGACATCAATAGAGATCTCGTGCATCTGAAGTCAGGGCAAGGATCAGACGATCGCTCAGGTTGGACTTTCTGCCCTGATGGCCCTTTCTTGAAGGGGGTTGGATCACGAGGACATGGGGGTTTTCCCACGATGGGAGTTGTGAGAAGCTCCAAACTGCAAAGATTCTTCTGCAGGACAATTGAGACCTGTTGGTTGGCTCCAGGCCAACGATTCCGAGCAGGGTTCTAAGGATGGATGGCTGGGTAGCCCACCTCGCATTCCAATTGTCTCCAAGCAACAAGACAGGTTAGATCTGCTGGATGTGGGGGGCAACCGAGGAGGCTGAGTTGAAATGGACTCTCCTGTGGATGTGTCCTAATATGTTTTTGTGTCTATGGAGACCTTGGAATGAAGCGGTGGCCCTGGGGCCCTGAAGGGTTCTCCTAAACAGAGGCTTTGACACAGCTCCAACGTGCATGTTTCCCATGTGTAGATGAGATTTGTTCTGATGGGTGAGTCAAGAAACAGCCATATGCTGGTATTGAAATCCAGGCCTCTGAGGAGAGATGCCTGGAAACCAAAGCAATGGATCCGATTAGTGCCTAGGGGCCTGTTCGTTCCTTTTTACCTCTGGGGACATCAGTCTACGGGTCTGATTGCAGGTAGGTGCTCAGATGGACTCAGATTGCCCCTGTTTGTCCTGGGAAGCCACAACTCTTGGGATGGCCTCAGGGACTTTGGAGGTTATCCTACTAGTAGGGTTGTGGCCATTGGAATGTGCACATACAATTCCCTTGGAGAGGGCAATTACAGTCCTCAGGTTTGGCTCCAGGGCCCTGAGCCTGTAGGGTGTGTAGGCCAGAGCTGTTTGGACAGTTGTCTGAAAACACAAACTCGGCTTATGTTTTGGGTCATAGGTATGGCAGGACTGATCTACAGACCATGAGGAGAATACTTCGGGATATGAAAAAAGGGCGAGTGTGAGGCTCTTGCTCAAGTTTTTGTCTCTGGATATCGTGTCACTCATGGTCGTGAAATTGCCGGGTGACTTCATGGGAAATGGACGAGTCTTACTCTCTGGGGGTTCGGTCCCGTCCAAAGAGTTTGCGGTCATTCTGGGGATGGAAGAAGTCCGTTTTTTTTTTTTTGTTGTTGTTGTCGATTTGTTTCATTTTGTTTTTCAACCTCAGATGTCCCACCAAATGAGGGATTCCAGAGTAGAGGCCTGGGGTGGGGCGACTGGACAACCAGAAATCTGGTTAAAAATTGGGGACTAGGGACATGTCAAGCCCATTATGACATCTAATGGTCCAGCCACTGAGAGGACTTACTAGAGGACAGGACTCACGATGAGGTCACAATGCGTGTTTATGCTCTCGTCGCACTCAAGAATGGGCGGGGCCTCAGGGTGAATGCTGGTTTCTCCTACACTGAAGGTTGGACAACATGCCAACCACAAGGTTTCTTGCCATGGGTCAGGAAGAGTTCTGATTTCTGCATCACAGTCACCCGTGGGCAGTGATTGGAGATAATGTCTAGGTTCTGAAGCCTGAAAACTGAGGTAGGGAAGAGATGATGACCTAAGGCCATGGCGGGTCTGATGTGCTCAGGGTGCGGTCAGCTGTCCTGGTGTTGGTTCAGCAGGTCCGGGCTCAGGTTGTGTCAGACAGTGCATTAGTGCCCAGGTTAGACTATATAATTTGGGTACATTCAAGTGCCGTGTAGGTTTATCTTCATTTAAGCTGCCTGGGCAGCAAATTAGGCAATATATTTTTTCTAGAGGGCAGGCAGAGTGCTTCATTGTCGGTCCAGAATTGCCAAACTTGAGGGCTTCGGGGCCAGGAGAGTGAGGACGGAAGTCTGAGAACACAAGCTAGACTTCGGATTCAGGGTGAGGGCACGGCAGGTACCCCCTGCAGATCTGAACCAATATCTCATGCATCTGAAGTCAGGGCGAGGATCCGACGTTGGCTCAGGTTGGAGTTCTGTGCATGACGGCCCCTTCATGAAGGGAGCGGAATCTCGAGGCCATGGAGGTTTTCCACGTTGGGAGATGTGGGATGCCCCCTTCAAGGATTCCTTCTGCGGGACAATTGAGACCTGTTGGACAGCTCCCGGACAACCCATATGGAATGACTCCAGAGCACCGTTCGAGGATGGATGCCTGGGAAGTCCGCCTCGCCTTCCAATTGTCTCCTAGCAACAAGACAGTTTAGATCTAATGGATCTGCGGGAGCAACCGGGGTGGCTGAGTTGAAATGCACTTTCCAGAGGATGGGTCCTAACGTGTGTTTGTGTCCATGAGGGCCTTGGAATGGGGAGGTGGCACCGGGACCCTGAAGTATTCTCCTAAGTTTTGGCATAGCTCCCTTACACAAGTTTCCTTGTGGAGAGGAGATTTGTTCTGATGGGTGCCTCAGGAAATCCCCTCTGCTGGTATTGGAATCCAGGCTTTTGAGGAGACATGCCTGTAAACCAAAGCAATGGATCCGATAATGGCCTCGGGTCCTGTCTGGTTCAATCTTCTTGGTATGAGTGGAGGTAGATGAGTGGAGGTAGATGCTCAGCCGGTATCAACCGCCCTTTTTTGTCCCGGGCGACCTACACTATTGGGATGGCCTCAGGGACTTTGGAGGGTTCTCCTAATTTGTACGATTTTTGACAATGGAATGGGCAGAATTCCCATGGATTGGGTTAGGGCAGTCCTAATGTGTGGCTCCAGGGGCCCCAGCCTGGAGGGAGTGTGGCCCAGGACTTTGAGGACAGAAGACTGAAAACACAAACTCAGCTTAAGTTTGGGGACGTAGGTATGGCACGCCCGATCTACAAACCATGAGAAGAACTCTTCAGGATATGAAGAATGAGCGAGTCTGAGGCGCTTGCTCAGGCTTTTGTCTCTGGATTTTGTGTCAGCGATGGCCGTGGAATGTTGGGGAGGTCTCATGGGCCATGGACGAATCTTCCTCTCTGGGGATTTGGCCCGATCCCAATTGTTTTTCGTCAATCTGTGGGATGGGAGGACTCCTTTCAGGTTTGTTACCTCAGGTGTCCCACCAAAAGAGGAATTCCAAAGCAGAGCCCTGGGGAAGAGTGAAGGGACAACCCGAACTATGGTTAAAAATTGGGGCCTAGGGGCATGGCAAGCCCAATATGCTGTCTCTTCATATAGGCCCTGAGAGGCCTTACCTGAGGACTGGGCTCAGGCTGAGGGTCACAATGTGTGTTTGTGACCAATGTGGCCCGCAAGCATGGGCTGGGCTTCATGGGCCACGCTTGTTTCAACTACACTGAACGTTGGACAACATGCCAACCACAAGGTTTCTTGCCATGGGGAAAGAGTTCTGATTTCTGCATCATTTTCAACCCTGGGCAGTGGTTGGAGATAAGGTCTAGGTTCTGGAGCCTGAAAACCGCAGTTGGGAAGAGATGACGACCTAAGGCCAAGGCGGGTCCGATGTGCTCAGTGTGCGGCCAGCTGTCTGGGTGGGACCAGGAGGTCCAGGCTCAGGCTGGGTCAGAAGGGGAAATAGTGCCCAGGTCAGCCTATATGTTTGGGGTACAGCCGATTGGCATGCAGGTTGATCCTCATTTGGGGTTTCGGAGTAGCCCTGAGGGCAATGTTTTACTTCTGTAGGGCAGGCAGAGTGCGGCATTGTAGTTCTGGATTGCCAAACTGGAGGGCTTGTGGGCCAGTAGTCTGAGGACGGAGTCTGAGAACCCAAGCCAAGCCTAGGTTTCTGGGTGAGGATATGGCAGGCACAATCTACAGACCTCAATAGAGATCTCGTGCATCTGAAGTCAGGGCAAGGATCAGACGATCGCTCAGGTTGGACTTTCTGCCCTGATGGCCCTTTCTTGAAGGGGGTTGGATCACGAGGACATGGGGGTTTTCCCACGATGGGAGTTGTGAGAAGCTCCAAACTGCAAAGATTCTTCTGCAGGACAATTGAGACCTGTTGGTTGGCTCCAGGCCAACGATTCCGAGCAGGGTTCTAAGGATGGATGGCTGGGTAGCCCACCTCGCATTCCAATTGTCTCCAAGCAACAAGACAGGTTAGATCTGCTGGATGTGGGGGGCAACCGAGGAGGCTGAGTTGAAATGGACTCTCCTGTGGATGTGTCCTAATATGTTTTTGTGTCTATGGAGACCTTGGAATGAAGCGGTGGCCCTGGGGCCCTGAAGGGTTCTCCTAAACAGAGGCTTTGACACAGCTCCAACGTGCATGTTTCCCATGTGTAGATGAGATTTGTTCTGATGGGTGAGTCAAGAAACAGCCATATGCTGGTATTGAAATCCAGGCCTCTGAGGAGAGATGCCTGGAAACCAAAGCAATGGATCCGATTAGTGCCTAGGGGCCTGTTCGTTCCTTTTTACCTCTGGGGACATCAGTCTACGGGTCTGATTGCAGGTAGGTGCTCAGATGGACTCCGATTGCCCCTGTTTGTCCTGGGAAGCCACAACTCTTGGGATGGCCTCAGGGACTTTGGAGGTTATCCTACTAGTAGGGTTGTGGCCATTGGAATGTGCACATACAATTCCCTTGGAGAGGGCAATTACAGTCCTCAGGTTTGGCTCCAGGGCCCTGAGCCTGTAGGGTGTGTAGGCCAGAGCTGTTTGGACAGTTGTCTGAAAACACAAACTCGGCTTATGTTTTGGGTCATAGGTATGGCAGGACTGATCTACAGACCATGAGGAGAATACTTCGGGATATGAAAAAAGGGCGAGTGTGAGGCTCTTGCTCAAGTTTTTGTCTCTGGATATCGTGTCACTCATGGTCGTGAAATTGCCGGGTGACTTCATGGGAAATGGACGAGTCTTACTCTCTGGGGGTTCGGTCCCGTCCAAAGAGTTTGCGGTCATTCCGGGGATGGAAGAAGTCCGTTTTTTTTTTTTTGTTGTTGTTGTCGATTTGTTTCATTTTGTTTTTCAACCTCAGATGTCCCACCAAATGAGGGATTCCAGAGTAGAGGCCTGGGGTGGGGCGACTGGACAACCAGAAATCTGGTTAAAAATTGGGGACTAGGGACATGTCAAGCCCATTATGACATCTAATGGTCCAGCCACTGAGAGGACTTACTAGAGGACAGGACTCACGATGAGGTCACAATGCGTGTTTATGCTCTCGTCGCACTCAAGAATGGGCGGGGCCTCAGGGTGAATGCTGGTTTCTCCTACACTGAAGGTTGGACAACATGCCAACCACAAGGTTTCTTGCCATGGGTCAGGAAGAGTTCTGATTTCTGCATCACAGTCACCCGTGGGCAGTGATTGGAGATAATGTCTAGGTTCTGAAGCCTGAAAACTGAGGTAGGGAAGAGATGATGACCTAAGGCCATGGCGGGTCTGATGTGCTCAGGGTGCGGTCAGCTGTCCTGGTGTTGGTTCAGCAGGTCCGGGCTCAGGTTGTGTCAGACAGTGCATTAGTGCCCAGGTTAGACTATATAATTTGGGTACATTCAAGTGCCGTGTAGGTTTATCTTCATTTAAGCTGCCTGGGCAGCAAATTAGGCAATATATTTTTTCTAGAGGGCAGGCAGAGTGCTTCATTGTCGGTCCAGAATTGCCAAACTTGAGGGCTTCGGGGCCAGGAGAGTGAGGACGGAAGTCTGAGAACACAAGCTAGACTTCGGATTCAGGGTGAGGGCACGGCAGGTACCCCCTGCAGATCTGAACCAATATCTCATGCATCTGAAGTCAGGGCGAGGATCCGACGTTGGCTCAGGTTGGAGTTCTGTGCATGACGGCCCCTTCATGAAGGGAGCGGAATCTCGAGGCCATGGAGGTTTTCCACGTTGGGAGATGTGGGATGCCCCCTTCAAGGATTCCTTCTGCGGGACAATTGAGACCTGTTGGACAGCTCCCGGACAACCCATATGGAATGACTCCAGAGCACCGTTCGAGGATGGATGCCTGGGAAGTCCGCCTCGCCTTCCAATTGTCTCCTAGCAACAAGACAGTTTAGATCTAATGGATCTGCGGGAGCAACCGGGGTGGCTGAGTTGAAATGCACTTTCCAGAGGATGGGTCCTAACGTGTGTTTGTGTCCATGAGGGCCTTGGAATGGGGAGGTGGCACCGGGACCCTGAAGTATTCTCCTAAGTTTTGGCATAGCTCCCTTACACAAGTTTCCTTGTGGAGAGGAGATTTGTTCTGATGGGTGCCTCAGGAAATCCCCTCTGCTGGTATTGGAATCCAGGCTTTTGAGGAGACATGCCTGTAAACCAAAGCAATGGATCCGATAATGGCCTCGGGTCCTGTCTGGTTCAATCTTCTTGGTATGAGTGGAGGTAGATGAGTGGAGGTAGATGCTCAGCCGGTATCAACCGCCCTTTTTTGTCCCGGGCGACCTACACTATTGGGATGGCCTCAGGGACTTTGGAGGGTTCTCCTAATTTGTACGATTTTTGACAATGGAATGGGCAGAATTCCCATGGATTGGGTTAGGGCAGTCCTAATGTGTGGCTCCAGGGGCCCCAGCCTGGAGGGAGTGTGGCCCAGGACTTTGAGGACAGAAGACTGAAAACACAAACTCAGCCTAAGTTTGGGGACGTAGGTATGGCACGCCCGATCTACAAACCATGAGAAGAACTCTTCAGGATATGAAGAATGAGCGAGTCTGAGGCGCTTGCTCAGGCTTTTGTCTCTGGATTTTGTGTCAGCGATGGCCGTGGAATGTTGGGGAGGTCTCATGGGCCATGGACGAATCTTCCTCTCTGGGGATTTGGCCCGATCCCAATTGTTTTTCGTCAATCTGTGGGATGGGAGGACTCCTTTCAGGTTTGTTACCTCAGGTGTCCCACCAAAAGAGGAATTCCAAAGCAGAGCCCTGGGGAAGAGTGAAGGGACAACCCGAACTATGGTTAAAAATTGGGGCCTAGGGGCATGGCAAGCCCAATATGCTGTCTCTTCATATAGGCCCTGAGAGGCCTTACCTGAGGACTGGGCTCAGGCTGAGGGTCACAATGTGTGTTTGTGACCAATGTGGCCCGCAAGCATGGGCTGGGCTTCATGGGCCACGCTTGTTTCAACTACACTGAACGTTGGACAACATGCCAACCACAAGGTTTCTTGCCATGGGGAAAGAGTTCTGATTTCTGCATCATTTTCAACCCTGGGCAGTGGTTGGAGATAAGGTCTAGGTTCTGGAGCCTGAAAACCGCAGTTGGGAAGAGATGACGACCTAAGGCCAAGGCGGGTCCGATGTGCTCAGTGTGCGGCCAGCTGTCTGGGTGGGACCAGGAGGTCCAGGCTCAGGCTGGGTCAGAAGGGGAAATAGTGCCCAGGTCAGCCTATATGTTTGGGGTACAGCCGATTGGCATGCAGGTTGATCCTCATTTGGGGTTTCGGAGTAGCCCTGAGGGCAATGTTTTACTTCTGTAGGGCAGGCAGAGTGCGGCATTGTAGTTCTGGATTGCCAAACTGGAGGGCTTGTGGGCCAGTAGTCTGAGGACGGAGTCTGAGAACCCAAGCCAAGCCTAGGTTTCTGGGTGAGGATATGGCAGGCACAATCTACAGACCTCAATAGAGATCTCGTGCATCTGAAGTCAGGGCAAGGATCAGACGATCGCTCAGGTTGGACTTTCTGCCCTGATGGCCCTTTCTTGAAGGGGGTTGGATCACGAGGACATGGGGGTTTTCCCACGATGGGAGTTGTGAGAAGCTCCAAACTGCAAAGATTCTTCTGCAGGACAATTGAGACCTGTTGGTTGGCTCCAGGCCAACGATTCCGAGCAGGGTTCTAAGGATGGATGGCTGGGTAGCCCACCTCGCATTCCAATTGTCTCCAAGCAACAAGACAGGTTAGATCTGCTGGATGTGGGGGGCAACCGAGGAGGCTGAGTTGAAATGGACTCTCCTGTGGATGTGTCCTAATATGTTTTTGTGTCTATGGAGACCTTGGAATGAAGCGGTGGCCCTGGGGCCCTGAAGGGTTCTCCTAAACAGAGGCTTTGACACAGCTCCAACGTGCATGTTTCCCATGTGTAGATGAGATTTGTTCTGATGGGTGAGTCAAGAAACAGCCATATGCTGGTATTGAAATCCAGGCCTCTGAGGAGAGATGCCTGGAAACCAAAGCAATGGATCCGATTAGTGCCTAGGGGCCTGTTCGTTCCTTTTTACCTCTGGGGACATCAGTCTACGGGTCTGATTGCAGGTAGGTGCTCAGATGGACTCCGATTGCCCCTGTTTGTCCTGGGAAGCCACAACTCTTGGGATGGCCTCAGGGACTTTGGAGGTTATCCTACTAGTAGGGTTGTGGCCATTGGAATGTGCACATACAATTCCCTTGGAGAGGGCAATTACAGTCCTCAGGTTTGGCTCCAGGGCCCTGAGCCTGTAGGGTGTGTAGGCCAGAGCTGTTTGGACAGTTGTCTGAAAACACAAACTCGGCTTATGTTTTGGGTCATAGGTATGGCAGGACTGATCTACAGACCATGAGGAGAATACTTCGGGATATGAAAAAAGGGCGAGTGTGAGGCTCTTGCTCAAGTTTTTGTCTCTGGATATCGTGTCACTCATGGTCGTGAAATTGCCGGGTGACTTCATGGGAAATGGACGAGTCTTACTCTCTGGGGGTTCGGTCCCGTCCAAAGAGTTTGCGGTCATTCCGGGGATGGAAGAAGTCCGTTTTTTTTGTTGTTGTTGTTGTCGATTTGTTTCATTTTGTTTTTCAACCTCAGATGTCCCACCAAATGAGGGATTCCAGAGTAGAGGCCTGGGGTGGGGCGACTGGACAACCAGAAATCTGGTTAAAAATTGGGGACTAGGGACATGTCAAGCCCATTATGACATCTAATGGTCCAGCCACTGAGAGGACTTACTAGAGGACAGGACTCACGATGAGGTCACAATGCGTGTTTATGCTCTCGTCGCACTCAAGAATGGGCGGGGCCTCAGGGTGAATGCTGGTTTCTCCTACACTGAAGGTTGGACAACATGCCAACCACAAGGTTTCTTGCCATGGGTCAGGAAGAGTTCTGATTTCTGCATCACAGTCACCCGTGGGCAGTGATTGGACATAAGGTCTAGGTTCTGAAGCCTGAAAACTGAGGTAGGGAAGAGATGATGACCTAAGGCCATGGCGGGTCTGATGTGCTCAGGGTGCGGTCAGCTGTCTGGGTGTTGGTTCAGCAGGTCCGGGCTCAGGTTGTGTCAGACAGTGCATTAGTGCCCAGGTTAGACTATATAATTTGGGTGCATTCGAGTGCCGTGTAGGTTTATCTTCATTTAAGCTGCCTGGGCAGCAAATTAGGCAATATATTTTTTCTAGAGGGCAGGCAGAGTGCTTCATTGTCGGTCCGGAATTGCCAAACTTGAGGGCTTCGGGGCCAGGAGAGTGAGGACGGAAGTCTGAGAACACAAGCTAGACTTCGGATTCAGGGTGAGGGCACGGCAGGTACCCCCTGCAGATCTGAACCAATATCTCATGCATTTGAAGTCAGGGCGAGGATCCGACGTTGGCTCAGGTTGGAGTTTCTGTGCATGACGGCCCCTTCATGAAGGGAGCGGAATCTCGAGGCCATGGAGGTTTTCCACGTTGGGAGATGTGGGATGCCCCCTTCAAGGATTCCTTCTGCGGGACAATTGAGACCTGTTGGACAGCTCCAGGACATCCCATATGGAATGACTCCAGAGCACCGTTCCAGGATGGATGCCTGGGAAGTCTGCCTCGCCTTCCAATTGTCTCCTAGCAACAAGACAGTTTAGATCTAATGGATCTGCGGGAGCAACCGGGGTGGCATTGTTGAAATGCACTTTCCAGAGGATGGGTCCTAACGTGTGTTTGTGTCCATGAGGGCCTTGGAATGGGGAGGTGGCACCGGGACCCTGAAGTATTCTCCTAAGCTTTGGCATAGCTCCCATGCACAAGTTTCCTTGTGGAGACGAGATTTGTTCTGATGGGTGCCTCAGGAAATCCCCTCTGCTGGTATTGGAATCCAGGCTTTTGAGGAGACATGCCTGTAAACCAAAGCAATGGATCCGATAATGGCCTCGGGTCCTGTCTGGTTCAATCTTCTTGGTATGAGTGGAGGTAGATGAGTGGAGGTAGATGCTCAGCCGGTATCAACCGCCCTTTTTTGTCCCGGGCGACCTACACTATTGGGATGGCCTCAGGGACTTTGGAGGGTTCTCCTAATTTGTACGATTTTTGACAATGGAATGGGCAGAATTCCCATGGATTGGGTGGGGGCAGTCCTAATGTGTGGCTCCAGGGGCCCCAGCCTGGAGGGAGTGTGGCCCAGGACTTTGAGGACAGAAGACTGAAAACACAAACTCAGCTTAAGTTTGGGGACGTAGGTATGGCACGCCCGATCTACAAACCATGAGAAGAACTCTTCAGGATATGAAGAATGAGCGAGTTTGAGGCGCTTGCTCAGGCTTTTGTCTCTGGATTTTGTTTCAGCGATGGCCGTGGAATGTTGCGGAGGTCTCATGGGCCATGGACGAATCTTCCTCTCTGTGGATTTGGCCCGATCCCAATTGTTTTTCGTCAATCTGTGGGATGGGAGGACTCCTTTCAGGATTGTTACCTCAGGTGTCCCACCAAAAGAGGAATTCCAAAGCAGAGCCCTGGGGAAGAGTGAAGGGACAACCCGAACTATGGTTAAAAATTGGGGCCTAGGGGCATGGCAAGCCCAATATGCTGTCTCTTCATATAGGCCCTGAGAGGCCTTACCTGAGGACTGGGCTCAGGCTGAGGGTCACAATGTGTGTTTGTGACCAATGTGGGACGCAAGCATGGGCTGGACCACATGGGCCACACTTGTTTCAACTACACTGAACGTTGGACAACATGCCAACCACAAGGTTTCTTGCCATGGGGAAAGAGTTCTGATTTCTGCATCATTTTCAACCCTGGGCAGTGGTTGGAGATAAGGTCTAGGTTCTGGAGCCTGAAAACCGCAGTTGGGAAGAGATGACGACCTAAGGCCATGGCGGGTCCGATGTGCTCAGTGTGCGGCCAGCTGTCTGGGTGGGACCAGGAGGTCCAGGCTCAGGCTGGGTCAGAAGGGGAAATAGTGCCCAGGTCAGCCTATATGTTTGGGGTACAGCCGATTGGCATGCAGGTTGATCCTCAATTGGGGTTTCGGGGTAGCCCTGAGGGCAATGTTTTACTTCTGTAGGGCAGGCAGAGTGCGGCATTGTAGTTCTGGATTGCCAAACTGGAGGGCTTGTGGGCCAGTAGTCTGAGGACGGAGTCTGAGAACCCAAGCCAAGCCTAGGTTTCTGGGTGAGGATATGGCAGGCACAATCTACAGACCTCAATAGAGATCTCGTGCATCTGATGTCAGGGCAAGGATCAGACGATCGCTCAGGTTGGACTTTCTGCCCTGATGGCCCGTTCTTGAAGGGGGTTGGATCACGAGGACATGGGGGTTTTCCCACTTTGGGAGATGTGAGAAGCTCCAAACTGCAAAGATTCTTCTGCAGGACAATTGAGACCTGTTGGTTGTCTCCAGGCCAACGATTCCGAGCAGGGTTCTAAGGATGGATGGCTGGGTAGCCCACCTCGCATTCCAATTGTCTCCAAGCAACAAGACAGGTTAGATCTGCTGGATGTGGGGGGCAACCGAGGATGCTGAGTTGAAATGGACTCTCCTGTGGATGTGTCCTAATATGTTTTTGTGTCTATGGAGACCTTGGAATGAAGCGGTGGCCCTGGGGCCCTGAAGGGTTCTCCTAAACAGAGGCTTTGACACAGCTCCAACGTGCATGTTTCCCATGTGTAGATGAGATTTGTTCTGATGGGTGAGTCAAGAAACAGCCATATGCTGGTATTGAAATCCAGGCCTCTGAGGAGAGATGCCTGGAAACCAAAGCAATGGATCCGATTAGTGCCTAGGGGCCTGTTCGTTCCTTTTTACCTCTGGGGACATCAGTCTACGGGTCTGATTGCAGGTAGGTGCTCAGATGGACTCAGATTGCCCCTGTTTGTCCTGGGAAGCCACAACTCTTGGGATGGCCTCAGGGACTTTGGAGGTTATCCTACTAGTAGGGTTGTGGCCATTGGAATGTGCACATACAATTCCCTTGGAGAGGGCAATTACAGTCCTCAGGTTTGGCTCCAGGGCCCTGAGCCTGTAGGGTGTGTAGGCCAGAGCTGTTTGGACAGTTGTCTGAAAACACAAACTCGGCTTATGTTTTGGGTCATAGGTATGGCAGGACTGATCTACAGACCATGAGGAGAACACTTCGGGATATGAAAAAAGGGCGAGTGTGAGGCTCTTGCTCAAGTTTTTGTCTCTGGATATCGTGTCACTCATGGTCGTGAAATTGCCGGGTGACTTCATGGGAAATGGACGAGTCTTACTCTCTGGGGGTTCGGTCCCGTCCAAAGAGTTTGCGGTCATTCTGGGGATGGAAGAAGTCCGATTTTTGTTGTTGTTGTCGATTTGTTTCATTTTGTTTTTCAACCTCAGATGTCCCACCAAATGAGGGATTCCAGAGTAGAGCCCTGGGGTGGGGCGACTGGACAACCAGAAATCTGGTTAAAAATTGGGGACTAGGGACATGTCAAGCCCATTATGACATCTAATGGTCCAGCCACTGAGAGGACTTACTAGAGGACAGGACTCACGCTGAGGTCACAATGCGTGTTTATGCTCTCGTCGCACTCAAGAATGGGCGGGGCCTCAGGGTGAATGCTGGTTTCTCCTACACTGAAGGTTGGACAACATGCCAAACACAAGGTTTCTTGCCATGGGTCAGGAAGAGTTCTGATTTCTGCATCACAGTCACCCGTGGGCAGTGATTGGACATAAGGTCTAGGTTCTGAAGCCTGAAAACTGAGGTAGGGAAGAGATGATGACCTAAGGCCATGGCGGGTCTGATGTGCTCAGGGTGCGGTCAGCTGTCTGGGTGTTGGTCAGCAGGTCCGGGCTCAGGTTGTGTCAGACAGTGCATTAGTGCCCAGGTTAGACTATATAATTTGGGTGCATTCGAGTGCCGTGTAGGTTTATCTTCATTGAAGCTGCCTGGGCAGCAAATTAGGCAATATATATTTTCTAGAGGGCAGGCAGAGTGCTTCATTGTCGGTCCGGAATTGCCAAACTTGAGGGCTTCGGGGCCAGGAGAGTGAGGACGGAAGTCTGAGAACACAAGCTAGACTTCGGATTCAGGGTGAGGGCACGGCAGGTACCCCCTGCAGATCTGAACCAATATCTCATGCATCTGAAGTCAGGGCGAGGATCCAACGTTGGCTCAGGTTGGAGTTTCTGTGCATGACGGCCCCTTCATGAAGGGAGCGGAATCTCGAGGCCATGGAGGTTTTCCACGTTGGGAGATGTGGGATGCCCCCTTCAAGGATTCCTTCTGCGGGACAATTGAGACCTGTTGGACAGCTCCAGGACATCCCATATGGAATGACTCCAGAGCACCGTTCCAGGATGGATGCCTGGGAAGTCTGCCTCGCCTTCCAATTGTCTCCTAGCAACAAGACAGTTTAGATCTAATGGATCTGCGGGAGCAACCGGGGTGGCTGAGATGAAATGCACTTTCCAGAGGATGGGTCCTAACGTGTGTTTGTGTCCATGAGGGCCTTGGAATGGGGAGGTGGCACCGGGACCCTGAAGTATTCTCCTAAGCTTTGGCATAGCTCCTATGCACAAGTTTCCTTGTGGAGACGAGATTTGTTCTGATGGGTGCCTCAGGAAATCCCCTCTGCTGGTATTGGAATCCAGGCTTTTGAGGAGACATGCCTGTAAACCAAAGCAATGGATCCGATAATGGCCTCGGGTCCTGTCTGGTTCAATCTTCTTGGTATGAGTGGAGGTAGATGAGTGGAGGTAGATGCTCAGCCAGTATCAACCGCCCTTTTTTGTCCCGGGCGACCTACACTATTGGGATGGCCTCAGGGACTTTGGAGGGTTCTCCTAATTTGTACGATTTTGACAATGGAATGGGCAGAATTCCCATGGATTGGGTGGGGGCAGTCCTAATGTGTGGCTCCAGGGGCCCCAGCCTGGAGGGAGTGTGGCCCAGGACTTTGAGGACAGAAGACTGAAAACACAAACTCAGCTTAAGTTTGGGGACGTAGGTATGGCACGCCTGATCTACAAACCATGAGAAGAACTCTTCAGGATATGAAGAATGAGCGTGTCTGAGGCGCTTGCTAAGGCTTTTGTCTCTGGATTTTGTTTCAGCGATGGCCGTGGAATGTTGCGGAGGTCTCATGGGCCATGGACGAATCTCCCTCTCTGTGGATTTGGCCCGATCCCAATTGTTTTTCGTCAATCTGTGGGATGGGAGGACTCCTTTCAGGTTTGTTACCTCAGGTGTCCCACCAAAAGAGGAATTCCAAAGCAGAGCCCTGGGGAAGAGTGAAGGACAACCCGAACTATGGTTAAAAATTGGGGCCTAGGGTCATGGCAAGCCCAATATGCTGTCTCATCATAAAGGCCCTGAGAGGCCTTACCTGAGGACTAGGCTCAGGCTGAGGGTCACAATGTGTGTTTGTGACAAATGTGGCCCGCAAGCATGGGCTGGGCCTCATGGGCCACGCTTGTTTCAACTACACTGAACGTTGGACAACATGCCAACCACAAGGTTTATTGCCGTGGGGAAAGAGTTCTGATTTCTGCATCATTTTCAACCCTGGGCAGTGGTTGGAGATAAGGTCTAGGTTCTGGAGCCTGAAAACCGCAGTTGGGAAGAGATGACGACCTAAGGCCATGGCGGGTCCAATGTGCTCAGTGTGCGGCCAGCTGTCTGGGTGGGACCAGGAGGTCCAGGCTCAGGCGGGTCAGAAGGGGAAATAGTGCCCAGGTCAGCCTATGTGTTTGGGGTACATCCGAATGGCGTGCAGGTTGATCCTCATTTGGGGTTTCGGGGTAGCCCTGAGGGCAATGTTTTACTTCTGTAGGGCAGGCAGAGTGCGGCATTGTAGTTCTGGATTGCCCAACTGGAGGGCTAGTGGGCCAGTAGTCTGAGGACGCAGTCTGAGAACCCAAGCTAGGCCTAGGTTTCTGGGTGAGGATATGGCAGGCACAATCTACAGACCTCAATAGAGATCTCGTGCATCTGAAGTCAGGGCAAGGATCAGACGATCGCTCAGGTTGGACTTTCTGCCCTGATGGCCCTTTCTTGAAGGGGGTTGGATCACGAGGACATGGGGGTTTTCCCACGATGGGAGTTGTGAGAAGCTCCAAACTGCAAAGATTCTTCTGCAGGACAATTGAGACTTGTTGGTTGGCTCCAGGCCAACGATTCCGAGCAGGGTTCTAAGGATGGATGGCTGGGTAGCCCACCTCGCATTCCAATTGTCTCCAAGCAACAAGACAGGTTAGATCTGCTGGATGTGGGGGGCAACCGATGAGGCTGTGTTGAAGTGGACTCTCTTGTGGATGTGTCCTAATATGTTTGTGTGTCTATGGAGACCTTGGAATGAAGCGGTGGCCCTGGGGCCCTGAAGGGTTCTTCTAAACAGAGGCTTTGACACAGCTCCAACGTGCATGTTTCCCATGTGTAGATGAGATTTGTTCTGATGGGTGAGTCAAGAAACAGCCATATGCTGGTATTGATATCCAGGCCTCTGAGGAGAGATGCCTGGTAACCAAAGCAATGGATCCGATTAGTGCCTAGGGGCCTGTTCGTTCCTTTTTACCTCTGGGGACATCAGTCTACGGGTCTGATTGCAGGTAGGTGCTCAGATGGACTCAGATTGCCCCTGTTTGTCCTGGGAAGCCACAACTCTTGGGATGGCCTCAGGGACTTTAGAGGTTATCCTACTAGTAGGGTTGTGGCCATTGGAATGTGCACATACAATTCCCTTGGAGAGGGCAATTACAGTCCTCAGGTTTGGCTCCAGGGCCCTGAGCCTGTAGGGTGTGTAGGCCAGAGCTGTTTGGACAGTTGTCTGAAAACACAAACTCGGCTTATGTTTTGGTTCATAGGTATGGCAGGACTGATCTACAGACCATGAGGAGAATACTTCGGGATATGAAAAAAGGGCGAGTGTGAGGCTCTTGCTCAAGTTTTTGTCTCTGGATATCGTGTCACTCATGGTCGTGAAATTGCCGGGTGACTTCATGGGAAATGGACGAGTCTTACTCTCTGGGGGTTCGGTCCCGTCCAAAGAGTTTGCGGTCATTCTGGGGATGGAAGAAGTCCGTTTTTTTGTTGTTGTTGTCGATTTGTTTCATTTTGTTTTTCAACCTCAGATGTCCCACCAAATGAGGGATTCCAGAGTAGAGCCCTGGGGTGGGGCGACTGGACAACCAGAAATCTGGTTAAAAATTGGGGACTAGGGACATGTCAAGCCCATTTGGACATCTAATGGTCCAGCCACTGAGAGGACTTACTAGAGGACAGGACTCACGCTGAGGTCACAATGCGTGTTTATGCTCTCGTCGCACTCAAGAATGGGCGGGGCCTCAGGGTGAATGCTGGTTTCTCCTACACTGAAGGTTGGACAACATGCCAAACACAAGGTTTCTTGCCATGGGTCAGGAAGAGTTCTGATTTCTGCATCACAGTCACCCGTGGGCAGTGATTGGACATAAGGTCTAGGTTCTGAAGCCTGAAAACTGAGGTAGGGAAGAGATGATGACCTAAGGCCATGGCGGGTCTGATGTGCTCAGGGTGCGGTCAGCTGTCTGGGTGTTGGTCAGCAGGTCCGGGCTCAGGTTGTGTCAGACAGTGCATTAGTGCCCAGGTTAGACTATATAATTTGGGTACATTCGAGTGCCGTGTAGGTTTATCTTCATTGAAGCTGCCTGGGCAGCAAATTAGGCAATATATTTTTTCTAGAGGGCAGGCAGAGTGCTTCATTGTCGGTCCGGAATTGCCAAACTTGAGGGCTTCGGGGCCAGGAGAGTGAGGACGGAAGTCTGAGAACACAAGCTAGACTTCGGATTCAGGGTGAGGGCACGGCAGGTACCCCCTGCAGATCTGAACCAATATCTCATGCATCTGAAGTCAGGGCGAGGATCCAACGTTGGCTCAGGTTGGAGTTTCTGTGCATGACGGCCCCTTCATGAAGGGAGCGGAATCTCGAGGCCATGGAGGTTTTCCACGTTGGGAGATGTGGGATGCCCCCTTCAAGGATTCCTTCTGCGGGACAATTGAGACCTGTTGGACAGCTCCAGGACATCCCATATGGAATGACTCCAGAGCACCGTTCCAGGATGGATGCCTGGGAAGTCTGCCTCGCCTTCCAATTGTCTCCTAGCAACAAGACAGT
Organism: Mustela nivalis; assembly: GCF_964662115.1. Taxonomy (NCBI): domain Eukaryota; kingdom Metazoa; phylum Chordata; class Mammalia; order Carnivora; family Mustelidae; genus Mustela; species Mustela nivalis. Next base: position 322,637 of record NW_028136215.1, read on the forward strand.
TTAGATCTAATGGATCTGCGGGAGCAACCGGGGTGGCTGAGTTGAAATGCACTTTCCAGAGGATGGGTCCTAACGTGTGTTTGTGTCCATGAGGGCCTTGGAATGGGGAGGTGGCACCGGGACACTGAAGTATTCTCCTAAGCTTTGGCATAGCTCCTATGCACAAGTTTCCTTGTGGAGACGAGATTTGTTCTGATGGGTGCCTCAGGAAATCCCCTCTGCTGGTATTGGAATCCAGGCTTTTGAGGAGACATGCCTGTAAACCAAAGCAATGGTTCCGATAATGGCCTCGGGTCCTGTCTGTTTAAATCTTCTTGGTATGAGTGGAGGTAGATGAGTGGAGGTAGATGCTCATCCAGTATCAACCGCCCTTTTTTGTCCCGGGCGACCTACACTATTGGGATGGCCTCAGGGACTTTGGAGGGTTCTCCTAATTTGTACGATTTTGACAATGGAATGGGCAGAATTCCCATGGATTGGGTGGGGGCAGTCCTAATGTGTGGCTCCAGGGGCCCCAGCCTGGAGGGAGTGTGGCCCAGGACTTTGAGGACAGAAGACTGAAAACACAAACTCAGCTTAAGTTTGGGGACGTAGGTATGGCACGCCCGATCTACAAACCATGAAAAGAACTCTTCAGGATATGAAGAATGAGCGAGTCTGAGGCGCTTGCTAAGGCTTTTGTCTCTGGATTTTGTTTCAGCGATGGCCGTGGAATGTTGCGGAGGTCTCATGGGCCATGGACGAATCTCCCTCTCTGTGGATTTGGCCCGATCCCAATTGTTTTTCGTCAATCTGTGGGATGGGAGGACTCCATTCAGGTTTGTTACCTCAGGTGTCCCACCAAAAGAGGAATTCCAAAGCAGAGCCCTGGGGAAGAGTGAAGGACAACCCGAACTATGGTTAAAAATTGGGGCCTAGGGGCATGGCAAGCCCAATATGCTGTCTCATCATAAAGGCCCTGAGAGGCCTTACCTGAGGACTAGGCTCAGGCTGAGGGTCACAATGTGTGTTTGTGACCAATGTGGCCCGCAAGCATGGGCTGGGCCTCATGGGCCACGCTTGTTTCATCTACACTGAACGTTGGACAACATGCCAACCACAAGGTTTCTTGCCGTGGGGAAAGAGTTCTGATTTCTGCATCATTTTCAACCCTGGGCAGTGGTTGGAGATAAGGTCTAGGTTCTGGAGCCTGAAAACCGCAGTTGGGAAGAGATGACGACCTAAGGCCATGGCGGGTCCAATGTGCTCAGTGTGCGGCCAGCTGTCTGGGTGGGACCAGGAGGTCCAGGCTCAGGCGGGTCAGAAGGGGAAATAGTGCCCAGGTCAGCCTATATGTTTGGGGTACAGCCGAATGGCGTGCAGGTTGATCCTCATTTGGGGTTTCGGGGTAGCCCTGAGGGCAATGTTTTACTTCTGTAGGGCAGGCAGAGTGCGGCATTGTAGTTCTGGATTGCCCAACTGGAGGGCTAGTGGGCCAGTAGTCTGAGGACGCAGTCTGAGAACCCAAGCTAGGCCTAGGTTTCTGGGTGAGGATATGGCAGGCACAATCTACAGACCTCAATAGAGATCTCGTGCATCTGAAGTCAGGGCAAGGATCAGATGATCGCTCAGGTTGGACTTTCTGCCCTGATGGCCCTTTCTTGAAGGGGGTTGGATCACGAGGACATGGGGGTTTTCCCACGATGGGAGTTGTGAGAAGCTCCAAACTGCAAAGATTCTTCTGCAGGACAATTGAGACTTGTTGGTTGGCTCCAGGCCAACGATTCCGAGCAGGGTTCTAAGGATGGATGGCTGGGTAGCCCACCTCGCATTCCAATTGTCTCCAAGCAACAAGACAGGTTAGATCTGCTGGATGTGGGGGGCAACCGAGGAGGCTGTGTTGAAGTGGACTCTCTTGTGGATGTGTCCTAATATGTTTTTGTGTCTATGGAGACCTTGGAATGAAGCGGTGGCCCTGGGGCCCTGAAGGGTTCTTCTAAACAGAGGCTTTGACAGCTCCAACGTGCATGTTTCCCATGTGTAGATGAGATTTGTTCTGATGGATGAGTCAAGAAACAGCCATATGCTGGTATTGATATCCAGGCCTCTGAGGAGAGATGCCTGGTAACCAAAGCAATGGATCCGATTAGTGCCTAGGGGCCTGTTCGTTCCTTTTTACCTCTGGGGACATCAGTCTAAGGGTCTGAGTGCAGGTAGGTGCTCAGATGGGCTCAGATTGCCCCTGTTTGTCCTGGGAAGCCACAACTCTTGGGATGGCCTCAGGGACTTTGGAGGTTATCCTATTAGTAGGGTTGTGGCCATTGGAATGGGCACATACAATTCCCTTGGAGAGGGCAAGTACAGTCCTCAGGTTTGGCTCCAGGGCCCTGAGCCTGTAAGGTGTGTAGGCCAGAGCTGTTTGGACAGTTGTCTGAAAACACAAACTCGGCTTATGTTTTGGGTCATAGGTATGGCAGGACTGATCTACAGACCATGAGGAGAACACTTCGGGATATGAAAAAAGGGCGAGTGTGAGGCTCTTGCTCAAGTTTTTGTCTCTGGATATCGTGTCACTCATGGTCGTGAAATTGCCGGGGGACTTCATGGGTAATGGACGAGTCTTACTCTCTGGGGGTTCGGTCCCGTCCAAAGAGTTTGCGGTCATTCTGGGGATGGAAGAAGTCCGTTTTTTTGTTGTTGTTGTCGATTTGTTTCATTTTGTTTTTCAACCTCAGATGTCCCACCAAATGAGGGATTCCAGAGTAGAGCCCTGGGGTGGGGCGACTGGACAACCAGAAATCTGGTTAAAAATTGGGGACTAGGGACATGTCAAGCCCATTTTGACATCTAATGGTCCAGCCACTGAGAGGACTTACTAGAGGACAGGACTCACGCTGAGGTCACAATGCGTGTTTATGCTCTCGTCGCACTCAAGAAGGGGCGGGGCCTCAGGGTGAATGCTGGTTTCTCCTACACTGAACGTTGGACAACATGCCAACCACAAGGTTTCTTGCCATGTGTCAGGAAGAGTTCTGATTTCTGCATCACAGTCACCCGTGGGCAGTGATTGGACATAAGGTCTAGGTTCTGAAGCCTGAAAACTGAGGTAGGGAAGAGATGATGACCTAAGGCCATGGCGGGTCTGATGTGCTCAGGGTGCGGTCAGCTGTCTGGGTGTTGGTCAGCAGGTCCGGGCTCAGGTTGTGTCAGACAGTGCATTAGTGCCCAGGTTAGACTATATAATTTGGGTACATTCGAGTGCCGTGTAGGTTTATCTTCATTTAAGCTGCCTGGGCAGCAAATTAGGCAATATATTTTTTCTAGAGTGCAGGCACAGTGCTTCATTGTCGGTCCGGAATTGCCAAACTTGAGGGCTTCGGGGCCAGGAGAGTGAGGACGGAAGTCTGAGAACACAAGCTAGACTTCGGATTAAGGGTGAGGGCACGGCAGGTACCCCCTGCAGATCTGAACCAATATCTCATGCATTTGAAGTCAGGGCGAGGATCCGACGTTGGCTCAGGTTGGAGTTTCTGTGCATGACGGCCCCTTCATGAAGGGAGCGGAATCTCGAGGCCATGGAGGTTTTCCACGTTGGGAGATGTGGGATGCCCCCTTCAAGGATTCCTTCTGCGGGACAATTGAGACCTGTTGGACAGCTCCAGGACATCCCATATGGAATGACTCCAGAGCACCGTTCCAGGATGGATGCCTGGGAAGTCTGCCTCGCCTTCCAATTGTCTCCTAGCAACAAGACAGTTTAGATCTAATGGATCTGCGGGAGCAACCGGGGTGGCTTTGTTGAAATGCACTTTCCAGAGGATGGGTCCTAACGTGTGTTTGTGTCCATGAGGGCCTTGGAATGGGGAGGTGGCACCGGGACCCTGAAGTATTCTCCTAAGCTTTGGCATAGCTCCCATGCACAAGTTTCCTTGTGGAGACGAGATTTGTTCTGATGGGTGCCTCAGGAAATCCCCTCTGCTGGTATTGGAATCCAGGCTTTTGAGGAGACATGCCTGTAAACCAAAGCAATGGATCCAATAATGGCCTCGGGTCCTGTCTGGTTCAATCTTCTTGGTATGAGTGGAGGTAGATGAGTGGAGGTAGATGCTCAGCCGGTATCAACCGCCCTTTTTTGTCCCGGGCGACCTACACTATTGGGATGGCCTCAGGGACTTTGGAGGGTTCTCCTAATTTGTACGATTTTTGACAATGGAATGGGCAGAATTCCCATGGATTGGGTGGGGGCAGTCCTAATGTGTGGCTCCAGGGGACCCAGCCTGGAGGGAGTGTGGCCCAGGACTTTGAGGACAGAAGACTGAAAACACAAACTCAGCTTAAGTTTGGGGACGTAGGTATGGCACGCCCGATCTACAAACCATGAGAAGAACTCTTCAGGATATGAAGAATGAGCGAGTCTGAGGCGCTTGCTAAGGCTTTTGTCTCTGGATTTTGTTTCAGCGATGGCCGTGGAATGTTGCGGAGGTCTCATGGGCCATGGACGAATCTTCCTCTCTGTGGATTTGGCCCGATCCCAATTGTTTTTCGTCAATCTGTGGGATGGGAGGACTCCTTTCAGGATTGTTACCTCAGGTGTCCCACCAAAAGAGGAATTCCAAAGCAGAGCCCTGGGGAAGAGTGAAGGGACAACCCGAACTATGGTTAAAAATTGGGGCCTAGGGGCATGGCAAGCCCAATATGCTGTCTCTTCATATAGGCCCTGAGAGGCCTTACCTGTGGACTGGGCTCAGGCTGAGGGTCACAATGTGTGTTTGTGACCAATGTGGGCCGCAAGCATGGGCTGGGCCACATGGGCCACACTTGTTTCAACTACACTGAACGTTGGACAACATGCCAACCACAAGGTTTCTTGCCATGGGGAAAGAGTTCTGATTTCTGCATCATTTTCAACCCTGGGCAGTGGTTGGAGATAAGGTCTAGGTTCTGGAGCCTGAAAACCGCAGTTGGGAAGAGATGACGACCTAAGGCCATGGCGGGTCCGATGTGCTCAGTGTGCGGCCAGCTGTCTGGGTGGGACCAGGAGGTCCAGGCTCAGGCTGGGTCAGAAGGGGAAATAGTGCCCAGGTCAGCCTATATGTTTGGGGTACAGCCGATTGGCATGCAGGTTGATCCTCATTTGGGGTTTCGGGGTAGCCCTGAGGGCAATGTTTTACTTCTGTAGGGCAGGCAGAGTGCGGCATTGTAGTTCTGGATTGCCAAACTGGAGGGCTTGTGGGCCAGTAGTCTGAGGACGGAGTCTGAGAACCCAAGCCAAGCCTAGGTTTCTGGGTGAGGATATGGCAGGCACAATCTACAGACCTCAATAGAGATCTCGTGCATCTGAAGTCAGGGCAAGTATCAGACGATCGCTCAGGTTGGACTTTCTGCCCTGATGGCCCTTTCTTGAAGGGGGTTGGATCACGAGGACATGGGGGTTTTCCCACGATGGGAGTTGTGAGAAGCTCCAAACTGCAAAGATTCTTCTGCAGGACAATTGAGACCTGTTGGTTGGCTCCAGGCCAACGATTCCGAGCAGGGTTCTAAGGATGGATGGCTGGGTAGCCCACCTCGCATTCCAATTGTCTCCAAGCAACAAGACAGGTTAGATCTGCTGGATGTGGGGGGCAACCGAGGAGGCTGAGTTGAAATGGACTCTCCTGTGGATGTGTCCTAATATGTTTTTGTGTCTATGGAGACCTTGGAATGAAGCGGTGGCCCTGGGGCCCTGAAGGGTTCTCCTAAACAGAGGCTTTGACACAGCTCCAACGTGCATGTTTCCCATGTGTAGATGAGATTTGTTCTGATGGGTGAGTCAAGAAACAGCCATATGCTGGTATTGAAATCCAGGCCTCTGAGGAGAGATGCCTGGAAACCAAAGCAATGGATCCGATTAGTGCCTAGGGGCCTGTTCGTTCCTTTTTACCTCTGGGGACATCAGTCTACGGGTCTGATTGCAGGTAGGTGCTCAGATGAACTCAGATTGCCCCTGTTTGTCCTGGGAAGCCAGAACTCTTGGGATGGCCTCATGGACTTTGGAGGTTATCCTACTAGTAGGGTTGTGGCCATTGGAATGTGCACATACAATTCCCTTGGAGAGGGCAAGTACAGTCCTCAGGTTTGGCTCCAGGGCACTGAGCCTGTAGGGTGTGTAGGCCAGAGCTGTTTGGACAGTTGTCTGAAAACACAAACTCGGCTTATGTTTTGGGTCATAGGTATGGCAGGACTGATCTACAGACCATGAGGAGAACACTTCGGGATATGAAAAAAGGGCGAGTGTGAGGCTCTTGCTCAAGTTTTTGTCTCTGAATATCGTGTCACTCATGGTCGTGAAATTGCCGGGGGACTTCATGGGTAATGGACGAGTCTTACTCTCTGGGGGTTCGGTCCCGTCCAAAGAGTTTGCGGTCATTCTGGGGATGGAAGAAGTCCGTTTTTTTGTTGTTGTTGTCGATTTGTTTCATTTTGTTTTTCAACCTCAGATGTCCCACCAAATGAGGGATTCCAGAGTAGAGCCCTGGGGTGGGGCGACTGGACAACCAGAAATCTGGTTAAAAATTGGGGACTAGGGACATGTCAAGCCTATTATGACATCTAATGGTCCAGCCACTGAGAGGACTTACTAGAGGACAGGACTCACGCTGAGGTCACAATGCGTGTTTATGCTCTCGTCGCACTCAAGAATGGGCGGGGCCTCAGGGTGAATGCTGGTTTCTCCTACACTGAAGGTTGGACAACATGCCAAACACAAGGTTTCTTGCCATGGGTCAGGAAGAGTTCTGATTTCTGCATCACAGTCACCCGTGGGCAGTGATTGGAGATAAGGTCTAGGTTCTGAAGCATGAAAACTGAGGTAGGGAAGAGATGATGACCTAAGGCCATGGCGGGTCTGATGTGCTCAGGGTTCGGTCAGCTGTCTGGGTGTTGGTTCAGCAGGTCCGGGCTCAGGTTGTGTCAGACAGTGCATTAGTGCCCAGGTTAGACTATATAATTTGGGTACATTCGAGTGCCGTGTAGGTTTATCTTCATTTAAGCTGCCTGGGCAGCAAATTAGGCAATATATTTTTTCTAGAGGGCAGGCACAGTGCTTCATTGTCGGTCCGGAATTGCCAAACTTGAGGGCTTCGGGGCCAGGAGAGTGAGGACGGAAGTCTGAGAACACAAGCTAGACTTCGGATTCAGGGTGAGGGCACGGCAGGTACCCCCTGCAGATCTGAACCAATATCTCATGCATCTGAAGTCAGGGCGAGGATCCGACGTTGGCTCAGGTTGGAGTTTCTGTGCATGACGGCCCCTTCATGAAGGGAGCGGAATCACGAGGCCATGGAGGTTTTCCACGTTGGGAGATGTGGGATGCCCCCTTCAAGGATTCCTTCTGCGGGACAATTGAGACCTGTTGGACAGCTCCAGGACATCCCATAGGGAATGACTCCAGAGCACCATTCCAGGATGGATGCCTGGGAAGTCTGCCTCGCCTTCCAATTGTCTCCTAGCAACAAGACAGTTTAGATCTAATGGATCTGCGGGAGCAACCGGGGTGGCTGAGTTGAAATGCACTTTCCAGAGGATGGGTCCTAACGTGTGTTTGTGTCCATGAGGGCCTTGGAATGGGGAGGTGGCACCGGGACCCTGAAGTATTCTCCTAAGCTTTGGCATAGCTCCCAAGCACAAGTTTCCTTGTGGAGACGAGATTTGTTCTGATGGTTGCCTCAGGAAATCCCCTCTGCTGGTATTGGAATCCAGGCTTTTGAGGAGACATGCCTGTAAACCAAAGCAATGGATCCGATAATGGCCTCGGGTCCTGTCTGGTTCAATCTTCTTGGTATGAGTGGAGGTAGATGAGTGGAGGTAGATGCTCAGCCGGTATCAACCGCCCTTTTTTGTCCCGGGCGACCTACACTATTGGGATGGCCTCAGGGACTTTGGAGGGTTCTCCTAATTTGTACGATTTTGACAATGGAATGGGCAGAATTCCCATGGATTGGGTGGGGGCAGTCCTAATGTGTGGCTCCAGGGGCCCCAGCCTGGAGGGAGTGTGGCCCAGGACTTTGAGGACAGAAGACTGAAAACACAAACTCAGCTTAAGTTTGGGGACGTAGGTATGGCACGCCCGATCTACAAACCATGAGAAGAACTCTTCAGGATATGAAGCATGAGCGAGTCTGAGGCATTTGCTAAGGCTTTTGTCTCTGGATTTTGTTTCAGCGATGGCCGTGGAATGTTGCGGAGGTCTCATGTGCCATGGACGAATCTTCCTCTCTGTGGATTTGGCCCGATCCCAATTGTTTTTCGTCAATCTGTGGGATGGGAGGACTCCTTTCAGGATTGTTACCTCAGGTGTCCCACCAAAAGAGGAATTCCAAAGCAGAGCCCTGGGGAAGAGTGAAGAAACAACCTGAACTATGGTTAAAAATTGGGGCCTAGGGGCATGGCAAGCCCAATATCCTGTCTCTTCATATAGGCCCTGAGAGGCCTTACCTGAGGACTGGGCTCAGGCTGAGGGTCACAATGTGTGTTTGTGACCAATGTGGCCCGCAAGCATGGGCTGGGCCACATGGGCCACACTTGTTTCAACTACACTGAAAGTTGGACAACATGCCAACCACAAGGTTTCTTGCCATGGGGAAAGAGTTCTGATTTCTGCATCATTTTCAGCCCTGGGCAGTGGTTGGAGATAAGGTCTAGGTTCTGGAGCCTGAAAACCGCAGTTGGGAAGAGATGACGACCTAAGGCCATGGCGGGTCCGATGTGCTCAGTGTGCGGCCAGCTGTCTGGGTGGGACCAGGAGGTCCAGGCTCAGGCTGGGTCAGAAGGGGAAATAGTGCCCAGGTCAGCCTATATGTTTGGGGTACAGCCGATTGGCATGCAGGTTGATCCTCATTTGGGGTTTCGGGGTAGCCCTGAGGGCAATGTTTTACTTCTGTAGGGCAGGCAGAGTGCGGCATTGTAGTTCTGGATTGCCAAACTGGAGGGCTTGTGGGCCAGTAGTCTGAGGACGGAGTCTGAGAACCCAAGCCAAGCCTAGGTTTCTGGGTGAGGATATGGCAGGCACAATCTACAGACCTCAATAGAGATCTCGTGCATCTGAAGTCAGGGCAAGGATCAGACGATCGCTCAGGTTGGACTTTCTGCCCTGATGGCCCTTTCTTGAAGGGGGTTGGATCACGAGGACATGGGGGTTTTCCCACGATGGGAGTTGTGAGAAGCTCCAAACTGCAAAGATTCTTCTGCAGGACAATTGAGACCTGTTGGTTGGCTCCAGGCCAACGATTCCGAGCAGGGTTCTAAGGATGGATGGCTGGGTAGCCCACCTCGCATTCCAATTGTCTCCAAGCAACAAGACAGGTTAGATCTGCTGGATGTGGGGGGCAACCGAGGAGGCTGAGTTGAAATGGACTCTCCTGTGGATGTGTCCTAATATGCTTTTGTGTCTATGGAGACCTTGGAATGAAGCGGTGGCCCTGGGGCCCTGAAGGGTTCTCCTAAACAGAGGCTTTGACACAGCTCCAACGTGCATGTTTCCCATGTGTAGATGAGATTTGTTCTGATGGGTGAGTCAAGAAACAGCCATATGCTGGTATTGAAATCCAGGCCTCTGAGGAGAGATGCCTGGAAACCAAAGCAATGAATCCGATTAGTGCCTAGGGGCCTGTTCGTTCCTTTTTACCTCTGGGGACATCAGTCTACGGGTCTGATTGCAGGTAGGTGCTCAGATGGGCTCAGTTGTACCTGTTTGTCCTGGGAAGCCACAATTCTTGGGATGGCCTCAGGGACTTTGGAGGTTATCCTAGTAGTAGGGTTGTGGCCATTGGAATGGGCACATACAATTCCCTTGGAGAGGGCAAGTACAGTCCTCAGGTTTGGCTCCAGGGCCCTGAGCCTGTAGGGTGTGTAGGCCAGAGCTGTTTGGACAGTTGTCTGAAAACACAAACTCGGCTTATGTTTTGGGTCATAGGTATGTCAGGACTGATCTACAGACCATGAGGAGAACACTTCGGGATATGAAAAAAGGGCGAGTGTGAGGCTCTTGCTCAAGTTTTTGTCTCTGGATATCGTGTCACTCATGGTCGTGAAATTGCCGGGTGACTTCATGGGAAATGGACGAGTCTTACTCTCTGGGGGTTCGGTCCCGTCCAAAGAGTTTGCGGTCATTCTGGGGATGGAAGAAGTCCGTTTTTTTGTTGTTGTTGTCGATTTGTTTCATTTTGTTTTTCAACCTCAGATGTCCCACCAAATGAGGGATTCCAGAGTAGAGCCCTGGGGTGGGGCGACTGGACAACCAGAAATCTGGTTAAAAATTGGGGACTAGGGACATGTCAAGCCCATTATGACATCTAATGGTCCAGCCACTGAGAGGACTTACTAGAGGACAGGACTCACGATGAGGTCACAATGCGTGTTTATGCTCTCGTCGCACTCAAGAATGGGCGGGGCCTCAGGGTGAATGCTGGTTTCTCCTACACTGAAGGTTGGACAACATGCCAACCACAAGGTTTCTTGCCATGGGTCAGGAAGAGTTCTGATTTCTGCATCACAGTCACCCGTGGGCAGTGATTGGAGATAATGTCTAGGTTCTGAAGCCTGAAAACTGAGGTAGGGAAGAGATGATGACCTAAGGCCATGGCGGGTCTGATGTGCTCAGGGTGCGGTCAGCTGTCTGGGTGTTGGTCAGCAGGTCCGGGCTCAGGTTGTGTCAGACAGTGCATTAGTGCCCAGGTTAGACTATATCATTTGGGTACATTCGAGTGCCGTGTAGGTTTATCTTCATTTAAGCTGCCTGGGCAGCAAATTAGGCAATATATTTTTTCTAGAGGGCAGGCACAGTGCTTCATTGTCGGTCCGGAATTGCCAAACTTGAGGGCTTCGGGGCCAGGAGAGTGAGGACGGAAGTCTGAGAACACAAGCTAGACTTCGGATTCAGGGTGAGGGCACGGCAGGTACCCCCTGCAGATCTGAACCAATATCTCATGCATCTGAAGTCAGGGCGAGGATCCGACGTTGGCTCAGGTTGGAGTTTCTGTGCATGACGGCCCCTTCATGAAGGGAGCGGAATCTCGAGGCCATGGAGGTTTTCCACGTTGGGTGATGTGGGATGCCCCCTTCAAGGATTCCTTCTGCGGGACAATTGAGACCTGTTGGACAGCTCCAGGACATCCCATATGGAATGACTCCAGAGCACCGTTCCAGGATGGATGCCTGGGAAGTCTGCCTCGCCTTCCAATTGTCTCCTAGCAACAAGACAGTTTAGATCTAATGGATCTGCGGGAGCAACCGGGGTGGCTGAGTTGAAATGCACTTTCCAGAGGATGGTTCCTAACGTGTGTTTGTGTCCATGAGGGCCTTGGAATGGGGAGGTTGCACTGGGACCCTGTAGTATTCTCCTAAGCTTTGGCATAGCTCCCATGCACAAGTTTTCTTGTGGAGACGAGTTTTGTTCTGATGGGTGCCTCAGGAAATCCCCTCTGCTGGTATTGGAATCCAGGCTTTTGAGGAGACATGCCGGTAAACCAAAGCAATGGATCCGATAATGGCCTCGGGTCCTGTCTGGTTCAATCTTCTTGGTATGAGTGGAGGTAGATGCTCAGCCGGTATCACCCGCCCTTTTTTGTCCCGGGCGAACTACACTATTGGGATGGCCTCAGGGACTTTGGAGGGTTCTCCTAATTTGTACGATTTTTGACAATGGAATGGGCAGAATTCCCATGGATTGGGTGGGGGCAGTCCTAATGTGTGGCTCCAGGGGCCCCAGCCTGGAAGGAGTGTGGCCCAGGACTTTGAGGACAGAAGACTGAAAACACAAACTAAGCTTAAGTTTGGGGACGTAGGTATGGCACGCCCGATCTACAAACCAGGAGAAGAACTCTTCAGGATATGAAGAATGAGCGAGTCTGAGGCGCTTGCTCAGGCTTTTTTTCTCTGGATTTTGTTTCAGCGATGGCCTGGAATGTTGGGGAGGTCTCATGGGCCATGGACGAATCTTCCTCTCTGTGGATTTGGCCCGATCCCAATTGTTTTTCGTCAATCTGTGGGATGGGAGGACTCCTTTCAGGTTTGTTACCTCAGGTGTCCCACCAAAAGAGGAATTCCAAAGCAGAGCCCTGGGGAATAGTGAAGGGACAACCCGAACTATGGATAAAAATTGGGGCCTAGGGGATATGGTAAGCCCAATATGCTGTCAATTCATATAGGCCCTGAGAGGCCTTACCTGAGGACTGGGCTCAGGCTGAGGGTCACAATGTGTGTTTGTGACCAATGTGGCCTGCAAGCATGGGCTGGGCCTCATGGGCCACGCTTGTTTCAACTACACTGAATGTTGGACAACATGCCAACCACAGGTTTCTTGCCATGGGGAAAGAGTTCTGATTTCTGCATCATTTTCAACCCTGGGCAGTGGTTTGAGATACGGTCTAGGTTCTGGAGCCTGAAAACCGCAGTTGGGAAGAGATGACGACCTAAGGCCATGGCGGGTCCAATGTGCTCAGTGTGCGGCCAGCTGTCTGGGTGAGACCAGGAGGTCCATGCTCAGGCTGGGTCAGAAGGGGAAATAGTGCCCCAGTCAGCCTATATGTTTGAGGTACAGCCGAATGGCCTGCAGGTTGATCCTCATTTGGGGTTTCGGGGTAGCCCTGAGGGCAATGTTTTACTTCTGTAGGGCAGGCAGAGTGCGGCATTGTAGTTCTGGATTGCCAAACTGGAGGGCTTGTGGGCCAGTAGTCTGAGGACGGAGTCTGAGAACCCAAGCTAGGCCTAGGTTTCTGGGTGAGGATATGGCAGGCACAATCTACAGACCTCAATAGAGATCTCGTGCATCTGAAGTCAGGGCAAGGATCAGACGATCGCTCAGGTTGGACTTTCTGCCCTGATGGCCCTTTCCTGAAGGGGGTTGGATCACGAGGACATGGGGCTTTTCCCACGATGGGAGTTGTGAGAAGCTCCAAACTGCAAAGATTCTTCTGCAGGACAATTGAGACTTGTTGGTTGGCTCCAGGCCAACGATTCCGAGCAGGGTTCTAAGGATGGATGGCTGGGTAGGCCACCTCGCATTCCAATTGTCTCCAAGCAACAAGACAGGTTAGATCTGCTGGATGTGGGGGGGAACCGAGGAGGCTGTGTTGAAGTGGACTCTCTTGAGGATGTGTCCTAATATGTTTTTGTGTCTATGGAGACCTTGGAATGAAGCGGTGGCCCTGGGGCCCTGAAGGGTTCTCCTAAACAGAGGCTTTGACACAGCTCCAACGTGCATGTTTCCCATGTGTAGATGAGATTTGTTCTGATGGGTGAGTCAAGAAACAGCCATATGCTGGTATTGAAATCCAGGCCTCTGAGGAGAGATGCCTGGTAAACAAAGCAATGGATCCGATTGGTGCCTAGGGGCCTGTTCGATCCTTTTTACCTCTAGGGACATCAGTCTACGGGTCTGAGTGCAGGTAGGTGCTCAGATGGACTCAGATGGCCCCTGTTTGTCCTGGGAAGCCACAACTCTTGGGATGGCCTCAGGGACTTTGGAGGTTATCCTATTAGTAGGGTTGTGGCCATTGGAATGGGCACATACAATTCCCTTGGAGAGGGCAAGTACAGTCCTCAGGTTTGGCTCCAGGGCCCTGAGCCTGTAAGGTGTGTAGGCCAGAGCTGTTTGGACAGTTGTCTGTAAACACAACCTCGGCTTATGTTTTGGGTCATAGGTATGGCAGGACTGATCTACAGACCATGAGTAGAACACTTCGGGATATGAAAAAAGGGCGAGTGTGAGGCTCTTGCTCAAGTTTTTGTCTCTGGATATCGTGTCACTCATGGTCGTGAAATTGCCGGGTGACTTCATGGGAAATGGACGAGTCTTACTCTCTGGGGGTTCGGTCCCGTCCAAAGAGTTTGCGGTCATTCTGGGGATGGAAGAAGTCCGTTTTTTTGTTGTTGTTGTCGATTTGTTTCATTTTGTATTTCAACCTCAGATGTCCCACCAAATGAGGGATTCCAGAGTAGAGCCCTGGGGTGGGGCGACTGGACAACCAGAAATCTGGTTAAAAATTGGGGACTAGGGACATGTCAAGCCCATTATGACATCTAATGGTCCAGCCACTGAGAGGACTTACTAGAGGACAGGACTCACGCTGAGGTCACAATGCGTGTTTATGCTCTCGTCGCACTCAAGAATGGGCGGGGCCTCAGGGTGAATGCTGGTTTCTCCTACACTGAAGGTTGGACAACATGCCAAACACAAGGTTTCTTGCCATGGGTCAGGAAGAGTTCTGATTTCTGCATCACAGTCACCCGTGGGCAGTGATTGGAGATAAGGTCTAGGTTCTGAAGCCTGAAAACTGAGGTAGGGAAGAGATGATGACCTAAGGCCATGGCGGGTCTGATGTGCTCAGGGTGCGGTCAGCTGTCTGGGTGTTGGTCAGCAGGTCCGGGCTCAGGTTGTGTCAGACAGTGCATTAGTGCCCAGGTTAGACTATATCATTTGGGTACATTCGAGTGCCGTGTAGGTTTATCTTCATTTAAGCTGCCTGGGCAGCTCATTAGGCAATATATTTTTTCTAAAGGGCAGGCACAGTGCTTCATTGTCGGTCCGGAATTGCCAAACTTGAGGGCTTCGGGGCCAGGAGAGTGAGGACGGAAGTCTGAGAACACAAGCTAGACTTCGGATTCAGGGTGAGGGCACGGCAGGTACCCCCTGCAGATCTGAACCAATATCTCATGCATCTGAAGTCAGGGCGAGGATCCGACGTTGGCTCAGGTTGGAATTTCTGTGCATGACGGCCCCTTCATGAAGGGAGCGGAATCTCGAGGCCATGGAGGTTTTCCACGTTGGGAGATGTGAGATGCCCCCTTCAAGGATTCCTTCTGCGGGACAATTGAGACCTGTTGGACAGCTCCAGGACATCCCATATGGAATGACTCCAGAGCACCGTTCCAGGATGGATGCCTGGGAAGTCTGCCTCGCCTTCCAATTGTCTCCAAGCAACAAGACAGTTTAGATCTAATGGATCTGCGGGAGCAACCGGGGTGGCTGAGTTGAAATGCACTTTCCAGAGGATGGGTCCTAACGTGTGTTTGTGTCCATGAGGGCCTTGGAATGGGGAGGTGGCACCGGGACCCTGAAGTATTCTCCTAAGCTTTGGCATAGCTCCTATGCACAAGTTTCCTTGTGGAGACGAGATTTGTTCTGATGGGTGCATCAGGAAATCCCCTCTGCTGGTATTGGAATCCAGGCTTTTGAGGAGACATGCCTGTAAACCAAAGCAATGGATCCGATAATGGCCTCGGGTCCTGTCTGGTTCAATCTTCTTGGTATGAGTGGAGGTAGATGAGTGGAGGTAGATACTCAGCCAGTATCAACCGCCATTTTTTGTCCCGGGCGACCTACACTATTGGGATGGCCTCAGGGACTTTGGAGGGTTCTCCTAATTTGTACGATTTTGACAATGGAATGGGCAGAATTCCCACGGATTGGGTGGGGGCAGCCCTAATGTGTGGCTCCAGGGGCCCCAACCTGGAGGGAGTGTGGCCCAGGACTTTGAGGACAGAAGACTGAAAACACAAACTCAGCTTAAGTTTGGGGACGTAGGTATGGCACGCCCGATATACAAACCATGAGAAGAACTCTTCAGGATATGAAGAATGAGCGAGTCTGAGGCGCTTGCTAAGGCTTTTGTCTCTGGATTTTGTTTCAGCGATGGCCGTGGAATGTTGCGGAGGTCTCATGGGCCATGGACGAATCTTCCTCTCTGTGGATATGGCCCGATCCCAATTGTTTTTCGTCAATCTGTGGGATGGGAGGACTCATTTCAGGTTTGTTACCTCAGGTGTCCCACCAAAAGAGGAATTCCAAAGCAGAGCCCTGGGGAAGAGTGAAGGGACAACCCGAACTATGGTTAAAAATTGGGGCCTAGGGGCATGGCAAGCCCAATATGCTGTCTCATCATAAAGGCCCTGAGAGGCCTTACCTGAGGACTAGGCTCAGGCTGAGGGTCACAATGTGTGTTTGTGACCAATGTGGCCCGCAAGCATGGGCTGGGCCTCATGGGCCACGCTTGTTTCAACTACACTGAACGTTGGACAACATGCCAACCACAAGGTTTCTTGCCGTGGGGAAAGAGTTCTGATTTCTGCATCATTTTCAAACCTGGGCAGTGGTTGGAGATAAGGTCTAGGTTCTGGAGCCTGAAAACCGCAGTTGGGAAGAGATGACGACCTAAGGCCATGGCGGGTCCAATGTGCTCAGTGTGCGGCCAGCTGTCTGGGTGGGACCAGGAGGTCCAGGCTCAGGCGGGTCAGAAGGGGAAATAGTGCCCAGGTCAGCCTATATGTTTGGGATACAGCCGATTGGCATGCAGGTTGATCCTCATTTGGGGTTTCGGGGTAGCCCTGAGGGCAATGTTTTACTTCTGTAGGGCAGGCAGAGTGCGGCATTGTAGTTCTGGATTGCCAAACTGGAGGGCTTGTGGGCCAGTAGTCTGAGGACTGAGTCTGAGAACCCAAGCCAAGCCTAGGTTTCTGGCTGAGGATATGGCAGGCACAATCTACAGACCTCAATAGAGATCTCGTGCATCTGAAGTCAGGGCAAGGATCAGACGATCGCTCAGGTTGGACTTTCTGCCCTGATGGCCCTTTCTTGAAGGGGGTTGGATCACGAGGACATGGGGGTTTTCCCACAATGGGAGTTGTGAGAAGCTCCAAACTGCAAAGATTCTTCTGCAGGACAATTGAGACCTGTTGGTTGGCTCCAGGCCAACGATTCCGAGCAGGGTTCTAAGGATGGATGGCTGGGTAGCCCACCTCGCATTCCAATTGTCTCCAAGCAACAAGACAGGTTAGATCTGCTGGATGTGGGGGGCAACCGAGGAGGCTGAGTTGAAATGGACTCTCCTGTGGATGTGTCCTAATATGTTTTTGTGTCTATGGAGACCTTGGAATGAAGCGGTGGCCCTGGGGCCCTGAAGGGTTCTCCTAAACAGAGCCTTTGACACAGCTCCAACGTGCATGTTTCCCATGTGTAGATGAGATTTGTTCTGATGGGTGAGTCAAGAAACAGCCATATGCTGGTATTGAAATCCAGGCCTCTGAGGAGAGATGCCTGGAAACCAAAGCAATAGATCCGATTAGTGCCTAGGGGCCTGTTCGTTCCTTTTTACCTCTGGGGACATCAGTCTACGGGTCTGATTGCAGGTAGGTGCTCAGATGGACTCAGATTGCCCCTGTTTGTCCTGGGAAGCCACAACTCTTGGATGGCCTCATGGACTTTGGAGGTTATCCTATTAGTAGGGTTGTGGCCATTGGAATGGGCACATACAATTCCCTTGGAGAGGGCAAGTACAGTCCTCAGGTTTGGCTCCAGGGCCCTGAGCCTGTAGGGTGTGTAGGCCAGAGCTGTTTGGACAGTTGTCTGAAAACACAAACTCGGCTTATGTTTTGGGTCATAGGTATGGCAGGACTGATCTACAGACCATGAGGAGAACACTTCGGGTTATGAAAAATGGCGAGTGTGAGGCTCTTGCTCAAGTTTTTGTCTCTGGATATCGTGTCACTCATGGTCGTGAAATTGCCGGGTGACTTCATGGGAAATGGACGAGTCTTACTCTCTGGGGGTTCGGTCCCGTCCAAAGAGTTTGCGGTCATTCTGGGGATGGAAGAAGTCCGTTTTTTTGTTGTTGTTGTCGATTTGTTTCATTTTGTTTTTCAACCTCAGATGTCCCACCAAATGAGGGATTCCAGAGTAGAGCCCTGGGGTGGGGCGACTGGACAACCAGAAATCTGGTTAAAAATTGGGGACAAGGGACATGTCAAGCCCATTATGACATCTAATGGTCCAGCCACTGAGAGGACTTACTAGAGGACAGGACTCACGCTGAGGTCACAATGCGTGTTTATGCTCTCGTCGCACTCAAGAATGGGCGGGGCCTCAGGGTGAATGCTGGTTTCTCCTACACTGAAGGTTGGACAACATGCCAACCACAAGGTTTCTTGCCAAGGGTCAGGACGAGTTCTGATTTCTGCATCACAGTCACCCGTGGGCAGTGATTGGAGATAATGTCTAGGTTCTGAAGCCTGAAAACTGAGGTAGGGAAGAGATGATGACCTAAGGCCATGGCGGGTCTGATGTGCTCAGGGTGCGGTCAGCTGTCTGGGTGTTGGTTCAGCAGGTCCGGGCTCAGGTTGTGTCAGACAGTGCATTAGTGCCCAGGTTAGACTATATAATTTGGGTACATTCGAGTGCCGTGTAGGTTTATCTTCATTTAAGCTGCCTGGGCAGCAAATTAGGCAATATATTTTTTCTAGAGGGCAGGCAGAGTGCTTCATTGTCGGTCCGGAATTGCCAAACTTGAGGGCTTCGGGGCCAGGAGAGTGAGGACGGAAGTCTGAGAACACAAGCTAGACTTCGGATTCAGGGTGAGGGCACGGCAGGTACCCCCTGCAGATCTGAACCAATATCTCATGCATCTGAAGTCAGGGCGAGGATCCGACGTTGGCTCAGGTTGGAGTTTCTGTGCATGACGGCCCCTTCATGAAGGGAGCGGAATCTCGAGGCCATGGAGGTTTTCCACGTTGGGAGATGTGGGATGCCCCCTTCAAGGATTCCTTCTGCGGGACAATTGAGACCTGTTGGACAGCTCCCGGACAACCCATATGGAATGACCCCAGAGCACCGTTCCAGGATGGATGCCTGGGAAGTCCACCTCGCCTTCCAATTGTCTCCTAGCAACAAGACAGTTTAGATCTAATGGATCTGCGGGAGCAACCGGGGTGGCTGAGTTGAAATGCACTTTCCAGAGGATGGGTCCTAACGTGTGTTTGTGTCCATGAGGGCCTTGGAATGGGGAGGTGGCACCGGGACCCTGAAGTATTCTCCTAAGCTTTGGCATAGCTCCCATGCACAAGTTTCCTTGTGGAGACGAGATTTGTTCTGATGGGTGCCTCAGGAAATCCCCTCTGCTGGTATTGGAATCCAGGCTTTTGAGGAGACATGCCTGTAAACCAAAGCAATGGATCCGATAATGGCCTCGGGTTCTGTCTGGTTCAATCTTCTTGGTATGAGTGGAGGTAGATGAGTGGAGGTAGATGCTCAGCCGGTATCAACCGCCCTTTTTTGTCCCGGGCGACCTACACTATTGGGATGGCCTCAGGGACTTTGGAGGGTTCTCCTAATTTGTACGATTTTTGACAATGGAATGGGCAGAATTCCCATGGATTGGGTGGGGGCAGTCCTAATGTGTGGCTCCAGGGGCCCCAGCCTGGAGGGAGTGTGGCCCAGGACTTTGAGGACAGAAGACTGAAAACACAAACTCAGCTTAAGTTTGGGGACGTAGGTATGGCACGCCCGATCTACAAACCATGAGAAGAACTCTTCAGGATATGAAGAATGAGCGAGTCTGAGGCGCTTGCTCAGGCTTTTGTCTCTGGATTTTGTTTCAGCGATGGCCGTGGAATGTTGCGGAGGTCTCATGGGCCATGGACGAATCTTCCTCTCTGTGGATTTGGCCCGATCCCAATTGTTTTTCGTCAATCTGTGGGATGGGTGGACTCCTTTCAGGTTTGTTACCTCAGGTGTCCCACCAAAAGAGGAATTCCAAAGCAGAGCCCTGGGGAAGAGTAAAGGGACAACCCGAACTATGGTTAAAAATTGGGGCCTAGGGGCATGGCAAGCCCAATATCCTGTCTCTTCATATAGGCCCTGAGAGGCCTTACCTGAGGACTGGGCTCAGGCTGAGGGTCACAATGTGTGTTTGTGACCAATGTGGCCCGCAAGCATGGGCTGGGCCACATGGGCCACACTTGTTTCAACTACACTGAACGTTGGACAACATGCCAACCACAAGGTTTCTTGCCATGGGGAAAGAGTTCTGATTTCTGCATCATTTTCAACCCTGGGCAGTGGTTGGAGATAAGGTCTAGGTTCTGGAGCCTGAAAACCGCAGTTGGGAAGAGATGACGACCTAAGGCCATGGCGGGTCCAATGTGCTCAGTGTGCGGCCAGCTGTCTGGGTGGGACCAGGAGGTCCAGGCTCAGGCTGGGTCAGAAGGGGAAATAGTGCCCAGGTCAGCCTATATGTTTGGGGTACAGCCGATTGGCATGCAGGTTGATCCTCATTTGGGGTTTCGGGGTAGCCCTGAGGGCAATGTTTTACTTCTGTAGGGCAGGCAGAGTGCGGCATTGTAGTTCTGGATTGCCAAACTGGAGGGCTTGTGGGCCAGTAGTCTGAGGACGGAGTCTGAGAACCCAAGCCAAGCCTAGGTTTCTGGGTGAGGATATGGCAGGCACAATCTACAGACCTCAATAGAGATCTCGTGCATCTGAAGTCAGGGCAAGGATCAGACGATCGCTCAGGTTGGACTTTCTGCCCTGATGGCCCTTTCTTGAAGGGGGTTGGATCACGAGGACATGGGGCTTTCCCCACGATGGGAGTTGTGAGAAGCTCCAAACTGCAAAGATTCTTCTGCAGGACAATTGAGACTTGTTGGTTGGCTCCAGGCCAACGATTCCGAGCAGGGTTCTAAGGATGGATGGCTGGGTAGCCCACCTCGCATTCCAATTGTCTCCAAGCAACAAGACAGGTTAGATCTGCTGGATGTGGGGGGCAACCGAGGAGGCTGAGTTGAAATGGACTCTCCTGTGGATGTGTCCTAATATGTTTTTGTGTCTATGGAGACCTTGGAATGAAGCGGTGGCCCTGGGGCCCTGAAGGGTTCTCCTAAACAGAGGCTTTGACACAGCTCCAACGTGCATGTTTCCCATGTGTAGATGAGATTTGTTCTGATGGGTGAGTCAAGAAACAGCCATATGCTGGTATTGAAATCCAGGCCTCTGAGGAGAGATGCCTGGAAACCAAAGCAATGGATCCGATTAGTGCCTAGGGGCCTGTTCGTTCCTTTTTACCTCTGGGGACATCAGTCTACGGGTCTGAGTGAAGGTAGGTGCTCAGATGGACTCAGATTGCCCCTGTTTGTCCTGGGAAGCCACAACTCTTGGGATGGCCTCATGGACTTTGGAGGTTATCCTACTAGTAGGGTTGTGGCCATTGGAATGTGCACATACAATTCCCTTGGAGAGGGCAAGTACAGTCCTCAGGTTTGGCTCCAGGGCCCTGAGCCTGTAGGGTGTGTAGGCCAGAGCTGTTTGGACAGTTGTCTGAAAACACAAACTCGGCTTATGTTTTGGGTCATAGGTATGTCAGGACTGATCTACAGACCATGAGGAGAACACTTCGGGATATGAAAAAAGGGCGAGTGTGAGGCTCTTGCTCAAGTTTTTGTCTCTGTATATCGTGTCAATCATGGTCGTGAAATTGCCGGGTGACTTCATGGGAAATGGACGAGTCTTACTCTCTGGGGGTTCGGTCCCGTCCAAAGAGTTTGCGGTCATTCTGGGGATGGAAGAAGTCCGTTTTTTTGTTGTTGTTGTCGATTTGTTTCATTTTGTATTTCAACCTCAGATGTCCCACCAAATGAGGGATTCCAGAGTAGAGCCCTGGGGTGGGGCGACTGGACAACCAGAAATCTGGTTAAAAATTGGGGACTAGGGACATGTCAAGCCCATTATGACATCTAATGGTCCAGCCACTGAGAGGACTTACTAGAGGACAGGACTCACGATGAGGTCACAATGCGTGTTTATGCTCTCGTCGCACTCAAGAATGGGCGGGGCCTCAGGGTGAATGCTGGTTTCTCCTACACTGAAGGTTGGACAACATGCCAAACACAAGGTTTCTTGCCATGGGTCAGGAAGAGTTCTGATTTCTGCATCACAGTCACCCGTGGGCAGTGATTGGAGATAAGGTCTAGGTTCTGAAGCCTGAAAACTGAGGTAGGGAAGAGATGATGACCTAAGGCCATGGCGGGTCTGATGTGCTCAGGGTGCGGTCAGCTGTCTGGGTGTTGGTCAGCAGGTCCGGGCTCAGGTTGTGTCAGACAGTGCATTAGTGCCCAGGTTAGACTATATCATTTGGGTACATTCGAGTGCCGTGTAGGTTTATCTTCATTTAAGCTGCCTGGGCAGCTCATTAGGCAATATATTTTTTCTAAAGGGCAGGCACAGTGCTTCATTGTCGGTCCGGAATTGCCAAACTTGAGGGCTTCGGGGCCAGGAGAGTGAGGACGGAAGTCTGAGAACACAAGCTAGACTTCGGATTCAGGGTGAGGGCACGGCAGGTACCCCCTGCAGATCTGAACCAATATCTCATGCATCTGAAGTCAGGGCGAGGATCCGACGTTGGCTCAGGTTGGAATTTCTGTGCATGACGGCCCCTTCATGAAGGGAGCGGAATCTCGAGGCCATGGAGGTTTTCCACGTTGGGAGATGTGAGATGCCCCCTTCAAGGATTCCTTCTGCGGGACAATTGAGACCTGTTGGACAGCTCCAGGACATCCCATATGGAATGACTCCAGAGCACCGTTCCAGGATGGATGCCTGGGAAGTCTGCCTCGCCTTCCAATTGTCTCCAAGCAACAAGACAGTTTAGATCTAATGGATCTGCGGGAGCAACCGGGGTGGCTGAGTTGAAATGCACTTTCCAGAGGATGGGTCCTAACGTGTGTTTGTGTCCATGAGGGCCTTGGAATGGGGAGGTGGCACCGGGACCCTGAAGTATTCTCCTAAGCTTTGGCATAGCTCCTATGCACAAGTTTCCTTGTGGAGACGAGATTTGTTCTGATGGGTGCATCAGGAAATCCCCTCTGCTGGTATTGGAATCCAGGCTTTTGAGGAGACATGCCTGTAAACCAAAGCAATGGATCCGATAATGGCCTCGGGTCCTGTCTGGTTCAATCTTCTTGGTATGAGTGGAGGTAGATGAGTGGAGGTAGATACTCAGCCAGTATCAACCGCCATTTTTTGTCCCGGGCGACCTACACTATTGGGATGGCCTCAGGGACTTTGGAGGGTTCTCCTAATTTGTACGATTTTGACAATGGAATGGGCAGAATTCCCACGGATTGGGTGGGGGCAGCCCTAATGTGTGGCTCCAGGGGCCCCAACCTGGAGGGAGTGTGGCCCAGGACTTTGAGGACAGAAGACTGAAAACACAAACTCAGCTTAAGTTTGGGGACGTAGGTATGGCACGCCCGATATACAAACCATGAGAAGAACTCTTCAGGATATGAAGAATGAGCGAGTCTGAGGCGCTTGCTAAGGCTTTTGTCTCTGGATTTTGTTTCAGCGATGGCCGTGGAATGTTGCGGAGGTCTCATGGGCCATGGACGAATCTTCCTCTCTGTGGATTTGGCCCGATCCCAATTGTTTTTCGTCAATCTGTGGGATGGGAGGACTCATTTCAGGTTTGTTACCTCAGGTGTCCCACCAAAAGAGGAATTCCAAAGCAGAGCCCTGGGGAAGAGTGAAGGGACAACCCGAACTATGGTTAAAAATTGGGGCCTAGGGGCATGGCAAGCCCAATATGCTGTCTCATCATAAAGGCCCTGAGAGGCCTTACCTGAGGACTAGGCTCAGGCTGAGGGTCACAATGTGTGTTTGTGACCAATGTGGCCCGCAAGCATGGGCTGGGCCTCATGGGCCACGCTTGTTTCAACTACACTGTACGTTGGACAACATGCCAACCACAAGGTTTCTTGCCGTGGGGAAAGAGTTCTGATTTCTGCATCATTTTCAAACCTGGGCAGTGGTTGGAGATAAGGTCTAGGTTCTGGAGCCTGAAAACCGCAGTTGGGAAGAGATGACGACCTAAGGCCATGGCGGGTCCAATGTGCTCAGTGTGCGGCCAGCTGTCTGGGTGGGACCAGGAGGTCCAGGCTCAGGCGGGTCAGAAGGGGAAATAGTGCCCAGGTCAGCCTATATGTTTGGGATACAGCCGATTGGCATGCAGGTTGATCCTCATTTGGGGTTTCGGGGTAGCCCTGAGGGCAATGTTTTACTTCTGTAGGGCAGGCAGAGTGCGGCATTGTAGTTCTGGATTGCCAAACTGGAGGGCTTGTGGGCCAGTAGTCTGAGGACTGAGTCTGAGAACCCAAGCCAAGCCTAGGTTTCTGGCTGAGGATATGGCAGGCACAATCTACAGACCTCAATAGAGATCTCGTGCATCTGAAGTCAGGGCAAGGATCAGACGATCGCTCAGGTTGGACTTTCTGCCCTGATGGCCCTTTCTTGAAGGGGGTTGGATCACGAGGACATGGGGGTTTTCCCACAATGGGAGTTGTGAGAAGCTCCAAACTGCAAAGATTCTTCTGCAGGACAATTGAGACCTGTTGGTTGGCTCCAGGCCAACGATTCCGAGCAGGGTTCTAAGGATGGATGGCTGGGTAGCCCACCTCGCATTCCAATTGTCTCCAAGCAACAAGACAGGTTAGATCTGCTGGATGTGGGGGGCAACCGAGGAGGCTGAGTTGAAATGGACTCTCCTGTGGATGTGTCCTAATATGTTTTTGTGTCTATGGAGACCTTGGAATGAAGCGGTGGCCCTGGGGCCCTGAAGGGTTCTCCTAAACAGAGCCTTTGACACAGCTCCAACGTGCATGTTTCCCATGTGTAGATGAGATTTGTTCTGATGGGTGAGTCAAGAAACAGCCATATGCTGGTATTGAAATCCAGGCCTCTGAGGAGAGATGCCTGGTAACCAAAGCAATGGATCCGATTAGTGCCTAGGGGCCTGTTCGTTCCTTTTTACCTCTGGGGACATCAGTCTACGGGTCTGAGTGCAGGTAGGTGCTCAGATGGACTCAGATTGCCCCTGTTTGTCCTGGGAAGCCACAACACTTGGGATGGCCTCAGGGACTTTGGAGGTTATCCTATTAGTAGGGTCGTGGCCATTGGAATGTGCACATACAATTCCCTTGGAGAGGGCAAGTACAGTCCTCAGGTTTGGCTCCAGGGCCCTGAGCCTGTAAGGTGTGTAGGCCAGAGCTGTTTGGACAGTTGTCTGAAAACACAACCTCGGCTATGTTTTGAGTCATAGGTATGGCAGGACTGATCTACAGACCATGAGGAGAACACTTCGGGATATGAAAAAAGGGCGAGTGTGAGGCTCTTGCTCAAGTTTTTGTCTCTGGATATCGTGTCACTCATGGTCGTGAAATTGCCGGGTGACTTCATGGGAAATGGACGAGTCTTACTCTCTGGGGGTTCGGTCCCGTCCAAAGAGTTTGCGGTCATTCTGGGGATGGAAGAAGTCCGTTTTTTTGTTGTTGTTGTCGATTTGTTTCATTTTGTTTTTCAACCTCAGATGTCCCACCAAATGAGGGATTCCAGAGTAGAGCCCTGGGGTGGGGCGACTGGACAACCAGAAATCTGGTTAAAAATTGGGGACTAGGGACATGTCAAGCCCATTATGACATCTAATGGTCCAGCCACTGAGAGGACTTACTAGAGGACAGGACTCACGCTGAGGTCACAATGCGTGTTTATGCACTCGTCGCACTCAAGAATGGGCGGGGCCTCAGGGTGAATGCTGGTTTCTCCTACACTGAAGGTTGGACAACATGCCAAACACAAGGTTTCTTGCCATGGGTCAGGACGAGTTCTGATTTCTGCATCACAGTCACCCGTGGGCAGTGATTGGAGATAATGTCTAGGTTCTGAAGCCTGAAAACTGAGGTAGGGAAGAGATGATGACCTAAGGCCATGGCGGGTCTGATGTGCTCAGGGTGCGGTCAGCTGTCTGGGTGTTGGTTCAGCAGGTCCGGGCTCAGGTTGTGTCAGACAGTGCATTAGTGCCCAGGTTAGACTATATAATTTGGGTACATTCGAGTGCCGTGTAGGTTTATCTTCATTTAAGCTGCCTGGGCAGCAAATTAGGCAATATATTTTTTCTAGAGGGCAGGCACAGTGCTTCATTGTCGGTCCGGAATTGCCAAACTTGAGGGCTTCGGGGCCAGGAGAGTGAGGACGGAAGTCTGAGAACACAAGCTAGACTTCGGATTCAGGGTGAGGGCACGGCAGGTACCCCCTGCAGATCTGAACCAATATCTCATGCATCTGAAGTCAGGGCGAGGATCCGACGTTGGCTCAGGTTGGAGTTTCTGTGCATGACGGCCCCTTCATGAAGGGAGCGGAATCTCGAGGCCATGGAGGTTTTCCACGTTGGGAGATGTGGGATGCCCCCTTCAAGGATTCCTTCTGCGGGACAATTGAGACCTGTTGGACAGCTCCCGGACAACCCATATGGAATGACCCCAGAGCACCGTTCCAGGATGGATGCCTGGGAAGTCCACCTCGCCTTCCAATTGTCTCCTAGCAACAAGACAGTTTACATCTAATGGATCTGCGGGAGCAACCGGGTTGGCTGAGTTGAAATGCACTTTCCAGAGGATGGGTCCTAACGTGTGTTTGTGTCCATGAGGGCCTTGGAATGGGGAGGTGGCACCGGGACCCTGAAGTATTCTCCTAAGCTTTGGCATAGCTCCTATGCACAAGTTTCCTTGTGGAGACGAGATTTGTTCTGATGGGTGCCTCAGGAAATCCCCTCTGCTGGTATTGGAATCCAGGCTTTTGAGGAGACATGCCTGTAAACCAAAGCAATGGATCCGATAATGGCCTCGGGTCCTGTCTGGTACAATCTTCTTGGTATGAGTGGAGGTAGATGAGTGGAGGTAGATGCTCAGCCGGTATCAACCTCCCTTTTTTGTCCCGGGCGACCTACACTATTGGGATGGCCTCAGGGACTTTGGAGGGTTCTCCTAATTTGTACGATTTTTGACAATGGAATGGGCAGAATTCCCATGGATTGGGTGGGGGCAGTCCTAATGTGTGGCTCCAGGGGCCCCAGCCTGGAGGGAGTGTGGCCCAGGACTTTGAGGACAGAAGACTGAAAACACAAACTCAGCTTAAGTTTGGGGACGTAGGTATGGCACGCCCGATCTACAAACCATGAGAAGTACTCTTCAGGATATGAAGAATGAGCGAGTCTGAGGCGCTTGCTCAGGCTTTTGTCTCTGGATTTTGTTTCAGCGATGGCCGTGGAATGTTGCGGAGGTCTCATGGGCCATGGACGAATCTTCCTCTCTGTGGATTTGGCCCGATCCCAATTGTTTTTCGTCAATCTGTGGGATGGGTGGACTCCTTTCAGGTTTGTTACCTCAGGTGTCCCACCAAAAGAGGAATTCCAAAGCAGAGCCCTGGGGAAGAGTGAAGGGACAACCCGAACTATGGTTAAAAATTGGGGCCTAGGGGCATGGCAAGCCCAATATCCTGTCTCTTCATATAGGCCCTGAGAGGCCTTACCTGAGGACTGGGCTCAGGCTGAGGGTCACAATGTGTGTTTGTGACCAATGTGGCCCGCAAGCATGGGCTGGGCCACATGGGCCACACTTGTTTCAACTACACTGAACGTTGGACAACATGCCAACCACAAGGTTTCTTGCCATGGGGAAAGAGTTCTGATTTCTGCATCATTTTCAACCCTGGGCAGTGGTTGGAGATAAGGTCTAGGTTCTGGAGCCTGAAAACCGCAGTTGGGAAGAGATGACGACCTAAGGCCATGGCGGGTCCAATGTGCTCAGTGTGCGGCCAGCTGTCTGGGTGGGACCAGGAGGTCCAGGCTCAGGCTGGGTCAGAAGGGGATATAGTGCCCAGGTCAGCCTATATGTTTGGGGTACAGCCGATTGGCATGCAGGTTGATCCTCATTTGGGGTTTCGGGGTAGCCCTGAGGGCAATGTTTTACTTCTGTAGGGCAGGCAGAGTGCGGCATTGTAGTTCTGGATTGCCAAACTGGAGGGCTTGTGGGCCAGTAGTTGGAGGACGGAGTCTGAGAACCCAAGCCAAGCCTAGGTTTCTGGGTGAGGATATGGCAGGCACAATCTACAGACCTCAATAGAGATCTCGTGCATCTGAAGTCAGGGCAAGGATCAGACGATCGCTCAGGTTGGACTTTCTGCCCTGATGGCCCTTTCTTGAAGGGGGTTGGATCACGAGGCATGGGGCTTTCCCCACGATGGGAGTTGTGAGAAGCTCCAAACTGCAAAGATTCTTCTGCAGGACAATTGAGAATTGTTGGTTGGCTCCAGGCCAACGATTCCGAGCAGGGTTCTAAGGATGGATGGCTGGGTAGCCCACCTCGCATTCCAATTGTCTCCAAGCAACAAGACAGGTTAGATCTGCTGGATCGGGGGGCAACCGAGGAGGCTGTGTTGAAGTGGACTCTCTTGTGGATGTGTCCTAATATGTTTTTGTGTCTATGGAGACCTTGGAATGAAGCGGTGGCCTTGGGGACCTGAAGGGTTCTCCTAAACAGAGGCTTTGACACAGCTCCAACGTGCATGTTTCCCATGTGTAGATGAGATTTGTTCTGATGGGTGAGTCAAGAAACAGCCATATGCTGGTATTGAAATCCAGGCCTCTGAGGAGAGATGCCTGGAAACCAAAGCAATGGATCCGATTAGTGCCTAGGGGCCTGTTCGTTCCTTTTTACCTCTGGGGACATCAGTCTACGGGTCTGATTGCAGGTAGGTGCTCAGATGGACTCAGATTGCCCCTGTTTGTCCTGGGAAGCCACAACTCTTGGGATGGCCTCATGGACTTTGGAGGTTATCCTACGAGTAGGGTTGTGGCCATTGGAATGTGCACATACAATTCCCTTGGAGAGGGCAAGTACAGTCCTCAGGTTTGGCTCCAGGGCCCTGAGCCTGTAGGGTGTGTAGGCCAGAGCTGTTTGGACAGTTGTCTGAAAACACAAACTCGGCTTATGTTTCGGGTCATAGGTATGGCAGGACTGATCTACAGACCATGAGGAGAACACTTCGGGTTATGAAAAATGGCGAGTGTGAGGCTCTTGCTCAAGTTTTTGTCTCTGGATATCGTGTCACTCATGGTCGTGAAATTGCCGGGTGACTTCATGGGAAATGGACGAGTCTTACTCTCTGGGGGTTCGGTCCCGTCCAAAGAGTTTGCGGTCATTCTGGGGATGGAAGAAGTCCGTTTTTTTGTTGTTGTTGTCGATTTGTTTCATTTTGTTTTTCAACCTCAGATGTCCCACCAAATGAGGGATTCCAGAGTAGAGCCCTGGGGTGGGGCGACTGGACAACCAGAAATCTGGTTAAAAATTGGGGACTAGGGACATGTCAAGCCCATTATGACATCTAATGGTCCAGCCACTGAGAGGACTTACTAGAGGACAGGACTCACGCTGAGGTCACAATGCGTGTTTATGCACTCGTCGCACTCAAGAATGGGCGGGGCCTCAGGGTGAATGCTGGTTTCTCCTACACTGAAGGTTGGACAACATGCCAACCACAAGTTTTCTTGCCATGGGTCAAGAAGAGTTCTGATTTCTGCATCACAGTCACCCGTGGGCAGTGATTGGAGATAAGGTCTAGGTTCTGAAGCCTGAAAACTGAGGTAGGGAAGAGATGATGACCTAAGGCCATGGCGGGTCTGATGTGCTCAGGGTGCGGTCAGCTGTCTGGGTGTTGGTCAGCAGGTCCGGGCTCAGGTTGTGTCAGACAGTGCATTAGTGCCCAGGTTAGACTATATCATTTGGGTACATTCGAGTGCC
The DNA here is from genome assembly GCF_964662115.1 of Mustela nivalis. Taxonomy (NCBI): domain Eukaryota; kingdom Metazoa; phylum Chordata; class Mammalia; order Carnivora; family Mustelidae; genus Mustela; species Mustela nivalis. The sequence goes on from NW_028136215.1 coordinate 352,043, forward strand.
GTGTAGGTTTATCTTCATTTAAGCTGCCTGGGCATCCCATTAGGCAATATATTTTTGCTAGAGGGCAGGCAGAGTGCTTCATTGTCGGTCCGGAATTGCCAAACATGAGGGCTTCGGGGCCAAGAGAGTGAGGACGGGAGTCTGAGAACACAAGCTAGACTTCGGATTCAGGGTGAGGGCACGGCAGGTACCCCCTGCAGATCTGAACCAATATCTCATGCATCTGAAGTCAGGGCGAGGATCCGACGTTGGCTCAGGTTGGAGTTTCTGTGCATGACGGCCCCTTCATGAAGGGAGCGGAATCTCGAGGCCATGGAGGTTTTCCACGTTGGGAGATGTGGGATGCCCCCTTCAAGGATTCCTTCTGCGGGACAATTGAGACCTGTTGGACAGCTCCAGGACATCCCATGTGGAATGACTCCAGAGCACTGTTCCAGGATGGATGCCTGGGAAGTCCGCCTCGCCTTCCAATTGTCTCCTAGCAACAAGACAGTTTAGATCTAATGGATCTGCGGGAGCAACCGGGGTGGCTGAGTTGAAATGCACTTTCCAGAGGATGGGTCCTAACGTGTGTTTGTGTCCATGAGGGCCTTGGAATGTGGGGTGGCACCGGGACCCTGAAGTATTCTCCTAAGCTTTGGCATAGCTCCCATGCAAAAGTTTCCTTGTGGAGACGATATTTGTTCTGATGGGTGCCTCAGGAAATCCCCTCTGCTGGTATTGGAATCCAGGCTTTTGAGGAGACATGCCTGTAAACCAAAGCAATGGATCCAATAGTAGCCTCGGGTCCTGTCTGGTTCAATCTTCTTGGCATGAGTGGAGGTAGATGAGTGGAGGTAGATGCTCAGCCGGTATCAACCGCCCTTTTTTGTCCCGGGCGACCTACACTATTTGGATGGCGTCATGGACTTTGGAGGGTTCTCCTAATTTGTACGATTTTTGACAATGGAATGGGCAGAATTCCCATGGATTGGGTGGGGGCAGTCCTAATGTGTGGCTCCAGGGGCCCCAGCCTGGAGGGAGTGTGGCCCAGGACTTTGAGGACAGAAGACTGAAAACACAAACTCAGCTTAAGTTTGGGGACGTAGGTATGGCACGCCCGATCTACAAACCATGAGAAGAACTCTTCAGGATATGAAGAATGAGCGAGTCTGAGGCGCGTGCTCAGAATTTTTTCTCTGGATTTTTTTTCAGCGATGGCCGGGGAATGTTGCGGAGGTCTCATGGGCCATGGACGAATCTTCCTCTCTGTGGATTTGGCCCGATCCCAATTGTTTTTCGTCAATCTGTGGGATGGGTGGACTCCTTTCAGGTTTGTTACCTCAGGTGTCCCACCAAAAGAGGAATTCCAAAGCAGAGCCCTGGGGAAGAGTGAAGGGACAACCCGAACTATGGTTAAAAATTGGGGCCTAGGGGCATGGCAAGCCCAATATCCTGTCTCTTCATATAGGCCCTGAGAGGCCTTACCTGAGGACTGGGCTCAGGCTGAGGGTCACAATGTGTGTTTGTGACCAATGTGGCCCGCAAGCATGGGCTGGGCCACATGGGCCACACTTGTTTCAACTACACTGAACGTTGGACAACATGCCAACCACAAGGTTTCTTGCCATGGGGAAAGAGTTCTGATTTCTGCATCATTTTCAACCCTGGGCAGTGGTTGGAGATAAGGTCTAGGTTCTGGAGCCTGAAAACCGCAGTTGGGAAGAGATGACGACCTAAGGCCATGGCGGGTCCAATGTGCTCAGTGTGCGGCCAGCTGTCTGGGTGGGACCAGGAGGTCCAGGCTCAGGCTGGGTCAGAAGGGGAAATAGTGCCCAGGTCAGCCTATATGTTTGGGGTACAGCCGATTGGCATGCAGGTTGATCCTCATTTGGGGTTTCGGGGTAGCCCTGAGGGCAATGTTTTACTTCTGTAGGGCAGGCAGAGTGCGGCATTGTAGTTCTGGATTGCCCAACTGGAGGGCGTGTGGGCCAGTAGTCTGAGGACGGAGTCTGAGAACCCAAGCCAAGCCTAGGTTTCTGGGTGAGGATATGGCAGGCACAATCTACAGACCTCAATAGAGATCTCGTGCATCTGAAGTCAGGGCAAGGATCAGACGATCGCTCAGGTTGGACTTTCTGCCCTGATGGCCCTTTCTTGAAGGGGGTTGGATCACGAGGACATGGGGCTTTCCCCACGATGGGAGTTGTGAGAAGCTCCAAACTGCAAAGATTCTTCTGCAGGACAATTGAGACTTGTTGGTTGGCTCCAGGCCAACGATTCCGAGCAGGGTTCTAAGGATGGATGTCTGGGTAGCCCACCTCGCATTCCAATTGTCTCCAAGCAACAAGACAGGTTAGATCTGCTGGATGTGGGGGGCAACCGAGGAGGCTGTGTTGAAGTGGACTCTCTTGTGGATGTGTCCTAATATGTTTTTGTGTCTATGGAGACCTTGGAATGAAGCGGTGGCCTTGGGGACCTGAAGGGTTCTCCTAAACAGAGGCTTTGACACAGCTCCAACGTGCATGTTTCCCATGTGTAGATGAGATTTGTTCTGATGGGTGAGTCAAGAAACAGCCATATGCTGGTATTGAAATCCAGGCCTCTGAGGAGAGATGCCTGGAAACCAAAGCAATGGATCCGATTAGTGCCTAGGGGCCTGTTCGTTCCTTTTTACCTCTGGGGACATCAGTCTACGGGTCTGATTGCAGGTAGGTGCTCAGATGGACTCAGATTGCCCCTGTTTGTCCTGGGAAGCCACAACTCTTGGATGGCCTCATGGACTTTGGAGGTTATCCTACGAGTAGGGTTGTGGCCATTGGAATGTGCACATACAATTCCCTTGGAGAGGGCAAGTACAGTCCTCAGGTTTGGCTCCAGGGCCCTGAGCCTGTAGGGTGTGTAGGCCAGAGCTGTTTGGACAGTTGTCTGAAAACACAAACTCGGCTTATGTTTCGGGTCATAGGTATGGCAGGACTGATCTACAGACCATGAGGAGAACACTTCGGGTTATGAAAAATGGCGAGTGTGAGGCTCTTGCTCAAGTTTTTGTCTCTGGATATCGTGTCACTCATGGTCGTGAAATTGCCGGGTGACTTCATGGGAAATGGACGAGTCTTACTCTCTGGGGGTTCGGTCCCGTCCAAAGAGTTTGCGGTCATTCTGGGGATGGAAGAAGTCCGTTTTTTTGTTGTTGTTGTCGATTTGTTTCATTTTGTTTTTCAACCTCAGATGTCCCACCAAATGAGGGATTCCAGAGTAGAGCCCTGGGGTGGGGCGACTGGACAACCAGAAATCTGGTTAAAAATTGGGGACTAGGGACATGTCAAGCCCATTATGACATCTAATGGTCCAGCCACTGAGAGGACTTACTAGAGGACAGGTCTCACGCTGAGGTCACAATGCGTGTTTATGCTCTCGTCGCACTTTAGAATGGGCGGGGCCTCAGGGTGAATGCTGGTTTCTCCTACACTGAAGGTTGGACAACATGCCAACCACAAGGTTTCTTGCCATGGGTCAGGAAGAGTTCTGATTTCTGCATCACAGTCACCCGTGGGCAGTGATTGGAGATAAGGTCTAGGTTCTGAAGCCTGAAAACTGAGGTAGGGAAGAGATGATGACCTAAGGCCATGGCGGGTCTGATGTGCTCAGGGTGCGGTTAGCTGTCTGGGTGTTGGTCAGCAGGTCCGGGCTCAGGTTGTGTCAGACAGTGCATTAGTGCCCAGGTTAGACTATATAATTTGGGTACATTCGAGTGCCGTGTAGGTTTATCTTCATTTAAGCTGCCTGGGCAGCTCATTAGGCAACATATTTTTTCTAAAGGGCAGGCACAGTGCTTCATTGTCGGTCAGGAATTGCCAAACTTGAGGGCTTCGGGGCCAGGAGAGTGAGGACGGAAGTCTGAGAACACAAGCTAGACTTCGGATTCAGGGTGAGGGCACGGCAGGTACCCCCTGCAGTTCTGAACCAATATCTCATGCATCTGAAGTCAGGGCGAGGATCCGACGTTGGCTCAGGTTGGAGTTTCTGTGCATGACGGCCCCTTCATGAAGGGAGCGGAATCTCGAGGCCATGGAGGTTTTCCACGTTGGGAGATGTGGGATGCCCCTTCAAGGATTCCTTCTGCGGGACAATTGAGACCTGTTGGACAGCTCCAGGACATCCCATATGGAATGACTCCAGAGCACCGTTCCAGGATGGATGCCTGGGAAGTCCGCCTCGCCTTCCAATTGTCTCCTAGCAACAAGACAGTTTAGATCTAATGGATCTGCGGGAGCAACCGGGGTGGCTGAGTTGAAATGCACTTTCCAGAGGATGGGTCCTAACGTGTGTTTGTGTCCATGAGGGCCTTGGAATGGGGAGGTGGCACCGGGACCCTGAAGTATTCTCCTAAGCTTTGGCATAGCTCCTATGCACAAGTTTCCTTGTGGAGACGAGATTTGTTCTGATGGGTGCCTCAGGAAATCCCCTCTGCTGGTATTGGAATCCAGGCTTTTGAGGAGACATGCCTGTAAACCAAAGCAATGGATCCGATAATGGCCTCGGGTCCTGTCTGGTTCAATCTTCTTGGTATGAGTGGAGGTAGATGAGTGGAGGTAGATGCTCAGCCGGTATCAACCGCCCTTTTTTGTCCCGGGCGACCTACACTATTGGGATGGCCTCAGGGACTTTGGAGGGTTCTCCTAATTTGTACGATTTTTGACAATGGAATGGGCAGAATTCCCATGGATTGGGTGGGGGCAGTCCTAATGTGTGGCTCCAGGGGCCCCAGCCTGGAGGGAGTGTGGCCCAGGACTTTGAGGACAGAAGACTGAAAACACAAACTCAGCTTAAGTTTGGGGACGTAGGTATGGCACGCACGATCTACAAACCATGAGAAGAACTCTTCAGGATATGAAGAATGAGCGAGTCTGAGGCGCTTGCTCAGGCTTTTGTCTCTGGATTTTGTTTCAGCGATGGCCGTGGAATGTTGCGGAGGTCTCATGGGCCATGGACGAATCTTCCTCTCTGTGGATTTGGCCCGATCCCAATTGTTTTTCGTCAATCTGTGGGATGGGTGGACTCCTTTCAGGTTTGTTACCTCAGGTGTCCCACCAAAAGAGGAATTCCAAAGCAGAGCCCTGGGGAAGAGTGAAGGGACAACCCGAACTATGGTTAAAAATTGGGGCCTAGGGGCATGGCAAGCCCAATATCCTGTCTCTTCATATAGGCCCTGAGAGGCCTTACCTGAGGACTGGGCTCAGGCTGAGGGTCACAATGTGTGTTTGTGACCAATGTGGCCCGCAAGCATGGGCTGGGCCACATGGGCCACACTTGTTTCAACTACACTGAACGTTGGACAACATGCCAACCACAAGGTTTCTTGCCATGGGGAAAGAGTTCTGATTTCTGCATCATTTTCAACCCTGGGCAGTGGTTGGAGATAAGGTCTAGGTTCTGGAGCCTGAAAACCGCAGTTGGGAAGAGATGACGACCTAAGGCCATGGCGGGTCCGATGTGCTCAGTGTGCGGCCAGCTGTCTGGGTGGGACCAGGAGGTCCAGGCTCAGGCTGGGTCAGAAGGGGAAATAGTGCCCAGGTCAGCCTATATGTTTGGGGTACAGCCGATTGGCATGCAGGTTGATCCTCATTTGGGGTTTCGGGGTAGCCCTGAGGGCAATGTTTTACTTCTGTAGGGCAGGCAGAGTGCGGCATTGTAGTTCTGGATTGCCCAACTGGAGGGCTTGTGGGCCAGTAGTCTGAGGACGGAGTCTGAGAACCCAAGCCAAGCCTAGGTTTCTGGGTGAGGATATGGCAGGCACAATCTACAGACCTCAATAGAGATCTCGTGCATCTGAAGTCAGGGCAAGGATCAGACGATCGCTCAGGTTGGACTTTCTGCCCTGATGGCCCTTTCTTGAAGGGGGTTGGATCACGAGGACACGGGGGTTTTCCCACGATGGGAGTTGTGAGAAGCTCCAAACTGCAAAGATTCTTCTGCAGGACAATTGAGACCTGTTGGTTGGCTCCAGGCCAACGATTCCGAGCAGGGTTCTAAGGATGGATGGCTGGGTAGCCCACCTCGCATTCCAATTGTCTCCAAGCAACAAGACAGGTTAGATCTGCTGGATGTGGGGGGCAACCGAGGAGGCTGAGTTGAAATGGACTCTCCTGTGGATGTGTCCTAATATGTTTTTGTGTCTATGGAGACCTTGGAATGAAGCGGTGGCCCTGGGGCCCTGAAGGGTTCTCCTAAACAGAGGCTTTGACACAGCTCCAACGTGCATGTTTCCCATGTGTAGATGAGATTTGTTCTGATGGGTGAGTCAAGAAACAGCCATATGCTGGTATTGAAATCCAGGCCTCTGAGGAGAGATGCCTGGAAACCAAAGCAATGGATCCGATTAGTGCCTAGGGGCCTGTTCGTTCCTTTTTACCTCTGGGGACATCAGTCTACGGGTCTGAGTGAAGGTAGGTGCTCAGATGGACTCAGATTGCCCCTGTTTGTCCTGGGAAGCCACAACTCTTGGGATGGCCTCATGGACTTTGAAGGTTATCCTACGAGTAGGGTTGTGGCCATTGGAATGTGCACATACAATTCCCTTGGAGAGGGCAAGTACAGTCCTCAGGTTTGGCTCCAGGGCCCTGAGCCTGTAGGGTGTGTAGGCCAGAGCTGTTTGGACAGTTGTCTGAAAACACAAACTCGGCTTATGTTTCGGGTCATAGGTATGGCAGGACTGATCTACAGACCATGAGGAGAACACTTCGGGATATGAAAAATGGCGAGTGTGACGCTCTTGCTCAAGTTTTTGTCTCTGTATATCGTGTCACTCATGGTCGTGAAATTGCCGGGTGACTTCATGGGAAATGGACGAGTCTTACTCTCTGGGGGTTCGGTCCCGTCCAAAGAGTTTGCGGTCATTCTGGGGATGGAAGAAGTCCGTTTTTTTGTTGTTGTTGTCGATTTGTTTCATTTTGTTTTTCAACCTCAGATGTCCCACCAAATGAGGGATTCCAGAGTAGAGCCCTGGGGTGGGGCGACTGGACAACCAGAAATCTGGTTAAAAATTGGGGACTAGGGACATGTCAAGCCCATTATGACATCTAATGGTCCAGCCACTGAGAGGACTTACTAGAGGACAGGACTCACGCTGAGGTCACAATGCGTGTTTATGCACTCGTCGCACTCAAGAATGGGCGGGGCCTCAGGGTGAATGCTGGTTTCTCCTACACTGAAGGTTGGACAACATGCCAACCACAAGTTTTCTTGCCATGGGTCAGGAAGAGTTCTGATTTCTGCATCACAGTCACCCGTGGGCAGTGATTGGAGATAAGGTCTAGGTTCTGAAGCCTGAAAACTGAGGTAGGGAAGAGATGATGACCTAAGGCCATGGCGGGTCTGATGTGCTCAGGGTGCGGTCAGCTGTCTGGGTGTTGGTCAGCAGGTCCGGGCTCAGGTTGTGTCAGACAGTGCATTAGTGCCCAGGTTAGACTATATCATTTGGGTACATTCGAGTGCCGTGTAGGTTTATCTTCATTTAAGCTGCCTGGGCATCCCATTAGGCAATATATTTTTGCTAGAGGGCAGGCAGAGTGCTTCATTGTCGGTCCGGAATTGCCAAACATGAGGGCTTCGGGGCCAAGAGAGTGAAGACGGGAGTCTGAGAACACAAGCTAGACTTCGGATTCAGGGTGAGGGCACGGCAGGTACCCCCTGCAGATCTGAACCAATATCTCATGCATCTGAAGTCAGGGCGAGGATCCGACGTTGGCTCAGGTTGGAGTTTCTGTGCATGACGGCCCCTTCATGAAGGGAGCGGAATCTCGAGGCCATGGAGGTTTTCCACGTTGGGAGATGTGGGATGCCCCCTTCAAGGATTCCTTCTGCGGGACAATTGAGACCTGTTGGACAGCTCCAGGACATCCCATATGGAATGACTCCAGAGCACTGTTCCAGGATGGATGCCTGGGAAGTCCGCCTCGCCTTCCAATTGTCTCCTAGCAACAAGACAGTTTAGATCTAATGGATCTGCGGGAGCAACCGGGGTGGCTGAGTTGAAATGCACTTTCCAGAGGATGGGTCCTAACGTGTGTTTGTGTCCATGAGGGCCTTGGAATGTGGGGTGGCACCGGGACCCTGAAGTATTCTCCTAAGCTTTGGCATAGCTCCCATGCACAAGTTTCCTTGTGGAGACGATATTTGTTCTGATGGGTGCCTCAGGAAATCCCCTCTGCTGGTATTGGAATCCAGGCTTTTGAGGAGACATGCCTGTAAACCAAAGCAACGGATCCGATAATAGCCTCGGGTCCTGTCTGGTTCAATCTTCTTGGCATGAGTGGAGGTAGATGAGTGGAGGTAGATGCTCAGCCGGTATCAACCGCCCTTTTTTGTCCCGGGCGACCTACACTATTTGGATGGCGTCATGGACTTTGGAGGGTTCTCCTAATTTGTACGATTTTTGACAATGGAATGGGCAGAATTCCCATGGATTGGGTGGGGGCAGTCCTAATGTGTGGCTCCAGGGGCCCCAGCCTGGAGGGAGTGTGGCCCAGGACTTTGAGGACAGAAGACTGAAAACACAAACTCAGCTTAAGTTTGGGGACGTAGGTATGGCACGCCCGATCTACAAACCATGAGAAGAACTCTTCAGGATATGAAGAATGAGCGAGTCTGAGGCGCGTGCTCAGAATTTTTTCTCTGGATTTTGTTTCAGCGATGGCCGGGGAATGTTGGGGAGGTCTCATGGGCCATGGACGAATCTTCCTCTCTGTGGATTTGGCCCGATCCCAAAAGTTTTTCGTCAATCTGTGGGATGGGAGTACTCCTTTGAGGTTTGTTACCTCTGGTGTCCCACCAAAAGAGGAATTCAAAAGCAGAGCCCTGGGGAAGAGTAAAGGGACACCCCGAATGATGGTTAAAAATTGGGGCCTAGGGGCATGGCAAGCCCAATATGCTGTCTCTTCATATAGGCCCTGAGAGGCCTTACCTGAGGACTGGGCTCAGGCTGAGGGTCACAATGTGTGTTTGTGACCAATGTGGCCCGCAAGCTTTGGCTGGGCCTCATGGGCCATGCTTGTTTCAACTACAATGAACGTTGGACAACATGCCAAGCACAAGGTTTCTTGCCATGGGGAAAGAGTTCTGATTTCTGCATCATTTTCAACCCTGGGCAGTGGTTGGAGATAAGGTCTAGGTTCTGGAGCCTGAAAACCGCAGTTGGGAAGAGATGACGACCTAAGGCCATGGCCGGTCCGATGTGCTCAGTGTGCGGCCAGCTGTCTGGGTGGGACCAGGAGGTCCAGGCTCAGGCTGGGTCAGAAGGGGAAATAGTGCCCAGGTCAGCCTATATGTTTGGGGTACAGCCGAATGGCGAGCAGGTTGATCCTCATTTGGGGTTTCGGGGTAGTCCTGAGGGCAATGTTTTACTTCTGTAGGGCAGGCAGAGTGCGACATTGTAGTTCTGGATTGCCCAACTGGTTGGCTTGTGGGCCAGTAGTCTGAGGACGCAGTCTGAGAACCCAAGATAGGCCTAGGTTTCTGGGTGAGGATATGGCAGGCACAATCTACAGACCTCAATAGAGATCTCGTGCATCTGAAGTCAGGGCAAGGATCAGACGATCGTTCAGGTTGGACTTTCTGCCCTGATGGCCCTTTCTTGAAGGGGGTTGGATCACGAGGACATGGGGGTTTTCCCACGATGGGAGTTGTGAGAAGCTCCAAACTGCAAAGATTCTTCTGCAGGACAATTGAGACCTGTTGGTTGGCTCCAGGCCAACGATTCCGAGCAGCGTTCTAAGGATGGATGGCTGGGTAGTCCACCTCGCATTCCAATTGTCTCCAAGCAACAAGACAGGTTAGATCTGCTGGATGTGGGGGGCAACCGAGGAGGCTGAGTTGAAATGGACTCTCCTGTGGATGTGTCCTAATATGTTTTTGTTTCTATGGAGACCTTGGAATGAAGCGGTGGCCCTGGGGCCCAGAAGGGTTCTCCTAAACAGAGGCTTTGACACAGCTCCAACGTGCATGTTTCCCATGTGTAGATGAGATTTGTTCTGATGGGTGAGTCAAGAAACAGCCATATGCTGGTATTGAAATCCAGGCCTCTGAGGAGAGATGCCTGGAAACCAAAGCAAAGGATCTGATTAGTGCCTAGGGGCCTGTTTGTACCTTTTTACCTCTGGGGACATCAGTCTACGGGTCTGAGTGAAGGTAGGGGCTCAGATAGGCTCAGATTGCCCCTGTTTGTCCTGGGAAGCCACAACTCTTGGGATGGCCTCACGGACTTTGGAGGTTATCCTATTAGTAGGGTCGTGGACATTGGAATGGGCCCATACAATTTCCTTGGAGAGGGCAAGTACAGTCCTCAGGTTTGGCTCCAGGGCCCTGAGCCTTTAGGGTGTGTAGGCCAGAGCTGTTTGGACAGTTGTCTGAAAACACAAACTCTGCTTATGTTTTGGGTCATAGGTATGGCAGGACTGATCTACAGACCATGAGGAGAACACTTCGGGATATGAAAAAAGGGCGAGTGTGAGGCTCTTGCTCAAGTTTTTGTCTCTGGATATCGTGTCACTCATGGTCGTGAAATTGCCGGGTGACTTCATGGGAAATGGACGAGTCTTACTCTCTGGGCGTTCGGTCCCGTCCAAAGAGTTTGCGGTCATTCTGGGGATGGAAGAAGTCCGTTTTTTTGTTGTTGTTGTCGATTTGTTTCATTTTGTTTTTCAACCTCAGATGTCCCACCAAATGAGGGATTCCAGAGTAGAGCCCTGGGGTGGGGCGACTGGACAACCAGAAATCTGGTTAAAAATTGGGGACTAGGGACATTCAAGCCCATTATGACATCTAATGGTCCAGCCACTGAGAGGACTTACTAGAGGACAGGACTCACGCTGAGGTCACAATGTCTGTTTATGCACTCGTCGCACTCAAGAATGGGCGGGGCCTCAGGGTGAATGCTGGTTTCTCCTACACTGAACGTTGGACAACATGCCAACCACAAGGTTTCTTGCCATGGGTCAGGAAGAGTTCTGATTTCTGCATCACAGTCACCCGTGGGCAGTGATTGGAGATAAGGTCTAGGTTCTGAAGCCTGAAAACTGAGGTAGGGAAGAGATGATGACCTAAGGCCATGGCGGGTCTGATGTGCTCAGGGTGCGGTCAGCTGTCTGGGTGTTGGTCAGCAGGTCCGGGCTCAGGTTGTGTCAGACAGTGCATTAGTGCCCAGGTTAGACTATATAATTTGGGTACATTCGAGTGCCGTGTAGGTTTATCCTCATTTAAGCTGCCTGGGCAGCTCATTAGGCAATACATTTTTTCTAGAGGGCAGGCAGAGTGCTTCATTGTCGGTCCGGAACTGCCAAACTTGAGGGCTTCGGGGCCAGGAGAGTGAGGACGGAAGTCTGAGAACACAAGCTAGTCTTCGGATTCAGGGTGAGGGCACGGCAGGTACCCCCTGCAGATCTGAACCAATATCTCATGCATCTGAAGTCAGGGCGAGGATCCGACGTTGGCTCAGGTTGGAGTTTCTGTGCATGACGGCCCCTTCATGAATGGAGCGGAATCTCGTGGCCATGGAGGTTTTCCACGTTGGGAGATGTGGGATGCCCCCTTCAAGGATTCCTTCTGCGGGACAATTGAGACCTGTTGGACAGCTCCAGGACATCCCATATGGAATGACTCCAGAGCACTGTTCCAGGATGGATGCCTGGGAAGTCCGCCTCGCCTTCCAATTGTCTCCTAGCAAGAAGACAGTTTAGATCTAATGGATCTGCGGGAGCAACCGGGGTGGCTGAGTTGAAATGCACTTTCCAGAGGATGGGTCCTAACGTGTGTTTGTGTCCATGAGGGCCTTGGAATGGGGAGGTGGCACCGGGACCCTGAAGAATTCTCCTAAGCTTTGGCATAGCTCCCATGCACAAGTTTCCTTGTGGAGACGAGATTTGTTCTGATGGGTGCCTCAGGAAATCCCCTCTGCTGGTATTGGAATCCAGGCTTTTGAGGAGACATGCCTGTAAACCAAAGCAATGGATCCGATAATGGCCTCGGGTCCTGTCTGGTTCAATCTTCTTGGTATGAGTGGAGGTAGATGAGTGGAGGTAGATGCTCAGCCGGTATCAACCGCCCTTTTTTGTCCCGGGCGACCTACACTATTGGGATGGCATCAGGGACTTTGGAGGGTTCTCCTAATTTGTACGATTTTTGACAATGGAATGGGAAGAATTCCCATGGATTGGGTGGGGGCAGTCCTAATGTGTGGCTCCAGGGGCCCCAGGATGGAGGGAGTGTGGCCCAGGACTTTGAGGACAGAAGACTGAAAACACAAACTCAGCTTAAGTTTGGGGACGTAGGTATGGCACGCACGATCTACAAACCATGAGAAGAACTCTTCAGGATATGAAGAATGAGCGAGTCTGAGGCGCTTGCTCAGGCTTTTGTCTCTGGATTTTGTTTCAGCGATGGCCGTGGAATGTTGCGGAGGTCTCATGGGCCATGGACGAATCTTCCTCTCTGTGGATTTGGCCCGATCCCAATTGTTTTTCGTCAATCTGTGGGATGGGTGGACTCCTTTCAGGTTTGTTACCTCAGGTGTCCCACCAAAAGAGGAATTCCAAAGCAGAGCCCTGGGGAAGAGTGAAGGGACAACCCGAACTATGGTTAAAAATTGGGGCCTAGGGGCATGGCAAGCCCAATATCCTGTCTCTTCATATAGGCCCTGAGAGGCCTTACCTGAGGACTGGGCTCAGGCTGAGGGTCACAATGTGTGTTTGTGACCAATGTGGCCCGCAAGCATGGGATGGGCCACATGGGCCACACTTGTTTCAACTACACTGAACGTTGGACAACATGCCAACCACAAGGTTTCTTGCCATGGGGAAAGAGTTCTGATTTCTGCATCATTTTCAACCCTGGGCAGTGGTTGGAGATAAGGTCTAGGTTCTGGAGCCTGAAAACCGCAGTTGGGAAGAGATGACGACCTAAGGCCATGGCGGGTCCGATGTGCTCAGTGTGCGGCCAGCTGTCTGGGTGGGACCAGGAGGTCCAGGCTCAGGCTGGGTCAGAAGGGGAAATAGTGCCCAGGTCAGCCTATATGTTTGGGGTACAGCCGATTGGCATGCAGGTTGATCCTCATTTGGGGTTTCGGGGTAGCCCTGAGGGCAATGTTTTACTTCTGTAGGGCAGGCAGAGTGCGGCATTGTAGTTCTGGATTGCCCAACTGGAGGGCTTGTGGGCCAGTAGTCTGAGGACGGAGTCTGAGAACCCAAGCCAAGCCTAGGTTTCTGGGTGAGGATATGGCAGGCACAATCTACAGACCTCAATAGAGATCTCGTGCATCTGAAGTCAGGGCAAGGATCAGACGATCGCTCAGGTTGGACTTTCTGCCCTGATGGCCCTTTCTTGAAGGGGGTTGGATCACGAGGACACGGGGGTTTTCCCACGATGGGAGTTGTGAGAAGCTCCAAACTGCAAAGATTCTTCTGCAGGACAATTGAGACCTGTTGGTTGGCTCCAGGCCAACGATTCCGAGCAGGGTTCTAAGGATGGATGGCTGGGTAGCCCACCTCGCATTCCAATTGTCTCCAAGCAACAAGACAGGTTAGATCTGCTGGATGTGGGGGGCAACCGAGGAGGCTGAGTTGAAATGGACTCTCCTGTGGATGTGTCCTAATATGTTTTTGTGTCTATGGAGACCTTGGAATGAAGCGGTGGCCCTGGGGCCCTGAAGGGTTCTCCTAAACAGAGGCTTTGACACAGCTCCAACGTGCATGTTTCCCATGTGTAGATGAGATTTGTTCTGATGGGTGAGTCAAGAAACAGCCATATGCTGGTATTGAAATCCAGGCCTCTGAGGAGAGATGCCTGGAAACCAAAGCAATGGATCCGATTAGTGCCTAGGGGCCTGTTCGTTCCTTTTTACCTCTGGGGACATCAGTCTACGGGTCTGAGTGAAGGTAGGTGCTCAGATGGACTCAGATTGCCCCTGTTTGTCCTGGGAAGCCACAACTCTTGGGATGGCCTCATGGACTTTGAAGGTTATCCTACGAGTAGGGTTGTGGCCATTGGAATGTGCACATACAATTCCCTTGGAGAGGGCAAGTACAGTCCTCAGGTTTGGCTCCAGGGCCCTGAGCCTGTAGGGTGTGTAGGCCAGAGCTGTTTGGACAGTTGTCTGAAAACACAAACTCGGCTTATGTTTCGGGTCATAGGTATGGCAGGACTGATCTACAGACCATGAGGAGAACACTTCGGGATATGAAAAATGGCGAGTGTGACGCTCTTGCTCAAGTTTTTGTCTCTGTATATCGTGTCACTCATGGTCGTGAAATTGCCGGGTGACTTCATGGGAAATGGACGAGTCTTACTCTCTGGGGGTTCGGTCCCGTCCAAAGAGTTTGCGGTCATTCTGGGGATGGAAGAAGTCCGTTTTTTTGTTGTTGTTGTCGATTTGTTTCATTTTGTTTTTCAACCTCAGATGTCCCACCAAATGAGGGATTCCAGAGTAGAGCCCTGGGGTGGGGCGACTGGACAACCAGAAATCTGGTTAAAAATTGGGGACTAGGGACATGTCAAGCCCATTATGACATCTAATGGTCCAGCCACTGAGAGGACTTACTAGAGGACAGGACTCACGCTGAGGTCACAATGCGTGTTTATGCACTCGTCGCACTCAAGAATGGGCGGGGCCTCAGGGTGAATGCTGGTTTCTCCTACACTGAAGGTTGGACAACATGCCAACCACAAGTTTTCTTGCCATGGGTCAGGAAGAGTTCTGATTTCTGCATCACAGTCACCCGTGGGCAGTGATTGGAGATAAGGTCTAGGTTCTGAAGCCTGAAAACTGAGGTAGGGAAGAGATGATGACCTAAGGCCATGGCGGGTCTGATGTGCTCAGGGTGCGGTCAGCTGTCTGGGTGTTGGTCAGCAGGTCCGGGCTCAGGTTGTGTCAGACAGTGCATTAGTGCCCAGGTTAGACTATATCATTTGGGTACATTCGAGTGCCGTGTAGGTTTATCTTCATTTAAGCTGCCTGGGCATCCCATTAGGCAATATATTTTTGCTAGAGGGCAGGCAGAGTGCTTCATTGTCGGTCCGGAATTGCCAAACATGAGGGCTTCGGGGCCAAGAGAGTGAAGACGGGAGTCTGAGAACACAAGCTAGACTTCGGATTCAGGGTGAGGGCACGGCAGGTACCCCCTGCAGATCTGAACCAATATCTCATGCATCTGAAGTCAGGGCGAGGATCCGACGTTGGCTCAGGTTGGAGTTTCTGTGCATGACGGCCCCTTCATGAAGGGAGCGGAATCTCGAGGCCATGGAGGTTTTCCACGTTGGGAGATGTGGGATGCCCCCATCAAGGATTCCTTCTGCGGGACAATTGAGACCTGTTGGACAGCTCCAGGACATCCCATATGGAATGACTCCAGAGCACTGTTCCAGGATGGATGCCTGGGAAGTCCGCCTCGCCTTCCAATTGTCTCCTAGCAACAAGACAGTTTAGATCTAATGGATCTGCGGGAGCAACCGGGGTGGCTGAGTTGAAATGCACTTTCCAGAGGATGGGTCCTAACGTGTGTTTGTGTCCATGAGGGCCTTGGAATGTGGGGTGGCACCGGGACCCTGAAGTATTCTCCTAAGCTTTGGCATAGCTCCCATGCACAAGTTTCCTTGTGGAGACGATATTTGTTCTGATGGGTGCCTCAGGAAATCCCCTCTGCTGGTATTGGAATCCAGGCTTTTGAGGAGACATGCCTGTAAACCAAAGCAACGGATCCGATAATAGCCTCGGGTCCTGTCTGGTTCAATCTTCTTGGCATGAGTGGAGGTAGATGAGTGGAGGTAGATGCTCAGCCGGTATCAACCGCCCTTTTTTGTCCCGGGCGACCTACACTATTTGGATGGCGTCATGGACTTTGGAGGGTTCTCCTAATTTGTACGATTTTTGACAATGGAATGGGCAGAATTCCCATGGATTGGGTGGGGGCAGTCCTAATGTGTGGCTCCAGGGGCCCCAGCCTGGAGGGAGTGTGGCCCAGGACTTTGAGGACAGAAGACTGAAAACACAAACTCAGCTTAAGTTTGGGGACGTAGGTATGGCACGCCCGATCTACAAACCATGAGAAGAACTCTTCAGGATATGAAGAATGAGCGAGTCTGAGGCGCGTGCTCAGAATTTTTTCTCTGGATTTTGTTTCAGCGATGGCCGGGGAATGTTGGGGAGGTCTCATGGGCCATGGACGAATCTTCCTCTCTGTGGATTTGGCCCGATCCCAAAAGTTTTTCGTCAATCTGTGGGATGGGAGTACTCCTTTGAGGTTTGTTACCTCTGGTGTCCCACCAAAAGAGGAATTCAAAAGCAGAGCCCTGGGGAAGAGTAAAGGGACACCCCGAATGATGGTTAAAAATTGGGGCCTAGGGGCATGGCAAGCCCAATATGCTGTCTCTTCATATAGGCCCTGAGAGGCCTTACCTGAGGACTGGGCTCAGGCTGAGGGTCACAATGTGTGTTTGTGACCAATGTGGCCCGCAAGCTTTGGCTGGGCCTCATGGGCCATGCTTGTTTCAACTACAATGAACGTTGGACAACATGCCAAGCACAAGGTTTCTTGCCATGGGGAAAGAGTTCTGATTTCTGCATCATTTTCAACCCTGGGCAGTGGTTGGAGATAAGGTCTAGGTTCTGGAGCCTGAAAACCGCAGTTGGGAAGAGATGACGACCTAAGGCCATGGCCGGTCCGATGTGCTCAGTGTGCGGCCAGCTGTCTGGGTGGGACCAGGAGGTCCAGGCTCAGGCTGGGTCAGAAGGGGAAATAGTGCCCAGGTCAGCCTATATGTTTGGGGTACAGCCGAATGGCGAGCAGGTTGATCCTCATTTGGGGTTTCGGGGTAGTCCTGAGGGCAATGTTTTACTTCTGTAGGGCAGGCAGAGTGCGACATTGTAGTTCTGGATTGCCCAACTGGTTGGCTTGTGGGCCAGTAGTCTGAGGACGCAGTCTGAGAACCCAAGATAGGCCTAGGTTTCTGGGTGAGGATATGGCAGGCACAATCTACAGACCTCAATAGAGATCTCGTGCATCTGAAGTCAGGGCAAGGATCAGACGATCGTTCAGGTTGGACTTTCTGCCCTGATGGCCCTTTCTTGAAGGGGGTTGGATCACGAGGACATGGGGGTTTTCCCACGATGGGAGTTGTGAGAAGCTCCAAACTGCAAAGATTCTTCTGCAGGACAATTGAGACCTGTTGGTTGGCTCCAGGCCAACGATTCCGAGCAGCGTTCTAAGGATGGATGGCTGGGTAGTCCACCTCGCATTCCAATTGTCTCCAAGCAACAAGACAGGTTAGATCTGCTGGATGTGGGGGGCAACCGAGGAGGCTGAGTTGAAATGGACTCTCCTGTGGATGTGTCCTAATATGTTTTTGTTTCTATGGAGACCTTGGAATGAAGCGGTGGCCCTGGGGCCCAGAAGGGTTCTCCTAAACAGAGGCTTTGACACAGCTCCAACGTGCATGTTTCCCATGTGTAGATGAGATTTGTTCTGATGGGTGAGTCAAGAAACAGCCATATGCTGGTATTGAAATCCAGGCCTCTGAGGAGAGATGCCTGGAAACCAAAGCAAAGGATCTGATTAGTGCCTAGGGGCCTGTTTGTACCTTTTTACCTCTGGGGACATCAGTCTACGGGTCTGAGTGAAGGTAGGGGCTCAGATAGGCTCAGATTGCCCCTGTTTGTCCTGGGAAGCCACAACTCTTGGGATGGCCTCACGGACTTTGGAGGTTATCCTATTAGTAGGGTCGTGGACATTGGAATGGGCCCATACAATTTCCTTGGAGAGGGCAAGTACAGTCCTCAGGTTTGGCTCCAGGGCCCTGAGCCTTTAGGGTGTGTAGGCCAGAGCTGTTTGGACAGTTGTCTGAAAACACAAACTCTGCTTATGTTTTGGGTCATAGGTATGGCAGGACTGATCTACAGACCATGAGGAGAACACTTCGGGATATGAAAAAAGGGCGAGTGTGAGGCTCTTGCTCAAGTTTTTGTCTCTGGATATCGTGTCACTCATGGTCGTGAAATTGCCGGGTGACTTCATGGGAAATGGACGAGTCTTACTCTCTGGGCGTTCGGTCCCGTCCAAAGAGTTTGCGGTCATTCTGGGGATGGAAGAAGTCCGTTTTTTTGTTGTTGTTGTCGATTTGTTTCATTTTGTTTTTCAACCTCAGATGTCCCACCAAATGAGGGATTCCAGAGTAGAGCCCTGGGGTGGGGCGACTGGACAACCAGAAATCTGGTTAAAAATTGGGGACTAGGGACATTCAAGCCCATTATGACATCTAATGGTCCAGCCACTGAGAGGACTTACTAGAGGACAGGACTCACGCTGAGGTCACAATGTCTGTTTATGCACTCGTCGCACTCAAGAATGGGCGGGGCCTCAGGGTGAATGCTGGTTTCTCCTACACTGAACGTTGGACAACATGCCAACCACAAGGTTTCTTGCCATGGGTCAGGAAGAGTTCTGATTTCTGCATCACAGTCACCCGTGGGCAGTGATTGGAGATAAGGTCTAGGTTCTGAAGCCTGAAAACTGAGGTAGGGAAGAGATGATGACCTAAGGCCATGGCGGGTCTGATGTGCTCAGGGTGCGGTCAGCTGTCTGGGTGTTGGTCAGCAGGTCCGGGCTCAGGTTGTGTCAGACAGTGCATTAGTGCCCAGGTTAGACTATATAATTTGGGTACATTCGAGTGCCGTGTAGGTTTATCCTCATTTAAGCTGCCTGGGCAGCTCATTAGGCAATACATTTTTTCTAGAGGGCAGGCAGAGTGCTTCATTGTCGGTCCGGAACTGCCAAACTTGAGGGCTTCGGGGCCAGGAGAGTGAGGACGGAAGTCTGAGAACACAAGCTAGTCTTCGGATTCAGGGTGAGGGCACGGCAGGTACCCCCTGCAGATCTGAACCAATATCTCATGCATCTGAAGTCAGGGCGAGGATCCGACGTTGGCTCAGGTTGGAGTTTCTGTGCATGACGGCCCCTTCATGAATGGAGCGGAATCTCGTGGCCATGGAGGTTTTCCACGTTGGGAGATGTGGGATGCCCCCTTCAAGGATTCCTTCTGCGGGACAATTGAGACCTGTTGGACAGCTCCAGGACATCCCATATGGAATGACTCCAGAGCACTGTTCCAGGATGGATGCCTGGGAAGTCCGCCTCGCCTTCCAATTGTCTCCTAGCAAGAAGACAGTTTAGATCTAATGGATCTGCGGGAGCAACCGGGGTGGCTGAGTTGAAATGCACTTTCCAGAGGATGGGTCCTAACGTGTGTTTGTGTCCATGAGGGCCTTGGAATGGGGAGGTGGCACCGGGACCCTGAAGAATTCTCCTAAGCTTTGGCATAGCTCCCATGCACAAGTTTCCTTGTGGAGACGAGATTTGTTCTGATGGGTGCCTCAGGAAATCCCCTCTGCTGGTATTGGAATCCAGGCTTTTGAGGAGACATGCCTGTAAACCAAAGCAATGGATCCGATAATGGCCTCGGGTCCTGTCTGGTTCAATCTTCTTGGTATGAGTGGAGGTAGATGAGTGGAGGTAGATGCTCAGCCGGTATCAACCGCCCTTTTTTGTCCCGGGCGACCTACACTATTGGGATGGCATCAGGGACTTTGGAGGGTTCTCCTAATTTGTACGATTTTTGACAATGGAATGGGAAGAATTCCCATGGATTGGGTGGGGGCAGTCCTAATGTGTGGCTCCAGGGGCCCCAGGATGGAGGGAGTGTGGCCCAGGACTTTGAGGACAGAAGACTGAAAACACAAACTCAGCTTAAGTTTGGGGACGTAGGTATGGCACGCCCGATCTACAAACCATGAGAAGAACTCTTCAGGATATGAAGAATGAGCGAGTCTGAGGCGCTTGCTCAGGCTTTTGTCTCTGGATTTTGTTTCAGCGATGGCCGTGGAATGTTGGGGAGGTCTCATGCGCCATGGACGAATCTTCCTCTCTGGGGATTTGGCCCGATCCCAATTGTTTTTCGTCAATCTGTGGGATGGGAGGACTCCTTTCAGGTTTGTTACCTCAGGTGTCCCACCAAAAGAAGAATTCCAAAGCAGAGCCCTGGGGAAGAGTGAAGGGACAACCCGAACTATGGTTAAAAATTGGGGCCTAGGGGCATGGCAAGCCCAATATGCTGTCTCTTCATATAGGCCCTGAGAGGCCTTACCTGAGGACTGGGCTCAGGCTGAGGGTCACAATGTGTGTTTGTGACCAATGTGGCCCGCAAGCATGGGCTGGGCCTCATGGGCCACGCTTGTTTCAACTACACTGAACGTTGGACAACATGCCAAGCACAAGGTTTCTTGCCATGGGGAAAGAGTTCTGATTTCTGCATCATTTTCAACCCTGGGCTGTGGTTGGAGATAAGGTCTAGGTTCTGGAGCCTGAAAACCGCAGTTGGGAAGAGATGACGACCTAAGGCCATGGCGGGTCCGATGTGCTCAGTGTGCGGCCAGCTGTCTGGGTGGGACCAGGAGGTCCAGGCTCAGGCTGGGTCAGAAGGGGAAATAGTGCCCAGGTCAGCCTATATGTTTGGGGTACAGCCGAATGGCGTGCAGGTTGATCCTCATTTGGGGTTTCGGTGTAGCCCTGAGGGCAAAGTTTACTTCTGTAGGGCAGGCAGAGTGCGGCATTGTAGTTCTGGATTGCCCAACTGGAGGGCTTGTGGGCCAGTAGTCTGAGGACGCAGTCTGAGAACCCAAGCTAGGCCTAGGTTTCTGGGTGAGGATATGGCAGGCACAATCTACAGACCTCAATAGAGATCTCGTGCATCTGAAGTCAGGGCAAGGATCAGACGATCGCTCAGGTTGGACTTTCTGCCCTGATGGCCCTTTCTTGAAGGGGGTTGGATCACGAGGACATGGGGCTTTTCCCACGATGGGAGTTGTGAGAAGCTCCAAACTGCAAAGATTCTTCTGCAGGACAATTGAGACCTGTTGGTTGGCTCCAGGCCAACGATTCCGAGCAGGGTTCTAAGGATGGATGGCTGGGTGGCCCACCTCGCATTCCAATTGTCTCCAAGCAACAAGACACGTTAGATCTGCTGGATGTGGGGGGCAACGGAGGAGGCTGAGTTGAAATGGACTCTCCTGTGGATGTGTCCTAATATGTTTTTGTGTCTATGGAGACCTTGGAATGAAGCGGTGGCCCTGGGGCCCTGAAGGGTTCTCCTAAACAGAGGCTTTGACACAGCTCCAACGTGCATGTTTCCCATGTGTAGATGAGATTTGTTCTGATGGGTGAGTCAAGAAACAGCCATATGCTGGTATTGAAATCCAGGCCTCTGAGGAGAGATGCCTGGAAACCAAAGCAATGGATCCGATTAGTGCCTAGGGGCCTGTTTGTACCTTTTTACCTCTGGAGACATCAGTCTACGGGTCTGAGTGCAGGTAGGTGCTCAGATGGGCTCAGATTGCCCCTGTTTGTCCTGGGAAGCCACAACTCTTGGGATGGCCTCAGGGACTTTGGAGGTTATCCTATTAGTAGGGTCGTGGCCATTGGAATGGGCACATACAATTTCCTTGGAGAGGGCAAGTAGAGTCCTCAGGTTTGGCTCCAGGGCCCTGAGCCTGTAGGGTGTGTAGGCCAGAGCTGTTTGGACAGTTGTCTGAAAACACAAACTCGGCTTATGTTTTGGGTCATAGGTATGACAGGACTGATCTACAGACCATGAGGAGAACACTTCGGGATATGAAAAAAGGGCGAGTGTGAGGCTCTTGCTCAAGTTTTTGTCTCTGGATATCGTGTCACTCATGGTGGTAAAATTGCCGGGTGACTTCATGGGAAATGGACGAGTTACTCTCTGGGCGTTTGGTCCCGTCCAAAGAGTTTGCGGTCATTCTGGGGATGGAAGAAGTCCGTTTTTTTCTTGTTGTTGTCGATTTGTTTCATTTTGTTTTTCAACCTCAGATGTCCCACCAAATGAGGGATTTCAGAGTAGAGCCCTGGGGTGGGGCGACTGGACAACCAGAAATCTGGTTAAAAATTGGGGACTAGGGACATGTCAAGCCCATTATGACATCTAATGGTCCAGCCACTGAGAGGACTTACTAGAGGACAGGACTCACGCTGAGGTCACAATGCGTGTTTATGCACTCGTCGCACTCAAGAATGGGCGGGGCCTCAGGGTGAATGCTGGTTTCTCCTACACTGAACATTGGACAACATGCCAACCACAAGGTTTCTTGCCATGGGTCAGGAAGAGTTCTGATTTCTGCATCACAGTCACCCGTGGGCAGTGATTGGAGATAAGGTCTAGGTTCTGAAGCCTGAAAACTGAGGTAGGGAAGAGATGATGACCTAAGGCCATGGCGGGTCTGATGTGCTCAGGGTGCGGTCAGCTGTCTGGGTGTTGGTCAGCAGGTCAGGGCTCAGGTTGTGTCAGACAGTGCATTAGTGCCCAGGTTAGACTATATAATTTGGGTACATTCGAGTGCCGTGTAGGTTTATCCTCATTTAAGCTGCCTGGGCAGCTCATTAGGCAATATATTTTTTCTAGAGGGCAGGCAGAGTGCTTCATTGTCGGTCCGGAATTGCCAAACTTGAGGGCTTCGGGGCCAGGAGAGTGAGGACGGAAGTCTGAGAACACAAGCTAGTCTTCGGATTCAGGGTGAGGGCACGGCAGGTACCCCCTGCAGATCTGAACCAATATCTCATGCATCTGAAGTCAGGGCGAGGATCCGACGTTGGCTCAGGTTGGAGTTTCTGTGCATGACGGCCCCTTCATGAAGGGAGCGGAATCTCGAGGCCATGGAGGTTTTCCACGTTGGGAGATGTGGGATGCCCCCTTCAAGGATTCCTTCTGCGGGACAATTGAGACCTGTTGGACAGCTCCAGGACATCCCATATGGAATGACTCCAGAGCACCGTTCGAGGATGGATGCCTGGGAAGTCCGCCTCGCCTTCCAATTGTCTCCTAGCAACATGACAGTTTAGATCTAATGGATCTGCTGGAGCAACCGGGGTGGCTGAGTTGAAATGCACTTTCCAGAGGATGGGTCCTAACGTGTGTTTGTGTCCATGAGGGCCTTGGAATGGGGAGGTGGCACCGGGACCCTGAAGTATTCTCCTAAGCTTTGGCTTAGCTCCCATGCACAAGTTTCCTTGTGGAGACGAGATTTGTTCTGATGGGTGCCTCAGGAAATCCCCTCTGCTGGTATTGGAATCCAGGCTTTTGAGGAGACATGCCTGTAAACCAAAGCAATGGATCCGATAATGGCCTCGGGTCCTGTCTGGTTCAATCTTCTTGGTATGAGTGGAGGTAGATGAGTGGAGGTAGATGCTCAGCCGGTATCAACCGCCCTTTTTTGTCCCGGGCGAACTACACTATTGGGATGGCATCAGGGACTTTGGAGGGTTCTCCTAATTTGTACGATTTTTGACAATGGAATGGGAAGAATTCCCATGGATTGGGTGGGGGCAGTCCTAATGTGTGGCTCCAGGGGCCCCAGGCTGGAGGGAGTGTGGCCCAGGACTTTGAGGACAGAAGACTGAAAACACAAACTCAGCTTAAGTTTGGGGACGTAGGTATGGCACGCCCGATCTACAAACCATGAGAAGAACTCTTCAGGATATGAAGAATTATCGAGTCTGAGGCGCTTGCTCAGGCTTTTGTCTCTGGATTTTGTTTCAGCGATGGCCGTGGAATGTTGGGGAGGTCTCATGGGCCATGGACGAATCTTCCTCTCTGGGGATTTGGCCCGATCCCAATTGTTTTTCGTCAATCTGTGGGATGGGAGGACTCCTTTCAGGTTTGTTACCTCAGGTGTCCCACCAAAAGAGGAATTCCAAAGCAGAGCCCTGGGGAAGAGTGAAGGGACAACCCGAACTATGGTTAAAAATTGGGGCCTAGGGGCATGGCAAGCCCAATATGCTGTCTCTTCATATAGGCCCTGAGAGGCCTTACCTGAGGACTGGGCTCAGGCTGAGGGTCACAATGTGTGTTTGTGACCAATGTGGCCCGCAAGCATGGGCTGGGCCTCATGGGCCACGCTTGTTTCAACTACACTGAACGTTGGACAACATGCCAAGCACAAGGTTTCTTGCCATGGGGAAAGTGTTCTGATTTCTGCATCATTTTCAACCCTGGGCAGTGGTTGGAGATAAGGTCTAGGTTCTGGAGCCAGAAAACCGCAGTTGGGAAGAGATGACGACCTAAGGCCATGGCGGGTCCGATGTGCTCAGTGTGCGGCCCGCTGTCTGGGTGGGACCAGGAGGTCCAGGCTCAGGCTGGGTCAGAAGGGGAAATAGTGCCCAGGTCAGCCTATATGTTTGGGGCACAGCCGAATGGCGTGCAGGTTGATCCTCATTTGGGGTTTCGGTGTAGCCCTGAGGGCAATGTTTACTTCTGTAGGGCAGGCAGAGTGCGGCATTGTAGTTCTGGATTGCCCAACTGGAGGGCTTGTGGGCCAGTAGTCTGAGGACGCAGTCTGAGAACCCAAGCTAGGCCTAGGTTTGTGGGTGAGGATATGGCAGGCACAATCTACAGACCTCAATAGAGATCTCGTGCATCTGAAGTCAGGGCAAGGATCAGACGATCGCTCAGGTTGGACTTTCTGCCCTGATGGCCCTTTCTTGAAGGGGGTTGGATGACGAGGACATGTGGCTTTTCCCACGATGGGAGTTGTGAGAAGCTCCAAACTGCAAAGATTCTTCTGCAGGACAATTGAGACCTGTTGGTTGGCTCCAGGCCAACGATTCCGAGCAGGGTTCTAAGGATGGATGGCTGGGTAGCCCACCTCGCATTCCAATTGTCTCCAAGCAACAAGACACGTTAGATCTGCTGGATGTGGGGGGCAACGGAGGAGGCTGAGTTGAAATGGACTCTCCTGTGGATGTGTCCTAATATGTTTTTGTGTCTATGGAGACCTTGGAATGAAGCGGTGGCCCTGGGGCCCTGAAGGGTTCTCCTAAACAGAGGCTTTGACACAGCTCCAACGTGCATGTTTCCCATGTGTAGATGAGATTTGTTCTGATGGGTGAGTCAAGAAACAGCCATATGCTGGTATTGAAATCCAGGCCTCTGAGGAGAGATGCCTGGAAACCAAAGCAATGGATCCGATTAGTGCCTAGGGGCCTGTTTGTACCTTTTTACCTCTGGAGACATCAGTCTACGGGTCTGAGTGCAGGTAGGTGCTCAGATGGGCTCAAATTGCCCCTGTTTGTCCTGGGAAGCCACAACTCTTGGGATGGCCTCAGGGACTTTGGAGGTTATCCTATTAGTAGGGTCGTGGCCATTGGAATGGGCACATACAATTTCCTTGGAGAGGGCAAGTAGAGTCCTCAGCTTTGGCTCCAGGGCCCTGAGCCTGTAGGGTGTGTAGGCCAGAGCTGTTTGGACAGTTGTCTGAAAACACAAACTCGGCTTATGTTTTGGGTCATAGGTATGACAGGACTGATCTACAGACCATGAGGAGAACACTTCGGGATATGAAAAAAGGGCGAGTGTGAGGCTCTTGCTCAAGTTTTTGTCTCTGGATATCGTGTCACTCATGGTGGTAAAATTGCCGGGTGACTTCATGGGAAATGGACGAGTCTTACTCTCTGGGGGTTCGGTCCCGTCCAAAGAGTTTGCGGTCATTCTGGGGATGGAAGAAGTCCGTTTTTTTGTTGTTGTTGTCGATTTGTTTCATTTTGTTTTTCAACCTCAGATGTCCCACCAAATGAGGGATTCCAGAGTAGAGCCCTGGGGTGGGGCGACTGGACAACCAGAAATCTGGTTAAAAATTGGGGACTAGGGACATGTCAAGCCCATTATGACATCTAATGGTCCAGCCACTGAGAGGACTTACTAGAGGACAGGACTCACGCTGAGGTCACAATGCGTGTTTATGCACTCGTCGCACTCAAGAATGGGCGGGGCATCAGGGTGAATGCTGGTTTCTCCTACACTGAACGTTGGACAACATGCCAACCACAAGGTTTCTTGCCATGGGTCAGGAAGAGTTCTGATTTCTGCATCACAGTCACCCGTGGGCAGTGATTGGAGATAAGGTCTAGGTTCTGAAGCCTGAAAACTGAGGTAGGGAAGAGATGATGACCTAAGGCCATGGCGGGTCTGATGTGCTCAGGGTGCGGTCAGCTGTCTGGGTGTTGGTCAGCAGGTCCGGGCTCAGGTTGTGTCAGACAGTGCATTAGTGCCCAGGTTAGACTATATCATTTGGGTACATTCGAGTGCCGTGTAGGTTTATCCTCATTTAAGCTGCCTGGGCAGCTCATTAGGCAATATATTTTTTCTAGAGGGCAGGCAGAGTGCTTCATTGTCGGTCCGGAATTGCCAAACTTGAGGGCTTCGGGGCCAGGAGAGTGAGGACGGAAGTCTGAGAACACAAGCTAGTCTTCGGATTCAGGGTGAGGGCACGGCAGGTACCCCCTGCAGATCTGAACCAATATCTCATGCATCTGAAGTCAGGGCGAGGATCCGACGTTGGCTCAGGTTGGAGTTTCTGTGCATGACGGCCCCTTCATGAAGGGAGCGGAATCTCGAGGCCATGGAGGTTTTCCACGTTGGGAGATGTGGGATGCCCCCTTCAAGGATTCCTTCTGCGGGACAATTGAGACCTGTAGGACAGCTCCAGGACATCCCTTATGGAATGACTCCAGAGCACTGTTCCAGGATGTATGCCTGGGAAGTCCGCCTCGCCTTCCAATTGTCTCCTAGCAACAAGACAGTTTAGATCTAATGGATCTGAGGGAGCAACCGGGGTGGCTGAGTTGAAATGCACTTTCCAGAGCATGGGTCCTAACGTGTGTTTGTGTCCATGAGGACCTTGGAATGGGGAGGTGGCACCGCGACCCTGAAGAATTCTCCTAAGCTTTGGCATAGCTCCCATGCAAAAGTTTCCTTGTGGAGACGAGATTTGTTCTGATGGGTGCCTCAGGAAATCCCCTCTGCTGGTATTGGAATCCAGGCTTTTGAGGAGACATGCCTGTAAACCAAAGCAATGGATCCGATAATGGCCTCGGGTCCTGTCTGGTTCAATCTTCTTGGTATGAGTGGAGGTAGATGAGTGGAGGTAGATGCTCAGCCGGTATCAACCGCCCTTTTTTGTCCCGGGCGACCTACACTATTGGGATGGCATCAGGGACTTTGGAGGGTTCTCCTAATTTGTACGATTTTTGACAATGGAATGGGAAGAATTCCCATGGATTGGGTGGGGGCAGTCCTAATGTGTGGCTCCAGGGGCCCCAGCCTGGAGGGTGTGTGGTCCAGGACTTTGAGGACAGAAGACTGAAAACACAAACTCAGCTTAAGTTTGGGGACGTAGGTATGGCACGCCCGATCTACAAACCATGAGAAGAACTCTTCAGGATATGAAGAATGAGCGAGTCTGAGGCACTTTCTCAGGCTTTTGTCTCTGGATTTTGTTTCAGCGATGGCCGTGGAATGTTGGGGAGGTCTCATGGGCCATGGACGAATCTTCCTCTCTGGGGATTTGGCCCGATCCCAATTGTTTTTCGTCAATCTGTGGGATGGGAGGACTCCTTTCAGGTTTGTTACCTCAGGTGTCCCACCAAAAGAGGAATTCCAAAGCAGAGCCCTGGGGAAGAGTGAAGGGACAACCCGAACTATGGTTAAAAATTGGGGCCTAGGGGCATGGCAAGCCCAATATGCTGTCTCTTCATATAGGCCCTGAGAGGCCTTACCTGAGGACTGGGCTCAGGCTGAGGGTCACAATGTGTGTTTGTGACCAATGTGGCCCGCAAGCATGGGCTGGGCCTCATGGGCCACGCCTGTTTCAACTACACTGAACGTTGGACAACATGCCAACCACAAGGTTTCTTGCCATGGAAAAAGAGTTCTGATTTCTGCATCATTTTTAACCCTGGGCAGTGGTTGGAGATAAGGTCTAGGTTCTGGAGCCTGAAAACCGCAGTTGGGAAGAGATGAGGACCTAAGGCCATGGCGGGTCCGATGTGCTCAGTGTGCGGCCAGCTGTCTGGGTGGGACCAGGAGGTGCTGGCTCAGGCTGGGTCTGAAGGGGAAATCGTGCCCAGGTCAGCCTCTATGTTTGGGGTACAGCCGAATGGCGTGCAGGTTGATCCTCATTTGGGGTTTCGGAGTAGCCCTGAGGGCAATGTTTTACTTCTGTAGGGCAGGCAGAGTGCGTCATTGTAGTTCTGGATTGCCAAACTGGAGGGCTTGTGGGCCAGTAGTCTGAGGACGGAGTCTGAGAACCCAAGCTAGGCCTAGGTTTCTGGGTGAGGATATGGCAGGCACAATCTACAGACCTCAATAGAGATCTCGTGCATCTGAAGTCAGGGCAAGGATCAGACGATCGCTCAGGTTGGACTTTCTGCCCTGATGGCCCTTTCTTGAAGGGGGTTGGATCACGAGGACATGGGGGTTTTCCCACGATGGGAGTTGTGAGAAGCTCCAAACTGCAAAGATTCTTCTGCAGGACAATTGAGACCGTTTGGTTGGCTCCAGGCCAACGATTTTGAGCAGGGTTCTAAGGATGGATGGCTGGGTAGCCCACCTCGCATTCCAATGGTCTCCAAGCAACAAGACACGTTAGATCTGCTGGATGTGGGGGGCAACCGAGGAGGCTGAGTTGAAATGGACTCTCCTGTGGATGTGTCCTAATATGTTTTTGTGTCTATGGAGACCTTGGAATGAAGCGGTGGCCCTGGGGCCCTGAAGGGTTCTCCTAAACAGAGGCTTTGACACAGCTCCAACGTGCATGTTTCCCATGTGTAGATGAGATTTGTTCTGATGGGTGAGTCAAGAAACAGCCATATGCTGGTATTGAAATCCAGGCCTCTGAGGAGAGATGCCTGGAAACCAAAGCAATGGATCCGATTAGTGCCTAGGGGCCTGTTCGTTCCTTTTTAACTCTGGGGACATCAGTCTACGGGTCTGAGTGCAGGTAGGTGCTCAGATGGGCTCAGATTGCCCCTGATTGTCCTGGGAAGCCACAACTATTGGGATAGCCTCAGGGACTTTGGAGGTTATCCTATTAGTAGGGTTGTTGGCCATTGGAATGGTCACATACAATTCCCTTGGAGAGGGCAAGTACAGTCCTCAGGTTTGGCTCCAGGGCCCTGAGCCTGTAGGGTGTGTAGGCCAGAGCTGTTTGGACAGTTGTCTGAAAACACAAACTCGGCTTATGTTTTGGGTCATAGGTATGGCAGGACTGATCTACAGACCATGAGGAGAACACTTCGGGATATGAAAGAAGGGCGAGTGTGAGGCTCTTGCTCAAGTTTTTGTTTCTGGATATCGTGTCACTCATAGTCGTGAAATTGCCGGGTGACTTCATGGGAAATGGACGAGTCTTACTCTCTGGGGGTTCGGTCCCGTCCAAAGAGTTTGCGGTCATTCTGGGGATTGAAGAAGTCCGTTTTTTTACTGTTGTTGTTGATTTGTTTCGTTTTGTTTTTCAACCTCAGATGTCCCAACAAATGAGGGATTCCAGAGAAGAGCCCTGGGGTGGAGCGACTGGACAACCAGAAATCTGGTTAAAAATTGGGGTCAAGGGACATGTCAAGCCCATTATGACATCTAATGGTCCAGCCACTGAGAGGACTTACTAGAGGACAGGACTCACGCTGAGGTCACAATGCGTGTTTATGCTCTCTTCGCACTCAAGAATGGGCGGGGCCTCATGGCGAATGCTGGTTTCTCCTACACTGAACGTTGGACAACATGCCAAACACAAGGTTTCTTGCCATGGGTCAGGAAGAGTTCTGATTTCTGCATCACAGTAACCCGTGGGCAGTGATTGGAGATAAGGTCTAGGTTCCGAAGCCTAAAAACTGAGGTAGGGAAGAGATGATGACCTAAGGCCATGGCAGGTCTGATGTGCTCAGGGTGCGGTCAGCTGTCTGGGTGTTGGTCAGCAGGTCCGGGCTCAGGTTGTGTCAGACAGTGCATTAGTGCCCAGCTTAGACTATATAATTTGGGTACATTCGAGTGCCGTGTAGGTTTATCCTCATTTAAGCTGCCTGGGCAGCTCATTAGGCAATATATTTTTTCTAGAGTGCAAACAGAGTGCTTCATTGTCGGTCTGGAATTGCCAAACTTGAGGGCTTCGGGGCCAGGAGAGTGAGGACGGAAGTCTGAGAAAACAAGATAGACTTCGGATTCAGGGTGAGGGAACGGCAGGTACCCCCTGCAGATCTGAACCAATATCTCATGCATCTGAAATCAGGGCGAGGATCCGACGTTGGCTCAGGTTGGAGTTTCTGTGCATGACGGCCCCTTCATGAAGGGAGCGGAATCTCGAGGGCATGGAGTTTTTCCACGTTGGGAGATGTGGGATGCCCCCTTCAAGGTTTCCTTCTGTGGGACAATTGAGACCTTTTGGACAGCTCCAGGACATCCCATATGGAATGACTCCAGAGCACCGTTTGAGGATGTATGCCTGGGAAGTCCGCCTCGCCTTCCAATTGTCTCCTAGCAACAAGACAGTTTAGATCTAATGGATCTGCGGGAGCAACCTGGGGTGGCTGAGTTGAAATGCACTTTCCAGAGGATGGGTCCTAACGTGTTTTTGTGTCCATGAGGGCCTTGGAATGGGGAGGTGGCACCGGGACCCTGAAGTATTCTCCTAAGCTTTGGCATAGCTCCCATGCAAAAGTTTCCTTGTGGAGACGAGATTTGTTCTGATGGGTGCCTCAGGAAATCCCCTCTGCTGGTATTGGAATCCAGGCTTTTGAGGAGACATGCCTGTAAACCAAAGCAATGGATCCGATAATGGCCTCGGGTCCTGTCTGGTTCAATCTTCTTGGTATGAGTGGAGGTAGATGAGTGGAGGTAGATGCTCAGCCGGTATCAACCGCCCTTTTTTGTCCCGGGCGACCTACACTATTGGGATGGCATCAGGGACTTTGGAGGGTTCTCCTAATTTGTACGATTTTTGACAATGGAATGGGAAGAATTCCCATGGATTGGGTGGGGGCAGTCCTAATGTGTGGCTCCAGGGGCCCCAGCCTGGAGGGAGTGTGGTCCAGGACTTTGAGGACAGAAGACTGAAAACACAAACTCAGCTTAAGTTTGGGGACGTAGGTATGGCACGCCCGATCTACAAACCATGAGAAGAACTCTTCAGGATATGAAGAATGGGCGAGTCTGAGGCGCTTTCTCAGGCTTTTGTCTCTGGATTTTTTTTCAGCGATGCCGTGGAATGTTGGGGAGGTCTCATGGGCCATGGACGAATCTTCCTCTCTGGGGATTTGGCCCGATCCCAATTGTTTTTCGTCAATCTGTGGGATGGGAGGACTCCTTTCAGGTTTGTTACCTCAGGTGTCCCACCAAAAGAGGAATTCCAAAGCAGAGCCCTGGGGAAGAGTGAAGGGACAACCCGAACTATGGTTAAAAATTGGGGCCTAGGGGCATGGCAAGCCCAATATCCTGTCTCTTCATATAGGCCCTGAGAGGCCTTACCTGAGGACTGGGCTCAGGCTGAGGGTCACAATGTGTGTTTGTGACCAATGTGGCCCGGAAGAATGGGCTGGGCCTCATGGGCCACGCCTGTTTCAACTACACTGAACGTTGGACAACATGCCAACCACAGGGTTTCTTGCCATGGAAAAAGAGTTCTGATTTCTGCATCATTTTTAACCCTGGGCAGTGGTTGGAGATAAGGTCTAGGTTCGGTAGCCTGAAAACCGCAGTTGGGAAGAGATGAGGACCTAAGGCCATGGCGGGTCCGATGTGCTCAGTGTGCGGCCAGCTGTCTGGGTGGGACCAGGAGGTGCTGGCTCAGGCTGGGTCAGAAGGGGAAATCGTGCCCAGGTCAGCCTCTATGTTTGGGGTACAGCCGAATGGCGTGCAGGTTGATCCTCATTTGGGGTTTCGGAGTAGCCCTGAGGGCAATGTTTTACTTCTGTAGGGCAGGCAGAGTGCGTCATTGTAGTTCTGGATTGCCAAACTGGAGGGCTTGTGGGCCAGTAGTCTGAGGACGGAGTCTGAGAACCCAAGCTAGGCCTAGGTTTCTGGGTGAGGATATGGCAGGCACAATCTACAGACCTCAATAGAGATCTCGTGCATCTGAAGTCAGGGCAAGGATCAGACGATCGCTCAGGTTGGACTTTCTGCCCTGATGGCCCTTTCTTGAAGGGGGTTGGATCACGAGGACATGGGGGTTTTCCCACGATGGGAGTTGTGAGAAGCTCCAAACTGCAAAGATTCTTCTGCAGGACAATTGAGACCGTTTGGGTGGCTCCAGGCCAACGATTCCGAGCAGGGTTCTAAGGATGGATGGCTGGGAAGCCCACCTCGCATTCCAATTGTCTCCAAGCAACAAGACACGTTAGATCTGCTGGATGTGGGGGGCAACCGAGGAGGCTGAGTTGAAATGGACTCTCCTGTGGATGTGTCCTAATATGTTTTTGTGTCTATGGAGACCTTGGAATGAAGCGGTGGCCCTGGGGCCCTGAAGGGTTCTCCTAAACAGAGGCTTTGACACAGCTCCAACGTGCATGTTTCCCATGTGTAGATGAGATTTGTTCTGATGGGTGAGTCAAGAAACAGCCATATGCTGGTATTGAAATCCAGGCCTCTGAGGAGAGATGCCTGGAAACCAAAGCAATGGATCCGATTAGTGCCTAGGGGCCTGTTCGTTCCTTTTTACCTCTGGGGACATCAGTCTACGGGTCTGAGTGCAGGTAGGTGCTCAGATGGGCTCAGATTGCCCCTGTTTGTTTTGGGAAGCCACAACTCTTGGGATGGCCTCAGGGACTTTGGAGGTTATCCGAATAGTAGGGTTGTTGGCCATTGGAATGGGCACATACAATTCCCTTGGAGAGGGCAAGTACAGTCCTCAGGTTTGGCTCCAGGGCCCTGAGCCTGTAGGGTGTGTAGGCCAGAGCTGTTTGGACAGTTGTCTGAAAACACAAACTCGGCTTATGTTTTGGGTCATAGGTTTGGCAGGACTGATCTACAGACCATGAGGAGAACACTTCGGGATATGAAAAAAGGGCGAGTGTGAGGCTCTTGCTCAAGTTTTTGTTTCTGGATATCGTGTCACTCATAGTCGTGAAATTGCCGGGTGACTTCATGGGAAATGGACGAGTCTTACTCTCTGGGGGTTCGGTCCCGTCCAAAGAGTTTGGGGTCATTCTGGGGATGGAAGAAGTCCGTTTTTTTACTGTTGTTGTTGATTTGTTTCGTTTTGTTTTTCAACCTCAGATGTCCCACCAAATGAGGGATTCCAGAGTAGAGCCCTGGGGTGGGGCGACTGGACAACCAGAAATCTGGTTAAAAATTGGGGTCAAGGGACATGACAAGCCCATTATGACATCTAATGGTCCAGCCACTGAGAGGACTTACTAGAGGACAGGACTCACGCTGAGGTCACAATGCGTGTTTATGCTCTCGTCGCACTCAAGAATGGGCGGGGCCTCAGGGCGAATGCTGTTTTCTCCTACACTGAACGTTGGACAACATGCCAAACACAAGGTTTCTTCTCATGGGTCAGGAAGAGTTCTGATTTCTGCATCACAGTCACCCGTGGGCAGTGATTAGAGATAAGGTCTAGGTTCTGAAGCCTGAAAACTGAAGTAGGGAAGAGATGATGACCTAAGGCCATGGCAGGTCTGATGTGCTTAGGGTGCGGTCAGCTGTCTGGGTGTTGGTCAGCAGGTCGGGCTCAGGTTGTGTCAGACAGTGCATTAGTGCCCAGCTTAGACTATATAATTTGGGTACATTCGAGTGCCGTGTAGGTTTATCCTCATTTAAGCTGCCTGGGCAGCTCATTAGGCAATATATTTTTTCTGGAGTGCCGGCAGAGTGCTTCATTGTCGGTCCGGAATTGCCAAACTTGAGGGCTTCGGGGCCAGGAGAGTGAGGACGGAAGTCTGAGAACACAAGCTAGACTTCGGATTCAGGGTGAGGGCACGGCAGGTACCCCCTGCAGATCTGAACCAATATCTCATGCATCTGAAATCAGGGCGAGGATCCGACCTTGGCTCAGGTTGGAGTTTCTGTGCATGACGGCCCCTTCATGAAGGGAGCGGAATCTCGAGGGCATGGAGGTTTTCCACGTTGGGAGATGTGGGACGCCCCCTTCAAGGTTTCCTTCTGTGGGACAATTGAGACCTTTTGGACAGCTCCAGGACATCCCATATGGAATGACTCCAGAGCACCGTTTGAGGATGGATGCCTGGTAAGTCCGCCTCGCCTTCCAATTGTCTCCTAGCAACAAGACAGTTTAAATCTAATGGATCTGCGGGAGCAACCTGGGGTGGCTGAGTTGAAATGCACTTTCCAGAGGATGGGTCCTAATGTGTGTTTGTGTCCATGAGGGCCTTGGAATGGGGAGGTGGCACCGGGACCCTGAAGTATTCTCCTAAGCTTTGGCATAGCTCCCATGCACAAGTTTCTTTGTGGAGACGAGATTTGTTCTGATGGGTGCCTCAGGAAATCCCCTCTGCTGGTATTGGAATCCAGGCTTTTGAGGAGACATGCCTGTAAACCAAAGCAATGGATCCGATAATGGCCTCGGGTCCTGTCTGGTTCAATCTTCTTGGTATGAGTGGAGGTAGATGAGTGGAGGTAGATGCTCAGCCGGTATCAACCGCCCTTTTTTGTCCCGGGCGACCTACACTATTGGGATGGCCTCACGGACTTTGGAGGTTTCTCCTAATTTGTACGATTTTTGACAATGGAATGGGCAGAATTCCCATGGATTGGGTGGGGGCAGTCCTAATGTGTGGCTCCAGGGGCCCCAGCCTGGAGGGAGTGTGGCCCAGGACTTTGAGGACAGAAGTCTGAAAACACAAACTCAGCTTAAGTTTGGGGACGTAGGTATGGCACGCCCGATCTACAAACCATGAGAAGAACTCTTCAGGATATGAAGAATGAGCGAGTCTGAGGCGCTTGCTAAGGCTTTTGTCTCTGGATTTTGTTTCAGCGATGGCCGTGGAATGTTGGGGAGGTCTCATGGGCCATGGACGAATCTTCCTCTCTGTGGATTTGGCCGATCCCAATTGTTTTTCGTCAATCTGTGGGATGGGAGGACTCCTTTCAGGTTTGTTACCTCAGGTGTCCCACCAAAAGAGGAATTCCAAAGCAGAGCCCTGGGGAAGAGTGAAGGGACAACCCGAACTATGGTTAAAAATTGGGGCCTAGGGGCATGGCAAGCCCAATATGCTGTCTCTTCCTATAGGCCCTGAGAGGCCTTACCTGAGGACTGGGCTCAGGCTGAGGGTCACAATGTGTGTTTGTGACCAATGTGGCCCGCAAGCATGGGATCGGCCTCATGGGCCAAGCTTGTTTCAACTACACTGAACGTTGGACAACATGCCAACCACAAGGTTTCTTGCCCTGGGGAAAGAGTTCTGATTTCTGCATCATTTTCAACCCTGGGCAGTGGTTGGAGATAAGGTCTAGGTTCTGGAGCCTGAAAACCGCAGTTGGGAAGACATGACGACCTAAGGCCATGGCGGGTTCGATGTGCTCAGTGTGCGGCCAGCTGTCTGGGTGGGACCAAGAGGTCCAGGCTCAGGCTGGGTCAGAATGGGAAATCGTGCCCAGGTCAGCCTCTATGTTTGGGGTACAGCCGAATGGCGTGCAGGTTGATCCTCATTTGGGGTTTCGGAGTAGCCCTGAGGGCAATGTTTTACTTCTGTAGGGTAGGCAGAGTGCATCATTGTAGTTCTGGATTGCCAAACTGGAGGGCTTGTGGGCCAGTAGTCTGAGGACGGAGTCTGAGAACCCAAGCCAAGCCTAGGTTTCTGGGTGAGGATATGGCAGGCACAATCTACAGACCTCAATAGAGATCTCGTGCATCTGAAGTCAGGGCAAGGATCAGACGATCGCTCAGGTTGGACTTTCTGCCCTGATGGCCCTTTCTTGAAGGGGGTTGGATCACGAGGACATGGGGGTTTTCCCACGATGGGAGTTGTGAGAAGCTCCAAACTGCAAAGATTCCTCTGCAGGACAATTGAGACCGTTTGGGTGGCTCCAGGCCAACGATTCCGAGCAGGGTTCTAAGGATGGATGGCTGGGTAGCCCACCTCGCATTCCAATTGTCTCCAAGCAACAAGACACGTTAGATCTGCTGGATGTGGGGGGCAACCGAGGAGGCTGAGTTGAAATGCACTATCCTGTGGATGTGTCCTAATATGTTTTTGTGTCTATGGAGACCTTGGAATGAAGCGGTGGCCCTGGGGCCCTGAAGGGTTCTCCTAAACAGAGGCTTTGACACAGCTCCAACGTGCATGTTTCCCATGTGTAGATGAGATTTGTTCTGATGGGTGAGTCAAGAAACAGCCATATGCTGGTATTGAAAACCAGGCCTCTGAGGAGAGATGCCTGGAAACCAAAGCAATGGATCCGATTAGTGCCTAGGGGCCTGTTCGTTCCTTTTTAACTCTGGGGACATCAGTCTACGGGTCTGAGTGCAGGTAGGTGCTCAGATGGGCTCAGATTGCCCCTGATTGTCCTGGGAAGCCACAACTATTGGGATAGCCTCAGGGACTTTGGAGGTTATCCTATTAGTAGGGTTGTTGGCCATTGGAATGGTCACATACAATTCCCTTGGAGAGGGCAAGTACAGTCCTCAGGTTTGGCTCCAGGGCCCTGAGCCTGTAGGGTGTGTAGGCCAGAGCTGTTTGGACAGTTGTCTGAAAACACAAACTCGGCTTATGTTTTGGGTCATAGGTATGGCAGGACTGATCTACAGACCATGAGGAGAACACTTCGGGATATGAAAGAAGGGCGAGTGTGAGGCTCTTGCTCAAGTTTTTGTTTCTGGATATCGTGTCACTCATAGTCGTGAAATTGCCGGGTGACTTCATGGGAAATGGACGAGTCTTACTCTCTGGGGGTTCGGTCCCGTCCAAAGAGTTTGCGGTCATTCTGGGGATTGAAGAAGTCCGTTTTTTTACTGTTGTTGTTGATTTGTTTCGTTTTGTTTTTCAACCTCAGATGTCCCAACAAATGAGGGATTCCAGAGAAGAGCCCTGGGGTGGAGCGACTGGACAACCAGAAATCTGGTTAAAAATTGGGGTCAAGGGACATGTCAAGCCCATTATGACATCTAATGGTCCAGCCACTGAGAGGACTTACTAGAGGACAGGACTCACGCTGAGGTCACAATGCGTGTTTATGCTCTCTTCGCACTCAAGAATGGGCGGGGCCTCATGGCGAATGCTGGTTTCTCCTACACTGAACGTTGGACAACATGCCAAACACAAGGTTTCTTGCCATGGGTCAGGAAGAGTTCTGATTTCTGCATCACAGTAACCCGTGGGCAGTGATTGGAGATAAGGTCTAGGTTCCGAAGCCTAAAAACTGAGGTAGGGAAGAGATGATGACCTAAGGCCATGGCAGGTCTGATGTGCTCAGGGTGCGGTCAGCTGTCTGGGTGTTGGTCAGCAGGTCCGGGCTCAGGTTGTGTCAGACAGTGCATTAGTGCCCAGCTTAGACTATATAATTTGGGTACATTCGAGTGCCGTGTAGGTTTATCCTCATTTAAGCTGCCTGGGCAGCTCATTAGGCAATATATTTTTTCTAGAGTGCAAACAGAGTGCTTCATTGTCGGTCTGGAATTGCCAAACTTGAGGGCTTCGGGGCCAGGAGAGTGAGGACGGAAGTCTGAGAAAACAAGATAGACTTCGGATTCAGGGTGAGGGAACGGCAGGTACCCCCTGCAGATCTGAACCAATATCTCATGCATCTGAAATCAGGGCGAGGATCCGACGTTGGCTCAGGTTGGAGTTTCTGTGCATGACGGCCCCTTCATGAAGGGAGCGGAATCTCGAGGGCATGGAGGTTTTCCACGTTGGGAGATGTGGGATGCCCCCTTCAAGGTTTCCTTCTGTGGGACAATTGAGACCTTTTGGACAGCTCCAGGACATCCCATATGGAATGACTCCAGAGCACCGTTTGAGGATGTATGCCTGGGAAGTCCGCCTCGCCTTCCAATTGTCTCCTAGCAACAAGACAGTTTAGATCTAATGGATCTGCGGGAGCAACCTGGGGTGGCTGAGTTGAAATGCACTTTCCAGAGGATGGGTCCTAACGTGTGTTTGTGTCCATGAGGGCCTTGGAATGGGGAGGTGGCACCGGGACCCTGAAGTATTCTCCTAAGCTTTGGCATAGCTCCCATGCAAAAGTTTCCTTGTGGAGACGAGATTTGTTCTGATGGGTGCCTCAGGAAATCCCCTCTGCTGGTATTGGAATCCAGGCTTTTGAGGAGACATGCCTGTAAACCAAAGCAATGGATCCGATAATGGCCTCGGGTCCTGTCTGGTTCAATCTTCTTGGTATGAGTGGAGGTAGATGAGTGGAGGTAGATGCTCAGCCGGTATCAACCGCCCTTTTTTGTCCCGGGCGACCTACACTATTGGGATGGCATCAGGGACTTTGGAGGGTTCTCCTAATTTGTACGATTTTTGACAATGGAATGGGAAGAATTCCCATGGATTGGGTGGGGGCAGTCCTAATGTGTGGCTCCAGGGGCCCCAGCCTGGAGGGAGTGTGGTCCAGGACTTTGAGGACAGAAGACTGAAAACACAAACTCAGCTTAAGTTTGGGGACGTAGGTATGGCACGCCCGATCTACAAACCATGAGAAGAACTCTTCAGGATATGAAGAATGGGCGAGTCTGAGGCGCTTTCTCAGGCTTTTGTCTCTGGATTTTTTTTCAGCGATGCCGTGGAATGTTGGGGAGGTCTCATGGGCCATGGACGAATCTTCCTCTCTGGGGATTTGGCCCGATCCCAATTGTTTTTCGTCAATCTGTGGGATGGGAGGACTCCTTTCAGGTTTGTTACCTCAGGTGTCCCACCAAAAGAGGAATTCCAAAGCAGAGCCCTGGGGAAGAGTGAAGGGACAACCCGAACTATGGTTAAAAATTGGGGCCTAGGGGCATGGCAAGCCCAATATGCTGTCTCTTCATATAGGCCCTGAGAGGCCTTACCTGAGGACTGGGCTCAGGCTGAGGGTCACAATGTGTGTTTGTGACCAATGTGGCCCGGAAGAATGGGCTGGGCCTCATGGGCCACGCCTGTTTCAACTACACTGAACGTTGGACAACATGCCAACCACAGGGTTTCTTGCCATGGAAAAAGAGTTCTGATTTCTGCATCATTTTTAACCCTGGGCAGTGGTTGGAGATAAGGTCTAGGTTCGGTAGCCTGAAAACTGCAGTTGGGAAGAGATGAGGACCTAAGGCCATGGCGGGTCCGATGTGCTCAGTGTGCGGCCAGCTGTCTGGGTGGGACCAGGAGGTGCTGGCTCAGGCTGGGTCAGAAGGGGAAATCGTGCCCAGGTCAGCCTCTATGTTTGGGGTACAGCCGAATGGCGTGCAGGTTGATCCTCATTTGGGGTTTCGGAGTAGCCCTGAGGGCAATGTTTTACTTCTGTAGGGCAGGCAGAGTGCGTCATTGTAGTTCTGGATTGCCAAACTGGAGGGCTTGTGGGCCAGTAGTCTGAGGACGGAGTCTGAGAACCCAAGCTAGGGCTAGGTTTCTGGGTGAGGATATGGCAGGCACAATCTACAGACCTCAATAGAGATCTCGTGCATCTGAAGTCAGGGCAAGGATCAGACGATCGCTCAGGTTGGACTTTCTGCCCTGATGGCCCTTTCTTGAAGGGGGTTGGATCACGAGGACATGGGGGTTTTCCCACGATGGGAGTTGTGAGAAGCTCCAAACTGCAAAGATTCTTCTGCAGGACAATTGAGACCGTTTGGGTGGCTCCAGGCCAACGATTCCGAGCAGGGTTCTAAGGATGGATGGCTGGGAAGCCCACCTCGCATTCCAATTGTCTCCAAGCAACAAGACACGTTAGATCTGCTGGATGTGGGGGGCAACCGAGGAGGCTGAGTTGAAATGGACTCTCCTGTGGATGTGTCCTAATATGTTTTTGTGTCTATGGAGACCTTGGAATGAAGCGGTGGCCCTGGGGCCCTGAAGGGTTCTCCTAAACAGAGGCTTTGACACAGCTCCAACGTGCATGTTTCCCATGTGTAGATGAGATTTGTTCTGATGGGTGAGTCAAGAAACAGCCATATGCTGGTATTGAAATCCAGGCCTCTGAGGAGAGATGCCTGGAAACCAAAGCAATGGATCCGATTAGTGCCTAGGGGCCTGTTCGTTCCTTTTTACCTCTGGGGACATCAGTCTACGGGTCTGAGTGCAGGTAGGTGCTCAGATGGGCTCAGATTGCCCCTGTTTGTTTTGGGAAGCCACAACTCTTGGGATGGCCTCAGGGACTTTGGAGGTTATCCGAATAGTAGGGTTGTTGGCCATTGGAATGGGCACATACAATTCCCTTGGAGAGGGCAAGTACAGTCCTCAGGTTTGGCTCCAGGGCCCTGAGCCTGTAGGGTGTGTAGGCCAGAGCTGTTTGGACAGTTGTCTGAAAACACAAACTCGGCTTATGTTTTGGGTCATAGGTTTGGCAGGACTGATCTACAGACCATGAGGAGAACACTTCGGGATATGAAAAAAGGGCGAGTGTGAGGCTCTTGCTCAAGTTTTTGTTTCTGGATATCGTGTCACTCATAGTCGTGAAATTGCCGGGTGACTTCATGGGAAATGGACGAGTCTTACTCTCTGGGGGTTCGGTCCCGTCCAAAGAGTTTGGGGTCATTCTGGGGATGGAAGAAGTCCGTTTTTTTACTGTTGTTGTTGATTTGTTTCGTTTTGTTTTTCAACCTCAGATGTCCCACCAAATGAGGGATTCCAGAGTAGAGCCCTGGGGTGGGGCGACTGGACAACCAGAAATCTGGTTAAAAATTGGGGTCAAGGGACATGACAAGCCCATTATGACATCTAATGGTCCAGCCACTGAGAGGACTTACTAGAGGACAGGACTCACGCTGAGGTCACAATGCGTGTTTATGCTCTCGTCGCACTCAAGAATGGGCGGGGCCTCAGGGCGAATGCTGTTTTCTCCTACACTGAACGTTGGACAACATGCCAAACACAAGGTTTCTTCTCATGGGTCAGGAAGAGTTCTGATTTCTGCATCACAGTCACCCGTGGGCAGTGATTAGAGATAAGGTCTAGGTTCTGAAGCCTGAAAACTGAAGTAGGGAAGAGATGATGACCTAAGGCCATGGCAGGTCTGATGTGCTTAGGGTGCGGTCAGCTGTCTGGGTGTTGGTCAGCAGGTCGGGCTCAGGTTGTGTCAGACAGTGCATTAGTGCCCAGCTTAGACTATATAATTTGGGTACATTCGAGTGCCGTGTAGGTTTATCCTCATTTAAGCTGCCTGGGCAGCTCATTAGGCAATATATTTTTTCTGGAGTGCCGGCAGAGTGCTTCATTGTCGGTCCGGAATTGCCAAACTTGAGGGCTTCGGGGCCAGGAGAGTGAGGACGGAAGTCTGAGAACACAAGCTAGACTTCGGATTCAGGGTGAGGGCACGGCAGGTACCCCCTGCAGATCTGAACCAATATCTCATGCATCTGAAATCAGGGCGAGGATCCGACCTTGGCTCAGGTTGGAGTTTCTGTGCATGACGGCCCCTTCATGAAGGGAGCGGAATCTCGAGGGCATGGAGGTTTTCCACGTTGGGAGATGTGGGACGCCCCCTTCAAGGTTTCCTTCTGTGGGACAATTGAGACCTTTTGGACAGCTCCAGGACATCCCATATGGAATGACTCCAGAGCACCGTTTGAGGATGGATGCCTGGTAAGTCCGCCTCGCCTTCCAATTGTCTCCTAGCAACAAGACAGTTTAAATCTAATGGATCTGCGGGAGCAACCTGGGGTGGCTGAGTTGAAATGCACTTTCCAGAGGATGGGTCCTAATGTGTGTTTGTGTCCATGAGGGCCTTGGAATGGGGAGGTGGCACCGGGACCCTGAAGTATTCTCCTAAGCTTTGGCATAGCTCCCATGCACAAGTTTCTTTGTGGAGACGAGATTTGTTCTGATGGGTGCCTCAGGAAATCCCCTCTGCTGGTATTGGAATCCAGGCTTTTGAGGAGACATGCCTGTAAACCAAAGCAATGGATCCGATAATGGCCTCGGGTCCTGTCTGGT
The DNA here is from genome assembly GCF_964662115.1 of Mustela nivalis. Taxonomy (NCBI): domain Eukaryota; kingdom Metazoa; phylum Chordata; class Mammalia; order Carnivora; family Mustelidae; genus Mustela; species Mustela nivalis. The sequence goes on from NW_028136215.1 coordinate 393,982, forward strand.
TCAATCTTCTTGGTATGAGTGGAGGTAGATGAGTGGAGGTAGATGCTCAGCCGGTATCAACCGCCCTTTTTTGTCCCGGGCGACCTACACTATTGGGATGGCCTCACGGACTTTGGAGGTTTCTCCTAATTTGTACGATTTTTGACAATGGAATGGGCAGAATTCCCATGGATTGGGTGGGGGCAGTCCTAATGTGTGGCTCCAGGGGCCCCAGCCTGGAGGGAGTGTGGCCCAGGACTTTGAGGACAGAAGTCTGAAAACACAAACTCAGCTTAAGTTTGGGGACGTAGGTATGGCACGCCCGATCTACAAACCATGAGAAGAACTCTTCAGGATATGAAGAATGAGCGAGTCTGAGGCGCTTGCTAAGGCTTTTGTCTCTGGATTTTGTTTCAGCGATGGCCGTGGAATGTTGGGGAGGTCTCATGGGCCATGGACGAATCTTCCTCTCTGTGGATTTGGCCGATCCCAATTGTTTTTCGTCAATCTGTGGGATGGGAGGACTCCTTTCAGGTTTGTTACCTCAGGTGTCCCACCAAAAGAGGAATTCCAAAGCAGAGCCCTGGGGAAGAGTGAAGGGACAACCCGAACTATGGTTAAAAATTGGGGCCTAGGGGCATGGCAAGCCCAATATGCTGTCTCTTCCTATAGGCCCTGAGAGGCCTTACCTGAGGACTGGGCTCAGGCTGAGGGTCACAATGTGTGTTTGTGACCAATGTGGCCCGCAAGCATGGGATCGGCCTCATGGGCCAAGCTTGTTTCAACTACACTGAACGTTGGACAACATGCCAACCACAAGGTTTCTTGCCCTGGGGAAAGAGTTCTGATTTCTGCATCATTTTCAACCCTGGGCAGTGGTTGGAGATAAGGTCTAGGTTCTGGAGCCTGAAAACCGCAGTTGGGAAGACATGACGACCTAAGGCCATGGCGGGTTCGATGTGCTCAGTGTGCGGCCAGCTGTCTGGGTGGGACCAGGAGGTCCAGGCTCAGGCTGGGTCAGAATGGGAAATCGTGCCCAGGTCAGCCTCTATGTTTGGGGTACAGCCGAATGGCGTGCAGGTTGATCCTCATTTGGGGTTTCGGAGTAGCCCTGAGGGCAATGTTTTACTTCTGTAGGGTAGGCAGAGTGCATCATTGTAGTTCTGGATTGCCAAACTGGAGGGCTTGTGGGCCAGTAGTCTGAGGACGGAGTCTGAGAACCCAAGCCAAGCCTAGGTTTCTGGGTGAGGATATGGCAGGCACAATCTACAGACCTCAATAGAGATCTCGTGCATCTGAAGTCAGGGCAAGGATCAGACGATCGCTCAGGTTGGACTTTCTGCCCTGATGGCCCTTTCTTGAAGGGGGTTGGATCACGAGGACATGGGGGTTTTCCCACGATGGGAGTTGTGAGAAGCTCCAAACTGCAAAGATTCCTCTGCAGGACAATTGAGACCGTTTGGGTGGCTCCAGGCCAACGATTCCGAGCAGGGTTCTAAGGATGGATGGCTGGGTAGCCCACCTCGCATTCCAATTGTCTCCAAGCAACAAGACACGTTAGATCTGCTGGATGTGGGGGGCAACCGAGGAGGCTGAGTTGAAATGGACTATCCTGTGGATGTGTCCTAATATGTTTTTGTGTCTATGGAGACCTTGGAATGAAGCGGTGGCCCTGGGGCCCTGAAGGGTTCTCCTAAACAGAGGCTTTGACACAGCTCCAACGTGCATGTTTCCCATGTGTAGATGAGATTTGTTCTGATGGGTGAGTCAAGAAACAGCCATATGCTGGTATTGAAATCCAGGCCTCTGAGGAGAGATGCCTGGAAACCAAAGCAATGGATCCGATTAGTGCCTAGGGGCCTGTTCGTTCCTTTTTACCTCTGGGGACATCAGTCTACGGGTCTGAGTGCAGGTAGGTGCTCAGATGGGCTCAGATTGCCCCTGATTGTCCTGGGAAGCCACAACTATTGGGATAGCCTCAGGGACTTTGGAGGTTATCCTATTAGTAGGGTTGTTGGCCATTGGAATGGTCACATACAATTCCCTTGGAGAGGGCAAGTACAGTCCTCAGGTTTGGCTCCAGGGCCCTGAGCCTGTAGGGTGTGTAGGCCAGAGCTGTTTGGACAGTTGTCTGAAAACACAAACTCGGCTTTGTTTTGGGTCATAGGTATGGCAGGACTGATCTACAGACCATGAGGAGAACACTTCGGAATATGAAAGAAGGGCGAGTGTGAGGCTCTTGCTCAAGTTTTTGTTTCTGGATATCGTGTCACTCATAGTCGTGAAATTGCCCGGTGACTTCATGGGAAATGGACGAGTCTTACTCTCTGGGGGTTCGGTCCCGTCCAAAGAGTTTGCAGTCATTCTGGGGATTGAAGAAGTCCGTTTTTTTACTGTTGTTGTTGATTTGTTTCGTTTTGTTTTTCAACCTCAGATGTCCCAACAAATGAGGGATTCCAGAGAAGAGCCCTGGGGTGGAGCGACTGGACAACCAGAAATCTGGTTAAAAATTGGGGTCAAGGGACATGTCAAGCCCATTATGACATCTAATGGTCCAGCCACTGAGAGGACTTACTAGAGGACAGGACTCACGCTGAGGTCACAATGCGTGTTTATGCTCTCTTCGCACTCAAGAATGGGCGGGGCCTCATGGCGAATGCTGGTTTCTCCTACACTGAACGTTGGACAACATGCCAAACACAAGGTTTCTTGCCATGGGTCAGGAAGAGTTCTGATTTCTGCATCACAGTAACCCGTGGGCAGTGATTGGAGATAAGGTCTAGGTTCCGAAGCCTGAAAACTGAGGTAGGGAAGAGATGATGACCTAAGGCCATGGCAGGTCTGATGTGCTCAGGGTGCGGTCAGCTGTCTGGGTGTTGGTCAGCAGGTCCGGGCTCAGGTTGTGTCAGACAGTGCATTAGTGCCCAGCTTAGACTATATAATTTGGGTACATTCGAGTGCCGTGTAGGTTTATCCTCATTTAAGCTGCCTGGGCAGCTCATTAGGCAATATATTTTTTCTAGAGTGCAAACAGAGTGCTTCATTGTCGGTCTGGAATTGCCAAACTTGAGGGCTTCGGGGCCAGGAGAGTGAGGACGGAAGTCTGAGAAAACAAGATAGACTTCGGATTCAGGGTGAGGGAACGGCAGGTACCCCCTGCAGATCTGAACCAATATCTCATGCATCTGAAATCAGGGCGAGGATCCGACGTTGGCTCAGGTTGGAGTTTCTGTGCATGACGGCCCCTTCATGAAGGGAGCGGAATCTCGAGGGCATGGAGTTTTTCCACGTTGGGAGATGTGGGATGCCCCCTTCAAGGTTTCCTTCTGTGGGACAATTGAGACCTTTTGGACAGCTCCAGGACATCCCATATGGAATGACTCCAGAGCACCGTTTGAGGATGTATGCCTGGGAAGTCCGCCTCGCCTTCCAATTGTCTCCTAGCAACAAGACAGTTTAGATCTAATGGATCTGCGGGAGCAACCGGGGTGGCTGAGTTGAAATGCACTTTCCAGAGGATGGGTCCTAATGTGTGTTTGTGTCCATGAGGGCCTTGGAATGGGGAGGTGGCACCGGGACCCTGAAGTATTCTCCTAAGCTTTGGCATAGCTCCCATGCACAAGTTTCCTTGTGGAGACGAGATTTGTTCTGATGGGTGCCTCAGGAAATCCCCTCTGCTAGTATTGGAATCCAGGCTTTTGAGGAGACATGCCTGTAAACCAAAGCAATGGATCCGATAATGGCCTCGGGTCCTGTCTGGTTCAATCTTCTTGGTGTGAGTGGAGGTAGATGAGTGGAGGTAGATGCTCAGCTGGTATCAACCGCCCTTTTTTGTCCCGGGCGACCTACACTATTGGGATGGCCTCAGGGACTTTGGAGGGTTCTCCTAATTTGTACGATTTTTGACAATGGAATGGGCAGAATTCCCATGGATTGGGTGGGGGCAGTCCTAATGTGTGGCTCCAGGGGCCCCAGCTTGGAGGGAGTGTGGCCCAGGACTTTGAGGACAGAAGACTGAAAACACAAACTCAGCTTAAGTTTGGGGACGTAGGTATGGCACGCCCGATCTACAAACCATGAGAAGAACTCTTCAGGATATGAAGAATGAGCGAGTCTGAGGCGCTTGCTCAGGCTTTTGTCTCTGGATTTTGTTTCAGCGATGGCCGTGGAATGTTGGGGAGGTCTCATAGGTCATGGACGTATCTTCCTCTCTGTGGATTTGGCCCGATCCCAATTGTTTTTCGTCAATCTGTGGGATGGGAGGACTCCTTTCAAAGTTGTTACCTCAGGTGTCCCACCAAAAGAGGAATTCCAAAGCAGAGCCCTGGGGAAGAGTGAAGGGACAACCCGAACTATGGTTAAAAATTGGGGCCTAGGGGCATGGCAAGCCCAATATGCTGTCTCTTCCTATAGGCCCTGAAAGGCCTTACCTGAGGACTGGGCTCAGGCTGAGGGTCACAATGTGTGTTTGTGACCAATGTGTCCCGCAACCATGGGCTCGGCCTCATGGGCCACGTTGTTTCAACTACACTGAACGTTGGACAACATGCCAAGCACAAGGTTTCTTGCCATGGGGAAAGAGTTCTGATTTCTGCAACATTTTCAACCCTGGGCAGTGGTTGGAGATAAGGTCTAGGTTCTGGAGCCTGAAAACCGCAGTAGGGAAGAGATGACAACCTAAGGCCATGGCGGGTCCAATGTGCTCAGTGTGCGGCCAGCTGTCTGGGTGGGACCAGTAGGTCCAGGCTCAGGCTGGGTCAGAATGGGAATACGTGCCCAGGTAAGCCTCTATGTTTGGGGTACAGCCGAATGGCGTGCAGGTTGATCCTCATTTGGGGTTTCGGGGTAGCCCTGAGGGCAATGTTTTACTTCTGTAGGGCAGGCAGAGTGCATCATTGTAGTTCTGGATTGCCAAACTGGAGGGCTTGTGGGCCAGTAGTCTGAGGACGGAGTCTGAGAACCCAAGCTAGGCCTAGGTTTCTGGGTGAGGATATGGCAGGCACAATCTACAGACCTCAATAGAGATCTCGTGCATCTGAAGTCAGGGCAAGGATCAGACGATCGCTCAGGTTGGACTTTCTGCCCAGATGTCCCTTTCTTGAAGGGGGTTGGATCATGAGGACATGGGGGTTTTCCCACGATGGGAGTTGTGAGAAGCTCCAAACTGCAGAGAGTCTTCTGCAGGACAATTGAGACCTGTTGGTTGGCTCCAGGCCAACGATTCCGAGCAGGGTTCTAAGGATGGATGGCTGGGTAGCCCACCTCGCATTCCAATTGTCTCCAAGCAACAAGACACGTTAGATCTGCTGGATGTGGGGGGCAACCGAGGAGGCTGAGTTGAAATGGACTCTCCTGTGGATGTGTCCTAATATGTTTTTGTGTCTATGGCGACCTTGGAATGAAGCGGTGGCCCTGGGGCCCTGAAGGGTTTTCCTAAACAGAGGCTTTGACACAGCTCCAACGTGCATGTTTCCCATGTGTAGATGAGATTTGTTCTGATGGGTGAGTCAAGAAACAGCCATATGCTGGTATTGAAATCCAGGCCTCTGAGGAGAGATGCCTGGAAAACAAAGCCATGGATCCGATTAGTGCCTAGGGGCCTGTTTGTTCCTTTTAACTCTGGGGACATCAGTCTCCGGGTCTGAGTGCAGGTAGGTGCTCAGATGGGCTCAGATTGCCCCTGTTTGTTTTGGGAAGCCACAAATATTGGGATGGCCTCAGGCACTTTGGAGGTTATCCTATTAGTAGGGTTGTGGCCATTGGAATGGGCACATACAATTCCCTTGGAGAGGGCAAGTACAGTCCTCAGGTTTGGCTCCAGGGCCCTGAGCCTGTAGGGTGTGTAGGCCAGAGCTGTTTGGACAGTTGTCTGAAAACACAAACTCGGCTTATGTTTTGGGTCATAGGTATGGCAGGACTGATCTACAGACCATGAGGAGAACACTTCGGGATATGAAAAAAGGGCGAGTGTGAGGCTCTTGCTCAAGTTTTTGTCTCTGGATATCGTGTCACTCATGGTCGTGAAATTGCCAGGTGACTTCATGGGAAATGGACGAGTCTTACTCTCTGGGGGTTCGGACCCGTCCAAAGAGTTTGGGGTCCTTCTGCGGATGGAATACATCCGTTTTTTTTGTTGTTGTTGATTTGTTTCGTTTTGTTTTTCAACCTCAGATGTCCCACCAAATGAGGGATTCCAGAGTAGAGCCCTTGGGAGGGACGAATGGACAAAAAGAAATCTGGTTAAAAATTGGGGCCTAGGGCCATGTCAAGCCCATTATGACATCTAAAGGTCCAGCCACTGAGAGGACTTACTAGAGGACAGGACTGACGCTGAGGTCACAACGCGTGTTTATGCTCTCGTCGCACTCAAGAATGGGCAGGGCCCCATGTGAATGCTGTTTTCTCTTACAATGAACGTTGGACAACATGCCAATCACAAGGTTTCTTGCCATGGGTCAGGAAGAGTTCAGATTTCTGCATCACAGTCACCCGTGGGTAGTGATTGGAGATAAGGTCTAGGTTCTGAAGCCTGAAAACTGAGGTAGGGAAGAGAGGATGACCGAAGGCCATGGCGGGTCTTATGTGCTCAGGGTGCTCTCAGTTTTCTGGGTGTTGATCAGCAGGTCCGGGCTCAGGTTGTGTCAGACAGTGCATTAGTGCCCAGCTTACACTATATAATTTGGGTACATGTGAGTGTCGTGTTGGTTTATCCTCATTTAAGTTGCCTGGGTAGCTCATTAGGCAATATATTTTATCTAGAGGGAAGGCAGAGTGCTTCATTGTCGGTCCGGAATTGCCAAACTTGAGGGCTTCGGGGCCAGTAGAGTGAGGACGGAAATCTGAGAACACAAGCTAGACTTCGGATTCAGGGTGAGGGCACGGCAGGTACCCCCTTCAGATCTGAACCAATATCTCATGCATCTGAAGTCAGGGCGAGGATCCGACGTTGGCTCAGGTTGGAGACTCTGTGCATGAAGGCCCCTTCATGAAGGGAGTGGAATCTCGAGGCCATGGAGGTTTTCCACGTTGGGAGATGTGGGATGCCCCCTTCAAGGATTCCTTCTGCGGGACAATTGAGACCTGTTGGACAGCTCCAGGACATCCCATATGGAATAACTCTAGAGCACCGTTCGAGGATAAATGCCAGGTAAGTCCGCTTCGCCTTCCAATTGTCTCCTAGCAACAAGACAGTTTAGATCTAATGGATCTGCGGGAGCAACCGGGGTGGCTGAGTTGAAATGCACTTTCCAGAGGATGGGTTCTATTGTGTGTTTGTGTCCATAAGGGCCTTGGAATGGGGCGGTGGCACCGGGAACCTGAAGTATTCTCCTAAGCTTTTGACATAGCTCCCATGTGCAAGTTTCCCTGTGGAGACGAGATTTGTTCTGATGGGTGCCTTAGGAAATCCCCTCTGCTGGTTTTGGAATCCAGGATTTTGAGGAGACATGCCTGTAAACCAAAGCAATGGATCTGATAATGGCCTCGGGTCCTTTCTGGTTCAATCTTCTTCTCTGGGGTCATCCATCTATGGTATGAATGGAGGTAGATGCTCAGCTGTTATCAACCACCCTTTTTTGTCCCGGGCGACCTACACTATTGGGATGGCCTCAGGGATTTTGGAGGGTTCTCTTAATTTGTACGATTTTTCACAATGGAATGGGCAGAATTCCCATGGATTGGGTGGGCGCAGTCCTAATGTGTGGCTCCAGGGGACCCAGCCTGGAGGGGGTGTGCCCTAGGTCTTTGAGGACAGAAGTCTGAAAACACAAACTCAGCTTAGGTTTGGGGACGTAGGTATGGCACGCCCGATCTACAAACCATGAAAAGTACTCTTCAGGATAAGTAGAATGAGCGAATCTGACGCGCTTGCTCAGGCTTTTGTCTCTGGATGTTTTATCAGCGATGGCCGTGGAATGTTGGGGAGGCCTCATGGGCCATGGACGAATCTTGCTCTCTGTGGATTTGGCCCGATCCCAATTGTTTTTCATCAATCTGTGGGATGGGAGGACTCCATTCAGTTTTGTTACCTCAGGTGTCCCTCCAAAAGAGAAATTCCAAAGCAGACCTGGGGAAGAGTGAAGGGACAAACCTAACGATGGTAAAAAATTGGGGCCTAGGGGCATGGCAGGCCCAATATGCTGTCTCTTCATCCAGCCACTGAGAGGCCTTACCTGAGGAATGGGCTCAGGCTGAGGGACACAATGTGTGTTTGTGACCAATGTGGCCTGCAAGGATGGGCGGGGCCTCTTGGGCCACACTGGTTTCAACTACACTGAACGTTGGACCACATGCCAACCACAGGTTTCTTGCCATGGGGAAAGAGTTCTGATTTCTGCATCATATTCAAACCAGGGCAGTGATTGGAGATCACGTCCAGGTTCTGAAGCCTGGAAACCGAGGTGGAGAAGAGATGAAGACCTAAGGCCATGGCCGGTCCGATGTGCTCAGTGTGCGGCCAGCTGTCTGGGTGGGGCCAGGAGGTCCAGACTCCGGCTGGGTCAGAAAGCGCAATAGTGCCCAGGTGAGCCTATATATTTGGGGTACAGCCGAATGGCGTGCAGGTTAATCCTGATTTGTGGTTTCTGGATAGCCCCAGAGGGCAATGTTTTTCTTCTTGAGGGCAGGCAGAGTGTGGCACTGTAGTTCTGGATTGCCAAACTGGAGGGCTGGTGGGCCAGTAGTCTGAGGACGGAAGTCTGAGAAGCCAAGCTTGGCCTAGGTTTCTGGGTGAGGATATGGCAGGCACAATCTACAGACCTCAGTCGAGATCTCGTGCATCTGATGTCAGGGCAAGGATCAGACGATTGCTCAGGTTGGACTTACTGTCCCTGATGGCCCCTTCTAGAAGGGGGGTGAGGTGGATCACAAGGCCATGGGGGTTTTCCCACGAAGGGAGTAGTGAGAAGCTCCAAACTGCAAAGATTCTTCTGCAGGACAATTGAGAACTGGTGGTTGGCTCCAGGCCAACGATTCCGAGCAGGGTTCTAAGGATGGATGCCTGGGTAGCCCACCCCGCATTCCAATTGTCTCCAAGCAACAAGAGAGCTTAGATCTGCTGGATGAGGGGGAGCAACTGAGGAGGCTGAGTTGAAATGGACTCTCCTGTGGATGTGTCGTAATATGTGTTTGTGTCTATGGAGACTTTGGAATGAAGCGGTGTCACTGGGGCCCTGAAGCGTTCTCCTAAACAGAGGCTTTGACACAATTACAACGTGCATATTTCCCATGTGTAGATGAGATATGTTCTGATGGGTGAGTCAAGAAACAGCCATATGCTGGTATTGAAATCCAGGCCTCTGAGGAGAGATGCCTGGAAACCAAAGCAATGGATCCGATGAGTGCCTAGGGGCCTGTTCATTCCTTTTTACCTCTGGGGACATCAGACTACGGGTCTGAGTGCAGGTAGGTGCTCAGCTGGGCTCAGATTGCCCCTTTTTGTCCTGGGAAGCCACAACTATTGGGATGGCCTCAGGGACTTTGGAGGTTATCATATTAGTAGGGTTTTGGCCATTGGAATGGGCACATACAATTCCCTTGGAGAGGGCAAGTACAGTCCTCTGGTTTGGCTACAGGGGCCTGAGCCTGTAGGGTGTGTAGGCCAGAGCTGATTGGACTGTTGTCTGAAAACACAAACTCGGCTTATGTTTTGGGTCATAGGTATGGCAGGAGTGATCTACTGACCATAAGGAGAACTCTTCTGGATATGAAAAAAGGGCGAGTGTGAGGCTCTTGCTAATGATTTTGTCTCTGGATATCGTGTCACTCATGGTCGTGAAATTTCCAGGTGACTTCATAGGAAATGGAGGATTCTTACTCTCTGGGGGTTCAGCCCCGTCCAAAGAGTTTGGGGTCATTCTTGGGATGGAAGAAGTCCGTTTTTTTGTTGTTGTTGATTTGTTTCGTTCTGTTTTTCAACAGAGATGTCCCACCAAATAAGGGATTCCAGAGTAGAGCCCTGGGTTGGGGAGACTGGACAACCAGAAATCCTGTTAAAAATTGGGGCCTAGAAACATATCAAGCCCATTATGACATCTAATGGTCCAGCCACTGAGAGGACTTACTAGAGGACAGGACCCACGCTGTGGTCACAATGCGTGTTTATGCTCTCTTCGCACTCAAGAATGGGCAGGGCCTCATGGTTAATGCTCTTTTCTCCTACACTGAACGTTGGACAACATGCCAACCACAAGGTTTCTTGCCATGGGTCAGGAAGAGTTCTGATTTCCGCACCACAGTCACTCCTGGGCAGCACATTCCAAGGTCTCCATGGAACCAATCGGAGCCTCCCTGGACACACAGGGGCATTCAGTACAAGCTGAGAAGCTACCTCCACGAAGGTATGCACACAGATGTCAACAGAGATAGAAGGTTGAGCCGGACAGGCCCTTAGGCCCTAATCTCAACTCTTGCTTTGGTTTCCAGGTGTCACTCCTCAGAGGCTTTGGTTCGAAGTAAAGGATATGGGCCTTTCTTGAGACACTGAACAGAATTCCTCTCGTCTCCACATGGGAAGCTTCCTTGTTGGAGCCGTGTCAAACACCTCAGGTTGGAGAATCCTGCAGAGTCCCTGAGCCACCTCCACATTCCAAGGTCTCTCAGGCCACCAAGCCACAGTAGGACTCATCTTCAGGAGAGTCCATTTCAACTCTTACCTCTAGGTAGCTCACCCAGGAGCCCGCAGATTGAGCCTGCCTTGTCCTGACTAAAGAGTGGGAATATGAGGTGGCGTTCCCAGGCATCCATGCTTAGACACCTGCTCTCTAGTGTTTCCGTATGGGGCCTCCTGGAAGCATCCAATAGGACTCGACTCTCGTGCAGAAGGAAACCTTGAGGTTTGGAGTAGTACACAAATCCCATCGAAGGCAAACCTCCCTGGCGTCATGAAGCCCCCACACCCTTCAGGAAGAGGCCATGCTGGACAAAAACTCTAGCCTGAGGCACGTCTCATAGTTGACATGACCTCAGTGCAGGAGATCTCGATTCAGCCTCTGCAGAGTGGGCCTGCCGTGTCCTCGGTCCCAAACCTCACGCTAGCTTGTGTTTTCAGATTCCTTCCTCCCACTCCTGGCAAACAAGCCCTCTGGACTGGGAACTCCAGAACCACAACCCAGCCCAGTGTCTGCCCAACGGAAGAAAAACGTTTCTTTTGGGGCTCTCCAGAAAACCCAGATGAGGATCAACCTGCTCGGACCTCGACGGTACCCGAAATTTATACGCTGCTCTGGGCACTCAAGCTCTGTCTGACAAAGCCTGAAGCCAAACGTCCAGACAGAGAAGGAGACAGCTGGCCGCAAACCCAGCACTTCAGACACGCCATGATCTTATGCCGTCACCTCTTCCTAACCTTGGTTTTCAGATATCTGAACCTAGACATTATATCAATTCTCCACACAGCTGGGTATCGCAAGCACAAAACAGAACTCCTCCGTCCCCATGGCTGTAAAGCTTGCTCTTGGCATGGAGTCACACCTTCAGGGTGGGAGAAAACTTCATGGCCCCTGATGCCACGCCCAAACTTGAGTGCTGCTTGGGCACAAATTCACACTGTGACCCTCAGCATGAGCTCCATGTCAAAGAAAGGCCTGTCAGGGCCTGGACCAAGAGCACGCATATGGGGCTTGCCAAGCCCCTATGCACCCAATCCTCACCAGTGTTTGAGTTTTCCAGTCGCCCCGCCCGTACCTAGGGCTCTGCTCATGATTCCCTTTCTTGGAGAGACACATGAGCCAGACAACACGACTCCACCCTTCCCACAAAATGACCCCAAACTCTTGGGAGCTGGGACAAATCCCAGAGAGGGATACTCGTCCACAGTCCCTGAGGCCACCCCCCCAATCCACGGCTATCACGGACACAACATCCAGAGACAAAAGCCTGAAGGAACGCCTCCCACTCGCCCTGGTTTCAGAAGCCCAGGAGCTCCCTCTCGGGCTGTACAAGCGGCCTGCCATACCCTAGGCGCCACGCATAAGCTGAGTTTGTGTTTTCAGACTTCTGTGCCCACAGCCTGGACCCACACAACCTCCAGGCTAGGGACTGTGGAGCCACAGAGAAAGATTGTGCCTGCCCTCTCCAAGGAAAGTGTGCCCAATCCATTACCACAAACCTACAGGTTAGGGAAAAGTTCCAAGGCCCCTGAGGCCATCAATAGTGTAGGCCACCCTGGACTAAGAGGGGCTCTCTGACACCAGCGGATCAACTATCTCCACTTAGACTCTCAGACAGTGTCCCCAGTGATAGAAGGTTGAAATGGACAGGCCCCAAGGCCCTAATCTGAACCTAGGCTTTGGTTTCCATGTGTCCGTCCTCAGAGGACTGTTTTCGTAGACCAGCACACGGGGCTTTTCTGAGGTACCAAACCAAACCTCTCTCGTCTCCACATGGGGAGCTTTCCTACTGGGGATGTATCAAACCCTTCAGGTAGGAGAGTTCCGCAGGGCCACTGACCAACCAGCACATTCCAAGGTCTCCATGGACCCAAAGGCAGATTATGACGCATCCTCAGGAGAGGCCATTTCAACTCAGCCCCCTGGGTAGCATGCCCCAGAGGCAGCAGATCAAACATATCTTGTCGCTAATGGCCAATGGGAATGCGATGCATGCTGTTCAGAGATCCATCCTTCAAACCCTGCTCTCCAGTCCTTCCTAATGGTATGTCCTGGAGCCATGCAACAGGACTCGAATGTCCCGCAGAAGGAAACCTTGTGGTTTGGGGCAACCTCCAAACTCAGCGTGGGAAAACTTCCTTGGCCTCATGAGGCCCCCGCTTCATGAAGGTGCCATCATGGACACATACTCCAGCCTCAGCCAACGTCTGATCCTCAGCCTGACTTCAGATGCAGGAGATTTCGATTCATCCTCTGCAGAGTGGGCCTGCTCTGCCCTTGGCTCCAATCCTCACCCTAGCTTGTGTTTTCAGACTTCCGTCCTCACATTCCTGGCCCACAAACCCTCCCTACTGGGAATTCTGGGGCCACAATGAAGCACTCTGCCTGCCTCCCAGGAGAAAAACATTGTCTATGGTGCTGCCCAGAAACCCCATATGAGGATCAAACTGCTTGGCCCTCGGCAACACCACAATTGCATAGGCTACCTTAAACACTGATGCTCTGTCACAAATAGCCTGAGCCCAGACCTTCCAACAGACACGGACACAGCTGGCTGCACACCCAGCACATTGGACCCGCCACTGCCATAGGCCACCATCCATTCCCAACCTTGGTATTCAGTCATCGGATCCTAGACCTTATCTCCAATCCCTGCACAGGGGGGAACCTGATGCACAAGTCAGAACCCCTCCTTCCCCATGGCAAGAAACCTTGCTGCTGGCAGTGAGTCAAACCTTCAGTGTAGGAGAAAACGGCATGGTCCATGAGGCCACGCCCATGCGTGAGGGCCGCCTTGGGCACAAACACACATTGTGACCCTCATCGTGAGTACTTTATTCAAGTAACGCCTCTCAGTGTCTGGACCAAGAGCCCGCTTGTGTGGCTTGTCATGGCCATAGGCACCCAGGACTAATTACATGGTGTGTATTCCAGTTAAGGGAACCCACTGCTTGCTCTAGAGTCCCTCTCCTGAGAGGTCCCCTGTGGCAGAAACCAGTACTCTTCCCTTCCCACAGAATGAACCCACACACTTGGGAGCTTGGACAATCCCCCGAGAGGAAGGCTCTTCCTCGGCCCCTGAAGCAACCCCTACCCTGCACGGCCACTCTGAACACAACACCCAGAGACAAAAGCCTGAGTGACTGCCTCCCACGTGCCCTCCTTTGATATCCAGAGGATCTCCCCTCACGGACTGGAGATCAGGCCTGCCATTACCTTGGCCCCTAGCTGAGCCAAGTTGGCTTTTTCAGACATCTGTCCCCACAGCCCTGGCAAACACAGCCTCTAGGCTGGGTCCTCTGGAGCCATACCCAGGACCGTGCCTGCTCTCTCCTGGGAAACGGTGTCCATTTCTTTGGCCACACACCTCCAGAATATGAGAAACCTCAAGGCCTCCGAGGACATCCCACTACTGGGAGCCTCCCTGGAAACACAGGGGCATTCGGACACATGCTGAGCAGCTACCTCCACGAAGGCATGCACACAGATGTCAACAGAGATAGAAGGTTGAGCCGGACAGGCCCTTAGGCCCTAATCTCTACTCTTGCTTTGGTTTCCAGATGTCACTCCTCAGAGGCTTTGGTTCGAAGAACAGGATATGGGGCTTTCCTGAGGCACTGAACAGAACTCCTCTCGTCTCCACATGGGAAGCTTCCTTGTTGGAGCCGTGTCAAACACCTCAGGTTGGAGAATCCTGCAGAGTCCCTGAGCCACCTCCACATTCCAAGGTCTCTCAGGCAACCAAGCCACAGTAGGACTCATCTTCAGGAGAGTCCATTTCAACACTTCCCTCGAGGTGGCTCACCCAGGAGCCCGCAGATTGAGCCTGCCTTGTCCTGACTAAAGAGTGGGAATATGAGGTGGCGTTCCCAGGCATCCATGCTTACACACCTGCTCTCGAGTGTTTCCATATGGGGCCTCCTGGATCCATCCAATAGGACTCGACTCTCGTGCAGAAGGAAACCTTGAGTTTTGGAGTAGTTCACAAATCCCATCGAAGGCATACCTGCCTGGCGTCATGAAGCCCCACACCCTTCAGGAAGAGGCCATTCTGGAGAAAAACTCTAGCCTGAGGCACGTCTCATAGTTGACATGACCTCAGTGCAGGAGATCTCGATTCAGCCTCTGCAGAGTGGGCCTGCCGTGCCCTCGGTCCCAAACCTCACGCTGGCTTGTGTTTTCAGACTTCCTTCCTCACACTCCTGGCAAACAAGCCCGCCGGACTATGAACTCCAGAATCACAACCCAGCCCAGTGTCTGCCCAACGGAAGAAAAAGGTTTCCTTTGGGGCTCTCCAGAAAACCCAGATGAGGATCAACCTGCTCGGACCTCGACGGTACCCGAAATTTATAGGCTGCTCTGGGCACTCAAGCTCTGTCTGACACAGCCTGAAGCCAGACGTCCAGACAGACAAGGAGACAGCTGGCCGCACTCCCAGAACTTCAGACACGCCATGGTCTTATGCCGTCACCTCTTCCTAACCTTGGTTTTCAGATATCTGAACCTAGACATATTATCAATTCTCCACACAGCTGGGTATCGCAAGCACAAAACAGAACTCCTCTGTCCCCATGGCTGTAATGCTTGCTCTTGGCATGGAGTCACACCTTCAGTGTGGGAGAAATCTTCATGGCCCATGATGCCAAGCCCAAACTTGAGTGCTGCTTGGGCACAAATTCACACTGTGACCCTCAGCATGAGCCCCATGTCAAAGAAAGGCCTTTCAGGGCCTGGACCAAGAGCCCGCATATGGGGCTTGCAAAGCCCCCATGCACCCAATCCTCACCAGTGTTTGAGTTTTCCAGTCGCCCGGCCCGTACCTGGGGCTCTGCTCGGGAATCCCTTTCTTAGAGAGACACATGAGCCAGACAACACGACTCCACCCTTCCCACAATATGAACCCAAACTCTTGGGAGCTGGGACAAATCCCAGAGAGGGATACTCGTCCAAAGTCCCTGAGGCCACCCCCCCAATCCACGGCTATCCCGGACACAACATCCAGAGACAAAGCCTGAAGGAACGCCTCCCACTCGCCCTGGTTTCAGAGGCCCAGGAGCACCCTCTCGGGCTGTACATCCGGCGTGCCATACCCTAGGCGCCACGCATAATCTGAGTTTGTGTTTTCAGAATTCTGTGCCCACAGCCTGGACCCACACAACCTCCAGGCTAGGGCCTCTGGAGCCACAGCGAAAGATTGTGCCTGCCCTCTCCAAGGAAAGTGTGCCCAATTCATTGACCACAATCCTACAGGTTAGGGAAAAGCTCCAAGGCCCCTGAGGCCATCAATAGTGTAGGCCACCCTGGACTAAGAGGGGCTCTCTGACACCAGCGGAGCAACTATCTGCACTTAGACTCTCAGACAGTGTCCGCAGAGACAGAAGGTTGAAATGGTCAGGCCCCCAGGCCCTAATCTGAACCTTAGCTTTGGTTTCCATGTATCCGTCCTCAGAGGACTGTTTTCGTAGACCAGCACACGGGGCTTTTCTGAGGCACCAAACCAAACCTCTCTCGTCTCCACATGGGGAGCTTTCTTACTGGGGATGTACCAAACCCTTCAGGTAGGAGAGTTCCGCAGGGCCACTGAACAACCAGCACATTCCAAGGTCTCCATGGACCAAAACGCACATTATGACGCATCCTCAGGAGAGGCCATTTCAACTCAGCCCCCTGGGTAGCGTGCCCCAGAGGCAGCAGATCAAACATATCTTGTCGCTCATGGCCAATGGGAATGCGAGGCATGCTGTGCAGGGATCCATCCTTCAAACACTGCTCTCCAGTCCTTCCTAATGGTATGTCCTGGAGCCATGCAACAGGACTCGAATGTCCCGCAGACGGAAACCTTGTGGTTTGGGGCAACCTGCAAACTCAGCGTGGGAAAACTTCATTGGCCTCATGAGGCCCCCGGTTCATGAAGGTGCCATCATGGACACATACTCCAGGCTCAGCCAACGTCTGATCCTCAGCCTGACTTCAGATGCAGGAGATTTCGATTCATCCTCTGCAGAGTGGGCCTGCTCTGCCCTTGGCTCCAATCCTCACCCTAGCTTGTGTTTTCAGACTTCAGTCCTCACACTCCTGGCCCTCAAACCCTCCCTACTGGGAATTCTGGGGCCACAATGAAGCACTCTGCCTGCCTCCCAGGAGATAAACATTGTCTATGGTGCTGCCCAGACACCCCAAATGAGGATCAAACTCTTGGCCCTCGGCAACACCTCAATTGCATAGACAACCTTAAGCACTGATGCTCTGTCGCAAATAGCCTGAGCCCAGACCTTCCAACAGACACCGACATAGCTGGCTGCACACCCAGCACATTGGACCCGCCACTGCCATAGGCCACCATCCATTCCCAACCTGGGTTTTCAGTCATCGGAACCTAGACCTTATCTCCAATCCCTGCACAGGGGGGAACCTGATGCACAAGTCAGAACCCCTCCTTCCCCATGTCAAGAATCCTTGCTGCTGGCAGGGAGTCAAACCTTCAGTGTAGGAGAAAACGGCATGGCCCATGAGGCCACGCCCATGCGCGAGGTCCGCCTTGGGCACAAGCACACATTGTGACCCTCAGCGTGAGTACCTTATTCAAGTAACGCCTCTCAGTGACTGGACCAAGAGCCGGCATATGTGGCTTGTCATGGCCATAGGCACCCAGTACTAACTAGATGGCGTGTATTCCAGTTGAAGGAACCCACTGCTGTGCTCTAGAGTCCCTCTCCTGGGAGGTCCCCTGTGGCAGAAACCAGTAATCTTCCCTTCCCACAGAATGAACCCAAACACTTTGGAGCTTGGACAATCCCCCGAGAGGAAGGCTCTTCCTCGGCCCCTGAAGCAACCCGTACCCTGCACGGCCAAGGTGAACGCAACACCCAGAGACAAAAGCCTGAATGACTGCCTCCCACGTGCCCTCCTTTGATATCCAGAGGATCTCCCCTCACGGACTGGAGATCAGGCCTGCCATTACCTTGGCCCCTAGCTGAGCCAAGTTGGCTTTTTGAGACATCTGTCCCCACAGCCCTGGCAATCACAGCCTCTTGGCTGGGTCTTCTGGAGCCATACCCAGGACCGTGCCTGCAGTCTCCTGGGAAACTGTGTCCATTCCTTGGGCCACACACCTCCAGAATATGAGAAACCTCAAGGCCCCCGAGGACATCCCACTACTGGGAGCCTCCCTGGACACACAGGGGCATTCGTACACAAGCTGAGCAGCTACCTCCACGAAGGCATGCACACAGATGTCAACAGAGATAGAAGGTTGAGCCGGACAGGCTCTTAGGCCCTAATCTCAACTCTTGCTTTGGTTTCCAGGTGTCACTCCTCAGAGGCTTTGGTTCGAAGAACAGGATATGGGGCTTTCCTGAGGCACTGAACAAAACTCCTCTCGTCTCCACATGGGAACCTCCTTGTTGGAGCCGTGTCAAACACCTCAGTTTGGAAAATCCTCAGAGTCCCTGAGCCACCTCCACATTCCAAAGTCTCCCAGGCCACCAAGCCAGAGTAGGACTCATCTTCAGGAGAGTCCATTTCCACTCTTCCCTCTAGGTAGCTCACCCAGGAGCCCGCAGATTGAGCCTGCCTTGTCCTGACTAAAGAGTTGAATATAAGGTGGCATTCCCAGGCATCCATGCATAGACACCTGCTCTCGAGTGTTTTCGTATGGGGCCCCTGGAACCATCCAAGGACTCGACTCTTGTGCAGAAGGAAACCTTGAGGTTTGGAGTAGTTCACAAATCCCATCGAAGGCAAACCTCCCTGGCGTCATGAAGACCCCACACCCTTCAGGAAGAGGCCATGCTGGACAAAAACTCTAGCCTGAGGCACGTCTCATAGTTGACATGACCTAAGTGCAGGAGATCTCGATTCAGCCTCTGCAGAGTGGGCCTGCCGTGCCCTCGGTCCCAAACCTCACGCTAGCTTGTGTTTTCAGACTTCCTTCCTCACACTCCTGGCAAACAAGCCCTCCGGACTAGGAACTCCAGAACCACAACTCAGCCCAGTGTCTGCCCAACGGAAGAAAAATGTTTCCTTTGGGGCTCTCCAGAAAACCCAGATGAAAATCAACCTGCTCGGACCTCGACAGTACCCGAAATTTATAGTCTGCTCTGGGCACTCAAGCTCTGTCTGACACAGCCTGAAGCCAGACGTCCAGACAGACAAGGAGACAGCTGGCCGCAAACCCAGCACTTCAGACACGCCATGGTCTTATGCCGTCACCTCTTCCTAACATTGGTTTTCAGATATCTGAACCTAGACATTATATCAATTCTCCACATAGCTGGGTATCGCAAGCACAAAACAGAACTCCTCCGTCCCCATGGCTGTAAAGCCTGCTCTTGGCATGGAGTCACACCTTCAGGGTGGGAGAAAACTTCATGGCCCCTGATGCGACGCCGAAACTTGAATGCTTCTCGGGCACAAATCACACTGTGACCCTCAGCATGAGCCCCATGTCAAAGAAAGGCCTGTCAGGGCCTGGACCAAGAGCGCGCATATGGGGCTTGCCAAGCCCCTATGCACCCAATCCTCACCAGTGTTTGAGTTTTCCAGTCGCCCCGCCCATACCTGGGGCTCTGCTCGGGAATCCCTTTCTTGGAGAGACACATGAGCCAGACAACACGACTCCACCCTTACCACAAAATGACCACAAACTCTTGGGAGCTGGGACAAATCCCCAGAGAGGGATACTCGTCCACAGTCCCTGAGGCCACCCCTCCAATCCACGGCTATCCCGGACACAAAATCCAGAGAAAAAAGCCTGAAGGAATGCCTCCCACTCTCCCTGGTTTCTGAGGCCCAGGAGCTCCCTCTCGGGCTGTACATGCAGCCTGCCATACCCTAGGCGCCACGCATAAGCTGAGTTTGTGTATTCAGACTTCTGTGCCCACAGCCTGGACCCACACAACCTCCAGGCTAGGGCCTCTGGAGGCACAGCGAAAGATTGTGCCTGCCCTCTTCAAGGAAAGTGTGCCCAATCCATTGACCACAACCCTACAGGTTAGGGAAAAGCTCCAAGGCCCCTGAGGCCATCAATAGTGTAGGCCACCCTGGACACCAGCGGAGCAACTATCTCCACTTAGACTCTCAGACAGTGTCCCCAGAGACAGAAAGTTGAAATGGACAGGCCCTCAGGCCCTAATCTGAACCTTAGCTTTGGTTTCCATGTGTCCGTCCTGAGAGGGCTGTTTTCGTAGACCAGCACACGGGGCTTTTCTGAGGTACCAAACCAAACCTCTATCATCTCCACATGGGGAGCTTTCTTACTGGGGATGTATCACACCCTTCAGGTAGGAGAGTTCCGCAGGGCCACTGAACAACCAGCACATTCCAAGGTCTCCCTGGACCCAAACGCAAAATATGACGCATCCTCACTAGAGGCCATTTCAACTCAGCCCCCTGGGTAGCGTGCCCCAGAGGCAGCAGATCAAACATATCTTGTCGCTAATGGCCAATGGGAATGCGAGGCATGCTGTGCAGGGATCCATCCTTCAAACCCTGCTCTCCAGTCCTTCCTAATGGTATGTCCTGGTGCCATGCAACAGGACTTGAATGTCCCGCAGAAGGAAACCTTGTGGTTTGGGGCAACCTCCAAACTCAGCGTGGGAAAACTTCCTTGGCCTCATGAGGACCCCGCTTCATGAGGGTGCCATCATGGACACATACTCCAGCCTCAGCCAACGTCTGATCCTCAGCCTGACTTCAGATGCAGGAGATTTCGATTCATCCTCTGCAGAGTGGGCCTGCTCTGCCCTTGGCTCCAATCCTCACCCTAGCTTGTGTTTTCAGACTTCCGTCCTCACACTCCTGGCCCAAAAACCCTCCCTCCTGGGAATTCTGGGGCCACAATGAAGCACTCTGCCTGCCTCCCAAGAGAAAAACATTGTCTATGGTGCTGCCCAGAAACCCCAAATGAGGATCAAACTGCTTGGCCCACGGCAACACCCCAATTGCATAGGCTACCTTAAACACTGATGCTCTGTCGCAAATAGCCTGAGCCCAGACCTTCCAACAGACACCGACACAGCTGGCTGCACACCCAGCACATTGGACCCGCCACTGCCTTAGGCCACCATCCATTCCCAACCTGGGTTTTCAGTCATCGGAACCTAGACCTTATCTCCAATCCCTGCACAGGGGGGAACCTGATGCACAAGTCAGAACTCCTCCTTCCCCATGGCAAAAAACCTTGCTGCTGGCAGTGAGTCAAACCTTCAGTGTAGGAGAAAACGGCATGTCCCATGAGGCCACGCCCATGCGTGAGGGCCGCCTTGAGCACAAGCACACATTGTGACCCTCAGCGTGAGTACCTTATTCAAGTAACGCCTCTCAGTGACTGGACCAAGAGCCCGCATATGTGGCTTGTCATGGCCATAGGCACCCAGGACTAACTAGATGGTGTGTATTCCAGTCGAGGGAACCCACTGCTGTGCTCTAGAGTCCCTCTCCTGGGGGGTCCCCTGTGGCAGAAAACAGTACTCTTCCCTTCCCACAGAATGAACCCACACACTTGGGAGCTTGGACAATCCCCCGAGAGGAAGGCTCTAACTCGGCCCCTGAAGCAACCCCTATCCTGCACGGCTACTGTGAACGCAACACCCAGAAAAAAAAGCCTGAGTGACTGCCTCCCAAGTGCCCTCCATTGATATCCAGAGGATCTCCCCTCACGGACTGGACATCAGGCTGAGCCAAGTTGGCTTTTTCAGACATCTCTCCCCATAGCCCTGGCAAACACAGCCTCTAGGCTGGGTACTCTGGAGCCATACCACAGGACCGTGCCTGCTCTCTCCTGGGAAACTGTGTCCATTCCTTTGGCCACACACCTCCAGAATATGAGAAACCTCAAGGCCCCCAAGGACATCCTACTACTGGGAGCCTCCCTGGACACACAGGGGCATTCGAACACAAGCTGAGCAGCTACCTCCACGAAGGCATGCACACAGATGTCAATAGAGATAGGAGGTTGAGCCGGACAGGCCCTTAGGCCCTAATCTCAACTCTTCCTATGGTTTCCAGGTGTCACTCCTCAGAGGCTTTGGTCCGAAGAACAGGATATGGGGCTTTCCTGAGGCACTGAACAAAATCCTCTCGTCTCCACATGGGAAGCTTCCTTGTTGGAGCCGTGTCAAACACCTCAGGTTGGAGAATCCTGCAGAGTCCCTGAGACACCTCCACATTCCAAGGTCTCCCAGGCCACCAAGCCACAGTAGGACACATCTTCAGGAGAGTCCATTTCAACTCTTCCCTCTAGGTAGCTCACCCAGGAGCCCGCAGATTGAGCCTGCCTTGTCCTGACTAAAGAGTGGCGTTCCCAGGCATCCATCCTTAGACACCTGCTCTCGAGTGTTTCCGTATGGGGCCTCCTGGAACCATCCAATAGGACTCGACTATCGTGCAGAAGGAAACCTTGAGGTTTGGAGTAGTTCACAAATCCATCGAAGGCAAACCTCCCTGGCGTCATGAATCCCCCACACCCTTCAGGAAGAGGCCATGCTGGACAAAAACTCTAGCCTGAGGCACGTCTCATAGTTGACATGACCTCAGTGCAGGAGATCTCGATTCAGCCTCTGCAGAGTGGGCCTGCCGTGCCCTCGGTCCCAAACCTCACACTAGCTTGTGTTTTCAGACTTCCTTCCTCACACTCCTGGCAAACAAGCCCTCCGGACTAGGAACTCCAGAACCACAACCCAGCCCAGTGTCAGCCCAACGGAAGAAAAATGTTTCCTTTGGGTCTCTCCAGAAAACCCAGATGAGGATCAACCTGCTCAGACCTCGACGGTACCGGATATTTATAGGCTGCTCTGGACACTCAAGCTCTGTCTGACACAGCCTTAAGCCAGATGTCCAGACAGACAAGGAGACAGCTGGCCGCACACCCAGCACTTCAGACACGCCATGGTCTTAAGCCGTCACCTCTTCCTAACATTGGTTTTCAGATATCTGAACCTAGACATTATATCAATTCTCCACATAGCTGAGTATCGCAAGCACAAAACAGAACTCCTCCGTCCCCATGGCTGTAAAGCTTGCTCTTGGCATGGAGTCACACCTTCAGGGTGGGAGAAAACTTCATGGCCCCTGATGCCACGCCGAAACTTGAGTGCTGCTTGGGCACAAATCACACTGTGACCCTCAGCATGAGCCCCATGTCAAAGAAAGGACTGTCGGGCCCTGGACCAAGAGCACGCATATGGGGCTTGCCAAGCCCCTATGCACCCAATCCTCACCAGTGTTTGAGTTTTCCAGTCGCCCCGCCCATACCTGGGGCTCTGCTCGGGAATCCCTTTCTTGGAGAGACACATGAGCCAGACAACACGACTCCACCCTTCCCACAAAATGACCCCAAACTCTTGGGAGCTGGGACAAATCCCCAGAGAGGGATACTCGTCCACAGTCCCTGAGGCCACCCCTCCAATCCACGGCTATCCCGGAAACAACATCCAGAGACAAAAGCCTGAAGGAACGCCTCCCACTCGCCCTTGTTTCAGAGGCCCAGGAGCTCCCTCTCCGGATGTACATGCGGCCTGCCATACCCTAGGCGCCACGCATAAGCTGAGTTTGTGTATTCAGACTCCTGTGCCCACAGCCTGGACCCACACAACCTCCAGGCTAGGGCCTTGGAGCCACAGCGAAAGATTGTGCCTGCCCTCTCCAAGGAAAGTGTGCCCAATCCATTGACCACAACCCTACAGGTTAGGGAAAAGCTCCAAGGCCCCTGAGGCCATCAATAGTGTAGGCCACCCTGGACACCAGCGGAGCAACTATCTCCACTTAGACTCTCAGACAGTGTCCCCAGACACAGAAAGTTGAAATGGACAGGCCCTCAGGCCCTAATCTGAACCTTAGCTTTGGTTTCCATGTGTCCGTCCTCAGAGGACTGTTTTCGTAGACCAGCACACGGGGCTTTTATGAGGTATGAAACCAAACCTCTGTCGTCTCCACATGGGGAGCTTTCTTACTGGGGATGTATCACACCCTTCAGGTAGGAGAGTTCCGAAGGGCCACTGAACAACCAGCACATTCCAAGGTCTCCCTGGACCCAAACGCACATTATGACGCATCCTCACTAGAGGCCATTTCAACTCAGCCCCCTGGGTAGCGTGCCCCAGAGGCAGCAGATCAAACATATCTTGTCGCTAATGGCCAATGGGAATGCGAGGCATGCTGTGCAGGGATCCATCCTTCAAACCCTGCTCTCCAGTCCTTCTGTATGGTATGTCCTGGAGCCATGCAACAGGACTCGAATGTCCCGCAGAAGGAAACCTTGTGGTTTGGGGCAACGTCCAAACTCAGCGTGGGAAAATTTCCTTGGCCTCATGAGGCCCCCGCTTCATGAAGGTGCCATCATGGACACATACTCCAGCCTCAGCCAACGTCTGATCCTCAGCCTGACTACAGATGCAGGAGATTTCGATTCATCCTCTGCAGAGTGGGCTTGCTCTGCCCTTGGCTCCAATCCTCACCCTAGCTTGTGTATTCAGACTTCTGTCCTCACACTCCTGGCCCACAAACCCTCCCTCCTGAAAATTCTGGGGCCATAATGAAGCACTCTGCCTGCCTCCCAGGAGAAAAACATTGTATATGGTGCTGCCCAGAAACCCCAAATGAGGATGAAACTGCTTGGCCCTCGGCAACACCCCAATTGCATAGGCTACCTTAAACACTGATTTCTGTCGCAAATAGCCTGAGCCCAGACCTTCCAACAGACACAGACACAGCTGGCTGCACACCCAGCACATTGGACCCGCCACTGCCATAGGCAACCATCCATTCCCAACCTGTGTTTTCAGTCATCGGAACCTAGACCTTATCTCCAATCCCTGCACAGGGGGGAACCTGATGCACAAGTCAGAACCCCTCCTTCACCATGGCAAGAAACCTTGCTGCTGGCAGTGAGTCACACCTTCAGTGTAGGAGAAAAGGGCATGTCCCATGAGGCCACGCCCATGCGTGAGGGCCGCCTTGAGCACAAACACACATTGTGACCCTCAGCGTGAGTACCTTATTCAAGTAACGCCTCTCAGTGACTGGACCAAGAGCCCGCATATGTGGCTTGTCATGGTCATAGACACCCAGGACTAACTAGATGGTGTGTATTCCAGTCGAGGGAACCCACTGCTGTGCTCTAGAGTCCCTCTCCTGGGGGGTCCCCTGTGGCAGAAAACAGTACTCTTCCCTTCCCACAGAATGAACCCAATCACTTGGGAGCTTGGACAATCCCCCGAGAGGAAGGCTCTTCCTCGGCCCCTGAAGCAACCCCTACCCTGCACGGCCACTGTGAACACAACACCCAGAGACAAAAGCCTGAGTGACTGCCTCCCACGTGCCCTCCTTTGATATCCAGAGGATCTCCCCTCACGGACTGGACATCAGGCCTGCCATTACCTTGGCCCCTGGCTGAGCCAAGTTGGCTTTTTCAGACATCTGTCCCCATAGCCCTGGCAAACACAGCCTCTAGGCTGGGTCCACTGGAGCCATACCACAGGACCGTGCCTGCTTTCTCCTGGGAAACTGTGTCCATTCCTTTGGCCACACACCTCCAGAATATGAGAAACCTCAAGGCCCCCAAGGACATCCTACTACTGGGAGCCTCCCTGGACACACAGGGGAATTCGGACACAAGCTGAGCAGCTACCTCCACGAAGGCATGCACACAGATGTCAACAGAGATAGAAGGTTGAGCCGGACAGGCCCTTAGGCCCTAATCTCAACTCTTGATATGGTTTCCAGGTGTCACACCTCAGAGGCTTTGGTTCGAAGAACAGGATATGGGCCTTTCCTGAGGCACTGAACAAAACTCCTCTCGTCTCCACATGAGAAGCTTCCTTGTTGGAGCCGTGTCAAACACCTCAGGTTGGAGAATCCTGCAGAGTCCCTGAGCCACCTCCACATTCCAAGGTCTCCCAGGCCACCAAGCCAAAGTAGGACTTTCTTCAGGAGAGTCCATTTCAACTCTTCCCTCTAGGAAGCTCACCCAGGAGCCCGCAGATTGAGCCTGCCTTGTCCTGACTAAAGAGTGGGAATATAAGGTGGCGTTCCCAGGCATCCATGCTTAGACTCCTGCTCTCGAGTGTTTCCGTATGGGGCCTCCTGGAACCATCCAATAGGACTGGACTATCGTGCAGAAGGAAACCTTGAGGTTTGGAGTAGTTCACAAATCCCATCGAAGGCAAACCTCCCTGGCGTCATGAAGACCCCACACCCTTCAGGAAGAGGCCATGCTGGACAAAAACTCTAGCCTGAGGCACGTCTCATAGTTGACATGACCTCAGTGCAGGAGATCTCGATTCAGCCTCTGCAGAGTGGGCCTGCTGTGCCCTCGGTCCCAAACCTCACACTAGCTTGTGTTTTCAGACTTCCTTCCTCACACTCCTGGCAAACAAGCCCTACGGACTAGGTCCTCCAGAACCACAACCCAGCCCAGTGTCAGCCCAACGGAAGAAAAATGTTTCCTTTGGGTCTCTCCAGAAAACCCAGATGAGGATCAACCTGCTCAGACCTCGACGGTACCGGATATTTATAGGCTGCTCTGGACACTCAAGCTCTGTCTGACACAGCCTTAAGCCAGATGTCCAGACAGACAAGGAGACAGCTGGCCGCACACCCAGCACTTCAGACACGCCATGGTCTTATGCCGTCACCTCTTCCTAACATTGGTTTTCAGATATCTGAACCTAGACATTATATCAATTCTCCACATAGCTGGGTATCGCAAGCACAAAACAGAACTCCTCCGTCCCCATGGCTGTAAAGCTTGCTCTTGGCATGGAGTCACACCTTCAGGGTGGGAGAAAACTTCATGGCTCCTGATGCCACGCCGAAACTTGAGTGCTGCTTGGGCACAAATCACACTGTGACCCTCAGCATGAGCCCCATGTCAAAGAAAGGACTGTCGGGGCCTGGACCAAGAGCACGCATATGGGGCTTGCCAAGCCCCTATGCACCCAATCCTCACCAGTGTTTGAGTTTTCCAGTCGCCCCGCCAGTACCTGGGGCTCTGCTCGGGAATCCCTTTCTTGGAGAGACACATGAGCCAGACAACACGACTCCACCCTTCCCACAAAATGACCCCAAACTCTTGGGAGCTGGGACAAATCCCCAGAGTGAGGATTGGAGCCAAGGGCAGAGCAGGCACACTCTGCAGAGGCTGAATCAAAATCTCCTGCATCTGAAGTCAGGCTGAGGATCAGACGTTGGCTGAGGCTGGATTATGTGTCCATGATGGCACCTTCATGAAGCGGGTGCCCCATTAGGCCAAGGAAGTTGTCCCACGCTGAGTTTGGAGGTTGCCCCAAACCACAAGGTTTCCTTCTGCGGGACATTCGAGTCCTGTTGCGTGGCTCCAGGACATACCATACGGAAGGATTGGAGAGCAGGGTTCGAAGGTTGGATCCCTGTACAGCATGCCTCGCATTTCCATTGGCCATTAGCGACAAGATATGTTTGATCTGCTGCCTCTGGGGCACGCTACCCAGGGGGCTGAGTTGAAATGGCCTTCCTGAGGATGCGTCATAATGTGCGTTTGGGTCCATGGAGACCTTGGAATGTGCTGGTTGTTCAGTGGCCCTGCGGAACTCTCCTACCTGAAGGGTTTGATACATCCCCAGTAAGAAAGCTCACCATGTGAAGACGAGAGAGGTTTGGTAGGGTTCCTCAGAAAAGCCCCGTGTGCTGGCCTATGAAAACAGTCCTCTGAGGACGGACACATGGAAACCAAAGCTAAGGTTCAGATTCGGGCCTGGGGGCCTGTCCATTTCAACCTTCTGTCTCTGGGGACACTGTCTGAGAGTCTAAGTGGAGATAGTTGCTCCGCTGGTGTCAGAGAGTCCCTCTAAGTCCAGGGTGGCCTACACTATTGATGGCCTCAGGGGCCTTGGAGCTTTTCCCTAACCTGTAGGGTTGTGGTCAATGGATTGGGCACACTTTCCTTAGAGAGGGCAGGCACAATCTTTCGCTGTGGCTCCAGAGGCCCTATCCTGGAGGTTGTGTGGGTCCAGGCTGTGGGCACAGAAGTCTGAAAACACAAACTCAGCTTATGAGTGGCGCCTAGGGTATGGCAGGCCGAATGTACAGCCCGAGAGGGAGCTCCTGGGCCTCTGAAACAAGGGCGAGTGGTTGGCGTTCCTTCAGGCTTTTGTCTCAGGAATCTGTGAACGGGATAGCCGTGGATTGGAGGGGTGGCCTCAGGGACTGTGGACGAGTATCCCTCTCTGGGGATTTGTCCCTGCTGACAAGAGTTTGGGGTCATTTTGAGGGAAGGGTGGAGTCGTGTTGTCTGGCTCATGTGTCTCTCCAAGAAAGTGAACCAGAGCAGAGCCCCAGGTACGGTCGAGGCGACTGGAAAACTCAAACGCTGGTGAGGATTGGGTGCATAGGGGCTTGGCAAGCCCCATATGCGGGCTCTTGGTCCAGGCCCTGACAGGGCTTTCTTTGACATGGGGCTCATGCTGAGGGTCATAGTGTGAATTTGTGCCCAAGCAGCACTCAAGTTTCGGCGTGTCATCAGGGGCCATGAAGGATTCTCCCACCCTGAAGGGGTGACTCCATGCCAAGAGCAAGCTTTACAGCCATGGGGAAGAGGGAGTTCTGTTTTGTGCTTGCGATACCCAGCTGTGTGGAGAATTGATAGAATGTCTAGGTTCAGATATATGAAAAGCAAGGTTAGGAAGAGGTGACGGCATAAGGCCAAGGCATGTCCGAAGTGCTGGGTGTGCGGCCAGATGTCTCCTTGTCTGTCTGGACGTCTGGCTTCAGGCTGTGTCAGACAGAGCATGAGTGCCAGAACAGCCTATCCAGTTCGGGTACCGTCGAGGCCCGAGCAGGTTGATCCTCATCTGGGTTTTCTGGAGAGCCCCACAGGGAAACGTTTTTCTTCCGTTGGGCAGACAATGGGCTGGGTTGTGGTTCTGGAGTTCCTAGTCCGGCGGGTTTGTTTACCAGGAGTGTGAGGAAGGAAGTCTGAAAACACAAGCTAGCGTGAGGTTTCGACCGAGGGCACTGCAGGCCCATTCTGCAGAGGCTGAATCGATATCTCCTGCACTGAGTTCATGTCAACTATGAGACGTGCCTCAGGCTAGAGTTTTTGTCCAGCATGGCCTCTTTCTGAAGGGCGTGGGGGCTTCATGAAGCCAGGGAGATTTGCCTACGATGGGATTTGTGAACTACTCCAAACCTCAAGGTTTCCTTGTGCACGACAGTCGAGTCCTATTGGATGGTTCCAGGAGGCCCCATACGGACACACTCGACAGCAGGTGTCTAAGCATGGATGCCTGGGAACGCCACCTCATATTCCCACTCTTTAGTCAGGACAAGGCAGGCTCAATCTGCGGGCTCCTGGGTGAGCTACCCAGAGGGGAGAGTTGAAATGGACTCTCCTGAAGATGAGTCCTACTGTGGCTTCGTGGCCTGGGAGACCTTGGAATGTGGAGATGGCTCAGGGACTCTGCAGGATTCTCCAACCTGAGGTGTTTGACACGGCTCCAACAAGGTAGCTTCTCATGTGGAGACGAGAGGAGTGTTGTTCAGTGCCTCAGGAAAGCTCCATATCCTGTTCTTGGAACCAAAGCCTGTGAGGAGTGACACCAGGAAACCAAAGCAAGAGTTGAGATTAGGGCCTAAGGGCCTGTCCGGCTCAACCTTCTATCTCTGTTGACATCTGTGTGCATGCCTTCGTGGAGGTAGCTGCCCAGCTTGAGTCTGAATGCCCCTGTGTGTCCAGGGAGGCCTCCAGTAGCGGGATGTCCTCGGGGCCTTGAGGTTTCTCATATTCTGGAGGTGTGTGGCCAAAGGAATGGACACAATTTCCCAGGAGGGAGCAGGCACGGTCCTGTGGTATGGCGCCAGAGGACCCAGCCGAGAGACTGTGTTTGCCAGGGCTGTGGGGACAGATGTCTGAAAAAGCAAACTTGGCTCAGCTAGGTGCCAAGGTAATGGCAGGCCTGATGTCCGGGCCATGAGGGGAGATCCTCTGGATATCAAAGGAGGGCAAGTGGGAGGCAGTCGCTCAGGCTTTTGTCGCTGGGTGTTGCATTCACAGTGGCCGTTAAGGGTAGGGGTTGCTTCAGGGGCCGAGGAAGAGCCTTCCTCTCGGGGGATTGTCCAAGCTCCCAAGTGTTTGAGTTAATTCTGTGGGAAGGGAAGAGTACTGTCTTATGCCACAAGGGACACCCCATGAGAGGGACTCTAGAGCACAGCAGTGGATTCCCTCAACTGGAATACACACCATCTAGGTATTCCTGGGTGCCTATGGGCATGGCAAGCCACATAGGCGGGCTCTTGGTCCAGTCACTGAGAGGCGTTACTTGAATAAGGTACTCACGCCTAGGGTCACAATGTGTGTTTGTGCCGAAGGCGGCCCTCACGCATGGGTGTGGTCTCATGGGCCATGCCGTTTTCTCCTACACTGAAGGTTTCACTCACTGCCAGCAGCAAGGTTTCTTGCCATGGGGAAGGATGGGTTCTGACTTGTTCATCAGGTTCCCCCCGTGCAGGGATTGGAGATAAGGTCTAGGTTCCGATGACTGAAAACCCAGGTTGGGAATGGATGGTGGCCTAAGGCAGTGGCGGGTCCAATGTGCTGGGTGTGCAGCCAGATGTGTCTGTGTCTGTTGGAAGGTCTGGGCTCAGGCTATTTGCGACAGAGCATCAGTGTTTAAGGTAGCCTATGCAATTGGCGTGTTGCCGAGGGCCAAGCAGTTTGATCCACATTTGGGGTTTCTGGGCAGCACCATAGACAATGTTTTTGTCCTGGGAGGCAGGCAGAGTGCTTCATAATGGCCCCAGAATTCCCAGTAGGGAGGGTTTGTGGGCCAGGAGTGTGAGGACGGAAGTCTGAAAACACAAGCTAGGGTGAGGATTGGAGCCAAGGGCAGAGCAGGCCCACTCTGCAGAGGCTGAATCAAAATCTCCTGCATCTGAAGTCAGGCTGAGGCTGGAGTATGTGTCCATTATGGCACCTTCATAAAGCGGGGGCCCCATGAGGCCAAGGAAGTTTTCCCACGCTGAGTTTGGAGGTTGCCCCAAACCACAAGGTTTCCTTCAGCGGGACATTCGAGTACTGTTGCATGGCTCCAGGACATACCATACGGAAGGACTGGAGAGTAGGGTTCGAAGGATGGATCCCTGTAGAGCATGCCTCGCATTCTCATTGGCCATTAGCGACAAGATATGTTTGATCTGCTGCCTCTGGGGCACGCTACCCAGGGGGCTGAGTTGAAATGACCTCTCCTGAGGATGCGTCATAATGTGCGTTTGGGTCCATGGATACCTTGGAATGTGCTGGTTGTTCAGTGGCCCTGGGGAACTCTCCTACCTGAAGGGTTTGATACATCCCCAGTAAGAAAGCTCCCCATGTGGAGACGAGAGAGGTTTGGTTTGGTGCCTCAGAAAATCCCCGTGTGCTGGTCTAAAAAAACAATCGTCTGAGGACGGACACATGAAAACCAAAGCATAGGTTCAGATTAGGACCTGGGGGCCTGTCCATTTCAACCTCTGTCTCTGGGGACACTGTCTGAGAGTCTAAGGGGAGATAGTTTCTCCGCTGGTGTCAGAGAGCCCCTCTTAGTCCAGGGTGGCCTACACTATTGCTGGCATCAGGGGCCTTGGAGCTTTTCCCTATCCTGTAGGGTTGTGGTCAAAGGATTGGGCACACTTTCCTTAGAGAGGGCAGGCACAATCTTTCGCTGTGGCTCCAGAGGCCCTATCCTGGAGGTTGTGTGGGTCCAGGCTGTGGGCACAGAAGACTGAAAACACAAACACAGCTTATGAGTGGCGCCTAGGGTATGGCAGGCCGGATGTACAGCCCTAGAGGGAGATCCTGGGCCTCTGAAACAAGGGCGAGTGGGAGGCGTTCCTTCAGGCTATTGTCTCTGGATGTTGTGTCCGGGATAGCCGTGGATTGGAGGGGTGGCCTCAGGGACAGTGGACCGATATCCCTCTCTGGGGATTTGTCCCTGCTCCCAAGAGTTTGGGGTCATTTTGAGGGAAGGGTGGAGTCATGTTGTCTGGCTCATGTGTCTCTCCAAGAAAGGGATCCAGAGTAGAGCCCCAGGTACGGGCGGTGCGACTGGAAAACTCAAACACTGGTGAGGATTGGGTGCATAGGGGCTTGGCAAGCCCCATATGCGGGCTCTTGGTCCAGGCCCTGACAGGCCTTTCTTTGACATGGGGCTCATGCTGAGGGTCACATTGTGAATTTGTGCCCAAGCAGCACTCAAGTTTGGGCGTGGCATCAGGGGCCATGAAGGTTTCTCCCACCCTGAGGGGGTGACTCCATGCCAAGAGTAAGCTTTACAGCCATGGGGAATGAGGAGTTCTGTTTTGTGCTTGCGATACCCAGCTGTGTGGAGAATTGATAGAAAGTCTAGGTTCAGATATCTGAAAACCAAGGTTAGGAAGAGGTGACAGCATAAGGCCATGGCGTGTCCGAAGTGCTGGGTGTGCGGCCAGCTGTCTCCTTGTCTGTCTGGACGTCTGGCTTCAGGCTGTGTCAGACAGAGCATGAGTGCCCAGAGCAGCCTATCCAGTTCGGGTACCGTCGAGGCCCGAGCAGGATTTTCCTCATCTCGGTTTTCTGGAGAGCCCCACAGGGAAACGTTTTTCTTCCGTTTGGCAGACACTGGGCGGGTTGTGGATCTGGAGTTCCTAGTCCGGAGGGCTTGTTTGCCAGGAATGTGAGGAAGGAAGTCTGAAAACACAAGCTAGCGTGAGGTTTGGGACCGAGGGCACGGCAGGCCCACTCTGCAGAGGCTGAATCGAGATCTCCTGCACTGAGGTCATGTAAACTATGAGACGTGCTCAGGCTAGAGTTTTTGTCCAGCATGGCCTCTTCCTGAAGGGCGTGGGGGCTTCATGAGTCCAGGGACGTTTGCCTACGATGGGATTTGTGAACTACTCCAAACCTCAAGGTTTCCTTCTGCAAGACAGTCGATTCCTACTGGATGGTTCCAGGAGGCCCCGTACGGAAAGACTCGAGAGCAGGTGTCTAAGCATGGATGCCTGGGAACGCCACCTCATATTCCCACTCTTCAGTCAGGACAAGGCAGGCTCAATCTGCGGGCTCCTGGGTGAGCTACCCAGAGGGGAAGGTTGAAATGGACTCTCCTGAAGATGAGTCCTACTGTGCGTTGGTGGCCTGGGAGACCTTGGAATGTGGAGGAGGCTCAGGAACTCTGCAGGATTCTCCAACCTGAGGTGTTTGACACGGCTCCAACAAGGAAGCTTCCCATGTGGAGACGAGAGGAGTTCTGTTCAGTGCCTCAGGAAAGCCGCATATTCTGTTCTTGGAACCAAAGCCTCTGAGGAGTGACACCAGGAAACCAAAGCAAGAGTTGAGATTAGGGCCTAAGGGCCTGTCCGGCTCAACCTTCTAACTCTGTTGACATCTGTGTGCATGCCTTCGTGGAGGTAGCTGCCCATCTTGTGTACGAATGCCCCTGTGTGTCCAGGGAGGCTCCCAGTAGTGGGATGTCCTCGGGGGCCTTGAGGTTTCTCATATTCTGGAGGTGTGTGGCCAAAGGAATGGACACAGTTTCCCAGGAGAGAGCAGGCACGGTCTGTGGTATGGCTCGAGAGGACCCAGCCTAGAGGCTGTGTTTGCCAGGGCTGTGGGGACAGATGTCTGAAAAAGCAAACTTGTCTCAGCTAGGGGCCAAGGTAATGGCAGGCCTGATGTACAGGCCATGAGGGGAGATCCTCTGGATATCAAAGGAGGGCAAGTGGGAGTCAGTCGCTCAGGCTTTTGTCTCTGGGTGTTGCGTTCACAGTGGCCGTTCAGGGTAGGGGTTGCTTCAGGGGCCGAGGAAGAGCCTTCCTCTCGGGGGATTGTCCAAGCTCCCAAGTGTTTGAGTTCATTCTGTGGGAAGGGAAGAGTACTGTCTTATGCCACAGGGGACCCCCCATGAGAGGGACTCTAGAGCACAGCAGTGGATTCCCTCAACTGCAATACACACCATCTAGTTAGTCATGGGTGCCTATCGGTATGGCAAGCCACATAGGCGGGCTCTTGGTCCAGTCACTGAGAGGCTTTACTTGAATAAGGTACTCAAGCTGAGGGTCACAATGTGTGTTTGTGCAAAAGGCGGCCCTCACGCATGGGCGTGGCCTCATGGGCACTGCCGTTTTCTCCTACACTGAAGGTTTGACTCACTGCCAGCAGCAAGGTTTCTTGCCATGGGGAAGGAGTTGTTCTGACTTGTGCTTCAGGTTCCCCCCTGTGCAGGGATTGGAGATAAGGTCTAGGTTCCGATGACTGAAAACCCAGGTTGGGAATGGATGGTAGCCTAAGGCAGTGGCAGGTCCAATGTGCTGGGTGTGCAGCCAGCTGTGTCTGTGTCTGTTGGAAGGTCTGTGCTCAGGCTATTTGCGACAGAGCATCAGTGTTTAAGGTAGCCTATGCAATTAGGGTGTTGCCGAGGGCCAAGCAGTTTGATCCTCATTTGGGGTTTCTGGGCAGCACCATAGACAAAGTTTTTCTCCTGGGAGGCAGGCGGAGTGCTTCATTGTGGCCCCTGAATTCCCAGTAGGGAGGGTTTGTGGGCCAGGAGTGTGAGGACGGAAGTCTGAAAACACAAGCTAGGGTGAGGTTGGAGCCAAGGGCAGTGCAGGCCAACTCTGCAGAGGCTGAATCAAAATCTCCTGCATCTGAAGTCAGGCTGAGGATCAGACGTTGGCTGAGGCTGGAGTATGTGTCCATGATGGCACCTTCATGAAGCGGGGGCCCCATGAGGCCAAGGAAGTTTTCCACGCTGAGTTTGGAGGTTGCCCCAAACCCTAAGGTTACCTTCGGCGGGACATTCGAGTCCTGTTGCATGGCTCCAGGACATACCATACGGAAGGACTGGAGAGCAGGGTTCGAAGGATGGATCCCTGTACAGCATGCCTCACATTCCCATTGGCCATTAGCAACAAGATATGTTTGATCTGCTGCCTCTGGGGCACGCTACCCAGGGGGCTGAGTTGAAATGGCTTCTCCTGGATGCGTCATAATGTGCGTTTGGGTCCATGGAGACCTTGGAATGTGCTGGTTGTTCAGTGGCCCTGCGGAACTCTCCTACCTGAAGGGTTTGATACATCCCCAGTAAGAAAGCTCCCCATGTGCAGACGGTAGAGGTTTGTTTTGTGCCTCAGAAAAGCCCCGTGTGCTGGTCTACGAAAACAGTACTCTGAGGACGAACACATGGAAACCAAAGCTAAAGTTCAGATTAGGGCCTGGGGGCCTGTCCATTTCAACCATCTGTCTCTGGGGACACTGTCTGAGTGTCTAAGTGGAAATAGTTGCTCCGGTGGTGTCAGAGATACCCTCTTAGTCCAGGGTGGCCTACACTATTGATGGCCTCAGGGGCCTTGGAGTTTTTCCCTAACCTGTAGGGTTGTGGTCAAAGGATTGGGCACACTTTCCTTGGAGAGGGCAGGCACAATCTTTCGCTGAGGCTCCAGAGGCCCTATCCTGGAGGTTGTGTGGGTCCAGGCTGTGGGCACATAAGTCTGAAAACATAAACTCAGCTTATGAGTGGCGCCTAGTTTATGGCAGGCCGGATGTAGAGCCCGAGAGGGAGCTCCTGGGCCTCTGAAACAAGGGCGAGTGGGAGGCGTTCCTTCAGGCTTTTGTCTCTGGAAGATGTGTCCGGGATAGCCGTGGATTTGAGGGGTGGCCTCAGGGACTGTGGACGAGTATCCCTCTCTGGGGATTTGTACCTGCTCCCAAGAGTTTGGGGTCATTTTGTGGGAAGGGTGGAGTCGTGCTGTCTGGCTCATGTGTCTCTCCAAGAAAGGGATTCCAGAGCAGAGCCCCAGGTACCGGCCGGGCGACGGGAAAACTCAAACACTGGTGAGGATTGGGTGCATAGGGGCTTGGCAAGCGCCATATGTGGGCTTTTGGTCCAGGCCCTGACAAGCCTTTCTTTGACATGGCGCTCATGCTGAGGGTCACAGTGTGAATTTGTGCCCAAGCAGCAATCAAGTTTCGGCGTGGCATCAGGGGCCATGAAGGTTTCTACCACCCTGAAGGGGTGACTCCATGCCAAGAGCAAGCTTTACATCCATGGGGAAGGAGGAGTTCTGTTTTGTGATTGCGATACCCAGCTGTGTGGAGAATTGATATAATGTCTAGGTTCAGATATCTGAAAACCAAAGTTAGGAAGAGGTGACGGCCTAAGACCATGGTGTGTCTGAAGTGCTGGGTGTGCGGCCAGCTGTCTCCTTGACTGTCTGGACGTCTGGCTTCAGGCTGTGTCAGACAGAGCATGAGTGCCCAGAGCAGCCTATCCAGTTCGGGTACCGTCGAGGCCCGATCAGGTTGATCCTCATCTGGGTTTTCTGGAGAGCCCCACAGGGAAACGTTAAAAATTGGGGCCTAGGGGCATGGCAAGCCCAATATGCTATCTCTTCATCCAGCCCCTGAGAGGCCTTACTTGAGGACTGGGCTCAGGCTGAGGGTCACAATGTGTGTTTGGGACCAATGTGGCCCGCGGGCATGGGTTGGGCCTCTTGGGCCACACTGGCTTCAACTACACTGAAGGTTGGACAACATGCCAACCACAAGGTTTCTTGCCATGGGGAAGGAGTTCTGATTTCTGCATCACGATCAACCCTGGGCAGTGATTGGAGATAAGGTCCAGGTTCTGAATTCTGAAAACCGAGGTGGGGAAGAGGTGACAACCTAAGGCCATGGCGGCTCGATGTGCTCAATGTGGGCCAGCTGTCGGCGTGGAGCCAGGAGGTCCAGGCTCAGGCTGCGTCAGAAAGGGCATTAGTGCCCTTGTCAGCCTATGTATTTGGGGTACAGCCAAGGTAGGTGCAGGTTGATCCTCACTTGGGGTTACTGGGTAGCCCCAGAGGGCAATGTTTTTCTTTTGGAGGGCAGGCAGAGTGCTGCATTGTAGTTCTGGATTGCCTACCTGGAGGGCTTGTGGGCTTGTAGTCTGAGGACAGAAATGTGAGATAACAAGCTAGGCTTAGGATTCTGGGTGAGGCCATGGCAGGCACAATCTACAGACCTGAATCGAGATCTCGTGCATCTGAAGTCAGGGCTAGGGTCAGACGATCGCTCAGGTTGGAGTTTCTGTCCCTGATGGCCCCTTCATGAATGGGGGGCTCACGAGGCCATGGGGGTTTTCCCACGATGGGAGTTGTGAGAAGCTCCAAACTGCAAAGAGTCTTCTGCAGGACAATTGAGACCTGTTGTTTGGCTCCAGGCCAATGATTCTGAGTAGGGTTCTCAGGAAGGATGGCTGGGTAGCACACCTCGCTTTCCAATTGTCTCCTAGCAACAAGACAGGTTAGATCTGCTGCATCTGGGGCAGCAACCTAGCAGGCTGATTTGAAATGGACTCTCCTGGAAATGGGTCCTAATGTGCTTTTGTGTCTATGGAGACCTTGGAATGACGTGGTGGCACTGGGGCCCTGAAGGGTTCTCCTAAACAGAGGCTTTGACACAGGAACATCGTGCAAGTTTCCCATGTGTAGATGAGATGTTTTCTGATGGGTGAGTCAAGAAACAGCCATATGCTGGTTTTGAAATCCAGGCCTCTGAGGAGAGATGCCTGGAAACCAAAGCAATGGATCTGATTAGTGCCTAGGGGCCTGTACTTTCCTTTTTTTACCTCTGGGGACATCTGTCTACAGGTCTGAGTCAGGGAGGTGCTCCGATGCGCTCAGATTGCCCATGTTTTTCCTGGGAAGCCTCCCCTATTGAGATGGATTAGGGACTTTGGAGGTTTATCCTATTAGAACGGTTGTGGCCATTGGAAAGGGCACACACAATTCCCTTGGAGAGGGCAAGTACAGTCCTCAGGTTTGGCGCCAGGGGCCTGAGCCTGTCGGTTGTGTAGGCCAGGGCTGTTGGAAAGTTGTCTGAAAACACAAACTCGGCTTATGTTTCAGGTCATAGGTATGGCAGGACTGATCTACAGACCATGAGGAGAACTCTTCGGGATTTGAAAAAAGAGCGAGTGTGAGGCTCTTGCTCAAGTTTTTGTCTCTGGATATCGTGTCACTCATGGTCGTGGAATTTCTGGGTGACTTCATGGGAAATGGACGAGTCTTACTCTCTGGTGGTTTGGCCCCGACCAAAGAGTTTGGGGTCATTCTGTGGGAAGGTTGAAGTCCGTTTTGTTGTTGTTGTTGTTTTCTTTTTTAACCTCAGGTGTCCAACCAAATGAGGGATTCCAGTGTCGAGCCCTGGGGAGGGGCGACTGGACAATCAGAAATCTGGTTAAAAATTGGGGCCTAGGGACATGTCAAGCCCATTATGACAACTAATGGTACAGCCACTGAGAGGACTTACAGAGGACAGGACTCCTGCTGAGGGTCACAATGCGTGTTTATGCCCTCGTCGCACTCAAGAATGGGCGGGGTCTCAGGGTGAATGCTTGTTTCTCCCACACTGAACTTTGGACAACATGCCAACCACAAGGTTTCTTGCGATGGATAAGGAGGAGTTCTGATTTCTGCATCACACTCACCCCTGGGCAGTGATTGGAGATAAGGTCTCGGTTATGAAGCCTGAAATCTGAGATAGGGAAGAGATGATGACCAAAGGCCATGGTGGGTCTTATGTGCTCAGTGTGCGGTCAGCTTTCTGGGTGTTGGTCAGGAGGTCCGGGCTCAGGTTCTGTCCGACAGTGCATTAGTGTCCAGGTTAGACTATATAATTTGGGTAAAGTCGAGTGCTGTGTAGGTATATTTTCATTTAAGGTGCCTGGGCAGCTCATTAGGCAATAGTATTTTTTCTAGAGGGCAGGCAGAGTGCTGCATTGTGGGTCCGGAATTGCCAAACTTGGCTTCGGGGCCAAGAGTGTGAGGACGGAAGTCTGAGAAGACAAGCTAGACTTGGGTTTCTGTGCGATGGCACAGCAGTTACCCCCTGCTGAACTGACCAATATCACATGCATCTGAAGTAAGGGAGAGGATCAGACGTTGGCTCAGGTTGGAGTTTCTGTGCATGACGGCCCCTTCATGAAGGGAGCGGAATCTCGAGGCCATGGAGGTTTTCCACGTTGGGAGTTGTGGGAAGCCCCCTTTAAGTATTACTTCTGCAGGACAATTGAGACCTGTTGGACAGCTCCAAGACATCCCATATGGAAAGACTGCAGAGCACCGTTCGAGAATGGATGCCTGGGAAGCCCGCCTCGCATTCCAATTGTCTCCTAGCAACAAGACAGTTTAGATCTAAATTGCCCCAGAGGGCAATATTTTTCTTCTGGAGGGCAGGCAGAGTGCGGCATTGTAGTTCTGGATTGCCAAACTGGAGGGTTTGTGGGCCAGTAGTCTGAGGACGGATGTCTGAGAAGCCAAGCTAGGCCTAGGTTTCTGGGTGAGGATATGGCAGGCACCATCTACAGACTTCAATCGAGATCTCGTGCATCTGAAGTCAGGGCAAGGATCAGACGACCGCTCAGGTTTTACTTTCTTTCCCTGATGGCCCCTACTTGTAGGGAGGGGTGCATCACGAGGCCATGGATTTTTTCCCACGATGGGAGTTGTGACAAGCTCTAAACAGCCAAGATTCTTCTGCAGGACAATTGAGACCTGTTGGATGGCTCCAGGCCAACGATTCCGAGCAGGGTTCTAAGGATGGATGGCTGGGTAGCCCACCGCGCATTCCAATTGTCTCCATGCAACAGGACAGGACATATCTGCTGGATGTGGGTGAGAAACAGAGGAGGCTGAGTTGAAATGGACTCTCCTGTGGATGTGTCCTAATATGTGTTTGTGTCTACGGAGACCTTGGAATGCAGCGGTGGCACTGCAGACCTGAAGGATTCTCCTAAAAAGAGGTTTTGACTCAGCTCCAACGTGCATGTTTCCCATGCGTAGATGCGATTTGTTCTGATGGGTGAGTCAAGAAACAGACATATGCTGGTATTGAAAGACAGGCCTCTGAGGAGAGATGCCTGGAAACCAAAGCAATGGATCCGATTAGTGCCTAGGGGCCTGTTCGTTCCTTTTACCTCTGGGGACATCAGTCTACGGGTCTGAGTGGAGTTAGGTGCTCAGATGGGCTCAGATTGCCCCTGTTTGTCCTGGGAAGCCACAAATATTGGGATGGCCACAGGGCCTTTGGCGGTTTATCCTATTAGTAGGGTTGTGGCCCTTGGAATGGGCACACTCAGTTCCCTTGGAGTGGGCAAGTACAGCCCTCAGTTTTGGCTCCAGGGGTTTGAGCCTGTAGGGTGTGTAGGCCAGAGCTGTATGGACAGTTGTCTGAAAACACAAACTCGGCTTATGTTTTGGGTCATAGGTATGGCAGGACTGATCTACAGACCAAGAGGAGAACTCTTCGGGATATGAAAAAAGGGCGAGTGTGAAGCTCTTGCTCAAGTTTTTGTCTCTGGATATCGTGTCACTCATGGTCGTGAAATTACCAGGTGACTTCGGAGAAATGGACGAGTCTTACTGTCTGGGGGTTTGGTCCCGTCCAAAGCGTTTGGGGTCATTCTGGGGATGGAAGAATTTTGTGTTTTTGTTGTTGTTGATTTGTTTCGTTTTGTTTTTCAACCTCAGATGTCCCACCAAATGAGGGATTCCAGAGTAGAGCCGTGGGAAGGGGCGACTGGGCTACTAGAAATCTGGTTAAAAATTGGGGCCTAGGGACATGTCAAGCCCATTATGACATCTAATGGTCCAGCCACTGAGAGGACTTACTAGAGGACAGGACTCACGCTGAGGTCACAATGCGTGTTTATGCCCTCGTCGCACTCAAGAATGGGCGGGGCCTCAGGGTGAATGCTTTTTTCTCCTTCACTGAACGTTGGAGAACATGCCAACCACAAGGTTTTTTACCATGGGTCAGGAAGAGTTCTGATTTCTGCATAACAGCCACCCCTGGGCAGTGATTGGAGATAAAATCTAGGTTCAGAAACCTGAACACTGAGGTAGGGACGAGATGATGACCTAAGGCCATGGCGGGTCTGATGTGCTCAGTGGGCGGTCAGCTGTCTGGGTGTTGGTCAGGAGGTCCGGGCTCAGGTTGTGTCAGACAGTGCATTCGTGCCCAGGTTAGACTATATAATTTGGGTACATTCGAGTGCCGTGTAGGTTGATCCTCATTTAAGCTGCCTGGGCAGCTCATTAGGCAATATATTTTTTCTAGAGGGCAGGCACGTGCTTCATTGTCGGTCCGGAATTGCCAACTTGAGGGCTTGGGGGCCAGGAGAGTGAGGACGGAAGTCTGAGAACACAAGCTAGACTTCGGTTTCAGGGTGATAGCACGGCAGGTACCCCCTGCAGATCTGAACCAATATCTCATGCATCTCAAGTCAGGACGAGGATCAGACTTTGGCTTAGGTTGGAGTTTCTGTGCATGAAGGCCCCTTCATGAAGGGAGCGGAATCTCGATGCCATGGATGTTTTCTACGTTGGGAGATGTGGGATGCCCCCTTCAAGGATTCCTTCTGCGGGACAATTGAGACCTGTTGGACAGCTCTAGGACATCCCATATAGAATGACTCCAGAGCACCGTTCGAGGATGGATGCCTGGGAAGTCCACCTCGCATTCAAATTGTCTCCTAGCAACAAGACAGTTTAGATCCAATGGATCTGCGGAGCAACCGGGGTGGCTGAGTTGAAATGGAATTTCCTGAGGATGGGTCCTAATATGTGTTTGTGTCCATGAGGGCCTTGGAATGGGGCGGTGGCACCGGGACCCTGAAGTATTCTCCTAAGCTTTGGACATAGCTCCCATGCACAAGTTTCCTTGTGGAGACGAGATTTGTTCTGATGGGTGCCTCAGGAAATCCCCTCTGCTGGTATTGGAATCCAGGCTTTTGAGGAGACATGCCTGTAAACCAAAGCAATGGATCCGATAATGGCCTCGGGTCCTGTCTGGTTCAATCTTCTTCTCTGGTTACATCCATCTATGGTATGAGTGAAGGTAGATGCTCAGCTGGTATCAACTGCCCTTTTTTGACCCGTGCGTCCTACACTATTGGGATGGCCTCAGGGTCTTTGGAGGGTTCTCCTAATTTGTACGATTATTGAAAATGGAATGGGCAGAATTCTCATGGATTGGGTGGGCGCAGTCCTAATGTGTGGCTCCAGGGACCCCAGCGCGGAGGGAGTGTGGCCCAAGACTTTGAGGACAAAAGTCTGAAAACACAAACTCAGCTTAGGTTTGGGGACTTAGGTATGGCACGCCCGATCTACAAACCATGAGAAGAACTCTTAAGGATATGAAGTATGAGCGAGTCTGACGCGCTTGCTCAGGCTTTTGTCTTTGGATTTTGTATCAGCGATGGCCGTGGAATGTTGGGGAGACCTCATGGGCCATGGACGAATCTTCCTCTCTGTGGATTTGGCCCGATCCCAATGGTTTTTCGTCAATGTGTGGGATGAGAGGACTCCTTTCAGTTTTACCTAAGTGTCTCCCAAAAGAGGAATTCCAAAGAGAGCCCTGAGGAAGAGTGAAGGGACAACACGAACTATGGTTAAAAATTGGGGTCTAGGGTAATGGCAAGCCCAATATGCTGTCTCTTCATCCAGCAACTGAGAGGACTTACCTGAGGACTGGGCTCAGGCTGAGGGTCACAATGTGTGTTTGTGACCAAAATGGCCTTCAAGCATGGGCTGGGCCTCATGGGCCACACTGGTTTCAACTACACTGGGTGTTGGACAACATTCCTACCACAAGGTTTCTTGCCATGGGGAAAGAGTTCTGATTTCTGCATCATTTTCAAACCAGGGCAGTGTTTGGAGATCAGGTCTAGGTTCTGAAGCCTGGGAACCGAGGTTAAGGATAGATGACGACCTAAGGCCATGGCGAGTCCGATGTGCTCAGTGTGTAGCCAGCTGTCTGTGTGGGCGAGGAAGTCCAGGCTCAGGCTGGGTCAGAAAGTGCAATAGTGCCCAGGTCAGCCTATATATTTGGGGTACAGCCAAATGGCGTGCAGGTAGATCCTCATTTGGGGTTTCTAAGTAGACCCTGAGGGCAATGTTTTTCTTCTGGAGGGCAGGCAGAGTGCGGCATTGTAGTTCTGGATAGCCAAACTGGAGGGCTTGTGGGCCTGTAGTCTGAGGAGGATGTCTGAGAAGCCAAGCTAGGCCTAGGTTTCTGGGTGAGGATATGGCAGGCACAATCTACAGACCTCAATCGAGATCTCGTGCATCTGAAGTCAGAGCAATGATCAGACGATCGCTCAGGTTTTACTTTCTTTCCCTGATGGCCCCTACTTGAAGGGAGGGGTGGATCACGAGGCCATGGGTTTTTTCCCACGATGGGAGTTGTGACAAACTGCAAACTGCCAAGATTCTTCTGCAGGACAATTGAGACCTGTTGGTTGGCTCCAGGCCAACGATTCTGAGCAGGGTTCTAGGATGGATGGCTGGGTAGCCCACCTCGCATTCCAATTGTCTCCAAGCAACAAGACAGGTTAGATCTGCTGGATGTGGGTGAGAAACCGAGGAGGCTGAGTTGAAATGGACTCTCCTGTGGATGTGTCCTAATCTGTGTTTGTGTCTATGGAGACCTTGGAACGAAGCGGTGGCACTGGGGACCTGAAGGGTTCTCCTAAACAGAGGCTTTAACTCAGCTCCAACGTGCATGTTTCCCATGTGTAGATGAGATTTGTTCTGATGGGTGAGTCAAGAAACAGCCATATGCTGGTATTGAAACCCAGGCCTCTG
Organism: Mustela nivalis; assembly: GCF_964662115.1. Lineage (NCBI taxonomy): Eukaryota > Metazoa > Chordata > Mammalia > Carnivora > Mustelidae > Mustela > Mustela nivalis. The sequence continues at coordinate 437,178 of NW_028136215.1, forward strand.
AGGAGAGATGCCTGGAAACCAAAGCAATGGATCCGATTAGTGCCAGTTCGTTCCTTTTTACCTCTGGGGACATCAGTCTACGGGTCTGAGTGGAGGTAGGTGCTCAAATGGGCTCAGATTGCCCCTGTTTGTCCTGGGAAGCCACAACTATTGGGATGGCCTAAGGGCCTTTGGAGGTTTATCCTATTAGTAGGGTTGTGGCCATTGGAATGGGCACGCACAATTCCCTTGGAGAGGGCAAGTACAGTCCTCAGGTTTGGCTCTAGGGGCCTGAGCCTGTAGGGTGTGTAGGCCAGAGCTGTTTGGTCAGTTTTCTGAAAACAGAAACTCGGCTTATGTTTCGGGTCATAGGTATGGCAGGACTGATCTACAGACCATGAGGAGAACTCTTCGGGATATGAAAAAAGGGCGAGTGTGAGGCTATTGCTCAAGTTTTTGTCTCTGGATATCGTGTCACTCATGGTCGTGAAATTTCCGGGTGACATCATGGGAAATGGACGAGTCTTACACTCTGGGGGTTCGGCCCTGTCCAAAGAGTTTGGGATCATTCTGGGGATGGAAGAAGTCCGTTTTTTTTGTTGTTGTTGATTTGATTCGTTTTGTTTTTCAACATCAGATGTCCCACCAAATGAGGGATTCCAGAGTAGAGCCCTGGGGAGGGGCGAATGGACAACCAGAAATCTGGTTAAAAATTGGGGCCTAGGGACTAGTCAAGCCCATTATGACAACTAATGGTTCAGCCACTGAGAGGACTTACTAGAGGACAGGACTCACGCTGAGGTCACAATGCGTGTTTATGCTCTCGTCGCACTCAAGAATGGGCGGGGCCTCAGGGTGAATGCTGTTTTCTCCTACACTAAACGTTGAACAACAGGCCATTATGGCCTAGTGTTCTGTCTGGTTCCATCTCCTTCTCTGGGGACATCCATCTATGCTATGAGTGGAGGTAGATGCTCAGCTGGTGTAAGACTGCCCTTGTTTGTCCACAGAGACCTACACTATTGGGATGGCCTCGGGGACTTTGGAGGGTTCTCCTAATTTGTACCATTTTGGACAATGGAATGGGCAGAATTCCCATGCATGGGGTAGGCAGTGTCCTAATGTGTGGCCCAGGGGCCCCAGCCTGGAGGGTGTGTGGCCCAGTACTTTGAGGACAGAAGTATGAAAACACAAACTCAGCTTAGGTTTGGGGACGTAGGAATGGCAGGCCCAATCTACAGACCATGAGAAGAACTCTTCAGGATATAAAGAAAGAGCGAGTCTGAGGCGCTTGCTCAGGCTTTGGTCTCTGGATTTTGTATCAACGATGGCGGAGGAATGTCGGGAGGCCTCATTGGCCATGGACTAGTCTTCCTCTCTGTGGTTTTGGCTCGGCCCCAATTGTTTTTCGTCAATCTGAGAATGGGAGGTCTCCTTTCAGGTTTGTTACCTCAGGTGTCCCAACCAAAGTGGAATTCCATAGCAGAGCCCTGGGGAAGAGTGAATGGACAACCCAAACTATGGTTAAAAATTGGGGTCTAGTGGCATGGAAGCCCCATATGCTGTCTCTTCATCCAGCCACTTAGAGGCCCTACTTGAGGACCTGGCTCAGGCTGAGGATCACAATGTGTGTTTGTGAGCAATGTGGCCCGGGAGCATGGGCTGAGCCACTTGGGCCACACTAGATTCAACTATACTGAATGTTCGCCCTCATGCCAACCATAAGGTTTCTTGCCTTGGGGAAAGAGTTCTGATTTCTGCATCATTTTCAAACAAGGGCAGTGATTGGAGATCAGGTCTAGGTTCTGAAGCCTGGAAACTGTGGATGAGAAGACAACAACCTAAGTCCATGGTGGGTCCGATGCGCTCAGTGTGCGGCCAGCTGTCTGGGTGGGGTCAGGAGGTCCAGGCTCAGGCTGGGTCAGAAAGGGCAATAGTGCCCAGGTCAGCCAATATATTTGGGTGTACAGCCGAATGGCGTGCAGGTTCATCCTCATTTGGGGTTACTGGGTAGCCCCAGAGGGCAATGTTTTTCTTCTGGTGGGCAGGCAGCGTGCGGCATTGTAGTTATGGTTTCCCAAACGGGAGGGCTTGTGGGCCAGTAGTCTGAGGACGGAAGTCTGAGAACCCAAGCTAGGCCTAGGTTTCTGGGTGAGCATATGGCAGGCACAATCTACAGACCTCAATCGAGATCTCGTGCATCTGAAGTCAGGGCAAGGATCAGACGATCGCTCAGGTTGGACTATTTGTCCCTGATGGCCCCTTTTTGAAGGGAGGGGTAGATCACGAGGGCCATGGGGGTTTTCCCACGATGGGAGTTGTGACAAGGTCAAACAGCCAAGATTCTTCTGCAGGACAATTGAGACCTGTTGGTTGGCACCTGGCCAATGATTCCGAGCAGGGTTCTAAGGATGGATGGCTGGGTATCCCACCTCGCATTCCAATTGTCTCCAAGTAACAAGACAGTTGATATCGGATGGCTCTGCGGGAGCAACCGGGGTGGCTGAGTTGAAATGGACTTTCCTGAGGATGGGGCCTAATGTGGGTTTGTGTCCATGAGGGCCTTGGAATGGGGCGGAGGCACCGGGACCCTGAAGTATTCTCCTAAGCTTTAGACATAGGTTCCATGCACAAGTTTCCTTGTGGAGACGAGATTTGTTCTGATGGGTGCCTCAGGAAACCACCTATGCTGGTATTGGAATCCAGGATTTTGAGGAGACATGCCTGTAAACCAAAGCAATGGATCCGATTATGGCCTAGGGTTCTGTCTGGTTCCATCTCCTTCTCTGGGGACATCCACCTATGGTATGAGTGGAGGTAGATGCTCAGCTGGTATCAGACTGCCCTTGTTTGTCCACAGAGACCTACAATATTGGGATGGCCTCGGGGATATTTGAGGGTTCTCCTAATTTGTACCATTTTGGACAATAGAATGGGCAGAATTCCCACGCATGGGGTAGGCACAGTCCTAATGTATGGCTCCAGGGGCCCCAGCCTTGAGGGTGTGTGGCCCAGTACTTTGAGGACAGAAGTATGAAAACACAAACTCAGGTTAAGTTTGGGGACGTAGGTATGGCAGGCCCAATCTACAAACCATGAAAAGAACTCTTCAGGATATGAAGAAAGAGCGAGTCTGAGGCGCTTGCTCAGGGTTTGGTCTCTGGATTTTGTAGCAACGATGGCGGTGGAATGTGGGGAGGCCTCATGGGCCATGGACGAATCTTCCTCTCTGTGGTTTTGGGCCGGTCCCAATTATTTTTCGTCAATCTGTGGAATGGGAGGTCTCCTTTCAGGTTTGTTACCTCAGGTGTCCCAACCAAAGAGGAATTCCAATGCAGAGCCCTGGGGAAGAGTGAAGGGACAACCCAAACTATGGTTAAAATTTGGGGCCTAGGGGCATGGGAGGCCCCATATGCTGTCTCTTCATCCAGCCACTTAGAGGCCTTACTTGAGGACTGGGCTCAGGCTGAGGGTCACAATGTGTGTTCGTGACCAATGTGGCCCGCGAGCATGGGCGGGGCCTCATGTGACACTCTGGTTTCAACTACACAGAACTTTGGACAACATGCCAATCACAAGGTCTCTTGCCATGGGGAAGGGGTTCTGATTTCTGCATCATTTTCAACCCTGGGCAGTGGTTGGAGATAAGGTCTAGGTTCGGAAGCCTGAAAACCGCAGTTGGGAAGACATGATGTCCTAAGGCCATGGCGGGTCTGATGTGCTCACTGTGCGGTCAGCTGCCTGGCTGTTGGTCAGGTGTTTCTGGCTCAGGTTGTGTGAGTCAGTGCATTCGTGCCCAGGTTAGACTATATAATTTGGGTACATTTGAGTGCCGTGTAGGTTGATCCTCATTTAAGCTGCCTGGGCAGCTCATTAAGCAATATATTTTTTCTAGAGGGCAGGCAGAGTGCTTCATTGTTGGTCCGGAATTGCCAAACTTGAGGGCTTGGGGGCCAGGAGAGTGAGGAAGGAAGTCTGAGAACACAAGCTAGACTTCGGATTCAGGGTGAGGGCACGGCAGGTACCCCCTGCAGATCTGAACCTATATTTCATGCATCTGAAATCAGGGCGAAGATCAGACGTTGGCTCAGGTTGGAGTTTCTGTGCATGACGGCCCCTTCATGAAGGGAGCAGAATCTCGATGCCATGGTGGTTTTCCACGTTGGGAGATGTGGGATGCCCCCTTCAAGGATTCCTTCTGCGGGACAATTGAGACCTATTGGACAGCTCCAGGACATCCCATATGGAACGACTCCTGAGCACCGTTCGCGGATGGATGCCTGGGAAGTCCGCCTCACATTCCAATTGTCTCCTAGCAACAAGACAGTTTAGATCTAATGGATCTGCGGGAGCAACCGGGGTGGCTGAGTTGAAATGGACTTTCCTGAGGAAGGGTCCTAATGTGTGTTTGTGTCCATGAGGGCCTTGGAATGGGGCGGTGGCACCGGGACCCTGAAGTATTCTCCTAAGCTTTTACATAGCTCTCTTGCACAAGTTTCCTTGTGGAGACGAGATTTGTTCTGATGGGTGCCTCAGGAAATCCCCTCTGCTGGTATTGGAATCCAGGCTTTTGAGGAGACATGCCTGTAAACCAAAGCAATGGATCCGATAATGCCTCAGGTCCTGTCTGGTTCCATCTTCTTCTCTGGGGAATTCCATCTCTGGTATGAGTGGTGGTAGATGCTCAGCTGGTATCAACTTTTTTTTTTTTTTTTTGTCCCAGGCGACCTACACTATAGGGATGGCCTCAGGGACTTTGGAGGGTTCTTCTAATTTGTACGATTTTTGACAATGGAATGGGCAAAATTCCCATGGATTGGGTGGGCGCAGTCCTAATGTGTGACTCCAGGGGCCCCAGCTGGAGGGAGTGTGGCCCGGGACTTTGAGGACAAAAGTCTGAAAACACAAACTCAGCTTAGGTTTGGGGACTTAGGTATGGCACGCCCGATCTACTAACCATGAAAGAACTCTTCAGCATATGAAGAATGAGCGAGTCTGAGGCGCTGCTCAGGATTTTGTTTCTGGATTTTATATAGCGATGGCCGTGGAATGCTGGGAAGTCCTCTTGGGCCGTGGACGAATCTTCCTCTCTGTGGATTTGGTGTGATCCCAATTGATCTTCGTCAATCTGTGGGATGGGAGGACTCCTTTCAGGTTTGTTACCTCAGGTGTCCCACCAAAAGAGGAATTCCAAAGCAGAGCTCTGGGGCAGAGTGAAGGGACAATCCGAAATATGGTTAAAAATTGGGGCCTAGACGGGGAGGAGTCAAGATGTCGGAGAAGTAGCAAGCTGAGACTGCTTCAGCTAGCCGGAGATCAGCTAGATAGCTTATCTAAAGATTGCAAACACCTGAAAATCCATCGGCAGATCGAAGAGAAGAAGAACAGCAATTCTGGAAACAGAAAAACAACCACTTTCTGAAAGGTGTTTTCTTTTTAAAAAAAAAAAAAAATTTTTTTTTCTTTTCCTTTTTCTTTTTTTTTTTCTTTCTTTCTTTTTGAACCTCTTTTTATCCCCTTTCTCCCCACTCACGATTTTGGATCTCTTCTAATTTGGTTAAAGCATATTTTCCTGGGGTTGTTGCCACCCTTTTAGTATTTTACTTGCCCCTTCATTTACTCTTATCTGGCCAAAATGACAAGACGTAAAAACTCAACGCAAAAAAAAGAACAAGAGGCAGTACCGAAGGCTAGGGACCTAATCAATACAGACATCAGTAATATGTCAGATCTAGAGTTCAGAATGACAATTCTCAAGGTTCTAGCCGGGCTCGAAAAAGGCATGGAAGATATTAGAGAAACCCTCTCGAGAGATATAAAAGCCCTTTCTGGAGAAATAAAAGAACTAAAATCTAACCAAGTTGAAATCCAAAAAGCTATTAATGAGGTGCAATCAAAAATGGAGGCTCTAACTGCTAGGATAAATGAGGCAGAAGAAAGAATTAGTGATATAGAAGACCAAATGACAGAGAATAAAGAAGCTGAGCAAAAGAGGGATAAACAGCTACTGGACCACGAGGGGAGAATTCGAGAATTAAGTGACACCATAAGACGAAACAACATTAGAATAATTGGGATTCCAGAAGAAGAAGAAAGAGAGATGGGAGCAGAAGGTATACTGGAGAAAATTATTGGGGAGAATTTCCCCAATATGGCAAAGGGAACGAGCATCAAAATTCAGGAGGTTCAGAGAACGCCCCTCAAAATCAATAAGAATAGGCCCACACCCCGTCACCTAATGGTAAAACTTACAAGTCTCAGTGACAAAGAGAAAATTCTGAAAGCAGCCCGGGAAAAGAAGACTGTAACATACAATGGTAAAAATATTAGATTGGCAGCTGACTTATCCACAGAGACCTGGCAGGCCAGAAAGAGCTGGCATGATATTTTTAGAGCACTAAACGAGAAAAACATGCAGCCCAGAATACTATATCCAGCTAGGCTAACATTGAAAATAGAAGGAGAGATTAAAAGCTTCCAGGACAAACAACAACTGAAAGAATTTGCAAATACCAAACCAGCTCTACAGGAAATATTGAAAGGGGTCCTCTAAGCAAAGAGAGAGCCTACAAGTGGTAGATCAGAAAGGAACAGAGACCATATACAATAACAGTCACCTTACAGGCAATACAATGGCCCTAAATTCATATCTCTCAATAGTTACCCTGAATGTGAATGGGCTAAATGCCCCTGTCAAAAGACACAGGATATCAGAATGGATAAAGAAACAAAACCCATCTATATGTTGCCTCCAAGAAACTCATTTTAAGCCCGAAGACACCTCCAGACTTAAAGTGAGGGGGTGGAAAAGAATTTACCACGCTAATGGACATCAGAAGAAAGCAGGAGTGGCAATCCTTATATCAGATCAATTAGATTTTAAGCCAAAGACTATAATAAGAGATGAGGAAGGACACTATATCATACTCAAAGGGTCTGTCCAACAAGAAGATTTAACAATTTTAAATATCTATGCCCCCAACGTGGGAGCAGCCAACTATATAAACCAATTAATAACAAAATCAAAGAAACACATCAACAACAATACAATAATAGTAGGGGACTTTAACACTCCCCTCACTGAAATGGACAGGTCATCCAAGCAAAAGATCAACAAGGAAATAAAGGCCTTAAACGACACACTGGACCAGATGGACATCACAGATATATTCAGAACATTTCATCCCAAAGCAACAGAATACACATTCTTTTCTAGTGCACATGGAACATTCTCCAGAATAGATCACATCCTCGGTCCTAAATCAGGACTCAACCGGTATCAAAAGATTGGGATCATTCCCTGCATATTTTCAGACCACAATGCTCTAAAGCTAGAACTCAACCACAAAAGGAAGTTTGGAAAGAACCAAAATACATGGAGACTAAACAGTATCCTTCTAAAGAATGAATGGGTCAACCGGGAAATTAAAGAAGAATTGAAAAAAATCATGGAAACAAATGATAATGAAAATACAACGGTTCAAAATCTGTGGGACACAATAAAGGCAGTCCTGAGAGGAAAATATATAGCGGTACAAGCCTTTCTCAAGAAACAAGAAACGTCTCAGGTACACAACCTAACCCTACACCTAAAGGAGCTGGAGAAAGAACAAGAAAGAAACCCTAAGCCCAGCAGGAGAAGAGAAATCATAAAGATCAGAGCAGAAATCAATGAAATAGAAACCAAAAAAACAATAGAACAAATCAACGAAAGTAGGAGCTGGTTCTTTGAAAGAATTAATAAAATTGATAAACCCCTGGCCCGACTTATCAAAAAGAAAAGAGAAAGGACCCAAATAAATAAAATCATGAATGAAAGAGGAGAGATCACAACTAACACCAAAGAAATACAAACTATTATAAGAACATACTATGAGCAACTCTACGGCAATAAATTTGACAATCTTGAAGAAATGGATGCATTCCTAGAAACATATAAACTACCACAACTGAACCAGGAAGACATAGAAAGCCTGAACAGACCCATAACCAGTAAGGAGATTGAAACAGTCATTAAAAATCTCCAAACAAACAAAAGCCCAGGGCCAGATGGCTTCCCGGGGGAATTCTACCAAACATTTAAAGAAGAACTAATTCCTATTCTCCTGAAACTGTTCCAAAAAATAGAAATAGAAGGAAATCTTCCAAACTCATTTTATGAGGCCAGCATCACCTTGATCCCAAAACCAGATAAGGATCCCACCAAAAAAGAGAGCTATAGACCAATATCCTTGATGAACACAGATGCGAAAATACTCAACAAAATACTAGCCAATAGGATTCAACAGTACATTAAAAAGATTATTCACCACGACCAAGTGGGATTTATTCCAGGGCTGCAAGGTTGGTTCAACATCCGCAAATCAGTCAATGTGATAGAACACATCAATAAAAGAAAGAACAAGAACCATATGATACTCTCAATAGATGCTGAAAAAGCATTTGACAAAGTACAGCATCCCTTCCTGATCAAAACTCTTCAAAGTGTAGGGATAGAGGGCACATACCTCAATATCATCAAAGCCATCTATGAAAAACCCACCGCAAATATCATTCTCAATGGAGAAAAACTGAAAGCTTTTCCGCTAAGGTCAGGAACACGGCAGGGATGTCCATTATCACCACTGCTATTCAACATAGTACTAGAGGTCCTAGCCTCAGCAATCAGACAACAAAAGGAAATTAAAGGCATCCAAATCGGCAAAGAAGAAGTCAAATTATCACTCTTCGCAGATGATATGATACTATATGTGGAAAACCCAAAAGACTCCACTCCAAAACTGCTAGAACTTATACAGGAATTCAGTAAAGTGTCAGGATATAAAATCAATGCACAGAAATCAGTTGCATTTCTCTACACCAACAGCAAGACAGAAGAAAGAGATATTAAGGAGTCAATCCCATTTACAATTGCATCCAAAACCATAAGATACCTAGGAATAAACCTAACCAAAGAGACACAGAATCTATACTCAGAAAACTATAAAGTACTCATGAAAGAAATTGAGGAAGACACAAAGAAATGGAAAAATGTTCCATGCTCCTGGATTGGAAGAATAAATATTGTGAAAATGTCTATGCTACCTAAAGCAATCTACACATTTAATGCAATTCCTATCAAAGTACCATCCATCTTTTTCAAAGAAATGGAACAAATAATGCTAAAATTTATATGGAACCAGAAAAGACCTCGAATAGCCAAAGGGATATTGAAAAAGAAAGCCAACGTTGGTGGCATCACAATTCCGGACTTCAAGCTCTATTACAAAGCTGTCATCATCAAGACAGCATGGTACTGGCACAAAAACAGACACATAGATCAATGGAACAGAATAGAGAGCCCAGAAATAGACCCTCAAATCTATGGTCAACTCATCTTCGACAAAGCAGGAAAGAATGTCCAATGGAAAAAAGACAGCCTCTTCAATAAATGGTGCTGGGAAAATTGGACAGCCACATGCAGAAAAATGAAATTGGACCATTTCCTTACACCACACACGAAAATAGACTCAAAATGGATGAAGGACCTCAATGTGCGAAAGGAATCCATCAAAATCCTTGAGGAGAACACAGGCAGCAACCTCTTCGACCTCTGCCGCAGCAACATCTTCCTAGGAACAACGCCAAAGGCAAGGGAAGCAAGGGAAAAAATGAACTACTGGGATTTCATCAAGATCAAAAGCTTTTGCACAGCAAAGGAAACAGTTAACAAAATCAAAAGACAACTGACAGAATGGGAGAAGATATTTGCAAACGACATATCAGATAAAGGACTAGTGTCCAGAATCTATAAAGAACTTAGCAAACTCAACACCCAAAGAACAAATAATCCAATCAAGAAATGGGCAGAGGACATGAACAGACATTTCTGCAAAGAAGACATCCAGATGGCCAACAGACACATGAAAAAGTGGTCCATATCACTCGGCATCAGGGAAATACAAATCAAAACCACAATGAGATATCACCTCACACCAGTCAGAATGGCTAAAATCAACAAGTCAGGAAATGACAGATGCTGGCGAGGATGTGGAGAAAAGGGAACCCTCCTACACTGTTGGTGGGAATGCAAGCTGGTGCAGCCACTCTGGAAAACAGCGTGGAGGTTCCTCAGAATGTTGAAAATAGAACTGCCCTATGACCCAGCAATTGCACTATTGGGTATTTACCCTAAAGATACAAATGTAGTGATCCAAAGGGGCACATGCACCCGAATGTTTATAGCAGCAATGTCCACAATAGCCAAACTATGGAAAGAACCTAGATGTCCATCCACAGATGAATGGATCAAGAAGATGTGGTATATATACACAATGGAATACTATGCAGCCATCAAAAGAAATGAAATCTTGCCATTTGCGACAACATGGATGGAACTAGAGCGTATCATGCTTAGCGAAATAAGTCAAGCAGAGAAAGACAACTATCATATGATCTCCCTGATATGAGGAAGTGGTGATGCAACATGGAGGCTTAAGTGGGTAGAAGAAGAAAAAATGAAACAAAATGGGATTGGGAGGGAGACTAAACATAAGTGACTCTTAATCTCACAAAACAAACTGAGGGTTGCTGGGGGGAGGGGGTTTGGGAGAAGGGGGTGGGATTATGGACATTGGGGAGGGTATGTGCTTTGGTGAGTGCTGTGAAGTGTGTAAACCTGGTGATTCACAGACCTGTACCCCTGGGGATAAAAATATATGTATATAAAAAATAAAAAGTTAAAAAAAAAAAAAGAATATCAGCATAAAAAAAAAATAAAAAAATAAAAAAAATAAAAAATTAAAAAAAAAAAAACCACAATGAGATATCACCTCACACCAGTCAGAATGGCTAAAATGAACAAGGCAGGAAATGACAGATGCTGGCGAGGATGCGGAGAAAGGGGAACCCTCCTACACTGTTGGTGGGAATGCAAGCTGGTGCAACCACTCTGGAAAACAGCATGGAGGTTCCTCAAAATGTTGAAAATAGAACTGCCCTATGACCCAGCAATTGCACTACTGGGTATTTACCCTAAATAATGCAATTATTGTAGGAATTAATGCAATTCCTACAAACATAGTGATCTGAAGGGGCACGTGCACCTGAATGTTTATAGCAGTAATGTCCACAATAGCAAAAATTTGGAAAGAACCTAGATGTCCATCAACAGATGAATGGATAAAGAAGATGTGGTATATATACACAATGGAATACTATGCAGCCATCAAAAGAAATGAAATCTTGCCGTTTGCAACAACGTGGATGGAACTAGAGCATATCATGCTTAGCGAAATAAGTCAAGCGGAGAAAGACAACTATCATATGATCTCCCTGATATGAGGAAGTGGTGATGCAACATGGGGGCTTAAGGGGGTAGGGGAAGAATAAATGAAAGAGGATGGGATTGGGAGTCATAAGTGACTCTTGAACTCACAAAACAAACTGAGGGTTGCTGGGGGGAGGGGAGTTGGGAGAAGGGGAGTGGGGTTGTGGACATTGGGGAGGGTATGTGCTATGGTGAGTGCTGTGAAGTGTGTAAACCTGGCGATTCACAGATCTGTACCCCTGGGGATAAAAATATATTATATGTTTATAAAAAATAAAAAATTAAAAAAGGAAAAAAAAAAATTGGGGCCTAGGGGCATGGCAAGCCCAATATGCTGTCTCTGCATCCAGCCACTGAGAGGCCTTACCTGAGGACTGGGCTCAGGCTGAGGGTCACAATGTGTGTTTGTGACCAATGTGGCCCGCAAGCATGGGCGGGGCCTCATGGGCCACACTGGTTTCAACTACACTGAACGTTGGACAACATGCCAACCACAAGGTTTCTTGCAATGGGAAAAGAGTTCTGATTTATGCATCATTTTCAAACCAGGGCAGTGATTGGAGATCAGGTCTAGGTTCTGAAGCCTGGAAACCGAGTTTGAGAAGAGATGACGACCTAGGTCCAGGGTGGGTCTGATGTGCTCAGTGTGCTGCCAGCTGTCTGGGTGGGGCCAGGAGGTCCAGGCTCAGGCTGGGTCAGAAAGGGCAATAGTGCCCAGGTCAGCCTGCATATTTGGGGTACAGCCGAATGGCGTGCAAGTTGATCCTCATTTGGGGATTCTGGGTAGCCCTAGAGGGCAAGGTTTTTCTTTTTGAGGGCAGGCAGAGTGCAGCATTGTAGTTCTGGTTTGCCAAACTGGAGGGCTTGTGGGACAGTAGTCTGAGGACGGAAGTCTGAGAACCCAAGCTAGGCCTATGTTTCTGGGTGAGGATATGGCAGGCACAATCTACAGACCTCAATCGAGACCTCGTGCATCTGAAGTCAGGGCAAAGTTCAGACGATCGCTCCTGTTGGACTTTCTGTCCATGATGGCCCCTTCTTGAAGGGGGGGTTGGATCACGAGGCCATGGGTGTTTTCCCACGATGGGAGTTGTGAGAAGCTCCCAACTGCAAAGATTCTTCTGCAGGACAATTGAGACCTGTTGGTTGGCTCCAGGCCAACAATTCCGAGCAGGGTTCTAAGGATGGATGGCTGGGTAGCCCACCTCCCATTCCAATGGTCTCCAAGCAACAAGACAGGTTAGATCTGCTGGATGTGGGGGAGCAACCGAGGAGGCTGAGTTGAAATGGACTCTCCTGTGGATGTGTCCTAATACGTTTTTGTGTCTATGGAGACCTAGGAATGAAGCGGGGGCACTGGGGCCCTGAAGGATTATCCTAAACAGAGGCTTTGTAACAGCTCCAACGTGCATGTTTCCCATGTGTAGATGATATTTGTTCTGATGGGTGAGTCAAGAAACAGCCATATGCTGGTATTGAAATCCAGGCCTCAGAGGAGAGATGCCTGGAAACCAAGACAATGGATCCGATTAGTGCCTAGGGGCCTGTTCGTTCCTTTTAACCTCTGGGGACATCAGTCTACGGGTCTGAGTGCAGGTAGGTGCACAGATGGGCTCAGATTGCCCCTGTTTGTCCTGGGAAGCCACAACTATTGGGATGGCCTCAGGGACTTTGGAGGTTTATACTATTAGTAGGGCTTTGGCCATTGGAATGGGCACATACAATTCTCTTGTAGAGGGCAAGTACAGTCCTCAGGTTTGGCTCCAGGGGCCTGAGCCTGTAGGGTGTGTAGGTCAGAGCTGTTTGGTCAGTTGTCTGAAAACACAAACTCGGCTTATGTTTCGGGTCATAGGAATGGCAGGAGTGATCTACAGACCATGAGGAGAAGTCTTCGCGATATGAAAAAAGAGCGAGTGTGAGGCTCATGCTCAAATTTTGTCTCTGGATATCGTGTCACTCATGGTCGTGAAATTTCCGGGTGACTCAATGGGAAATAGTCGGGTCTTACTCTCTTGTGTTTCGGCCCCGTCGAAAGAGTTTGGGGTCATTCTGGGGATGGATGAAGTCCGTTTTGTTGTTGTGTTGTTTTGTTTGATTTGTTTTTCAACCTCAGATGTCCCACAAAATGAGGGATTCCAGAGCAGAGCCCTGGGGAGGGGCGACTGGACAACCAGAAATCTGGTTAAAAATTGGGGCCTATGGACATGTCAAGCCCATTATGACATCTAATGGTCCAGCCACTGAGTCGACTTACTAGAGGACAGGACTCACGCTGACGTCACAATGCGTGTTTATGCTCACGTCGCACTCAAGAATGGGCGGGGCCTCAGGGTGAATGCTGTTTTCTCCTACACTGAACGTTGGACAAAATGCCAACCACAAGGTTTCTTGCCATGGGTAAGGAGGAGTTCTGATTTCTGCATCACACTCACCCCTGGACATGGACTGGAGATAAGGACTCGGCCCCGAAGCCTGAAAACGGAGGTAGGGAAGAGATGATGACCTAAGGCCATGGCGGGTCTGATGTGCTCAGTGTGCGGTCAGCTGTCTGGGTGTTGGTCAGGAGGTCCGGGCTCAGGTTGTGTCAGACAGTGCATTCGTGCCCAGGTTAGACTATATAATTTGGGTACATTCGAGTGCCGTGTGGGTTGATCCTCATTTAAGCTGCCTGGGCAGCTTATTAGGCAATATATTTTTTCTAGAGGGCAGGCAGAGTGCTTCATTGTTGGTCCGGAATTGCCAAACTTGAGGGCTTGGTGGCCAGGAGAGTGAGGACAGAAGTCTGAGAACACAAGCTAGACTTCGGATTCAGGGTGAGGGCACGGCAGGTACCCCCTGCTGATCTGAAACAATATCTCATGCATCTGAAGTCAGGGCGAAGATCAGATGTTGGCTCAGGTTGGAGTTTCTGTGCATGACGGCCCCTTTATAAAGGGAGCGGAAAATCGAGGCCATGGAGGTTTTCCACGTTGGGAGATGTGGGATGCCCCCTTCAAGGATTCCATCTGCGGGACAATTGAGACCTATTGGACAGCTCCAGGACATCCCATATGGAACGACTCCTGAGCACCGTTCGAGGATGGATGCCTGGGAAGTCCGCCTCACATTCCAATTGTCTCCTAGCAACAAGACAGTTTAGATCTAATGGATCTGCGGGAGCAACCGGGGTGGCTGAGTTGAAATGGACTTTCCTGAGGAAGGGTCCTAATGTGTGTTTGTGTCCATGAGGGCCTTGGAATGGGGCGGTGGCACCGGGACCCTGAAGTATTCTCCTAAGCTTGGACCTAGCTCCCATGCACAAGTTTCCTTGTGGAGACGAGATTTGTTCTGATGGGTGCCTCAGGAAATCCCCTCTGCTGGTATTGGAATCCAGGCTTTAGAGGAGACATGCCTGTAAACCAAAGCAATGGATCCGATAATGCCTCAGGTCCTGTCTGGTTCCAGCTTCTTCTCTGGGGAATTCCATCTCTGGTATGAGTGGAGGTAGATGCTCAGCTGGTATCAACTTTTTTTTTTTTTGTCCTGGGCGACCTACACTATAGGGATGGCCTCAGGGATTTTGGAGGGTTCTCCTAATTTGTACGATTTTTGACAATGGAATGGGCAGAATTCCCATGGATTGGGTGGGCGCAGTCGAACATTGGACAACATGCCAACCACAAGGTTACTTGACATGGGAAAAGAGTTCTGATTTATGCATCATTTTCAAACCAGGGCAGTGATTGGAGATCAGGTCTAGGTTCTGAAGCCTGGAAACCGAGGTTGAGAAGAGATGATTACCTAAGGCCATGGCGGGTCTGATGTGCACAGTTTGCGGCTAGCTGTCTGGGTGGGGCCAGGAGGTCCAGGTTCAGACTGGGTCAGAAAGGGCAATAGTGCCCAGGTCAGCCTACATATTTGGGCTACAGCCGAATGGCGTGCAAGTTGATCCTCATTTGGGGATTCTGGGTAGCCCCAGAGGGCAAGGTTTTTCTTCTGGAGGGAAGGCAGAGTGCAGCATTGTAGTTCTGGTTTGCCAAACTGGAGGGCTTGTGGGCCAGTAGTCTGAGGACGGAAGTCTGAGAACCCAAGCTAGGCCTAGGTTTCTGGGTGAGGATATGGCAGGCACAATCTACAGACCTCAATCGAGACCTCGTGCATCTGAAGTCAGGGCAAAGATCAGACGATCGCTCCTGTTGGACTTTCTGTCCCTGATGGCCCCTTCTTGAAGGGGGGGTTGGATCACGAGGCCATGGGTGTTTTCCCACGATGGGAGTTGTGAGACGCTCCCAACTGCAAAGATTCTTCTGCAGGACAATTGAGACCTGTTGGTTGGCTCCAGGCCAACGATTCCAAGCAGGGTTCTAAGGATGGATGGCTGGGTAGCCCACCTCGCATTCCAATGGTCTCCAAGCAACAAGACAGGTTAGATCTGCTACATGTGGGGGAGCAACCGAGGAGGCTGAGTTGAAATGAACTCTCCTGTGGATGTGTCATAATACGTTTTTGTGTCTATGGAGACCTAGGAATGAACTGGGGGCACTGGGGTCTGAAGCATTATCCTAAACAGAGGCTTTGAAACAGCTCCAACGTGCATGTTTCCCATGTGTAGATGAGATTTGTTCTGATGGGTGAGTCAAGAAACAGCCATATGCTGGTATTGAAATCCAGGCCTCGGAGGAGAGATGCCTGGAAACCAAAACAATGGATCCGATTACTGCCTAGGGGCCTGTTCGTTCCTTTTAACCTTGGGCATATCAGTCTACGGGTGTGAGTGCAGGTAGGAGCTCAGATGGGCTCAGATTGCCCCTGTTTGTCCTGGGAAGCCACAACTATTGGGATGGCCTCAGGGACTTTGGAGGTTTATACTATTAGTAGGGCTTTGGCCATTGGAATGGGCACATACAATTCTCTTGTAGAGGGCAAGTACAGTCCTCAGGTTTGGCTCCAGGGGCCTGAGCCTGTAGGGTGTGTAGGCCAGAGCTGTTTGGTCAGTTGTCTGAAAACACAAACTCGGCTTATGTTTCGGGTCATAGGTATGGCAGGACTGATCTACAGACCATGAGGAGAAGTCTTCGTGATATGAAAAAAGGGCGAGTGTGAGGCTCTTGCTCAAGTTTTTGTCTGGATATTGTGTCACTCATGGCCGTGAAATTTCCGGGTGACTCAATGGGAATTGGACGAGTCTTACTCTGTGGTGTTTCGGCCCCGTCAAAAGAGTTTGGCGTCATTCTGGGGATGGAAGAAGTCCGTTTTCTTGTTGTTGTTGTTTTGTTTTGTTTTTCAACCTCAGATGTCCCACCAAATGAGGGATTCCAGAGTAGAGCCCTGGGGAGGGGCGACTGGACAACCAGAAATCTGGCTAAAAATTGGGGCCTAGGGACATGTCAAGCCCATTATGACATCTAATGGTCCAGCCACTGAGAGGCCTTACTAGAGGACAGGACTCACGCAGAGGTCACAATGCGTGTTTATGCTCTTGTCGCATTCAAGAATGTGCGGGGCCTCAGGGTGAATGCTGTTTTCTCCTACACTGAACGTTGGACAAATGCCAACCACAAGGTTTCTTGCCATGGGTAAGGAAGAGTTCTGATTTCTGCATCACACTCACCAGTGAACATGGATTGGAGATAAGGACTCGGCCCCGAAGCCTGAAAACGGAGGTAGGGAAGAGATGATGACCTAAGGCCATGGCGGGTCTGATGTGCTCAGTGTGCGGTCAGCTGTCTGGGTGTTGGTCAGGAGGTCCGGGCTCAGGTTGTGTAGGACTGTGCATTCGTGCCCAGGTTAGACTATATAATTTGCGTACATTCGAGTGCCGGGTAGGTTGATCCTCATTTAAGCTGCCTGGGCAGCTTATTAGGCAATATATTTTTTCTAGAGGGCAGGCAGAGTGCTTCATTGTTGGTCCGGAATTGCCAAACTTGAGGGCTTGGGGGCCAGGAGAGTGAGGACGGAAGTCTGAGAACACAAGCTAGACTTCGGATTCAGGGTGAGGGCACGGCAGGTACCCCCTGCAGATCTGAACCAATATCCCATGCATCTGAAGTGAGGGGGAGGATCGGACGTTGGCTCAGGTTGGAGTTTCTGTGCATGACGGCCCCTTCATGAAGGGAGCGGAATCTCGAGGCCATGGAGGTTTTCCACGTTGGGAGATGTGGGATGCCCCCTTCAAGGATTCCTTCAGCGAGACAATTGAGACCTATTGGACAGCTCCAGGACATCCCATATGGAACGACTCCTGAGCACCGTTTGAGGATGGATGCCTGGGAAGTCCGCCTCACATTCCAATTGTCTCCTAGCAACAAGAGAGTTTAGATCTAATGGATCTGCGGGAGCAACCGGGGTGGCTGAGTTGAAATGGACTTTCCTGAGGATGGGTCCTAATGTGTCTTTGTGTCCATGAGGGCCTTGGAATGGGGCGGTGGCACCGGGATCCTGAAGTATTCTCCTAAGCTTTGGACATAGCTCCCATGCACAAGTTTCCTTGTGGAGACGAGATTTGTTCTGATGGGTGCCTCAGGAAATCCCCTCTGCTGGTATTGGAATCCAGGGTTTTGAGGAGACATGCCTGTAAACCAAAGCAATGGATCCGATAATGCCTCAGGTCCTGTCTGGTTCCAGCTTCTTCTCTGGGGATATCCATCTCTGGTATGAGGGGAGGTAGATGCTCCGCTGGTATCAACCGTTTTTTTTTTTTTTTTTGTCCCGGGCGACCTTCACTAGAGGGATGGCCTCAGGGACTTTGGAGTGTTCTCCTAATTTGTACGATTTTTGACAATGGAATGGGCAGAATTCCCATGGATTGGGTGGGCGCAGTCCTAATGTGTGGCTCCAGGGGCCCCAGCTGGGGGGAGTGTGGCCCGGGACTTTGAGGACAGAAGTCTGAAAACACAAACTCAGCTTAGGTTTGGGGACTTAGGTATGGCACGCCCGATCTACAAACCATGAGAAGAACTCTTCAGCATATGAAGAATGAGCGAGTCTGAGGCACTTGCTCAGGCTTTTGTCTCTGGATTTTGTATCAGCGATGGCCGTGGAATGTTGGGGAGTCCTCATGGGCCGGGGACGAATCTTCCTCTCTGTGGATTTGGCGTGATCCCAATTGCTTTTCATCAATCTGTGGGATGGGAGGACTCCTTTCAGGTTTGTTACCTCAGGTGTCCCACCAAAAGAGGAATTCCAAAGCAGAGCTCTGGGGCAGAGAGAAGGGACAACCTGAACTATGGTTAAAAATTGGGGCCTAGGGGCATGGCAAGCCCAATATGCTGTCTCTGCATCCAGCCACTGAGAGGCCTTACCTGAGGACTGGGCTCAGGCTGAGGGTCACAATGTGTGTTTGTGACCAATGTGGCCCGCAAGCATGGGCGGGGCCTCATGGGCCACACTGGTTTCAACTACACTGAACGTTGGACAACATGCCAACCACAAGGTTTCTTGCCATGGGAAAAGAGTTCTGATTTATGCATCATTTTCAAACCAGGGCAGTGATTGGAGATCAGGTCGAGTTTCTGAAGCCTGGAAACCGAGGTTGAAAAGAGATGACGACCTAAGGCCATGGTGGGTCTGATGTGCTCAGTTTGAGGCTAGCTGTCTGGGTGGGGCCAGGAGGTCCAGGCTCAGGCTGGGTCAGAAAGGGCAATAGTGCCCAGGTCAGCCTACATATTTGGGGTACAGCCGAATGGCGTGCAAGTTGATCCTCATTTGGGGATTCTGGGTAGCCCCAGAGGGCAAGGTTTTTCTTCTTGAGGGCAGGCAGAGTGCAGCATTGTAGTTCTGGTTTGCCAAACTGGAGGGCTTGTGGGCCAGTAGTCTGAGGACGGAAGTCTGAGAACCCAAGCTAGGCCTAGGTTTCTGGGTGAGGATATGGCAGGCACAATCTACAGACCTCAATCGAGACCTCGTGCATCTGAAGTCAGGGCAAAGACAGACGATCGCTCCTGTTGGACTTTCTGTCCCTGATGGCCCCTTCTTGAAGGGGGGGTTGGATCACGAGGCCATGGGTGTTTTCCCACGATGGGAGTTGTGAGAAGCTCCCAACTGCAAAGATTCTTCTGCAGGACAATTGAGACCTGTTGATTGGCTCCAGGCCAACGATTCCAAGCAGGGTTCTAAGGATGGATGGCTGGGTAGTCCACCTCGCATTCCAATGGTCTCCAAGCAACAAGACAGGTTAGATCTGCTGGATGTGGGGGAGCAACCGAGGAGGCTGAGTTGAAATGAACTCTCCTGTGGATGTGTCCTAATACGTTTTTGTGTCTATGGAGACCTAGGAATGAAGCGGGGGCACTGGGGCCTAAAGCATATCCTAAATAGAGGCTTTGAAACAGCTCCAACGTGCATGTTTCCCATGTGTAGATGAGATTTGTTCTGATGGGTGAGTCAAGAAACAGCCATATGCTGGTATTGAAATCCAGGCCTGGAGGAGAGATGCCTGGAAACCAAAACAATGGATCGGATTAGTGCCTAGGGGCCTGTTCTTTCCTTATAACCTCTCGTGACATCAGTCTACGGGTCTGAGTGCAGGTAGGTGCTCAGATGGGCTCAGATTGCCCGTTTGTCCTGGGAAGCCACAACTATTGGGATGGCCTCAGGGACTTGGAGGTTTATACTATTAGTAGGGCTTTGGCCATTGGAATGGGCACATACAATTCTCTTGTATAGGGCAAGTACAGTCCTCAGGTTGGGCTCCAGGGGCCTGAGCCTGTAGGGTGTGTAGGCCAGAGCTGTTTGGTCAGTTGTCTGAAAACACAAACTCGGCTTATGTTTCGGGTCATAGGTATGGCAGGACTGATCTACAGACCGTGAGGAGAAGTCTTCGCGATATGAAAAAAGGGCGAGTGTGAGGCTCTTGCTCAAGTTTTTGTCTCTGGATATCGTGTCACTCATGGTCGTGAAATTTCCGGGTGACTCAATGGGAAATGGTCGAGTCTTACTGTCTGGTGTTTTGGCCCCGTCGAAAGAGTTTGGAGTCATTCTGGGGATGGAAGAAGTCCGTATTCTTGTTGTTGTTGTTTTGTTTTGTTTTGTTTTTCAACCTCAGATGTGTCACCAAATGAGGGATTCCAGAGTAGAGCCCTGGGGAGGGGCGACTGGACAACCAGAAATCTGGTTAAAAATTGGGGCCTAGGGACATGTCAAGCCCATTATGACATCTAATGGTCCAGCCACTGAGAGGCCTTACTAGAGGACAGGACTCACGCTGAGGTCATGATGCGTGTTTATGCTCTCGTCGCACTCAAGAATGGGCGGGGCCGCAGGGTGAATGCAGTTTTCTCCTACACTGAACGTTGGACAAAATGCCAACCACAAGGTTTCTTGCCATGGGTAAGGAGGATTTCTGATTTCTGCATCACACTCACCCCTGGACATGGACTGGAGATAAGGACTCGGCCCCGAAGCTTGAAAACTGAGGTAGGGAAGAGATGATGACCTAAGGCCATGGCGGGTCTGATGTGCTCAGTGTGCGGTCAGCTGTCTGGGTGTTGGTCAGGAGGTCCGGGCTCAGGTTGTGTCAGACAGTGCATTCGTCCCAGGTTAGACTATATAATTTGGGTACATTCGAGTGCCGTGTAGGTTGATCCTCATTTAAGCTGCCTGGACAGCTCATTAGGCAATATATTTTTTCTAGAGGGCAGGCAGAGTGCTTCATTGTTGGTCCATAATTGCCAAACTTGAGGGCTTCGGGGCCAGGAGAGTGAGGATGGAAGTCTGAGAACACAAGCTAGACTTCGGATTCAAAGTGAGGGCACGGCAGGTACCCCCTGCAGATCTGAACCAATATCTCATGCATCTGAAGTGAGGGCGAAGATCAGACGTTGGCTCAGGTTGGAGTTTCTGTGCATGACGGCCCCTTCATGAAGGGAGCGGAATCTCGAGGCCATGGAGTTTTTCCACGTTGGGAGATGTGGGATGCCCCCTTCAAGGATTCCTTCTGCGGGACAATTGAGACCTATTGGACAGCTCCAGGACATCCCATATGGAACGACTCCTGATCACCGTTCGAGGATGGATGCCTGGGAAGTCCGCGTCACATTCCAATTGTCTCCTAGCAACAAGACAGTTTAGATCTAATGGATCTGCGGGAGCAACCGGGGTGGCTGAGTTGAAATGGACTTTCCTGAGGATGGGTCCTAATGTGTCTTTGTGTCCATGAGGGCCTTGGAATGGGGCATGGCACCGGGACCCTGAAGTATTCTCCTAAGATTTGAACATAGCTCCCATGCACAAGTTTCCTTGTGGAGACGAGATTTGTTCTGATGGGTGCCTCAGGAAATCCTCTCTGCTGGTATTGGAATCCAGGCTTTAGAGGAGACATGCCTGTACACCAAAGCAATGGATCCGATAATGCCTCAGGTCCTGTCTGGTTCCATCTTCTTGTCTGGGGAAATCCATCTCTGGTATGAGTGGAGGTAGATGCTCAGCTGGTATCAACTTTTTTTTTTTTTTTGTCCGGGCGACCTACACTATAGGGATGGCCACAGGGACTTTGGAGGATTCTCCTAATTTGTACGATTTTTGACAATGGAATGGGCAGAATTCCCATGGATTGGGTGGGCGCAGTCCTAATGTGTGGCTCCAGGGGCCCCAGCTGGGGGGAGTGTGGCCCGGGACTTTGAGGACAGAAGTCTGAAAACACAAACTCAGCTTAGGTGTGGGGACTTAGGTATGGCACGCCCGATCTACAAACCATGAGAAGAACTCTTCAGGATATGAAGTATGAGCGAGTCTGAGGCGCTTGCTCAGGCTTTTTTCTTTGAATTTTGTATCAGCGATGGCCGTGGAATTTTGGGGAGTCCTCATGGGCCATGGACGAATCTTCCTCTCTGTGGATTTGGCGTGATCCCAATTGCTTTTCGTCAATCTGTGGGATGGGAGGACTCCTTTCAGGTTTGTTACCTCAGGTGTCCCACCAAAAGAGGAATTCCAAAGCAGAGCTCTGGGGCAGAGTGAAGGGACAACCCAAACTATGGTTAAAAATTGGGGCCTAGGGGCATGGCAAGCCCAATATGCTGTCTCTGCATCCAGCCACTGAGAGACCTTACCTGAGGACTGGGCTCAGGCTGAGGGTCACAATGTGTGTTTGTGACCAATGTGGCCCGCAAGCATGGGCGGGGCCACATGGGCCACACTGGTTTCAACTACACCGAACGCTGGACCACATGCCAACAACAAGGTTTCTTGCCATGGGAAAAGAGTTCTGATTTATGCATCATTTTCAAACCAGGGCAGTGATTGGAGATCAGGTCTAGGTTCTGAAGCCTGGAAACCGAGGTTGAGAAGAGATGACGACCTAAGGCCATGGCAGGTCTAATGTGCTCAGTGTGCTGCCAGCTGTCTGGGTGGGGCCAGGAGGTCCAGGCTCAGGCTGGGTCAGAAAGGGCAATAGTGCCCAGGTCAGCCTACATATTTGGGGTACAGCCGAATGGCGTGCAAGTTGATCCTCATTTGGGGATTCTGGGTAGCCCCAGAGGGCAAGGTTTTTCTTCTGGGGGGCAGGCAGAGTGCAGCATTGTAGTTCTGGTTTGCCAAACTGGAGGGCTTGTGGGCCAGTAGTCTGAGGACAGAAGTCTGAGAACCCAAGCTAGGCCTAGGTTTCTGGGTGAGGATATGGCAAGCACAATCTACAGACCTCAATCGAGACCTCGTGCATCTGAAGTCAGGGCAAAGATCAGACGATCGCTCCTGTTGGACTTTCTGTCCATGATGGCCCCTTCTTGA
Organism: Mustela nivalis; assembly: GCF_964662115.1. Classification (NCBI taxonomy): domain Eukaryota; kingdom Metazoa; phylum Chordata; class Mammalia; order Carnivora; family Mustelidae; genus Mustela; species Mustela nivalis. The sequence continues at coordinate 460,165 of NW_028136215.1, forward strand.
AGGGGGGGTTGGATCACGAGGCCATGGGTGTTTTCCCACGATGGGAGTTGTGAGAAGCTCCCAACTGCAAAGATTCTTCTGCAGGACAATTGAGACCTGTTGATTGGCTCCAGGCCAACGATTCCGAGCAGGGTACTAATGATGGATGGCTGGGTAGCCCACTTCGCATTCCAATCGTCTCCAAGCAACAAGACAGAATAGATCTGCTGGATGTGGGGGAGCAACCGAGGAGGCTGAGTTGAAATGGACTCTCCTGTGGATGTGTCCTAATATGTTTTTGTGTCTATGGAGACCTAGGAATGAAGCGGGGGCACTGGGGCCCTGAAGGATTATCCTAAATAGAGGCTTTGTAACAGCTCCAACGTGCATGTTTCCCATGTGTAGATGAGATTTGTTCTGATGGGTGAGTCAAGAAACAGCCATATGCTGGTATTGAAATCCAGGCCTGGAGGAGAGATGCCTGGAAACCAAAACAATGGATCCGATTAGTGCCTAGGGGCCTGTTCATTTCTTTTTACCTCTGGGGACATCAATCTACCGGTCTGAGTGCAGGTAGGTGCTCAGATGGGCTCAGATTGCCCCTGTTTGTCCTGGGAAGCCACAACTATTGGGATGGCCTCAGGGACTTTGGAGGTTTATACTATTAGTAGGGCTTTGGCCATTGGAATGGGCACATACAATTCTCTTGTAGAGGGCAAGTACAGTCCTCAGGTTTGTCTCCAGGGGCCTGAGCCTGTAGGGTGTGTAGGCCAGAGCTGTTTGGTCAGTTGTCTGAAAACACAAACTCGCCTTATGTTTTGGGTCATAGGTATGGCAGGACTGATCTACAGACCATGAGGAGAAGTCTTCGCGATATGAAAAAAGGGCGAGTGTGAGGCTCTTGCTCAAGTTTTTGTCTCTGGATATCGTGTCACTCATGGTGGTGATATTTCTGGGTGACTCAATGGGAAATGGTCGAGTCTTACTCTCTGGTGTTTTGGCCCCGTCGAACGAGTTTGGGGTCACACTGGGGATGGAAGAAGTCCGTATTGTTGTTGTTGTTGTTTTGTTTTGTTTTGTTTTTCAACCTGAGATGTCCCACCAAATGAGGGATTCCAGAGTAGAGCCCTGGGGAGGGGCGACTGGACAACCAGAAATCTGGTTAAAAATTGGGGCCTATGGACATGTCAAGCCCATTATGACATCTAATGGTCAAGCCACTGAGAGGACTTACTAGAGGACAGGACTCACGCTGAGGTCACAATGCATGTTTATGCTCTCGTCGCTCTCAACAATGGGCGGGGCCTCAGGGTGAATGCTGTTTTCTCCTACACTGAACGTTGGACAACATGCCAACCACAAGGTTTCTTGCCATGGGTAAGGAGGAGTTCTGATTTCTGCATCACACTCACCCCTGGACATGGTTTGGAGATAAGGACTCGGCCCCGAAGCCTGAAAACTGAGGTAGGGAAGAGATGATGACCTAAGGCCATGGCGGGTCTGATGTGCTCAGTGTGGGGTCAGCTGTCTGCGTGTTGGTCAGGAGGTCCGGGCTCAGGTTGTGTTAGACAGTGCATTCGTGCCCAGGTTAAACTATATAATTTGCGTACCCTCGAGTGCCGGGTAGGTTGATCCTCATTTAGCTGCCTGGGCAGCTCATTAGGCAATATATTTTTTCTAGAGGGCAGGCAGAGTGCTTCATTGTTGGTCCGGAATTGCCAAACTTGCGTGCTTGGGGGCCAAAAGAGTGAGGACGGAAGTCTGAGAACACAAGCTAGACTTCGGATTCAGGTTGAGGGCACGGCAGGTACCCCCTGCAGATCTGAACAAATATCTCATGTATCTGAAGTGAGGGCGAGGATCAGACTTTGGCTCAGGTTGGAGTTTCTGTGCATGACGGCCCCTTCATGAAGGGAGGGGAATCTCGAGGCCATGGAGGTTTTCCACGTTGGGAGATGTGGGATGCCCCCTTCAAGGATTCCTTCTGCGGGACAATTGAGACCTATTGGACAGCTCCAGGACATCCCATATGGAATGACTCCTGAGCACCATTCGAGGATGGATGCCTGGGAAGTCCGCGTCACATTCCAATTGTCTCCTAGCAACAAGACAGTTTTGATCTAATGGATCTGAGGGAGCAACCGGGGTGGCTGAGTTGAAATGGACTTACTGAGGATGGGTCCTAATGTGTGTTTGTGTCCATGAGGGCCTTGGAATGGGGTGGTGGCACCGGGACCCTGAAGTATTCTCCTAAGCTTTGGACATGGCTCCCATGCACAAGTTTCCTTGTGGAGACGAGATTTGTTCTGATGGGTGCCTCAGGAAATCCCCTCCTCTGGTATTGGAATATAGGTTTTTGAGGAGACATGCCTGTAATCCAAAGCAATGGATTCGATAATGCCTGAGGTCCTGTCTGGTTCCATCTTCTTCTCTGGGGACATCCATCTATGGTATGAGTGGAGGTAGATGCTCAGCCGGTATCAACCGTTTTTTTTTTTTTTTTTTGTCCCGGTTGACCTACACTATAGGGATGGCCTCAGGGTCTTTGGAGGATTCTCCTAATTTGTACGATTTTTGACAATGGAATGGGCAGAATTCCCATGGATTGGGTGGGCGCAGTCCTAATGTGTGGCTCCAGGGGCCCCAGCTGGAGGGAGTGTGGCTCAGGACTTTGAGGACAGAAGTCTGAAAACACAAACTCATTTTAGGTTTGGGGACTTTGTTATGAGACGCCCGATCTACAAACCATGAGAAGAACTCATCAGGATATGAAGAATGAGCGAGTCTGAGGCGCTTGCTCAGGCTTTTGTCTCTGGATTTTGTATCAGCGATGGCCGTGGAATGTTGGGGAGTCCTCATGGGCCGTGGAGGAATCTTCCTCTCTGTGGATTTGGCGTGAACCCAATTGCTTTTCGTCAATCTGTGGGATGGGAGGACTCCGTACAGGTTTGTTACCTCAGGTGTCCCACCAAAAGAGGAATTCCAAAGCAGAGCTCTGGGGAAGAGTGAAGGGACAACCCGAACTATGGTTAAAAATTGGGGCCTAGGAGCATGGCAAGCCCAATATGCTGTCTCTGCATCCAGCCACTGAGAGGCCTTACCTGAGGACTGGCCTCAGGCTGAGGGTCACAATGTGTGTTTGTGACCAATGTGGCCCGCAAGCATGGGCGGGGCCTCATGGGCCACACTGGTTTCAACTACACTGAACGTTGAACATATGCCAACCACAAGGTTTCTTGCCATGGGAAAAGAGTTCTGATTTATGCATCATTTTCAAACCAGGGCAGTGATTGGAGATCAGGCCTAGGATCTGAAGCCTGGAAACCGAGGTTGAGAAGAGATGACGACCTAAGTCCATGGCGGGTCTGATGTGCTCAGTGTGCGGCCAGCTTTCTGGGTGGGGCCAGGAGTTCCAGGCTCAGGTTGGGTCAGAAAGGGCAATAGTGTCCAGGTCAGCCTACATATTTGGGGTACAGCCGAATGGCGTGCAAGATGATCCTCATTTGGGGATTCTGGGTAGCCCCAGAAAGCAAGGTTTTTCTTCTGGGGGGCAGGCAGAGTGCAGCATTGTAGTTCTGGTTTGCCAAACTGGAGGGCTTGTGGGCCAGTAGTCTGAGGACGGAAGTCTGAGAACCCAAGCTAGGCTTAGGTTTCTGGGTGAGGATATGGCAGGCACAATCTACAGACCTCAATCTAGATCTCGTGCTCCTGAAGTCAGGGCAAAAATCAGACGTTTGCTCCTGTTGGACTTTCTGTCCCTGATGGCCCCTTTTTGAAGGGGGGGTTGGATCACTAAGCCATGGGGGTTTTCTCACGATGGGAGTTGTGAGAAGCTCCCAACTGCAAAGATTCTTCTGCAGGACAATTGAGACTTGTTGGTTGGCTCCAGGCCAACGATTCCGAGCAGGGTTCTAAGGATGGATGGCTGGATAGCCCACCTCGCATTCCAATTGTCTCCAAGCTACAAGACAGGTTAGATCTGCTGGATGTGGGTGAGCAACGAGGAGGCTGAGTTGAAATGGACTCTCCTGTGTATGTGTCCTAATACGTTTTTGTGTCTATGGAGACATAGGAATGAAGCGGGGGCACTGGGGCCTAAAGCATTATCCTAAACAGAGGCTTTGTAACAGCTCCAACGTGCATGTTTCCCCTGTGTAGATGAGATTTGTTCTGATGGGTGAGTCAAGAAACAGCCATATGCTGGTATTGAAATCCAGGCCTCGGAGGAGAGATGCCTGGAAACCCAAACAATGGATCCGATTAGTGCCTAGGGGTCTGTTCGTTCTTTTTTACCTCTGGGGACATCAGTCTACGGGTCTGAGTGCAGGTAGGTGTTCAGATTGGCTCAGATTGCCCCTGTTTGTCCTGGGAAGCCACAACTATTGGGATGGCCTCAGGGACTTTGGAGGTTATACTATTAGTAGGGCTTTGGCCATTGGAATGGGCACATACAATTCTCTTGTAGAGTGCAAGTACAGTTCTCAGGTTTGGCTCCAGGGGCCTGAGCCTGTAGGGTGTGTAGGCCAGAGCTGTTTGGTCAGTTTTCTGAAAACACAAACTCGGCTTATGTTTCGGGTCATAGGTATGGCAGGACTGATCTACAGACCATGAGGAGAAGTCTTCGCGATATGAAAAAAGGGCGAGTGTGAGGCTCTTGCTCAAGTTTTTGTCTCTGGATATCGTGTCACTCATGGTCGTGAAATTTCCGGGTGACTCAATGGGAAATGGACGAGTCTTACTCTCTGGTGTTTCGGCCCCGTCGATAGAGTTTGGGGTCATTCTGGGGATGGAAGAAGTCCGTTTTCTTGTTGGTGTTGTTTTGTTTTCTTTTGTTTTGTTTTTCAACCTCAGATTTCCCACCAAATGAGGGATTCCAGAGTAGAGCCCTGGGGAGGGGCGACTGGACAACCAGAAATCTGGTTAAAAATTGGGGCCTATGGACATGTCAAGCCCATTATGACATCTAATGGTCCAGCCACTGAGAGGACTTATTAGAGGACAGGACTCACGCTGAGGTCACAATGCGTGTTTATGCTCTCGTCGCTCTCAAGAATGGGCGGGGCCTCAGGGTGAATGCTGTTTTCTCCTACACTGAACGTTGGACAACATGCCAACCACAAGGTTTCTTGCCATGGGTAAGGAGGAGTTCTGATTTCTGCATCACACTCACCCCTGGACATGGATTGGAGATAAGGACTAGGCCCCGAAGCCTGAAAACTGAGGTAGGGAAGAAATGATGACCTAAGGCCAAGGCGGGTCTGATGTGCTCAGTGTGCGTTCAGCTGTCTGGGTGTTGGTCAGGAGGTCCGGGCTCAGGTTGTGTCAGAGAGTGCATTCGTGCCCAGGTTAGACTATATAATTTGGGTACATTCGAGTGCCGTGTAGGTTGATCCTCATTTAAGCAGCCTGGACAGCTCATTAGGCAATATATTTTTTCTAGAGGGCAGGCAGAGTGCTTCATTGTTGGTCCGGAATTGCCAAACTTGAGGGCTTGGGGGCCAGGAGAGTGAGGACGGAAGTCTGAGAACACAAGCTAGACTTCGGATTCAGGGTGAGGGCACGGCAGGTACCCCCTACAGATCTGAACCAATATCTCATGCATCTGAAGTGAGGGCGAGGATCAGACGTTGGCTCAGGTTGGAGTTTCTGTGCATGATGGCCCCTTCATGAAGGGAGCGTAATCTCGAGGCCATGGAGGTTTTCTACGTTGGGAGATGTGGGATGCCCCCTTCAAGGATTCCTTCTGCGGGACAATTGAGACCTATTGGACAGCTCCAGGTCATCCCATATGGAACGACTCCTGAGCACCGTTCAAGGATGGATGCCTGGGAAGTCCACCTCACATTCCAATTGTCTCCTAGCAACAAGAGAGTTTAGATCTAATGGATCTGCGGGAGCAACCGGGGTGGCTGAGTTAAAATGGACTTTCCTGAGGATGGGTCCTAATGTGTGTTTGTGTCCATGAGGGCCTTGGAATGGGGCGGTGGCACCGGGACCCTGAAGTATTCCCCTAAGCTTTGGACATAGCTCCCATGCACAAGTTTCCTTGTGGAGACGAGATTTGTTCTGATGGATGCCTCAGGAAATCCCCTCTGATGGAATTGGAATCCAAGCTTTTGAGGAGACATGCCTGTAATCCAAAGCAATGGATCCGATAATGCCTCGGGTCCTGTCTGGTTCAATCTTCTTCTCTGGGGATATCCATCTCTGGTATGAGTGGAGGTAGATGCTCAGCTGGTATCAACAGTTTTTTTTTTTTTTTTTTTTTTTTGTTCTGGGGGACCTACACTATAGGGATGGCTTCAGGGACTTTGGAGGGTTCTCCTAATTTGGACGTATTTTGACAATGGAATGGGCAGAATTCCCATGGATTGGGTGGGCGCAGTCGTAATGTGTGGCTCCAGGGGACCCAGCTGGAGGGAGTGTGGCCCAATACTTTGAAGACAGAAGTCTGAAAACACAAACTCAGCTTAGGTTTAGGGACTTAGGTATGGCACGCGCCATCTACAAACCATGAGAAGAACTCTTCAGGATATGAAGAATGAGCGAGTCTGAGGCGCTTGCTCAGGCTTTTGTCTCTGGATTTTGTATCAGCGATGGCCGTGGAATGTTGGGGAGTCCTCATGGGCCGTGGACGAATCTTCCTCTCTGTGGATTTGGCGTGATCCCAATTGCTTTTCGTCAATCTGTGGGATGGGAGGACTCCTTTCATGTTTGTTACCTCAGGTGTCCCACCAAAAGAGGAATTCCAAAGCAGAGCTCTGGGGAAGAGTGAAGGGACAACCCAAACTATGGTTAAAAATTAGGGCCTAGGGGCATGGCAAGCCCAATATGCTGTCTCTGCATCCAGCCACTGAGAGGCCTTACCTGAGGACTGGGCTTAGGGTGAGGGTCACAATGTGTGTTTGTGACCAATGTGGCCCGCAAGCATGGGCGGGGCCTCATGGGCCACACTGGTTTCAACTACACTGAACGTTGGACATATGCCAACCACAAGGTTTCTTGCCATGGGAAAAGAGTTCTGATTTATTCATCATTTTCAAACCAGGGCAGTGATTAGAGATCAGGCCTAGGATCTGAAGCCTGGAAACCGAGGTTGAGAAGAGATGACGACCTAAGGCCATGGCGGGTCTGATGTGCTCAGTGTGCGGCCAGCTGTATGGGTGGGGCCAGGAGTTCCAGGCTTAGGCTGGGTCAGAAAGGGCAATAGTGCCCAGGTCAGCCTACATATTTGGGGTACAGCCGAATGGCGTGCAAGATGATCCTCATTTGGGGATTCTGGGTAGCCCCAGAGGGCAAGGTTTTTCTTCTGGGGGGCAGGCAGAGTGCAGCATTGTAGTTCTGGTTTGCCAAACTGGAGGGCTTGTGGGCCAGTAGTCTGAGGACGGAAGTCTGAGAACCCAAGCTAGGCTTAGGTTTCTGGGTGAGGATATGGCAGGCACAATCTACAGACCTCAATTGAGATCTCATGCATCTGAAGTCAGGGCAAAGATCAGACGATTGCTCCTGTTGGAATTTCTGTCCCTGATGGCCCCTTCTTGAAGTGGGGGTTGGAGATCGAGGCCATGGGGGTTTTCCCACGATGGGAGTTGTGAGAAGATCCCAACTACAAAGATTCTTGTGCAGGAGAATTGAAACCTGTTGCTTGGCTCCAGGCCAACGATTCTGAGCAGGGTTCTAAGGATGGATGGCTGGGTAGACCACCTCGCATTCCAATTGTCTCCAAGCTACAAGACAGGTTAGATCTGCTGGATGTGGGGGAGCAACCGAGGAGGCTCAGTTGAAATGGACTCTCCTGTGGATGTGTCCTAATATGTTTTTGTGTCTATGGAGACCTAGGAATGAAGCGGGGGCACTGGGGCCTTGAAGGATTATCCTAAACAGAGGCTTTGAAACAGCTCCAAGGTGCATGTTTCCCATCTGTAGATGAGATTTGTTCTGATGGGTGAGTCAAGAAACAGCCATATGCTGGTATTGAAATCCAGGCCTCGGAGGAGAGATGCCTGGAACCCAAAAAAATGGATCCAATTAGTGCCTAGGGGCCTGTTCATTCCTTTTTACCTCTGGGGACATCAGTCTACGGGTCTGAGTGCAGGTAGGTGCTAAGATGGGCTCAGATTGCCCCTGTTTGTACTGGGAAGCCACAACTAGTGGGATGGCCTCAGGGACTTTGGAGGTTTATACTATTAGTAGAGCTTTGGCCATTGGAAGGGGCACATACAATTCTCTTGTAGAGGGCAAGTACAGTCCTCAGGTTTGGCTCCAGGGGCCTGAGCCTGTAGGGTGTGTAGGCCAGAGCTGTTTGGTCAGTTGTCTGAAAACACAAACTCGGCTTATGTTTCGGGTCATAGGTATGGCAGGACTGATCTACAGACCATGAGGAGAAGTCTTCGCGATATGAAAAAAGGGCGAGTGTGAGGCTCTTGCTCAAGTTTTTGTCTCTGGATATTGTGTCACTCATGGCCGTGAAATTTCCGGGTGACTCAATGGGAAATGGACGAGTCTTACTCTGTGGTGTTTCGGCCCCGTCGAAAGAGTTTGGCGTCATTCTGGGGATGGAAGAAGTCCGTTTTCTTGTTGTTGTTGTTTTGTTTTGTTTTTCAACCTCAGATGTCCCACCAAATGAGGGATTCCAGAGTAGAGCCCTGGGGAGGGGCGACTGGACAACCAGAAATGGTTTAAAATTGGGGCCTAGGGACATGTCAAGCCCATTATGACATCTAATGGTCCAGCCACTGAGAGGACTTACTAGAGGACAGGACTCACGCTGAGGTCACAATGCCTGTTTATGCTCTCGTTGCACTCAAGAACGGGCGGGGCCTCAGGGTGAATGCTGTTTTCTCCTACACTGAACGTTGGACAACATGCCAACCACAAGGTTTCTTGCCATGGGTAAGGAGGAGTTCTGATTTCTGCATCACACTCACCCCTGCACATGGATTGGAGATAAGGACTAGGCCCCGAAGCCTGAAAACTGAGGTAGGGAAGAGATGATGACCTAAGGCCAAGGCGGGTCTGATGTGCTCAGTGTGCGTTCAGCTGTCTGGGTGTTGGTCAGGAGGTCCGGGCTCAGGTTGTGTCAGAGAGTGCATTCGTGACCAGGTTAGACTATATAATTTGGGTACATTCGAGTGCCGTGTGGGTTGATCCTCATTTAAGCTGCCTGGACAGCTCATTAGGCAATATATTTTTTCTAGAGGGCAGGCAGAGTGCTTCATTGTTGGTCCGGAATTGCCAAATTTGAGGGCTTGGGGGCCAGGAGAGTGAGGACGGAAGTCTGAGAACACAAGCTAGACTTCGGATTCATTGTGAGGGCACGGCAGGTACCCCCTGCATATCTGAACCAATATCTCATGCATCTGAAGTGAGGGCGAAGATCAGACGTTGACTCAGGTTGGAGTTTCTGTGCATGACGGGCCCTTCATGAAGGGAGGGGAATCTCGAGGCCATGGAGGTTTTCCACGTTGGGAGATGTGGGATGCTCCCTTCAAGGATTCCTTCTGCGGGACAATTGAGACCTATTGGACATACCTGGAACGACTCCTGAGCACTGTACGAGGAAGGATGCCTGGGAAGTCCACCTCACATTCCAATTGTCTCCTAGCAACAAGAGAGTTTAGATCTAATGGATCTGCGGGAGCAACCGGGGTGGCTGAGTTAAAATGGACTTTCCTGAGGATGGGTCCTAATGTGTGTTTGTGTCCATGAGGGCCTTGGAATGGTGCGGTGGCACCAGCACCCTGAAGTATTCCCCTAATGTTTGGACATAGCTCCCATGCACAGGTTTCCTTGTGGAGACGAGATTTGTTCTGATGGGTGCCTCAGGAAATCCCCTCTGATGGTATTGGAATCCAAGCTTTTGAGGAGACATGCCTGTAATCCAAAGCAATGGATCCGATAATGCCTCAGGTCCTGTCTGGTTCAATCTTCTTCTCTGGGGACATCCATCTCTGGTATGAGTGGAGGTAGATGCTCAGCTGGTATCAACCGTTTTTTTTTTTTTTTTTTTGGCCCGGGTGACCTACACTAGAGGGATGGCCTCAGGGACTTTGGAGGGTTCTCCTAATTTGTACGATTTTTGACAATGGAATGGGCAGAATTCCCATGGATTGGGTGGGCGCAGTCCTAATGTGTGGCTCCAGGGGCCCCAGCTGTAGGGATTGTGGCCCAGGACTTTGAGGACAGAAGTCTGAAAACACAAACTCAGCTTAGGTTTGGTGACTTAGGTATGGTACGCCCGATCTACAAACCATGAGAAGAACTCTTCAGGATATGAAGAATGAGCGAGTCTGAGGTACTTGCTCCGGCTTTTTTCTCTGGATTTTGTATCAGCGATGGCCGTGGAATGTTGGGGAGTCCTCATGGGCCGTGGACGAATCTTCCTCTCTGTGGATTTGGCGTGAACCCAATTGCTTTTCGTCAATCTGTGGGATGGGAGGACTCCTCTCAGGTTTGTTACCTCAGGTGTCCCACCAAAAGAGGAATTCCAAAGCAGAGCTCTGGGGAAGAGTGAAGGGAAAACCCGAACTATGGTTAAAAATTGGGGCCTAGGGACATGGCAAGCCCAATATGCTTTTTCTGCATCCAGCCACTGAGAGGCCTTAATGAGGACTGGGCTCAGGCTGAGGGTCACAATGTGTGTTTGTGACCAATGTGGCCCGCAAGCATGGGCGGGGCCTCATGGGCCACACTGGTTTCAACTACACTGAACGTTGGACAACATGCCAACCACAAGGTTTCTTGCCATGGAAAAAGAGTTCTGATTTATGCATCATTTTCAAACCAGGGCAGTGATTGGAGATCAGGTCTAGGTTCTGAAGCCTGGAAACCAAGGATGAGAAGAGATGATGACACAAGGCCCTGGCGGGTCTGATGTGCTCAGTGTGCAGCCAGCTGTCTGGGTGGGGCCCTAGGTCCAGGTTCAGGCTGGGTCAGAAAGGGAAATAGGGCCCAGGTCAGCTTACATATTTGGGGTACAGTCGAATGGCGTGCAAGTTGATCCTCATTTGGGGATTCTGGGTAGCCCCAGATGGCAATGTTTTTCTTCTGGGGGGCAGGCAGAGTGCAGCATTGTATTTCTGGTTTGCCAAACTGGAGGGCTTGTGGGCCAGTAGTCTGAGGACGGAAGTCTGAGAACCCAAGCTAGGCCTAGGTTTCTGGGTGAGGATATGGCAGGCACAATCTACAGACCTCAAACGAGATCTCATGCATCTGAAGTCAGGGCAAAGATCAGACGATCGCTCCTGTTGGACTTTCTGTCCCTGATGACCTCTTCTTGAAGTGGGGGTTGGAGTTCGAAACCATGGGGGTTTTCCCACGATGGGAGTTGTGAGAAGATCCCAACTACAAAGATTCTTCTGCAGGACAATTGAGACCTGTTGCTTGGCTCCAGGCCAACGATTCCGAGCAGGGTTCTAAGGATGGATGGCTGGGTAGACCACCTCGCATTCCAATTGTCTCCAAGCAACAAGACCGGTTAGATCTGCTGGATGTTGGGGAGCAACCGAGGAGGCTGAGTTGAAATGGACTCTCCTGGGGATGTGTCCTAATATGTTTTTGTGTCTATGGAGACCTAGGAATGAAGTTGGGGCACTGGGGCCCTGAAGGATTATCCTAAACAGAGGCTTTGAAACAGCTCCAACGTGCATGTTTCCCATGTGTAGATGAGATTTGTTCTGATGGGTGAGTCAAGAAACAGCCATATGCTGGTATTGAAATCCAGGCCTCGAAGGAGAGACGCCTGGAAACCAAAACAATGGATCCGATTAGTGCCTAGGGGTCTGTTCGTTCCTTTTTACCTCTGGGGACATCAGTCTACTGGTCTGAGTGCAGGTAGGTGCTCAGATGGGCTCAGATTGCCCCTGTTTGTCCTGGGAAGCCACAACTATTGGGATGGCCTCAGGGACTTAGGCGGTTTATATTATTAGTAGGGCTTTGGCCATTGGAAGGGGCACATACAATTTTCTTGTAGAGGGCAAGTACAGTCCTCATGTTTGGCTCCAGGGCCCTGAGCCTGTAGGGTGTAAAGGCCAGAGCTGTTTGGTCAGTTGTCTGAAAACACAAACTCGGCTTATGTTTCGGGTCATAGGTATGGCAGGACTGATCTACAGACCATGAGGAGAAGTCTTCACGATTTGAAAAAAGGGCGAGTGTGAGGCTCTTGCTCAAGTTTTTGTCTCTGGATATCGTGTCACTCATGGTCGTGAAATTTCCGGGTGACTCAATGGGAAATGGACGAGTCTTACTCTCTGGTGTTTCGGCCCCGTCGATAGAGTTTGGGGTCATTCTGGGGATGGAAGAAGTCCGTTTTCTTGTTGGTGTTGTTTTGTTTTCTTTTGTTTTGTTTTTCAACCTCAGATTTCCCACCAAATGAGGGATTCCAGAGTAGAGACCTGGGGAGGGGCGACTGGACAACCAGAAATCTGGTTAAAAATTGGGGCCTATGGACATGTCAAGCCCATTATGACATCTAATGGTCCAGCCACTGAGAGGACTTATTAGAGGACAGGACTCACGCTGAGGTCACAATGCGTGTTTATGCTCTCGTCGCTCTCAAGAATGGGCGGGGCCTCAGGGTGAATGCTGTTTTCTCCTACACTGAACGTTGGACAACATGCCAACCACAAGGTTTCTTGCCATGGGTAAGGAGGAGTTCTGATTTCTGCATCACACTCACCCCTGGACATGGATTGGAGATAAGGACTAGGCCCCGAAGCCTGAAAACTGAGGTAGGGAAGAAATGATGACCTAAGGCCAAGGCGGGTCTGATGTGCTCAGTGTGCGTTCAGCTGTCTGGGTGTTGGTCAGGAGGTCCGGGCTCAGGTTGTGTCAGAGAGTGCATTCGTGCCCAGGTTAGACTATATAATTTGGGTACATTCGAGTGCCGTGTAGGTTGATCCTCATTTAAGCAGCCTGGACAGCTCATTAGGCAATATATTTTTTCTAGAGGGCAAGCAGAGTGCTTCATTGTTGGTCCGGAATTGCCAAACTTGAGGGCTTGGGGGCCAGGAGAGTGAGGACGGAAGTCTGAGAACACAAGCTAGACTTCGGATTCAGGGTGAGGGCACGGCAGGTACCCCCTACAGATCTGAACCAATATCTCATGCATCTGAAGTGAGGGCGAGGATCAGACGTTGGCTCAGGTTGGAGTTTCTGTGCATGACGGCCCCTTCATGAAGGGAGCGGAATCTCGAGGCCATGGAGGTTTTCTACGTTGGGAGATGTGGGATGCCCCCTTCAAGGATTCCTTCTGCGGGACAATTGAGACCTATTGGACAGCTCCAGGTCATCCCATATGGAACGACTCCTTAGCACCGTTCGAGGATGGATGCCTGGGAAGTCCACCTCACATTCCAATTGTCTCCTAGCAACAAGAGAGTTTAGATCTAATGGATCTGCGGGAGCAACCGGGGTGGCTGAGTTAAAATGGACTTTCCTGAGGATGAGTCCTAATGTGTGTTTGTGTCCATGAGGGCCTTGGAATGGGGCGGTGGCACCGGGACTCTGAAGTATTCCCCTAAGCTTTGGACATAGCTCCCATGCACAAGTTTCCTTGTGGAGACGAGATTTGTTCTGATGGGTGCCTCAGGAAATCCCCTCTGATGGTATTGGAATCCAAGCTTTTGAGGAGACATGCCTGTAATCCAAAGCAATGGATCCGATAATGCCTCAGGTCCTGTCTGGTTCAATCTTCTTCTCTGGGGATATCCATCTCTGGTATGAGTGGAGGTAGATGCTCAGCTGGTATCAACAGTTTTTTTTTTTTTTTTTTTTTGTTCTGGGGGACCTACACTATAGGGATGGCTTCAGGGACTTTGGAGGGTTCTCCTAATTTGTACGTATTTTGACAATTGAATGGGCAGAATTCCCATGGATTGGGTGGGCGCAGTCGTAATGTGTGGCTCCAGGGGACCCAGCTGGAGGGAGTGTGGCCCAATACTTTGAAGACAGAAGTCTAAAAACACAAACTCAGCTTAGGTTTAGGGACTTAGGTATGGCACGTGCCATCTACAAACCATGAGAAGAACTCTTCAGGATATGAAGAATGAGCGAGTCTGAGGCGCTTGCTCAGGCTTTTGTCTCTGGATTTTGTATCAGCGATGGCCGTGGAATGTTGGGGAGTCCTCATGGGCCGTGGACGAATCTTCCTCTCTGTGGATTTGGCGTGATCCCAATTGCTTTTCGTCAATCTGTGGGATGGGAGGACTCCTTTCATGTTTGTTACCTCAGGTGTCCCACCAAAAGAGGAATTCCAAAGCAGAGCTCTGGGGAAGAGTGAAGGGACAACCCAAACTATGGTTAAAAATTAGGGCCTAGGGGCATGGCAAGCCCAATATGCTGTCTCTGCATCCAGCCACTGAGAGGCCTTACCTGAGGACTGGGCTTAGGGTGAGGGTCACAATGTGTGTTTGTGACCAATGTGGCCCGCAAGCATGGGCGGGGCCTCATGGGCCACACTGGTTTCAACTACACTGAACGTTGGACATATGCCAACCACAAGGTTTCTTGCCATGGGAAAAGAGTTCTGATTTATTCATCATTTTCAAACCAGGGCAGTGATTAGAGATCAGGCCTAGGATCTGAAGCCTGGAAACCGAGGTTGAGAAGAGATGACGACCTAAGGCCATGGCGGGTCTGATGTGCTCAGTGTGCGGCCAGCTGTATGGGTGGGGCCAGGAGTTCCAGGCTTAGGCTGGGTCAGAAAGGGCAATAGTGCCCAGGTCAGCCTACATATTTGGGGTACAGCCGAATGGCGTGCAAGATGATCCTCATTTGGGGATTCTGGGTAGCCCCAGAGGGCAAGGTTTTTCTTCTGGGGGGCAGGCAGAGTGCAGCATTGTAGTTCTGGTTTGCCAAACTGGAGGGCTTGTGGGCCAGTAGTCTGAGGACGGAAGTCTGAGAACCCAAGCTAGGCTTAGGTTTCTGGGTGAGGATATGGCAGGCACAATCTACAGACCTCAATTGAGATCTCATGCATCTGAAGTCAGGGCAAAGATCAGACGATTGCTCCTGTTGGAATTTCTGTCCCTGATGGCCCCTTCTTGAAGTGGGGGTTGGAGATCGAGGCCATGGGGGTTTTCCCACGATGGGAGTTGTGAGAAGATCCCAACTACAAAGATTCTTGTGCAGGAGAATTGAAACCTGTTGCTTGGCTCCAGGCCAACGATTCTGAGCAGGGTTCTAAGGATGGATGGCTGGGTAGACCACCTCGCATTCCAATTGTCTCCAAGCTACAAGACAGGTTAGATCTGCTGGATGTGGGGGAGCAACCGAGGAGGCTCAGTTGAAATGGACTCTCCTGTGGATGTGTCCTAATATGTTTTTGTGTCTATGGAGACCTAGGAATGAAGCGGGGGCACTGGGGCCCTGAAGGATTATCCTAAACAGAGGCTTTGAAACAGCTCCAAGGTGCATGTTTCCCATCTGTAGATGAGATTTGTTCTGATGGGTGAGTCAAGAAACAGCCATATGCTGGTATTGAAATCCAGGCCTCGGAGGAGAGATGCCTGGAACCCAAAAAAATGGATCCAATTAGTGCCTAGGGGCCTGTTCATTCCTTTTTACCTCTGGGGACATCAGTCTACGGGTCTGAGTGCAGGTAGGTGCTAAGATGGGCTCAGATTGCCCCTGTTTGTACTGGGAAGCCACAACTAGTGGGATGGCCTCAGGGACTTTGGAGGTTTATACTATTAGTAGAGCTTTGGCCATTGGAAGGGGCACATACAATTCTCTTGTAGAGGGCAAGTACAGTCCTCAGGTTTGGCTCCAGGGGCCTGAGCCTGTAGGGTGTGTAGGCCAGAGCTGTTTGGTCAGTTGTCTGAAAACACAAACTCGGCTTATGTTTCGGGTCATAGGTATGGCAGGACTGATCTACAGACCATGAGGAGAAGTCTTCGCGATATGAAAAAAGGGCGAGTGTGAGGCTCTTGCTCAAGTTTTTGTCTCTGGATATTGTGTCACTCATGGCCGTGAAATTTCCGGGTGACTCAATGGGAAATGGACGAGTCTTACTCTGTGGTGTTTCGGCCCCGTCGAAAGAGTTTGGCGTCATTCTGGGGATGGAAGAAGTCCGTTTTCTTGTTGTTGTTGTTTTGTTTTGTTTTTCAACCTCAGATGTCCCACCAAATGAGGGATTCCAGAGTAGAGCCCTGGGGAGGGGCGACTGGACAACCAGAAATGGTTTAAAATTGGGGCCTAGGGACATGTCAAGCCCATTATGACATCTAATGGTCCAGCCACTGAGAGGACTTACTAGAGGACAGGACTCACGCTGAGGTCACAATGCCTGTTTATGCTCTCGTCGCACTCAAGAACGGGCGGGGCCTCAGGGTGAATGCTGTTTTCTCCTACACTGAACATTGGACAACATGCCAACCACAAGGTTTCTTGCCATGGGTAAGGAGGAGTTCTGATTTCTGCATCACACTCACCCCTGCACATGGATTGGAGATAAGGACTAGGCCCCGAAGCCTGAAAACTGAGGTAGGGAAGAGATGATGACCTAAGGCCAAGGCGGGTCTGATGTGCTCAGTGTGCGTTCAGCTGTCTGGGTGTTGGTCAGGAGGTCCGGGCTCAGGTTGTGTCAGAGAGTGCATTCGTGCCCAGGTTAGACTATATAATTTGGGTACATTCGAGTGCCGTGTGGGTTGATCCTCATTTAAGCTGCCTGGACAGCTCATTAGGCAATATATTTTTTCTAGAGGGCAGGCAGAGTGCTTCATTGTTGGTCCGGAATTGCCAAACTTGAGGGCTTGGGGGCCAGGAGAGTGAGGACGGAAGTCTGAGAACACAAGCTAGACTTCGGATTCAGGGTGAGGGCACGGCAGGTACCTCCTGCATATCTGAACCAATATCTCATGCATCTGAAGTGAGGGCGAAGATCAGACGTTGACTCAGGTTGGAGTTTCTGTGCATGACGGGCCCTTCATGAAGGGAGGGGAATCTCGAGGCCATGGAGGTTTTCCACGTTGGGAGATGTGGGATGCCCCCTTCAAGGATTCCTTCTGCGGGACAATTGAGACCTATTGGACATACCTGGAACGACTCCTGAGCACTGTACGAGGAAGGATGCCTGGGAAGTCCGCCTCACATTCCAATTGTCTCCTAGCAACAAGAGAGTTTAGATCTAATGGATCTGCGGGAGCAACCGGGGTGGCTGAGTTGAAATGGACTTTCCTGAGGATGGGTCCTAATGTGTGTTTGTGTCCATGAGGGCCTTGGAATGGTGCGGTGGCACCAGCACCCTGAAGTATTCCCCTAATGTTTGGACATAGCTCCCATGCACAAGTTTCCTTGTGGAGACGAGATTTGTTCTGATGGGTGCCTCAGGAAATCCCCTCTGATGGTATTGGAATCCAAGCTTTTGAGGAGACATGCCTGTAATCCAAAGCAATGGATCCGATAATGCCTCAGGTCCTGTCTGGTTCAATCTTCTTCTCTGGGGATATCCATCTCTGGTATGAGTGGAGGTAGATGCTCAGCTGGTATCAACAGTTTTTTTTTTTTTTTTTTTTTTTTTTTTTGTTCTGGGGGACCTACACTATAGGGATGGCTTCAGGGACTTTGGAGGGTTCTCCTAATTTGTACGTATTTTGACAATTGAATGGGCAGAATTCCCATGGATTGGGTGGGCGCAGTCGTAATGTGTGGCTCCAGGGGACCCAGCTGGAGGGAGTGTGGCCCAATACTTTGAAGACAGAAGTCTAAAAACACAAACTCAGCTTAGGTTTAGGGACTTAGGTATGGCACGCGCCATCTACAAACCATGAGAAGAACTCTTCAGGATATGAAGAATGAGCGAGTCTGAGGCGCTTGCTCAGGCTTTTGTCTCTGGATTTTGTATCAGCGATGGCCGTGGAATGTTGGGGAGTCCTCATGGGCCGTGGACGAATCTTCCTCTCTGTGGATTTGGCGTGATCCCAATTGCTTTTCGTCAATCTGTGGGATGGGAGGACTCCTTTCAGGTTTGTTACCTCAGGTGTCCCACCAAAAGAGGAATTCCAAAGCAGAGCTCTGGGGAAGAGTGAAGGGACAACCCAAACTATGGTTAAAAATTAGGGCCTAGGGGCATGGCAAGCCCAATATGCTGTCTCTGCATCCAGCCACTGAGAGGCCTTACCTGAGGACTGGGCTTAGGGTGAGGGTCACAATGTGTGTTTGTGACCAATGTGGCCCGCAAGCATGGGCGGGGCCTCATGGGCCACACTGGTTTCAACTACACTGAACGTTGGACATATGCCAACCACAAGGTTTCTTGCCATGGGAAAAGAGTTCTGATTTATTCATCATTTTCAAACCAGGGCAGTGATTAGAGATCAGGCCTAGGATCTGAAGCCTGGAAACCGAGGTTGAGAAGAGATGACGACCTAAGGCCATGGCGGGTCTGATGTGCTCAGTGTGCGGCCAGCTGTATGGGTGGGGCCAGGAGTTCCAGGCTTAGGCTGGGTCAGAAAGGGCAATAGTGCCCAGGTCAGCCTACATATTTGGGGTACAGCCGAATGGCGTGCAAGATGATCCTCATTTGGGGATTCTGGGTAGCCCCAGAGGGCAAGGTTTTTCTTCTGGGGGGCAGGCAGAGTGCAGCATTGTAGTTCTGGTTTGCCAAACTGGAGGGCTTGTGGGCCAGTAGTCTGAGGACGGAAGTCTGAGAACCCAAGCTAGGCTTAGGTTTCTGGGTGAGGATATGGCAGGCACAATCTACAGACCTCAATTGAGATCTCATGCATCTGAAGTCAGGGCAAAGATCAGACGATTGCTCCTGTTGGAATTTCTGTCCCTGATGGCCCCTTCTTGAAGTGGGGGTTGGAGATCGAGGCCATGGGGGTTTTCCCACGATGGGAGTTGTGAGAAGAACCCAACTAAAAAGATTCTTGTGCAGGAGAATTGAAACCTGTTGCTTGGCTCCAGGCCAACGATTCTGAGCAGGGTTCTAAGGATGGATGGCTGGGTAGACCACCTCGCATTCCAATTGTCTCCAAGCTACAAGACAGGTTAGATCTGCTGGATGTGGGGGAGCAACCGAGGAGGCTCAGTTGAAATGGACTCTCCTGTGGATGTGTCCTAATATGTTTTTGTGTCTATGGAGACCTAGGAATGAAGCGGGGGCACTGGGGCCCTGAAGGATTATCCTAAACAGAGGCTTTGAAACAGCTCCAAGGTGCATGTTTCCCATCTGTAGATGAGATTTGTTCTGATGGGTGAGTCAAGAAACAGCCATATGCTGGTATTGAAATCCAGGCCTCGGAGGAGAGATGCCTGGAACCCAAAAAAATGGATCCAATTAGTGCCTAGGGGCCTGTTCATTCCTTTTTACCTCTGGGGACATCAGTCTACGGGTCTGAGTGCAGGTAGGTGCTAAGATGGGCTCAGATTGCCCCTGTTTGTACTGGGAAGCCACAACTAGTGGGATGGCCTCAGGGACTTTGGAGGTTTATACTATTAGTAGAGTTTTGGCCATTGGAAGGGGCACATACAATTCTCTTGTAGAGGGCAAGTACAGTCCTCAGGTTTGGCTCCAGGGGCCTGAGCCTGTAGGGTGTGTAGGCCAGAGCTGTTTGGTCAGTTGTCTGAAAACACAAACTCGGCTTATGTTTCGGGTCATAGGTATGGCAGGACTGATCTACAGACCATGAGGAGAAGTCTTCGCGATATGAAAAAAGGGCGAGTGTGAGGCTCTTGCTCAAGTTTTTGTCTCTGGATATTGTGTCACTCATGGCCGTGAAATTTCCGGGTGACTCAATGGGAAATGGACGAGTCTTACTCTGTGGTGTTTCGGCCCCGTCGAAAGAGTTTGGCGTCATTCTGGGGATGGAAGAAGTCCGTTTTCTTGTTGTTGTTGTTTTGTTTTGTTTTTCAACCTCAGATGTCCCACCAAATGAGGGATTCCAGAGTAGAGCCCTGGGGAGGGGCGACTGGACAACCAGAAATGGTTTAAAATTGGGGCCTAGGGACATGTCAAGCCCATTATGACATCTAATGGTCCAGCCACTGAGAGGACTTACTAGAGGACAGGACTCACGCTGAGGTCACAATGCCTGTTTATGCTCTCGTCGCACTCAAGAACGGGCGGGGCCTCAGGGTGAATGCTGTTTTCTCCTACACTGAACATTGGACAACATGCCAACCACAAGGTTTCTTGCCATGGGTAAGGAGGAGTTCTGATTTCTGCATCACACTCACCCCTGCACATGGATTGGAGATAAGGACTAGGCCCCGAAGCCTGAAAACTGAGGTAGGGAAGAGATGATGACCTAAGGCCAAGGCGGGTCTGATGTGCTCAGTGTGCGTTCAGCTGTCTGGGTGTTGGTCAGGAGGTCCGGGCTCAGGTTGTGTCAGAGAGTGCATTCGTGCCCAGGTTAGACTATATAATTTGGGTACATTCGAGTGCCGTGTGGGTTGATCCTCATTTAAGCTGCCTGGACAGCTCATTAGGCAATATATTTTTTCTAGAGGGCAGGCAGAGTGCTTCATTGTTGGTCCGGAATTGCCAAACTTGAGGGCTTGGGGGCCAGGAGAGTGAGGACGGAAGTCTGAGAACACAAGCTAGACTTCGGATTCAGGGTGAGGGCACGGCAGGTACCTCCTGCATATCTGAACCAATATCTCATGCATCTGAAGTGAGGGCGAAGATCAGACGTTGACTCAGGTTGGAGTTTCTGTGCATGACGGGCCCTTCATGAAGGGAGGGGAATCTCGAGCCCATGGAGGTTTTCCACGTTGGGAGATGTGGGATGCCCCCTTCAAGGATTCCTTCTGCGGGACAATTGAGACCTATTGGACATACCTGGAACGACTCCTGAGCACTGTACGAGGAAGGATGCCTGGGAAGTCCACCTCACATTCCAATTGTCTCCTAGCAACAAGAGAGTTTAGATCTAATGGATCTGCGGGAGCAACCGGGGTGGCTGAGTTGAAATGGACTTTCCTGAGGATGGGTCCTAATGTGTGTTTGTGTCCATGAGGGCCTTGGAATGGTGCGGTGGCACCAGCACCCTGAAGTATTCCCCTAATGTTTGGACATAGCTCCCATGCACAGGTTTCCTTGTGGAGATGAGATTTGTTCTGATGGGTGCCTCAGGAAATCCCCTCTGATGGTATTGGAATCCAAGCTTTTGAGGAGACATGCCTGTAATCCAAAGCAATGGATCCGATAATGTCTGGTTCAATCTTCTTCTCTGGGGACATCCATCTCTGGTATGAGTGGAGGTAGATGCTCAGCTGGTATCAACCGTTTTTTTTTTTTTTTTTTTTGGCCCGGGTGACCTACACTAGAGGTATGGCCTCAGGGACTTTGGAGGTTTCTCCTAATTTGTACGATTTTTGACAATGGAATGGGCAGAATTCCCATGGATTGGGTGGGCGCAGTCCTAATGTGTGGCTCCAGGGGCCCCAGCTGTAGGGATTGTGGCCCAGGACTTTGAGGACAGAAGTCTGAAAACACAAACTCAGCTTAGGTTTGGTGACTTAGGTATGGTACGCCCGATCTACAAACCATGAGAAGAACTCTTCAGGATATGAAGAATGAGCGAGTCTGAGGTACTTGCTCCGGCTTTTTTCTCTGGATTTTGTATCAGCGATGGCCGTGGAATGTTGGGGAGTCCTCATGGGCCGTGGACGAATCTTCCTCTCTGTGGATTTGGCGTGAACCCAATTGCTTTTCGTCAATCTGTGGGATGGGAGGACTCCTCTCAGGTTTGTTACCTCAGGTGTCCCACCAAAAGAGGAATTCCAAAGCAGAGCTCTGGGGAAGAGTGAAGGGAAAACCCGAATCTGGTTAAAAATTGGGGCCTAGGGACATGGCAAGCCCAATATGCTGTCTCTGCATCCAGCCACTGAGAGGCCTTAATGAGGACTGGGCTCAGGCTGAGGGTCACAATGTGTGTTTGTGACCAATGTGGCCCGCAAGCATGGGCGGGGCCTCATGGGCCACACTGGTTTCAACTACACTGAACGTTGGACAACATGCCAACCACAAGGTTTCTTGCCATGGAAAAAGAGTTCTGATTTATGCATCATTTTCAAACCAGGGCAGTGATTGGAGATCAGGTCTAGGTTCTGAAGCCTGGAAACCAAGGATGAGAAGAGATGATGACACAAGGCCCTGGCGGGTCTGATGTGCTCAGTGTGCGGCCAGCTGTCTGGGTGGGGCCCTAGGTCCAGGTTCAGGCTGGGTCAGAAAGGGAAATAGGGCCCAGGTCAGCTTACATATTTGGGGTACAGCCGAATGGCGTGCAAGTTGATCCTCATTTGGGGATTCTGGGTAGCCCCAGATGGCAATGTTTTTCTTCTGGGGGGCAGGCAGAGTGCAGCATTGTAGTTCTGGTTTGCCAAACTGGAGGGCTTGTGGGCCAGTAGTCTGAGGACAGAAGTCTGAGAACCCAAGCTAGGCCTAGGTTTCTGGGTGAGGATATGGCAGGCACAATCTACAGACCTCAATCGAGATCTCATGCATCTGAAGTCAGGGCAAAGATCAGACGATCGCTCCTGTTGGACTTTCTGTCCCTGATGACCTCTTTTGAAGTGGGGGTTGGAGATCGAGGCCATGGGGGTTTTCCCACGATGGGAGTTGTGAGAAGATCCCAACTACAAAGATTCTTCTGCAGGACAATTGAGACCTGTTGCTTGGCTCCAGGCCAACGATTCCGAGCAGGGTTCTATGGATGGATGGCTGGGTAGACCACCTCGCATTCCAATTGTCTCCAAGCAACAAGACCGGTTAGATCTGCTGGATGTTGGGGAGCAACCGAGGAGGCTGAGTTGAAATGGACTCTCCTGGGGATGTGTCCTAATATGTTTTTGTGTCTATGGAGACCTAGGAATGAAGTTGGGGCACTGGGGCCCTGAAGGATTATCCTAAACAGAGGCTTTGAAACAGCTCCAACGTGCATGTTTCCCATGTGTAGATGAGATTTGTTCTGATGGGTGAGTCAAGAAACAGCCATATGCTGGTATTGAAATCCAGGCCTCGAAGGAGAGACGCCTGGAAACCAAAACAATGGATCCGATTAGTGCCTAGGGGTCTGTTCGTTCCTTTTTACCTCTGGGGACATCAGTCTACGGGTCTGAGTGCAGGTAGGTGCTCAGATGGGCTCAGATTGCCCCTGTTTGTCCTGGGAAGCCACAACTATTGGGATGGCCTCAGGGACTTAGGCGGTTTATATTATTAGTAGGGCTTTGGCCATTGGAAGGGGCACATACAATTTTCTTGTAGAGGGCAAGTACAGTCCTCAGGTTTGGCTCCAGGGCCCTGAGCCTGTAGGGTGTGTAGGCCAGAGCTGTTTGGTCAGTTGTCTGAAAACACAAACTCGGCTTATGTTTCGGGTCATAGGTATGGCAGGACTGATCTACAGACCATGAGGAGAAGTCTTCGCGATTTGATAAAAGGGCGAGTGTGAGGCTCTTGCTCAAGTTTTTGTCTCTGGATATCGTGTCACTCATGGTCGTGAAATTTCCGGGTGACTCAATGGGAAATGGACGAGTCTTACTCTCTGGTGTTTCGGCCCCGTCGATAGAGTTTGGGGTCATTCTGGGGATGGAAGAAGTCCGTTTTCTTGTTGGTGTTGTTTTGTTTTCTTTTGTTTTGTTTTTCAACCTCAGATTTCCCACCAAATGAGGGATTCCAGAGTAGAGCCCTGGGGAGGGGCGACTGGACAACCAGAAATCTGGTTAAAAATTGGGGCCTATGGACATATCAAGCCCATTATGACATCTAATGGTCCAGCCACTGAGAGGACTTATTAGAGGACAGGACTCACGCTGAGGTCACAATGCGTGTTTATGCTCTCGTCACTCTCAAGAATGGGCGGGGCCTCAGGGTGAATGCTGTTTTCTCCTACACTGAACGTTGGACAACATGCCAACCACAAGGTTTCTTGCCATGGGTAAGGAGGAGTTCTGATTTCTGCATCACACTCACCCCTGGACATGGATTGGAGATAAGGACTAGGCCCCGAAGCCTGAAAACTGAGGTAGGGAAGAAATGATGACCTAAGGCCAAGGCGGGTCTGATGTGCTCAGTGTGCGTTCAGCTGTCTGGGTGTTGGTCAGGAGGTCCGGGCTCAGGTTGTGTCAGAGAGTGCATTCGTGCCCAGGTTAGACTATATAATTTGGGTACATTCGAGTGCCGTGTAGGTTGATCCTCATTTAAGCAGCCTGGACAGCTCATTAGGCAATATATTTTTTCTAGAGGGCAGGCAGAGTGCTTCATTGTTGGTCCGGAATTGCCAAACTTGAGGGCTTGGGGCCAGGAGAGTGAGGACGGAAGTCTGAGAACACAAGCTAGACTTCGGATTCAGGGTGAGGGCACGTCAGGTACCCCCTACAGATCTGAACCAATATCTCATGCATCTGAAGTGAGGGCGAGGATCAGACGTTGGCTCAGGTTGGAGTTTCTGTGCATGACGGCCCCTTCATGAAGGGAGCGGAATCTCGAGGCCATGGAGGTTTTCTACGTTGGGAGATGTGGGATGCCCCCTTCAAGGATTCCTTCTGCGGGACAATTGAGACCTATTGGACAGCTCCAGGTCATCCCATATGGAACGACTCCTGAGCACCGTTCGAGGATGGATGCCTGGGAAGTCCACCTCACATTCCAATTGTCTCCTAGCAACAAGAGAGTTTAGATCTAATGGATCTGCGGGAGCAACCGGGGTGGCTGAGTTAAAATGGACTTTCCTGAGGATGGGTCCTAATGTGTGTTTGTGTCCATGAGGGCCTTGGAATGGTGCGGTGGCACCGGGACTCTGAAGTATTCCCCTAAGCTTTGGACATAGCTCCCATGCACAAGTTTCCTTGTGGAGACGAGATTTGTTCTGATGGGTGCCTCAGGAAATCCCCTCTGATGGTATTGGAATCCAAGCTTTTGAGGAGACATGCCTGTAATCCAAAGCAATGGATCCGATAATTCCTCAGGTCCTGTCTGGTTCAATCTTCTTCTCTGGGGATATCCATCTCTGGTATGAGTGGAGGTAGATGCTCAGCTGGTATCAACAGTTTTTTTTTTTTTTTTTTTTTTTTTGTTCTGGGGGACCTACACTATTGGGATGGCTTCAGGGACTTTGGAGGGTTCTCCTAATTTGTACGTATTTTGACAATGGAATGGGCAGAATTCCCATGGATTGGGTGGGCGCAGTCGTAATGTGTGGCTCCAGGGGACCCAGCTGGAGGGAGTGTGGCCCAATACTTTGAAGACAGAAGTCTAAAAACACAAACTCAGCTTAGGTTTAGGGACTTAGGTATGGCACGCGCCATCTACAAACCATGAGAAGAACTCTTCAGGATATGAAGAATGAGCGAGTCTGAGGCGCTTGCTCAGGCTTTTGTCTCTGGATTTTGTATCAGCGATGGCCGTGGAATGTTGGGGAGTCCTCATGGGCCGTGGACGAATCTTCCTCTCTGTGGATTTGGCGTGATCCCAATTGCTTTTCGTCAATCTGTGGGATGGGAGGACTCCTTTCAGGTTTGTTACCTCAGGTGTCCCACCAAAAGAGGAATTCCAAAGCAGAGCTCTGGGGAAGAGTGAAGGGACAACCCAAACTATGGTTAAAAATTAGGGCCTAGGGACATGGCAAGCCCAATATGCTGTCTCTGCATCCAGCCACTGAGAGGCCTTACCTGAGGACTGGGCTTAGGGTGAGGGTCACAATGTGTGTTTGTGACCAATGTGGCCCGCAAGCATGGGCGGGGCCTCATGGGCCACACTGGTTTCAACTACACTGAACGTTGGACATATGCCAACCACAAGGTTTCTTGCCATGGGAAAAGAGTTCTGATTTATTCATCATTTTCAAACCAGGGCAGTGATTAGAGATCAGGCCTAGGATCTGAAGCCTGGAAACCGAGGATGAGAAGAGATGACAACCTAAGGCCATGGCGGGTCTGATGTGCTCAGTGTGCGGCCAGCTGTCTGGGTGGGGCCAGGAGTTCCAGGCTTAGGCTGGGTCAGAAAGGGCAATAGTGCCCAGCTCAGCCTACATATTTGGGGTACAGCCGAATGGCGTGCAAGATGATCCTCATTTGGGGATTCTGGGTAGCCCCAGAGGGCAAGGTTTTTCTTCTGGGGGGCAGGCAGAGTGCAGCATTGTAGTTCTGGTTTGCCAAACTGGAGGGCTTGTGGGCCAGTAGTCTGAGGACGGAAGTCTGAGTACCCAAGCTAGGCCTAGGTTTCTGGGTGAGGATATGGCAGGCACAATCTACAGACCTCAATCGAGATCTCATGCATCTGAAGTCAGGGCAAAGATCAGACGATTGCTCCTGTTGGAATTTCTGTCCCTGATGGCCCCTTCTTGAAGTGGGGGTTGGAGATCGAGGCCATGGGGGTTTTCCCACGATGGGAGTTGTGAGAAGATCCCAACTACAAAGATTCTTGTGCAGGAGAATTGAAACCTGTTGCTTGGCTCCAGGCCAACGATTCTGAGCAGGGTTCTAAGGATGGATGGCTGGGTAGACCACCTCGCATTCCAATTGTCTCCAAGCTACAAGACAGGTTAGATCTGCTGGATGTGGGGGAGCAACCGAGGAGGCTCAGTTGAAATGGACTCTCCTGTGGATGTGTCCTAATATGTTTTTGTGTCTATGGAGACCTAGGAATGAAGCGGGGGCACTGGGGCCCTGAAGGATTATCCTAAACAGAGGCTTTGAAACAGCTCCAAGGTGCATGTTTCCCATCTGTAGATGAGATTTGTTCTGATGGGTGAGTCAAGAAACAGCCATATGCTGGTATTGAAATCCAGGCCTCGGAGGAGAGATGCCTGGAAACCAAAAAAATGGATCCAATTAGTGCCTAGGGGCCTGTTCATTCCTTTTTACCTCTGAGGACATCAGTCTACGGGTCTGAGTGCAGGTAGGTGCTAAGATGGGCTCAGATTGCCCCTGTTTGTACTGGGAAGCCACAACTAGTGGGATGGCCTCAGGGACTTTGGAGGTTTATACTATTAGTAGAGCTTTGGCCATTGGAAGGGGCACATACAATTCTCTTGTAGAGGGCAAGTACAGTCCTCAGGTTTGTCTCCAGGGTCCTGAGCCTGTAGGGTGTGTAGGCCAGAGCTGTTTGGTCAGTTGTCTGAAAACACAAACTCGGCTTATGTTTCGGGTCATAGGTATGGCAGGACTGATCTACAGACCATGAGGAGAAGTCTTCGCGATATGAAAAAAGGGCGAGTGTGAGGCTCTTGCTCAAGTTTTTGTCTCTGGATATTGTGTCACTCATGGCCGTGAAATTTCCGGGTGACTCAATGGGAAATGGACGAGTCTTACTCTGTGGTGTTTCGGCCCCGTCGAAAGAGTTTGGCGTCATTCTGGGGATGGAAGAAGTCCGTTTTCTTGTTGTTGTTGTTTTGTTTTGTTTTTCAACCTCAGATGTCCCACCAAATGAGGGATTCCAGAGTAGAGCCCTGGGGAGGGGCGACTGGACAACCAGAAATGGTTTAAAATTGGGGCCTAGGGACATGTCAAGCCCATTATGACATCTAATGGTCCAGCCACTGAGAGGACTTACTAGAGGACAGGACTCACGCTGAGGTCACAATGCCTGTTTATGCTCTCGTCGCACTCAAGAACGGGCGGGGCCTCAGGGTGAATGCTGTTTTCTCCTACACTGAACGTTGGACAACATGCCAACCACAAGGTTTCTTGCCATGGGTAAGGAGGAGTTCTGATTTCTGCATCACACTCACCCCTGCACATGGATTGGAGATAAGGACTAGGCCCCGAAGCCTGAAAACTGAGGTAGGGAAGAGATGATGACCTAAGGCCAAGGCGGGTCTGATGTGCTCAGTGTGCGTTCAGCTGTCTGGGTGTTGGTCAGGAGGTCCGGGCTCAGGTTGTGTCAGAGAGTGCATTCGTGACCAGGTTAGACTATATAATTTGGGTACATTCGAGTGCCGTGTAGGTTGATCCTCATTTAAGCTGCCTGCACAGCTCATTAGGCAATATAGTTTTTCTAGAGGGCAGGCAGAGTGCTTCGTTGATGGTCCGGAATTGCCAAACGTGAGGGCTCGGGGGCCAGGAGAATGAGGACGGAAGTCTGAGAACACAAGATGACTTCGGATTCAGGGTGAGGGCACGGCAGGTACCCCCTGCAGATCTGAACCAATATCACATGTATCTTAAGTGAGGGCGAGGATCAGACGTTGGCTCAGTTTGGAGTTTCTGTGCATGACGGCCCCTTCATGAAGGGAAGGGTATCTCGAGGCCATGGAGGTTTTCCACGTTGGCAGATGTGGGATTCCCCCTTCAAGTATTCCTTCTGCTGGACAATTGAGACCTATTGGACAGCTCCAGGACATCCCATATGGAACGACTCCTGAGCACCGTTCGACGATGGATGCCTGGGAAACCCGCCTCACATTCCAATTGTCTCTAGCAACAAGACAGTTTAGATCTAATGGATCATCGGGAGAAACCGGGGTGGCTGAGTTGAAATGGACTTTCCTGAGGATTGGTCCTAATGTGTGTTTCTGTCCATGAGGGCCTTGGAATGGGGCGGTGGCACCGGGACGCTGAAGTATTCTCCTAAGCTTTGGACATACTCCCATGCACAAGTTTCCTTGTGGAGAAGAGATTTGTTCTGATGGGTGCCTCAGGAAATCCCCTCTGATTGTATTAGAATCCAGGCTTTTGAGGAGACATGCCTGTAAACCAAAGCAATGGATCCGATAATGCCTCAGGTCCTGTCTGGTTCAATCTTCTTCTCTGGGGACATCCATCTCTGGTATGAGTGGAGGTAATTGCTAAGCTGGTATCAACCGTTTTTTTTTTTTTTTTTTTTTGTCCCGGGCGACCTACACTAGAGGGATGGCCACAGGGACTTCGGAGGGTTCTCCTAATTTGTACGATTTTTGACAATTGAATGGGCAGAATTCCCATGGATTGGGCGCAGTCCTAATGTGTGGCTCCAGGGGCCCCAGCTGGAGGGAGTGTGTCCCAGGACTTTGAGGACAGAAGTATGAAAACACAAACTCAGCTTAGGTTTGGGGACTTAGGTATTCACGCCCGATCTACAAACCATGAGAAGAACTCTCCAGGATATGAAGAATGAGCGAGTCTGAGGCGCTTGCTCAGGCTATTTCTCTGGATTTTGTATCAGGGATGGCCGTGGAATGTTGGGGAGTCCTCATGGGCCATGGACGAATCTTTTCTCTGTGGATTTGGCGTAAACCTATTGCTTTTAGTCAATCTATGGGATGTGAGGACTCCAATCAGGTTTGTTACCTCAGGTGTCCCACCAAAAGAGGAATTCCAAAGCAGAGCTCTGGGGAAGAGTGAAGGGACAACCCGAACTATGGTTAAAAATTGGGGCCTAGGGGCATGGGAAGCCCAATATGCTGTCTCTGCATTAGCCACTGAGAGGCCTTACCTGAGGACTGGGCTCAGGGTGAGGGTACAATGTGTGTTTGAGACCAATGTGGACTGCAAGCATGGGCGGGGCCTCATGGGCCACACTGGTTTCAACTACACTGAACGTTGGACAACATGCCAACCACAAGGTTTCTTGCCATGGTAAAAGAGTTCTGATTTATGCATAATTTTCAAACCAGGGCAGTAATTGGAGATCAGGTCCAGGTTCTGAAGCCTGGAAACCGAGGATGAGAAGAGATGACGACACAGGGCCATGGCGGGTCTGATGTGCTCACTGTGCGACCAGTTGTCTGGGTGGGGCCAGGAGGTCCAGGCTCAGGCTGGGTCAGAAAGGGCAATAGTGCCCAGGTCAGCCTACATATTTGGGGAACAGCCAAATGGCGTGCATTTGATCCTCATTGGGGATTCTGGGTAGCCCCGGAGGGCAAGGTTTTTCTTCTGGGGGGCAGGCAGAGTGCAGCATTGTAGTTCTGGTTTGCCAAACTGGAGGGCTTGTGGGCCAGTAGTCTGAGGACGGAAGTCTGAGAACCCAAGCTAGGCCTAGGTTTCTGGGTGAGGATATGGCAGGCACAATCTACAGACCTCAATCGAGATCTCATGCATCTGAAGTCAGGGCAAAGATCAGACGATTGCTCCTCTTTGACTTTCTGTCCCTGTTGGCCCCTTCTTGAAGGGGGGGTTGGATCTCGAGGCCATGGGGGTTTTCACACGATGGGAGTTGTGAGAAGATCCCAACTGCAAAGATTCTTCTGCAGGACAATTGAGACCTGTTGGTTGGCTCCAGGCCAACGATTCCGAGCAGGGTTCTAAGGATGGATGGCTGGGTAGACCACCTCGCATTCCAATTGTCTCCAAGCAACAAGACTGATTAGATCTGCTGGATGTGAGGGAGCAACCGGGGAGGCTGTGTTGAAATGGACTCTCCAGTGGATGTGTCCTAATATGTTTTTGTGTCTATGGAGGCCTAGGAATGAAGTGGGGGCACTGGGGCCCTGAAGGATTATCCTAAACAGAGGCTTTGAAACAGCTCCAACGTGCATGTTTCCCATGTGTAGATGAGATTTGTTCTGATGGGTGAGTCAAGAAACAGCCATATGCTGGTATTGAAATCCAGGCCTCGGAGGAGAGACGCCTGGAAACCAAAACAATGCATCCGATTAGTGCCTAGGGGCATGTTCGTTCCTTTTTACCTCTGGGGACATCAGTCTACGGGTCTGAGTGCAGGTAGGTGCTCAGATGGGCTCAGATTGCCCCTGTTTGTCCTGGGAAGCCACAACTATTGGGATGGCCTCAGGGACTTTGGAGGTTATACTCTTAGTAGGGCTTTGGCCATTGGAATGGGCACATACAATTCTCTTGTAGAGGGCAACTACAGTCCTCAGGTTTGGCTCCAGGGGCCTGAGCCTGTAGGGTGTGTAGGCCAGAGCTGTTTGGTCAGTTGTCTGAAAACACAAACTCGGCTTATGTTTCGGGTCATAGGTATGGCAGGACTGATCTACAGACCATGAGGAGAAGTCTTCGCTATATGAAAAAGGGGCGAGTGTGAGGCTCTTGCTCAAGTTTTTGTCTCTGGATATCGTGTCACTCATGGTCGTGAAATTTCCGGGTGACTCAATGGGAAATGGACGAGTCTTACTCTCTGGTGTTTCGGCCCCTTCGAAAGAGTTTGGGGTCATTCTGGGGATGGAAGAAGTCCGTTTTAGTGTTGTTGTTGTTGTTGTTTTGTTTTGTTTTTCAACCTCAGATATCCCACCAAATGAGGGATTCCAGAGTAGAGTCCTGGGGAGGGGCGACTGGACAACCAGAAATCTGGTTAAAAATTGGGGACTAGGGACATGTCAAGCCCATTATGACATCTAATGGTCCAGCCACTGAGAGGACTTACTAGGGGACAGCACTCACACTGAAATTACAATGCGTGTTTATGCTCTCGTCGCACTCAAGAATGGCGGGGCCTCAGGGTGAATGCTGTTTTCTCCTACACTGAACGTTGGACAACATGCCAACCACAAGGTTTCTTGCCATGGATATGGAGGAGTTCTGATTTCTGTATCACACTCAACCCTGGACATGGATTGGAGATAAGGACTCGGCCCCGAAGCCTGAAAACTGAGGGGGGGAAGAGATGTTGACCTAAGGCCATGCGGGTCTGATGTGCTCAGTGTGCGGTCAGCTGTATGGGTGTTGGTCAGGAGGTCCGGGCTCAGGTTGTGTCAGACAGTGCCTTCGTGCCGAAGTTAGACTATATAATTTGGGTACATTCGAGTGCCGTGCAGGTTGAACCTCATTTAAGCTGCCTGGACAGCTCATTAGGCAATATATTTTTTCTAGAGGGCAGGCAGAGTGCTTCATTGTGGTCCGGAATTGCCAAACCTGAGGGCTTGGGGGCCAGGAGAGTGAGGACGGAAGTCTGAGAACACAAGCTAGACTTCGGATTCAGGGTGAGGGCACGGCAGGTACCCCCTGCATATCTGAACCAATATCTCATGCATCTGAAGTGAGGGCGAAGATCAGACGTTGACTCAGGTTGGAGTTTCTGTGCATGACGGCCCCTTCATGAAGGGAGGGGAATCTCGAGGCCATGGAGGTTTTCCACGTTGGCAGATGTGGGATGCCCCCTTCAAGGATTCCTTCTGCGGGACAATTGAGACCTATTGGACAGCTCCAGGACATCCCATATGGAACGACTCCTGAGCACCGTTAGAGGATGGATGCCTGGGAAGTCCGCCTCACATTCCAATTGTCTCCTTGCAACAAGACAGTTTAGATCTAATTGATCTGCTGGAGCAACCGGGTTGGCTGAGTTGAAATGGACTTTACTGAGGATGGGTCCTAATGTGTGTTTGTGTCAATGAGGGCCTTGGAATGGGGCAGTGGCACCGGGACCCTGAAGTATTCTCCTAAGCTTTGGACATAGCTCCCATGCACAGGTTTCCTTGTGGAGACGAGATTTGTTCTGATGGGTGCCTCAGGAAATCCCCTCTGCTGGTATTGGAATCCAGGCTTTTGAGGAGACATGCCTGTAAACCAAAGCAATGGATCCGATAATGCCTCAGGTCCTGTCTGGTTCCATCTTCATCTCTGGGGACTTCCATCTCTGGTGTGAGTGGAGGTAGATGCTCAGCTGGTATCAACCATTTTTTTTTTTTCGTCCCGGGCGACCTACACTAGAGGGATGGCCTCAGGGACTTTGGAGGGTTCTCCTAATTTGTACGATTTTTGACAATGGAATGGGCAGAATTCCCATGGATTGGGTGGGCGCAGTCGTAATGTGTGGCTCCAGGGGACCCAGCTGGAGGGAGTGTGGCCCAATACTTTGAAGACAGAAGTCTGAAAACACAAACTCAGCTTAGGTTTAGGGACTTAGGTATGGCACGCGCCATCTACAAACCATGAGAAGAACTCTTCAGGATATGAAGAATGAGCGAGTCTGAGGCGCTTGCTCAGGCTTTTGTCTCTGGATTTTGTATCAGCGATGGCCGTGAAATGTTGGGGAGTCCTCATGGGCCGTGGACGAATCTTCCTCTCTGTGGATTTGGGGTGAACCTATTGCTTTTCGTCAATCTTTGGGATGGGAGTACTCCTTTCAGGTTTGTTACCTCAGGTATCACACTAAAAGAGGAATTCCAAAGCAGAGCTCTGGGTAAGAGTGAACGGACAACACGAACTATGGTTAAAAATTGGGGCCTAGGGGAATGGCAAGCCCAATATGCTGTCTCTGCATTCAGCCACTGAGGGGCCTTACCTGAGGACTGGGCTCAGTCTGAGGGTCACAATGTGTGTTTGTGACCAATGTGGCCCGCAAGCATGGGCGGGGCCTCATGGGCCACACTGGTTTCAACTACACTGAACATTGGAAAACATGCCAACCACAAGGTATCTTTTCATGGGAAAAGAGTTCTGATATGCATCATTTTCAAACCAGGGCAGTGATTGGAGATCAGGTCTAGGTTCTGAAGCCTGGAAACCGAGGTGGAGAAGAGATGACGACCTAAGGCCATGGCGGGTCTGATGTGCTCAGTGTGGGGCCAGCTGTCTGGGTGGGGCCAGGAGTTCCAGGCTCAGGCTGGGTCAGAAAGGGCAATAGTGCCCAGGCCTGCCTACATGTTTGGGGTACAGCCGAATGGCGTGCAAGTTGATCCTCATTTGGGGATTCTGGGTAGCCCCAGAGGGCAAGGTTTTTCTTCTGGGGGCAGGCAGAGTGCAACATTGTATTTCTGGTTTGGCAACTGGAGGGCTTGTGGGCCAGTAGTCTGAGGACGGAAGTCTGAGATCCCAAGCTAGGCCTAGGTTCTGGGTGAGGATATGGCAGGCACAATCTACAGACCTCAATCGAGATCTCGTGCATCTGAAGTCAGGGCAAAGATCAGAAGATCGCTCCTGTTGGGCTTTCTGTCCCTGATGGTCCCTTCTTGAAGGGGGGGTTGGATCACGAGGCCATGGGGGTTTTCCCACGATGGGAGTTGTGAGAAGCTCCCAACTGCAAAGATTCTTCTGCAGGACAATTTAGACCTGTTGGTTGGCACCAGGCCAACGATTCCGAGCAGGGTTCTAAGGATGGATGGCTGGGTAGACCACCTCGCATTCCAATGGTCTCCAAGAAACAAGACAGATTAGATCTGCTGGATGTTGGGGAGCAACCGAGGAGGCTGAGTTGAAATGGACTCTCCTGTGGATGTGTCCTAATATGTTTTTGTGTCTATGGAGACCTAGGAATGAAGTGGGGGCACTGAGGCCCTGGAGGATTATCCTAAACAGAGGCTTTGGAACAGTTCCAAGGTGCATGTTTCCCATGTGTAGATGAGATTTGTTCTGATGGTTGAGTCAAGAAACAGCCATATGCTGGTATTGAAATCCAGGCCTCGGAGGAGAGATGCTTGGAAACCAAAACAATGGATCCGATTACTGCCTAGGGGCCTGTTCGTTCCTTTGTCTCTCTGGGGACATCAGTCTACGGGTCTGAGTGCAGGTAGGTGCTCAAATGGGCTCAGATTGCCAGTCTTTGTCCTGGGAAGCCACAACTATTGGGATGGCCTCGGGGAATTTGAAGGTTTATACTAATAGTAGGGTTTCGGCCATTGGAATGGGCACATACAATTCTCTTGTAGAGGGCAAGTACAGTCCTCAGGTTTGGCTGCAGGGGCCTGAGCCTGTAGGGTGTGTAGGCCAGAGCTGTTTGGTCAGTTGTCTGAAAACACAAACTCGGCTTATGTTTCAGGTCATCGGTATGGCAGGACTGATCTACAAACCATGAGGAGAAGTCTTCGCGATATGAAAAAAGGGCGAGTGTGAGGCTCTTGCTCAAGTTTTTGTCTCTGGATATCGTGTCATTCATGGTCGTGAAATTTCCGGGTGACTCCATGGGAAATGGACGAGTCTTACTCTCTGGGGTTTCGGCCCCGTCGAAAGAGTTTGGGGTCATTCTGGGGATGGAAGAAGTCCGTTTTCTTGTTGTTGTTGTTTTGTTTTGTTTTTCAACCTCAGATGTCCCACAAATGAGGGTTTCCAGAGTAGAGCCCTGGGGAGGGTCGACTGGACAACCAGAGAATGGTTAAAAATTGGGGCCTAGGGACATGTCAAGCCCATTATGACATCTAATGGTCCAGCCACTGAGAGGACTTACTAGAGAACAGGACTCACGCTGAGGTCACAATGCTTGTTTATGCTCTCGTCGCACTCAAGAATGGGCGGGGCCTCAGGGTGAATGCTGTTTTCTCCTACACTGAACGTTGGACAACATGCCAACCACAAGGTTTCTTGCCATGGGTAAGGAGGAGTTCTGATTTCTGCATCACACTCACCGCTGGACATGGATTGGTGATAAGGACTCGGCCCCGAAGCCTGAAAACTGAGGTAGGGCAGAGATGATGACCTAAGGCCATGGCGGGACTAATGTGCTCAGTGTGCGGTCGCTGTCTGAGTGTTGGTCAGGAGGTCCGAGCTCAGGTTGTGTCAGACAGTGCATTCGTGCCCAGGTTAGACTATATGATTTGGGTACATTCGAGTGCCGTGCAGGTTGATCCTCATTTCAGCTGCCTGGGCAGCTCATTAGGCAATATGTTTTTTCTAGAGGGCAGGCAGAGTGCTTCATTGTTGGTCCGGAATTGCCAAACTTGAAGGCTTGGGGGCCAGGAGAGTGAGGACGGAAGTCTGAGAACACAAACTAGACTTCGGATACAGGGTGAGGGCATGGCAGGTACCCCCTGCAGATCTGAACCAATATCTCATGCATCTGAAGTGAGGGCGAGGATCAGACGTTGGCTCAGGTTGGAGTTTCTGTGCATGACGGCCCCTTCATGAAGGGAGGGGAATCTCGAGGCCATGGAGGTTTTCCACGTTGGCAGATGTGGGATGCCCCCTTCAAGGATTCCTTCTGCGGGACAATTGAGACCTATTGGACAGCTCCAGGACATCCCATATGGAACGACTCCTGAGCACCGTTCGAGGTGGATGCCTGAGAAGTCTGCCTCACATTCCATTTGTCTCCTAGCAACAAGACAGTTTAGATCTAATGGATCTGCGGGAGCAACCGGGGTGGCTGAGTTGAAATGGACTTTCCTGAGGATGGGTCCTAATGTGTGTTTGTGTCCATGAGGGCCTTGGAATGGGGCGGTGGCACCTGGACCCTGAAGTATTCTCCTAAGCTTTGGACATAGCTCCCATGCACAAGTTTCCTTGTGGAGACGAGATTTGTGCTGATGAGTGCCTAAGGAAATCCCCTCTGCTGGTATTGGAATCCAGGCTTTTGAGGAGACATGCCTGTAAACCAAAGTAATGGATCCGATAATGCCTCAGGTCCTGTCTGGTTCCATCTTCATCTCTAGGGACATCCATCTTGGTATGAGTGGAGGTAGATGCTCAGCTGGTATCAACCGTTTTTTTTTTTTTTTGTCCCGGGCGACCTACACTAGAGGGATGGCCTTAGGGACTTTGGAGGGTTCTCCTAATTTGTACGATTTTTGACAAGGGAATGGGCAGAATTCCCATGGATTGGGTGGGCGCAGTCCTAATGTGTGGCTTCAGGGGCCCCAGCTGGAGGGATTGTGGCCCAGGAATTTGAGGACAGAAGTCTGAAAACACAAACTCAGCTTAGGTTTGGGGACTTAGGTATGGCACGCCCGATCTACAAGCCATGAGAAGAACTCTTCAGGATATGAAGAATGAGCGAGTCTGAGGTGCTTGCTCAGGCTTTTGTCTCTGGATTTTGTATCAGCGATGGCCGTGGAATGTTCTGGAGTCCTCATGGGCCGTGGACGAATCTTCCTCTCTGTGGATTTGGCGTGAACCTATTGCTTCTCGTCAATCTGTGGGATGGGAGGACTCCTTTCAGGTTTGTTACCTCAGGTGTCCCACCAAAAGAGGAATTCCAAAGCAGAGCTCAGGGGAAGAGTGAAGGGACAACCCAAACTATGGTTAAAAATTGGGGCCTAGGGGCATGGCAAGCCCAATATGCTGTCTCTGCATTAGCCACTGAGAGGCCTTACCTGAGGACTGGGCTCAGGCTGAGGGTCACAATGTGTGTTTGTGACCAATGTGGCCTGCAAGAATGGGCGGGGCCTCATGGGCCACACTGGTTTCAACTACACTGAACGTTGGACAACATGCCAACCACAAGGTTTCTTGCCATGGGAAAAGTGTTCTGATATGCATAATTTTCAAACCAGGGCAGTGATTGGAGATCAGGTCCAGGTACTGAAGCCTGGAAACCGAGGATGAGAAGAGATGACTACACAGGGCCATGGCGGGCCTGATGTGCTCACTGTGCGGCCAGCTGTCTGGGTGGGGCCAGGAGGTCCAGGCTCAGGCTGGGTCAGAAAGGGCAATAGTGCCCAGGTCAGCCTACATATTTGGGAAACAGCCAAATGGCGTGCATTTGACCCTCATTTGGGGATTCTGGGTAGCCCCAGAGGACAATGTTTTTGTTCTGGGGGGAAGGCAGAGTGCAGCATTGTATTTCTGGTTTGCCAAACTGGAGGGCTTGTGGGCCAGTAGTTTGAGGACGGAAGTCTGAGAACCCAAGCTAGGCCTAGGTTTCTGGGTGAGGATATGGCAGGCACAATCTACAGACCACAATCGAGATCTCATGCATCTGAAGTCAGGGCAAAGATCAGACGATTGCTCCTGTTTGACTTTCTGTCCCTGATGGCCCCTTCTTGAAGGGGGGGTTGGATCTCGAGGCCATGGGGGTTTTCCCACGATGGGAGTTGTGAGAAGATCCCAACTGCAAAGATTCTTCTGCAGGACAATTGAGACCTGTTGGTTGGCTCCAGGCCAACGATTCCGAGCAGGGTTCTAAGGATGGATGGCTGGGTAGACCACCTCGCATTCCAATGGTCTCCAAGCAACAAGACAGATTAGATCTGCTGGATGTGGGGGAGCAACCGAGGAGGCTGTGTTGAAATGGACTCTCCTGTGGATGTGTCCTAATATGTTTTTGTGTCTATGGAGACCTAGGAATGAAGTGGGGGCACTGGGGCCCTGAAGGAATATCCTAAACAGAGGCTTTGAAACAGCTCCAAGGTTCATGTTTCCCATGTGTAGATGAGATTTGTTCTGATGGGTGAGTCAAGAAACAGCCATATGCTGGTATTGAAATCCAGGCCTGGGAGGAGAGACGCCTGGAAACCAAAATAATGGATCCGATTAGTGCCTAGGGGCATGTTCGATCCTTTTGACCTCTGGGGACATCAGTCTACGGGTCTGAGTGCAGGTATGTGCTCAGATGGGCTCAGATTGCCCCTGTTTGTCCTGGGAAGCCACAACTATTGGGATGGCCTCAGGGACTTTGGAGGTTTATACTCTTAGTAGGGCTTTGGCCATTGGAATGGGCACATACAATTCTCTTGTAGAGGGCAACTACAGTCCTCAGGTTTGGCTCCAGGGGCCTGACCCTGTAGGGTGTGTAGGCCAGAGCTGTTTGGTCAGTTGTCTGAAAACACAAACTCGGCTTATGTTTCGGGTCATAGGTATGGCAGGACTGATCTACAGACCATGAGGAGAAGTCTTCGCTATATGAAAAAAGGGCGAGTGTGAGGCTCTTGCTCAAGTTTTTGTCTCTGGATATCGTGTCACTCATGGTCGTGAAATTTCCGGGTGACTCCATGGGAAATGGACGAGTCTTACTCTCTGGTGTTTCGGCCCCTTCGAAAGAGTTTGGGGTCATTCTGGGGATGGATGAAGTCCGTTTTGTTGTTGTTGTTGTTGTTGTTTTGTTTTGTTTTTCAACCACAGATGTCCCACCAAATGAGGGATTCCAGAGTAGAGCCCTGGGGAGGGGCGACTGGACAACAAGAAATCTGGTTAAAAATTGGGGCCTAGGGACATGTCAAGCCCATTATGACATCTAATGGTCCAGCCACTGAGAGGACTTACTAGAGGACAGGACTCACGCAGAGGTCACAATGCGTGTTTATGCTCTCATCGCACTCAAGAATGGGCGGGGCCTCAGGGTGAATGCAGTTTTCTCCTACACTGAACGTTGGACAACATGCCAACCACAAGGTTTCTTGCCATGGGTAAGGAGGAGTTCTGATTTCTGCATCATACTCACCCCTGGACATGGATTGGAGATAAGGACTCGGCCCCGAAGCCTGAAAACTGAGGTAGGGAAGAGATGATGACCTAAGGCCAAGACGGGTCTGATGTGCTCAGTGTGCGGTCAGCTGTCTGGGTGTTGGTCAGCTGGTCCGGGCTCAGGTTGTGTCAGACAGTGCCTTCGTGCCCAGGTTAGACTATATAATTTGGGTACATTCGAGTGCCGTGTAGGTTGATCCTCATTTAAGCTGCCTGGGCAGCTCATTAGGCAATATATTTTTTCTAGAGTGCAGGCAGAGTGCTTCATTGTTCGTCCTGAATTGCCAAACCTGAGGGCTTGGGGGCCAGGAGAGTGAGGACAGAAGTCTGAGAACACAAGCTAGACTTCGGATTCAGGGTGAGGGCACGGCAGGTACCCTCTGCAGATCTGAACCAATATCTCATGCATCTGAAGTGAGGGCGAGGATCAGACGTTGGTTCAGGTTGGAGTTTCTGTGCATGACGGCCCCTTCATGAAGGGAGCAGAATCTCGAGGCCATGGAGGTTTTCCACGTTGGCAGATGTGGGATGCCCCCTTCAAGGATTCCTTCTGCGGGACAATTGAGACCTATTGGACAGCTCCAGGACATCCCATATGGAACGACTCCAGAGCACCTTTCGAGGATGGATGCCTGGTAAGTCCGCCTCACATTCCAATTGTCTCTAGCAACAAGACAGTTTAGATCTAATGGATTGTGGGAGCAACCGGGGTGGCTGAGTTGAAATGGACTTTCCTGAGGATGGGTCCTAATGTTTGTTTGTGCCCATGAGGGCCTTTGAATGGGGCGGTGGCACCGGGACACTAAGTATTCTCCTAAGCTTTGGACATAGCTCCCATGCACAAGTTTCCTTGTGGAGACGAGATTTGTGCTGATGAGTGCCTAAGGAAATCCCCTCTGCTGGTATTGGAATCCAGGCTTTTGAGGAGACATGCCTGTAAACCAAAGCAATGGATCCGATAATGCCTCAGGTCCTGTCTGGTTCCATCTTCATCTCTAGGGACATCCATCTCTGGTATGAGTGGAGGTAGATGCTCAGCTGGTATCAACCGTTTTTTTTTTTTTTTTGTCCCGGGCGACCTACACTAGAGGGATGGCCTTAGGGACTTTGGAGGGTTCTCCTAATTTGTACGATTTTTGACAAGGGAATGGGCAGAATTCCCATGGATTGGGTGGGCGCAGTCCTAATGTGTGGCTTCAGGGGCCCCAGCTGGAGGGATTGTGGCCCAGGAATTTGAGGACAGAAGTCTGAAAACACAAACTCAGCTTAGGTTTGGGGACTTAGGTATGGCACGCCCGATCTACAAGCCATGAGAAGAACTCTTCAGGATATGAAGAATGAGCGAGTCTGAGGTGCTTGCTCAGGCTTTTGTCTCTGGATTTTGTATCAGCGATGGCCGTGGAATGTTCTGGAGTCCTCATGGGCCGTGGACGAATCTTCCTCTCTGTGGATTTGGCGTGAACCTATTGCTTCTCGTCAATCTGTGGGATGGGAGGACTCCTTTCAGGTTTGTTACCTCAGGTGTCCCACCAAAAGAGGAATTCCAAAGCAGAGCTCAGGGGAAGAGTGAAGGGACAACCCAAACTATGGTTAAAAATTGGGGCCTAGGGGCATGGCAAGCCCAATATGCTGTCTCTGCATTAGCCACTGAGAGGCCTTACCTGAGGACTGGGCTCAGGCTGAGGGTCACAATGTGTGTTTGTGACCAATGTGGCCTGCAAGAATGGGCGGGGCCTCATGGGCCACACTGGTTTCAACTACACTGAACGTTGGACAACATGCCAACCACAAGGTTTCTTGCCATGGGAAAAGTGTTCTGATATGCATAATTTTCAAACCAGGGCAGTGATTGGAGATCAGGTCCAGGTACTGAAGCCTGGAAACCGAGGATGAGAAGAGATGACTACACAGGGCCATGGCGGGCCTGATGTGCTCACTGTGCGGCCAGCTGTCTGGGTGGGGCCAGGAGGTCCAGGCTCAGGCTGGGTCAGAAAGGGCAATAGTGCCCAGGTCAGCCTACATATTTGGGAAACAGCCAAATGGCGTGCATTTGACCCTCATTTGGGGATTCTGGGTAGCCCCAGAGGACAATGTTTTTGTTCTGGGGGGAAGGCAGAGTGCAGCATTGTATTTCTGGTTTGCCAAACTGGAGGGCTTGTGGGCCAGTAGTTTGAGGACGGAAGTCTGAGAACCCAAGCTAGGCCTAGGTTTCTGGGTGAGGATATGGCAGGCACAATCTACAGACCACAATCGAGATCTCATGCATCTGAAGTCAGGGCAAAGATCAGACGATTGCTCCTGTTTGACTTTCTGTCCCTGATGGCCCCTTCTTGAAGGGGGGGTTGGATCTCGAGGCCATGGGGGTTTTCCCACGATGGGAGTTGTGAGAAGATCCCAACTGCAAAGATTCTTCTGCAGGACAATTGAGACCTGTTGGTTGGCTCCAGGCCAACAATTCCGAGCAGGGTTCTAAGGATGGATGGCTGGGTAGACCACCTCGCATTCCAATGGTCTCCAAGCAACAAGACAGATTAGATCTGCTGGATGTGGGGGAGCAACCGAGGAGGCTGTGTTGAAATGGACTCCCTGTGGATGTGTCCTAATATGTTTTTGTGTCTATGGAGACCTAGGAATGAAGTGGGGGCACTGGGGCCCTGAAGGAATATCCTAAACAGAGGCTTTGAAACAGCTCCAAGGTTCATGTTTCCCATGTGTAGATGAGATTTGTTCTGATGGGTGAGTCAAGAAACAGCCATATGCTGGTATTGAAATCCAGGCCTGGGAGGAGAGACGCCTGGAAACCAAAATAATGGATCCGATTAGTGCCTAGGGGCATGTTCGATCCTTTTGACCTCTGGGGACATCAGTCTACGGGTCTGAGTGCAGGTATGTGCTCAGATGGGCTCAGATTGCCCCTGTTTGTCCTGGGAAGCCACAACTATTGGGATGGCCTCAGGGACTTTGGAGGTTTATACTCTTAGTAGGGCTTTGGCCATTGGAATGGGCACATACAATTCTCTTGTAGAGGGCAACTACAGTCCTCAGGTTTGGCTCCAGGGGCCTGACCCTGTAGGGTGTGTAGGCCAGAGCTGTTTGGTCAGTTGTCTGAAAACACAAACTCGGCTTATGTTTCGGGTCATAGGTATGGCAGGACTGATCTACAAACCATGAGGAGAAGTCTTCGCTATATGAAAAAAGGGCGAGTGTGAGGCTCTTGCTCAAGTTTTTGTCTCTGGATATCGTGTCACTCATGGTCGTGAAATTTCCGGGTGACTCCATGGGAAATGGACGAGTCTTACTCTCTGGTGTTTCGGCCCCTTCGAAAGAGTTTGGGGTCATTCTGGGGATGGATGAAGTCCGTTTTGTTGTTGTTGTTGTTGTTGTTTT
Source organism: Mustela nivalis (assembly GCF_964662115.1). NCBI lineage: Eukaryota > Metazoa > Chordata > Mammalia > Carnivora > Mustelidae > Mustela > Mustela nivalis. Next base: position 502,459 of record NW_028136215.1, read on the forward strand.
GTTTTGTTTTTCAACCACAGATGTCCCACCAAATGAGGGATTCCAGAGTAGAGCCCTGGGGAGGGGCGACTGGACAACAAGAAATCTGGTTAAAAATTGGGGCCTAGGGACATGTCAAGCCCATTATGACATCTAATGGTCCAGCCACTGAGAGGACTTACTAGAGGACAGGACTCACGCAGAGGTCACAATGCGTGTTTATGCTCTCATCGCACTCAAGAATGGGCGGGGCCTCAGGGTGAATGCAGTTTTCTCCTACACTGAACGTTGGACAACATGCCAACCACAAGGTTTCTTGCCATGGGTAAGGAGGAGTTCTGATTTCTGCATCATACTCACCCCTGGACATGGATTGGAGATAAGGACTCGGCCCCGAAGCCTGAAAACTGAGGTAGGGAAGAGATGATGACCTAAGGCCAAGACGGGTCTGATGTGCTCAGTGTGCGGTCAGCTGTCTGGGTGTTGGTCAGCTGGTCCGGGCTCAGGTTGTGTCAGACAGTGCCTTCGTGCCCAGGTTAGACTATATAATTTGGGTACATTCGAGTGCCGTGTAGGTTGATCCTCATTTAAGCTGCCTGGGCAGCTCATTAGGCAATATATTTTTTCTAGAGTGCAGGCAGAGTGCTTCATTGTTCGTCCTGAATTGCCAAACCTGAGGGCTTGGGGGCCAGGAGAGTGAGGACAGAAGTCTGAGAACACAAGCTAGACTTCGGATTCAGGGTGAGGGCACGGCAGGTACCCTCTGCAGATCTGAACCAATATCTCATGCATCTGAAGTGAGGGCGAGGATCAGACGTTGGTTCAGGTTGGAGTTTCTGTGCATGACGGCCCCTTCATGAAGGGAGCAGAATCTCGAGGCCATGGAGGTTTTCCACGTTGGCAGATGTGGGATGCCCCCTTCAAGGATTCCTTCTGCGGGACAATTGAGACCTATTGGACAGCTCCAGGACATCCCATATGGAACGACTCCAGAGCACCGTTCGAGGATGGATGCCTGGTAAGTCCGCCTCACATTCCAATTGTCTCTAGCAACAAGACAGTTTAGATCTAATGGATCTGTGGGAGCAACCGGGGTGGCTGAGTTGAAATGGACTTTCCTGAGGATGGGTCCTAATGTTTGTTTGTGTCCATGAGGGCCTTTGAATGGGGCGGTGGCACCGGGACACTAAGTATTCTCCTAAGCTTTGGACATAGCTCCAATGCACAAGTTTCCTTGTGGAGACGAGATTTGTGCTGATGAGTGCCTAAGGAAATCCCCTCTGCTGGTATTGGAATCCAGGCTTTTGAGGAGACATGCCTGTAAACCAAAGCAATGGATCCGATAATGCCTCAGGTCCTGTCTGGTTCCATCTTCTTCTCTGGGGACATCCATCTATGGTATGAGTGGAGGTAGATGCTCAGCTGGTATCAACCGTTTTTGTTTTTGTTTTTTTTTTTTGTCCCGGGCGACCTACTCTATAGGGATGGCCTCAGGGTCTTTGGAGGGTTCTCCTAATTTGTACGATTTTTGACAATGGAATGGCAGAATTCCCATGGATTGGGTGGGCGCAGTCCTAATGTGTGGCTCCAGGGGCCCCAGCTGGAGGGAGTGTCCCCAGGACTTTGAGGACAGAAGTCTGAAAACACAAACTCAGCTTAGGATTGGGGACGCAGGTATGGCAGGCCCGATTTACAAACCATGAGAAGAACTCTTCAGGATATGAAGAAAGTGCGAGTCTGAGGCGCTTGCTCAGGCTTTTGTCTCTGGATTTTGTATCAGCGATGGCCGTGGAATGTCGGGGAGGCCTCATGGGCCATGGACGAATCTTCCTCTCTGAGGATTTGGCCCGATTCCCAATTGCTTTTCGTCAATCAGTGGGATGGGAGGTCTCCTTTCAGGTTTGTTACCTCAGGTGTCCCACCAAAAGAGGAATACCAAAGCAAAGCCGTGGGGAAGACTGAAGGGACATCCCGAACTATGGTTAAAAATTGGGCCCTAAGGGCATGGTAAGCCCAATATGCTATCTCTTCATGCAGCCACTGAGTGGCCTTACTTGAGGACTGGGCTCAGCCTGAGGGTCACAATGTGTGTTTGTGACCAATGAGGCCCGCAAGCATGGGCGGGGCCTCATGGGCCACACTGGTTTCAACTACACTGAACGTTGGACAACATGCCAACCACAAGGTTTCTTGCCATGGGGAAGGAGTTCTGATTTCTGCATCACCTTCAAACCCGCGCAGTGATTGGAGATAAAGTCTAGGTTCTGAAACCTGAAAACCGAGGTTGGGAAGAGATGACGACCTAAGGCCATGGCGGCTCGATGTGCTCAGTGTGCGGCCAGCTGTCTGGGAGGGGCCAGGGGGTCCAGGCTCAGGCTGTGTCAGAAAGGGCATTAGTGTCCTGGTCAGCCTATGTATTTGGGGTACAGCCAAGGTCGGTGCAAGTTGATCCTCATTTGGGGTTACTGGGTAGCCCCAGAGGACAATGTTTTTCTTCTGGAGGGCAGGCAGAGTGCTGCATTGTAGTTCTGGATTGCCAAACTGGAGCGCATGTGGGCCAGTAGTCTGACGACAAAAGTCTGAGAACACAAGCTAGGCTTAGGTTTCTGGGTGAGGCCATGGCAGGCACAATATACAGACCTGAATCGAGATCTCGTGCGTCTGAAGTCAGCGCGAGGATCAGACGATCGCTCAGGTTGGAGTTTCTGTCCCTGATGGCCCCTTCATGAATGGGGGGGCATCACGAGGCCATGGGGGTTTTCCCACGATGGGAGTTGTGAGAAGCTCCAAACTGCAGAGAGTCTTCTGCAGGACAATTGAGACCTGTTGTTTGGCTCCAGGCCAATGATTCTGAGCAGGGTTCTAAGGATGGATGGCTGGGTAGCCCACCTTGCATTCCAATTGCCTCCTAGCAACAAGACAGGTTAGATCTCCTGGATCTGTGGGGAGCAACCGAGGACGCTTAGTTGAAATGGACACCCCTGGGGATGGGTCCTAATGTGCTTTTGTGTCTATGGAGACCTTGGAATGAAGCGGTGGTACTGGGGCCCTAAAGGGTTCTCCTAAACAGAGGCTTTGACACAGCTACAACGTGCAAGTTTCCCTTGTGTAGATTAGATGTTTTCTGATGGGTGAGTCAAGAAACAGCTAGATGGTGCTTTTGAAATCCAGGCCTCTGAGGAGAGATGCCTGGAAACCAAAGCAATGGATCTGATTAGTGCCTAGGGGCCTGTTCTTTCCTTTTTACCTCTGGGGACATCTGTCTATGGTTCTGAGTGCAGGTAGGTGCTCAGTTGGGCTCAGATTGCCCCTGTTTTTCCTGGGAAGCCACCACTATTGAGATGGATCAGGGACTTGGAGGTTTATCCTGTTAGAAGGGTTGTGGCCATTGGAATGGGCACACACAATTCCCTTGGAGAGGGCAAGTACAGTCCTCAGGTTTGGCTCCAGGGGCCTGAGCCTGTAGGTTGTGTAGGCCAGGGCTGTTTGGACATTTGTCTGAAACTCAAACTCGGCTTATGTTTCGGGTCAGAGGTATGGCAGGACTGACCTACAGACCATGAGGAGAACTCTTCGGGATTTGAAAGAAGGGCGAGTGTGAGGTTCCTGCTCAAGTTTTTGTCTCTGGATATCGTGTCACTCATGGTCGTGGAATTTCTGGGAGACTTCATGGGAAATGGACGAGTCTTACACACTGGTGGTTTGGCCCCGTCCAAAGAGTTTGGGGTCATTCTGTGTGCTGGAAGAAGTCCGTTGTTTTTTTTTTGTTGTTGGTTTTTAACCTCAGGTGTCCCACCAAATGAGGGATTCCAGAGTAGAGCCCTGGGGAGGGGCGACTGGACAATCAGAAATCTGATTAAATATTGGGGCCTAAGGACATGTCAAGCCCATTATGACATAATGGTCCAGCCACTGAGAGGACTTACTAGAGGACAGTACTCATGCTGAGGGTCACAATGCATGTGTATGCCCTCGTCTCACTCAAGAATGGGCGGGGCCTCAGGGTGAATGCTGGTTTCTCCTAAACTGAACTTTGGACAACGTGCCAACCACAAGGGTTCTTGCCATGGGTAAGGAGGAGTTCTGATTTCTGAATCACACTCACCCCTGGTCAGTGATTGGAGATAAGGACTCGGTTCTGAAGCCTGAAAACTGAGGTAGGGATGAGATGATGACCTAAGGCCAAGGCGGGTTTTATGTGCTTAGTGTGAGGTCAGCTTTCTGGGTGTTGGTCAGGAAGTCAGGGCTCAGGTTGTGTTCGACAGTGCATTAGTGCCCAGGTTAGACTATATAATTTAGGTAAAGTCGAGTGCTGTGTAGGTTTATCCTCATTTAAAGTGCCTGGGCAGCTCATGAGGCAATAATTTTTTTACTAGAGGGCAGGCAGAGTGCTGCATTGTGGGTCCGGAATTGCCAAACTTGAGGGCTTCGGGGCCAGGAGTGTGAGGACGGAAGTCTGAGAAGACAAGCTTGACTTGGGTTTCAGGGCAAGGGCACGGCAGGTACCCCCTGCAGATCTGAACCAATATCTCATGCATCTGAAATCAGGGCGAGGATCAGCCGTTGGCTCAGGTTGGAGTTTCTGTGCATGACGGCCGCTTCATGAAGGGAGCGGAATCTCGGGGCCATTGAGGTTTTCTCACGTTGGGAGTTGTGGGATGCCCCCTCCAAGGATTCCTTCTGAGGGACAATTGAGACCTGTTGGACAGCACAAGGACATCCCATATGGAATGACTCCAGAGCACCGTTCGCCGATAGATCCCCTGGAAGCCCGCCTCGCATTCAAATTGTCTCCTAGCAACAAGACACTTTAGATCTGATGGCTCTGCCGGAGATACCGGGGTGGCTGTGTTGAAATGGACTTTCCTGAGGATGGGTCCTAATGTGTTTTTGTGTCCATGAAGGCCTTGGAATGGGGCGGTGACACCGGGACCCTGAAGTACTCTCCTAAGCTTTGGACATGGCTCCCATGCACAGGTTTCCTTGAGGAGACGAGATGAGTTCTGATGGGTGCCTCAGGAAAACCCCTAAGCTCGTATTGGAATCAGGCTTTTGAGGACACCTGCCTGTAACCCAAAGCAATGGATCCTATTATGGCCTAGGGTTCTGTCTGGTACAATCTTCTTCTCTGGGGACATCCATCTATGGTATGAGTGGAGGTCGATTATCAGCTGGTGTCAGACAGCCCTTGTTTGTTCCGGGCGACCTACACTATTGGGATGGCCTCAGGGACTTTGGAGGTTTCTCCTAATTTGTACGATATTGGACCATGGAATGGGCAGAATTCCCATGGATTGGTAGGCACAGTCCTAATGTGTGGCTCCAGGGGCCCAGCCTGGAGGGTGTGTGGCCCAAGACTTTGAGGACAGAAGTCTGAAAACACAAACTCAGCTTAGGTTTGGGTACGCAGGTATGGCAGGCCCGATCTACAAACCATGAGCAGAACTCTTCAGGATATGAAGAAAGTGCGAGTCTGAGGCGCTTGCTCAGGCTTTTGTCTCTGGATTTTGTATCAGCGATGGCCGTGGAATGTCGGGGAGGCCTCATGGGCCATGGACGAATCTTCCTCTCTGAGGATTTGGCCCAATTCCCAATTGCTTTTCGTCAATCTGTGGGATGGGAGGTCTCCTTTCAGGTTTGTTACCTCAGGTGACCCACCAAAAGAGGAATTCCAAAGCAAAGCCGTGGGGAAGACTGAAGGGACAACCCGAACTATGGTTAAAAATTGGGGCCTAGGGGCATGGCAAGCCCAATATGCTATCTTTTCATGCAGCCACTGAGTGGCCTTACTTGAGGACTGGGCTCAGCCTGAGGGTCACAATGTGTGTTTGTGACCAATGTGGCCCACAAGCATGGGCGGGGCCTCATGGGCCACACTGGTTTCAACTACACTGAACGTTGGACAACATGCCAACCACAAGGTTTCTTGCCATGGGGAAGGAGTTCTGATTTCTGCATCACCTTCAACCCTGCGCAGTGATTGGAGATCAGGTCTAGGTTCTGAAACCTGAAAACCGAGGTTGGGAAGACATGACGACCTAAGGCCACGGCGGCTCGATGTGCTCAGTGTGCGGCCAGCTGTCTGGGAGGGGCCAGGGGGTCCAGGAGCAGGCTGTGTCAGAAAGGGCATTAGTGTCGTGGTCAGCCTATGTATTTGGTGTACAGCCAAGGTCGGTGCAGGTTCATCCTCATTTGGGGTTACTGGGTAGCCCCAGAGACAATGTTTTTCTTCTGGAGGGCAGGCAGAGTGCTGCATTGTAGTTCTGGATTGCCAAACTGGAGCGCTTGTGGGCCAGTAGTCTGACGACATAAGTCTGAGAACACAAGCTAGGCTTAGGTTTCTGGGTGAGGCCATGGCAGGCACAATCTACAGACCTGAATCGAGATCTCGTGCATCTGAAGTCAGGGCGAGGATCAGACGATCGCTCAGGTTGGAGTTTCTGTCCCTGATGGCCCCTTCATGAATGGGGGGGGCATCACGAGGCCATGGGGGTTTTCCCACGATGGGAGTTGTGAGAAGCTCCAAACTGCAGAGAGTCTTCTGCAGGACTTTTGAGACCTGTTGTTTGGCTCCAGGCCAATGATTCTGAACAGGGTTCTAAGGATGGATGGCTGGGTAGCCCACCTCGCATTCCAATTGCCTCCTAGCAACAAGACAGGTTAGATCTCCTGGATCTGTGGGGAGCAACCGAGGACGCTGAGTTGAAATGGACACCCCTGGGGATGGGTCCTAATGTGCTTTTGTGTCTATGGAGACCTTGGAATGAAGCGGTGGCACTGGGGCCCTAAAGGCTTCTCCTAAACAGAGGCTTTGACACAGCTCCAACGTGCAAGTTTCCCATGTGTAGATGAGATGTTTTCTGATGGGTGAGTCAAGAAACAGCTAGATGCTGCTTTTGAACTCCAGGCCTCTGAGGAGTGATGCCTGTAAACCAAAGCAATGGATATGATGAGTGCCTAGGGGCCTGTTCTTTCCTTTTTACCTCTGGGGAAATCTGTCTATGGGTCTGAGTGCAGGTAGGTGCTCAGTTGGGCTCAGATTGCCCCTGTGTTTCCTAGGAAGCCACCATGTTGAGATGGACTAGGGACTTTGGAGTTTTATCGTATTAGAAGGGTTGTGGCCATTGGAATGGGCACACACAATTGCCTTGGAGAGGGCAAGTACATTTCTCAGGTTTGGCTCCAGGGGCTTGAGCCTGTAGGTTGTGTAGGCCAGGGCTGTTTGGACAGTTGTCTGAAAACACAAACTCGGCTTATGTTTCGGGTCATAGGTATGGCAGCACTGACCTACAGATCATGAGGAGATCTCTTCGGGATTTGAAGGAAGGGCGAGTGTGAGGCTCCTGCTCATGTTTTTGTCTCTGGATATCGTGTCAATCATGGTCGTTGAATTTCTGGGTGACTTCATTGGAAATGGACGAGTCTTTATCTCTGGTGGTTTGGGCCCGTCCAAAGAGTTTGGGGTCATTCTGTGGGCTGGAAGAAATCTGTTTTTTTTGTTGTTGTTGTTGTTTTCTTTTTTAACCTCAGGTGTCCCAATAAATGAGGGATTCCAGAGTAGAGCCCTGGGGAGGGGCGACTGGACAATCAGAAATCTGGTTAAAAATTGGGGCCTAGGGACATGTCAAGCCCATTATGACATCTAATGGTCCATTCACTGAGAGGACTTACTAGAGGACAGGACTCATGCTGAGGGTCACAATGCGTGTGTATGCCCTCGTCGCACTCAAGAATGGGCGTGGCCTCAGGGTGAATGCTGGTTTCTCCTACACTGAACGTTGGACAACGTGCCAACCACAAGGGTTCTTGCCATGGGTAAGGAAGAGTTCTGATTTCTGCATCACACTCACCCCTGGGCAGTGATTGGAGATAAGGTCTCGGTTCTGAAGCCTGAAAACTGAGGTAGGGAAGAGATGATGACCTAAGGCCATGGCGGGTTTTATGTGCTCAGTGTGCGGTCAGCTTTCTGGATGTTTGTCAGGAGGTCCGGGCTCAGGTTGTGTTCGACAGTGCATAGGTGCCCAGGTTAGACTATATAATTTGGGTAAAGTCGAGTCCTGTGTAGGTTTATCCTCATTTAAGGTGCCTGGGCAGCTCATGAGGCATTAACTTTTTTTCTAGAGGGCAGGCAGAGTGCTGCATTGTGGGTCCGGAATTGCCAAACTTGAGGGCTTCGGGGCCAGGAGTGTGAGGACGGAAGTCTGAGAAGACAAGCTAGACTTGGGTTTCAGGGCGAGGGCACGGCAGTTACCCCCTGCAGATCCGAACCAATATCTCATGCATCTGAAGTCAGGGTGAGGATCTGCCGTTGGCTCTAGTTGCAGTTTCTGTGCATGACGGCCGCTTCATGAAGGGAGCGGAATCTCGGGGCCATTGAGGTTTTCCCACGTTGGGAGTTGTGGGATGCCCACTTCAAGTATTCTTTCTGAGGGACATTTGAGACCTGTTGGACAGCTACAGGACATCCCGTATGGAATGACTCCAGAGCACCATTCGCGGATGGATGCCTGGGAAGCCCGCCTCGCATTCCAATTGTCTCCTAGCAACAAGACACTTTAGATCTGATGGCTCTGGCGGAGCAACCGGGGTGGCTGAGTTGAAATGGACTTTCCCGAGGATGGGTCCTATGTGTTTCTGTGTCCATGAGGGCCTTGGAATGGGGCGGTGGCACCGGGACCCTGAAGTACTCTCCTAAGCTTTGGACATGGCTCCCATGCACAGGTTTCCTTGTGGAGACGAGATGCGTTCTGATGGGTGCCACAGGAAAACCCCTATGCTCCTATTGGAATCAGGCTTTTGAGGACACATGCCTGTAACCCAAAGCAATGGATCCTATTATGGCCTAGGGTCCTGTCTGGTTTAATCTTCTTCTCTGGGGACATCCATCTATGGTATGAGTGGAGGTCGATTATCAGCTGGTGTCAGACAGCCCTTGTTTGTTCCGGGCGACCTACACTATTGGGATGGCCTCAGGGACTTTGGAGGTTTCTCCTAATTTGTACGATATTGGACCATGGAATGGGCAGAATTCCCATGGATTGGTAGGCACAGTCCTAATGTGTGGCTCCAGGGGCCCAGCCTGGAGGGTGTGTGGCCCAAGACTTTGAGGACAGAAGTCTGAAAACACAAACTCAGCTTAGGTTTGGGGACGCAGGTATGGCAGGCCCGATCTACAAACCATGAGCAGAACTCTTCAGGATATGAAGAAAGTGCGAGTCTGAGGCGCTTGCTCAGGCTTTTGTCTCTGGATTTTGTATCAGCGATGGCCGTGGAATGTCGGGGAGGCCTCATGGGCCATGGACGAATCTTCCTCTCTGAGGATTTGGCCCGATTCCCAATTGCTTTTCGTCAATCTGTGGGATGGGAGGTCTCCTTTCAGGTTTGTTACCTCAGGTGACCCACCAAAAGAGGAATTCCAAAGCAAAGCCGTGGGGAAGACTGAAGGGACAACCCGAACTATGGTTAAAAATTGGGGCCTAGGGGCATGGCAAGCCCAATATGCTATCTTTTCATGCAGCCACTGAGTGGCCTTACTTGAGGACTGGGCTCAGCCTGAGGGTCACAATGTGTGTTTGTGACCAATGTGGCCCGCAAGCATGGGCGGGGCCTCATGGGCCACACTGGTTTCAAATACACTGAACGTTGGACAACATGCCAACCACAAGGTTTCTTGCCATGGGGAAGGAGTTCTGATTTCTGCATCACCTTCAACCCTGCGCAGTGATTGGAGATCAGGTCTAGGTTCTGAAACCTGAAAACCGAGGTTGGGAAGACATGACGACCTAAGGCCACGGCGGCTCGATGTGCTCAGTGTGCGGCCAGCTGTCTGGGAGGGGCCAGGGGGTCCAGGAGCAGGCTGTGTCAGAAAGGGCATTAGTGTCGTGGTCAGCCTATGTATTTGGTGTACAGCCAAGGTCGGTGCAGGTTCATCCTCATTTGGGGTTACTGGGTAGCCCCAGAGACAATGTTTTTCTTCTGGAGGGCAGGCAGAGTGCTGCATTGTAGTTCTGGATTGCCAAACTGGAGCGCTTGTGGGCCAGTAGTCTGACGACATAAGTCTGAGAACACAAGCTAGGCTTAGGTTTCTGGGTGAGGCCATGGCAGGCACAATCTACAGACCTGAATCGAGATCTCGTGCATCTGAAGTCAGGGCGAGGATCAGACGATCGCTCAGGTTGGAGTTTCTGTCCCTGATGGCCCCTTCATGAATGGGGGGGGCATCACGAGGCCATGGGGGTTTTCCCACGATGGGAGTTGTGAGAAGCTCCAAACTGCAGAGAGTCTTCTGCAGGACTTTTGAGACCTGTTGTTTGGCTCCAGGCCAATGATTCTGAACAGGGTTCTAAGGATGGATGGCTGGGTAGCCCACCTCGCATTCCAATTGCCTCCTAGCAACAAGACAGGTTAGATCTCCTGGATCTGTGGGGAGCAACCGAGGACGCTGAGTTGAAATGGACACCCCTGGGGATGGGTCCTAATGTGCTTTTGTGTCTATGGAGACCTTGGAATGAAGCGGTGGCACTGGGGCCCTAAAGGCTTCTCCTAAACAGAGGCTTTGACACAGCTCCAACGTGCAAGTTTCCCATGTGTAGATGAGATGTTTTCTGATGGGTGAGTCAAGAAACAGCTAGATGCTGCTTTTGAACTCCAGGCCTCTGAGGAGTGATGCCTGAAACCAAAGCAATGGATCTGATGAGTGCCTAGGGGCCTGTTCTTTCCTTTTTACCTCTGGGGAAATCTGTCTATGGGTCTGAGTGCAGGTAGGTGCTCAGTTGGGCTCAGATTGCCCCTGTGTTTCCTAGGAAGCCACCATGTTGAGATGGACTAGGGACTTTGGAGTTTTATCGTATTAGAAGGGTTGTGGCCATTGGAATGGGCACACACAATTGCCTTGGAGAGGGCAAGTACATTTCTCAGGTTTGGCTCCAGGGGCTTGAGCCTGTAGGTTGTGTAGGCCAGGGCTGTTTGGACAGTTGTCTGAAAACACAAACTCGGCTTATGTTTCGGGTCATAGGTATGGCAGCACTGACCTACAGAACATGAGGAGAACTCTTCGGGATTTGAAGGAAGGGCGAGTGTGAGGCTCCTGCTCATGTTTTTGTCTCTGGATATCGTGTCAATCATGGTCGTTGAATTTCTGGGTGACTTCATTGGAAATGGACGAGTCTTTATCTCTGGTGGTTTGGGCCCGTCCAAAGAGTTTGGGGTCATTCTGTGGGCTGGAAGAAGTCTGTTTTTTTTTTGTTGTTGTTGTTGTTTTCTTTTTTAACCTCAGGTGTCCCAATAAATGAGGGATTCCAGAGTAGAGCCCTGGGGAGGGGCGACTGGACAATCAGAAATCTGGTTAAAAATTGGGGCCTAGGGACATGTCAAGCCCATTATGACATCTAATGGTCCATTCACTGAGAGGACTTACTAGAGGACAGGACTCATGCTGAGGGTCACAATGCGTGTGTATGCCCTCGTCGCACTCAAGAATGGGCGTGGCCTCAGGGTGAATGCTGGTTTCTCCTACACTGAACGTTGGACAACGTGCCAACCACAAGGGTTCTTGCCATGGGTAAGGAAGAGTTCTGATTTCTGCATCACACTCACCCCTGGGCAGTGATTGGAGATAAGGTCTCGGTTCTGAAGCCTGAAAACTGAGGTAGGGAAGAGATGATGACCTAAGGCCATGGCGGGTTTTATGTGCTCAGTGTGCGGTCAGCTTTCTGGATGTTTGTCAGGAGGTCCGGGCTCAGGTTGTGTTCGACAGTGCATAGGTGCCCAGGTTAGACTATATAATTTGGGTAAAGTCGAGTCCTGTGTAGGTTTATCCTCATTTAAGGTGCCTGGGCAGCTCATGAGGCATTAACTTTTTTTCTAGAGGGCAGGCAGAGTGCTGCATTGTGGGTCCGGAATTGCCAAACTTGAGGGCTTCGGGGCCAGGAGTGTGAGGACGGAAGTCTGAGAAGACAAGCTAGACTTGGGTTTCAGGGCGAGGGCACGGCAGTTACCCCCTGCAGATCCGAACCAATATCTCATGCATCTGAAGTCAGGGTGAGGATCTGCCGTTGGCTCTAGTTGCAGTTTCTGTGCATGACGGCCGCTTCATGAAGGGAGCGGAATCTCGGGGCCATTGAGGTTTTCCCACGTTGGGAGTTGTGGGATGCCCACTTCAAGTATTCTTTCTGAGGGACATTTGAGACCTGTTGGACAGCTACAGGACATCCCGTATGGAATGACTCCAGAGCACCATTCGCGGATGGATGCCTGGGAAGCCCGCCTCGCATTCCAATTGTCTCCTAGCAACAAGACACTTTAGATCTGATGGCTCTGGCGGAGCAACCGGGGTGGCTGAGTTGAAATGGACTTTCCCGAGGATGGGTCCTATGTGTTTCTGTGTCCATGAGGGCCTTGGAATGGGGCGGTGGCACCGGGACCCTGAAGTACTCTCCTAAGCTTTGGACATGGCTCCCATGCACAGGTTTCCTTGTGGAGACGAGATGCGTTCTGATGGGTGCCACAGGAAAACCCCTATGCTCCTATTGGAATCAGGCTTTTGAGGACACATGCCTGTAACCCAAAGCAATGGATCCTATTATGGCCTAGGGTCCTGTCTGGTTTAATCTTCTTCTCTGGGGACATCCATCTATGGTATGAGTGGAGGTCGATTATCAGCTGGTGTCAGACAGCCCTTGTTTGTTCCGGGCGACCTACACTATTGGGATGGCCTCAGGGACTTTGGAGGTTTCTCCTAATTTGTACGATATTGGACCATGGAATGGGCAGAATTCCCATGGATTGGTAGGCACAGTCCTAATGTGTGGCTCCAGGGGCCCAGCCTGGAGGGTGTGTGGCCCAAGACTTTGAGGACAGAAGTCTGAAAACACAAACTCAGCTTAGGTTTGGGGACGCAGGTATGGCAGGCCCGATCTACAAACCATGAGCAGAACTCTTCAGGATATGAAGAAAGTGCGAGTCTGAGGCGCTTGCTCAGGCTTTTGTCTCTGGATTTTGTATCAGCGATGGCCGTGGAATGTCGGGGAGGCCTCATGGGCCATGGACGAATCTTCCTCTCTGAGGATTTGGCCCGATTCCCAATTGCTTTTCGTCAATCTGTGGGATGGGAGGTCTCCTTTCAGGTTTGTTACCTCAGGTGACCCACCAAAAGAGGAATTCCAAAGCAAAGCCGTGGGGAAGACTGAAGGGACAACCCGAACTATGGTTAAAAATTGGGGCCTAGGGGCATGGCAAGCCCAATATGCTATCTTTTCATGCAGCCACTGAGTGGCCTTACTTGAGGACTGGGCTCAGCCTGAGGGTCACAATGTGTGTTTGTGACCAATGTGGCCCGCAAGCATGGGCGGGGCCTCATGGGCCACACTGGTTTCAAATACACTGAACGTTGGACAACATGCCAACCACAAGGTTTCTTGCCATGGGGAAGGAGTTCTGATTTCTGCATCACCTTCAACCCTGCGCAGTGATTGGAGATCAGGTCTAGGTTCTGAAACCTGAAAACCGAGGTTGGGAAGACATGACGACCTAAGGCCACGGCGGCTCGATGTGCTCAGTGTGCGGCCAGCTGTCTGGGAGGGGCCAGGGGGTCCAGGAGCAGGCTGTGTCAGAAAGGGCATTAGTGTCGTGGTCAGCCTATGTATTTGGTGTACAGCCAAGGTCGGTGCAGGTTCATCCTCATTTGGGGTTACTGGGTAGCCCCAGAGACAATGTTTTTCTTCTGGAGGGCAGGCAGAGTGCTGCATTGTAGTTCTGGATTGCCAAACTGGAGCGCTTGTGGGCCAGTAGTCTGACGACATAAGTCTGAGAACACAAGCTAGGCTTAGGTTTCTGGGTGAGGCCATGGCAGGCACAATCTACAGACCTGAATCGAGATCTCGTGCATCTGAAGTCAGGGCGAGGATCAGACGATCGCTCAGGTTGGAGTTTCTGTCCCTGATGGCCCCTTCATGAATGGGGGGGGCATCACGAGGCCATGGGGGTTTTCCCACGATGGGAGTTGTGAGAAGCTCCAAACTGCAGAGAGTCTTCTGCAGGACTTTTGAGACCTGTTGTTTGGCTCCAGGCCAATGATTCTGAACAGGGTTCTAAGGATGGATGGCTGGGTAGCCCACCTCGCATTCCAATTGCCTCCTAGCAACAAGACAGGTTAGATCTCCTGGATCTGTGGGGAGCAACCGAGGACGCTGAGTTGAAATGGACACCCCTGGGGATGGGTCCTAATGTGCTTTTGTGTCTATGGAGACCTTGGAATGAAGCGGTGGCACTGGGGCCCTAAAGGCTTCTCCTAAACAGAGGCTTTGACACAGCTCCAACGTGCAAGTTTCCCATGTGTAGATGAGATGTTTTCTGATGGGTGAGTCAAGAAACAGCTAGATGCTGCTTTTGAACTCCAGGCCTCTGAGGAGTGATGCCTGTAAACCAAAGCAATGGATCTGATGAGTGCCTAGGGGCCTGTTCTTTCCTTTTTACCTCTGGGGAAATCTGTCTATGGGTCTGAGTGCAGGTAGGTGCTCAGTTGGGCTCAGATTGCCCCTGTGTTTCCTAGGAAGCCACCATGTTGAGATGGACTAGGGACTTTGGAGTTTTATCGTATTAGAAGGGTTGTGGCCATTGGAATGGGCACACACAATTGCCTTGGAGAGGGCAAGTACATTTCTCAGGTTTGGCTCCAGGGGCTTGAGCCTGTAGGTTGTGTAGGCCAGGGCTGTTTGGACAGTTGTCTGAAAACACAAACTCGGCTTATGTTTCGGGTCATAGGTATGGCAGCACTGACCTACAGAACATGAGGAGAACTCTTCGGGATTTGAAGGAAGGGCGAGTGTGAGGCTCCTGCTCATGTTTTTGTCTCTGGATATCGTGTCAATCATGGTCGTTGAATTTCTGGGTGACTTCATTGGAAATGGACGAGTCTTTATCTCTGGTGGTTTGGGCCCGTCCAAAGAGTTTGGGGTCATTCTGTGGGCTGGAAGAAGTCTGTTTTTTTTTTTTGTTGTTGTTGTTTTCTTTTTTAACCTCAGGTGTCCCAATAAATGAGGGATTCCAGAGTAGAGCCCTGGGGAGGGGCGACTGGACAATCAGAAATCTGGTTAAAAATTGGGGCCTAGGGACATGTCAAGCCCATTATGACATCTAATGGTCCATTCACTGAGAGGACTTACTAGAGGACAGGACTCATGCTGAGGGTCACAATGCGTGTGTATGCCCTCGTCGCACTCAAGAATGGGCGTGGCCTCAGGGTGAATGCTGGTTTCTCCTACACTGAACGTTGGACAACGTGCCAACCACAAGGGTTCTTGCCATGGGTAAGGAAGAGTTCTGATTTCTGCATCACACTCACCCCTGGGCAGTGATTGGAGATAAGGTCTCGGTTCTGAAGCCTGAAAACTGAGGTAGGGAAGAGATGATGACCTAAGGCCATGGCGGGTTTTATGTGCTCAGTGTGCGGTCAGCTTTCTGGATGTTTGTCAGGAGGTCCGGGCTCAGGTTGTGTTCGACAGTGCATAGGTGCCCAGGTTAGACTATATAATTTGGGTAAAGTCGAGTCCTGTGTAGGTTTATCCTCATTTAAGGTGCCTGGGCAGCTCATGAGGCATTAACTTTTTTTCTAGAGGGCAGGCAGAGTGCTGCATTGTGGGTCCGGAATTGCCAAACTTGAGGGCTTCGGGGCCAGGAGTGTGAGGACGGAAGTCTGAGAAGACAAGCTAGACTTGGGTTTCAGGGCGAGGGCACGGCAGTTACCCCCTGCAGATCCGAACCAATATCTCATGCATCTGAAGTCAGGGTGAGGATCTGCCGTTGGCTCTAGTTGCAGTTTCTGTGCATGACGGCCGCTTCATGAAGGGAGCGGAATCTCGGGGCCATTGAGGTTTTCCCACGTTGGGAGTTGTGGGATGCCCACTTCAAGTATTCTTTCTGAGGGACATTTGAGACCTGTTGGACAGCTACAGGACATCCCGTATGGAATGACTCCAGAGCACCATTCGCGGATGGATGCCTGGGAAGCCCGCCTCGCATTCCAATTGTCTCCTAGCAACAAGACACTTTAGATCTGATGGCTCTGGCGGAGCAACCGGGGTGGCTGAGTTGAAATGGACTTTCCCGAGGATGGGTCCTATGTGTTTCTGTGTCCATGAGGGCCTTGGAATGGGGCGGTGGCACCGGGACCCTGAAGTACTCTCCTAAGCTTTGGACATGGCTCCCATGCACAGGTTTCCTTGTGGAGACGAGATGCGTTCTGATGGGTGCCACAGGAAAACCCCTATGCTCCTATTGGAATCAGGCTTTTGAGGACACATGCCTGTAACCCAAAGCAATGGATCCTATTATGGCCTAGGGTCCTGTCTGGTTTAATCTTCTTCTCTGGGGACATCCATCTATGGTATGAGTGGAGGTCGATTATCAGCTGGTGTCAGACAGCCCTTGTTTGTTCCGGGCGACCTACACTATTGGGATGGCCTCAGGGACTTTGGAGGTTTCTCCTAATTTGTACGATATTGGACCATGGAATGGGCAGAATTCCCATGGATTGGTAGGCACAGTCCTAATGTGTGGCTCCAGGGGCCCAGCCTGGAGGGTGTGTGGCCCAAGACTTTGAGGACAGAAGTCTGAAAACACAAACTCAGCTTAGGTTTGGGGACGCAGGTATGGCAGGCCCGATCTACAAACCATGAGCAGAACTCTTCAGGATATGAAGAAAGTGCGAGTCTGAGGCGCTTGCTCAGGCTTTTGTCTCTGGATTTTGTATCAGCGATGGCCGTGGAATGTCGGGGAGGCCTCATGGGCCATGGACGAATCTTCCTCTCTGAGGATTTGGCCCGATTCCCAATTGCTTTTCGTCAATCTGTGGGATGGGAGGTCTCCTTTCAGGTTTGTTACCTCAGGTGACCCACCAAAAGAGGAATTCCAAAGCAAAGCCGTGGGGAAGACTGAAGGGACAACCCGAACTATGGTTAAAAATTGGGGCCTAGGGGCATGGCAAGCCCAATATGCTATCTTTTCATGCAGCCACTGAGTGGCCTTACTTGAGGACTGGGCTCAGCCTGAGGGTCACAATGTGTGTTTGTGACCAATGTGGCCCGCAAGCATGGGCGGGGCCTCATGGGCCACACTGGTTTCAACTACACTGAACGTTGGACAACATGCCAACCACAAGGTTTCTTGCCATGGGGAAGGAGTTCTGATTTCTGCATCACCTTCAACCCTGCGCAGTGATTGGAGATCAGGTCTAGGTTCTGAAACCTGAAAACCGAGGTTGGGAAGACATGACGACCTAAGGCCACGGCGGCTCGATGTGCTCAGTGTGCGGCCAGCTGTCTGGGAGGGGCCAGGGGGTCCAGGAGCAGGCTGTGTCAGAAAGGGCATTAGTGTCGTGGTCAGCCTATGTATTTGGTGTACAGCCAAGGTCGGTGCAGGTTCATCCTCATTTGGGGTTACTGGGTAGCCCCAGAGACAATGTTTTTCTTCTGGAGGGCAGGCAGAGTGCTGCATTGTAGTTCTGGATTGCCAAACTGGAGCGCTTGTGGGCCAGTAGTCTGACGACATAAGTCTGAGAACACAAGCTAGGCTTAGGTTTCTGGGTGAGGCCATGGCAGGCACAATCTACAGACCTGAATCGAGATCTCGTGCATCTGAAGTCAGGGCGAGGATCAGATGATCGCTCAGGTTGGAGTTTCTGTCCCTGATGGCCCCTTCATGAATGGGGGGGCATCACGAGGCCATGGGGGTTTTCCCACGATGGGAGTTGTGAGAAGCTCCAAACTGCAGAGAGTCTTCTGCAGGACTTTTGAGACCTGTTGTTTGGCTCCAGGCCAATGATTCTGAACAGGGTTCTAAGGATGGATGGCTGGGTAGCCCACCTCGCATTCCAATTGCCTCCTAGCAACAAGACAGGTTAGATCTCCTGGATCTGTGGGGAGCAACCGAGGACGCTGAGTTGAAATGGACACCCCTGGGGATGGGTCCTAATGTGCTTTTGTGTCTATGGAGACCTTGGAATGAAGCGGTGGCACTGGGGCCCTAAAGGCTTCTCCTAAACAGAGGCTTTGACACAGCTCCAACGTGCAAGTTTCCCATGTGTAGATGAGATGTTTTCTGATGGGTGAGTCAAGAAACAGCTAGATGCTGCTTTTGAACTCCAGGCCTCTGAGGAGTGATGCCTGTAAACCAAAGCAATGGATCTGATGAGTGCCTAGGGGCCTGTTCTTTCCTTTTTACCTCTGGGGAAATCTGTCTATGGGTCTGAGTGCAGGTAGGTGCTCAGTTGGGCTCAGATTGCCCCTGTGTTTCCTAGGAAGCCACCATGTTGAGATGGACTAGGGACTTTGGAGTTTTATCGTATTAGAAGGGTTGTGGCCATTGGAATGGGCACACACAATTGCCTTGGAGAGGGCAAGTACATTTCTCAGGTTTGGCTCCAGGGGCTCCAAGGTTGTGTAGGCCAGGGCTGTTTGGACAGTTGTCTGAAAACACAAACTCGGCTTATGTTTCGGGTCATAGGTATGGCAGCACTGACCTACAGAACATGAGGAGAACTCTTCGGGATTTGAAGGAAGGGCGAGTGTGAGGCTCCTGCTCATGTTTTTGTCTCTGGATATCGTGTCAATCATGGTCGTTGAATTTCTGGGTGACTTCATTGGAAATGGACGAGTCTTTATCTCTGGTGGTTTGGGCCCGTCCAAAGAGTTTGGGGTCATTCTGTGGGCTGGAAGAAGTCTGTTTTTTTTGTTGTTGTTGTTGTTTTCTTTTTTAACCTCAGGTGTCCCAATAAATGAGGGATTCCAGAGTAGAGCCCTGGGGAGGGGCGACTGGACAATCAGAAATCTGGTTAAAAATTGGGGCCTAGGGACATGTCAAGCCCATTATGACATCTAATGGTCCATTCACTGAGAGGACTTACTAGAGGACAGGACTCATGCTGAGGGTCACAATGCGTGTGTATGCCCTCGTCGCACTCAAGAATGGGCGTGGCCTCAGGGTGAATGCTGGTTTCTCCTACACTGAACGTTGGACAACGTGCCAACCACAAGGGTTCTTGCCATGGGTAAGGAGGAGTTCTGATTTCTGAATCACACTCACCCCTGGGCAGTGATTGGAGATAAGGTCTCGGTTCTGAAGCCTGAAAACTGAGGTAGGGAAGAGATGATGACCTAAGGCCATGGCGGGTTTTATGTGCTCAGTGTGCGGTCAGCTTTCTGGATGTTTGTCAGGAGGTCCGGGCTCAGGTTGTGTTCGACAGTGCATAGGTGCCCAGGTTAGACTATATAATTTGGGTAAAGTCGAGTCCTGTGTAGGTTTATCCTCATTTAAGGTGCCTGGGCAGCTCATGAGGCATTAACTTTTTTTCTAGAGGGCAGGCAGAGTGCTGCATTGTGGGTCTGGAATTGCCAAACTTGAGGGCTTCGGGGCCAGGAGTGTGAGGACGGAAGTCTGAGAAGACAAGCTAGACTTGGGTTTCAGGGCGAGGGCACGGCAGTTACCCCCTGCAGATCCGAACCAATATCTCATGCATCTGAAGTCAGGGTGAGGATCTGCCGTTGGCTCTAGTTGCAGTTTCTGTGCATGACGGCTGCTTCATGAAGGGAGCGGAATCTCGGGGCCATTGAGGTTTTCCCACGTTGGGAGTTGTGGGATGCCCACTTCAAGTATTCTTTCTGAGGGACATTTGAGACCTGTTGGACAGCTACAGGACATCCCGTATGGAATGACTCCAGAGCACCATTCGCGGATGGATGCCTGGGAAGCCCGCCTCGCATTCCAATTGTCTCCTAGCAACAAGACACTTTAGATCTGATGGCTCTGGCGGAGCAACCGGGGTGGCTGAGTTGAAATGGACTTTCCCGAGGATGGGTCCTATGTGTTTCTGTGTCCATGAGGGCCTTGGAATGGGGCGGTGGCACCGGGACCCTGAAGTACTCTCCTAAGCTTTGGACATGGCTCCCATGCACAGGTTTCCTTGTGGAGACGAGATGCGTTCTGATGGGTGCCACAGGAAAACCCCTATGCTCCTATTGGAATCAGGCTTTTGAGGACACATGCCTGTAACCCAAAGCAATGGATCCTATTATGGCCTAGGGTCCTGTCTGGTTTAATCTTCTTCTCTGGGGACATCCATCTATGGTATGAGTGGAGGTCGATTATCAGCTGGTGTCAGACAGCCCTTGTTTGTTCCGGGCGACCTACACTATTGGGATGGCCTCAGGGACTTTGGAGGTTTCTCCTAATTTGTACGATATTGGACCATGGAATGGGCAGAATTCCCATGGATTGGTAGGCACAGTCCTAATGTGTGGCTCCAGGGGCCCAGCCTGGAGGGTGTGTGGCCCAAGACTTTGAGGACAGAAGTCTGAAAACACAAACTCAGCTTAGGTTTGGGGACGCAGGTATGGCAGGCCCGATCTACAAACCATGAGCAGAACTCTTCAGGATATGAAGAAAGTGCGAGTCTGAGGCGCTTGCTCAGGCTTTTGTCTCTGGATTTTGTATCAGCGATGGCCGTGGAATGTCGGGGAGGCCTCATGGGCCATGGACGAATCTTCCTCTCTGAGGATTTGGCCCGATTCCCAATTGCTTTTCGTCAATCTGTGGGATGGGAGGTCTCCTTTCAGGTTTGTTACCTCAGGTGACCCACCAAAAGAGGAATTCCAAAGCAAAGCCGTGGGGAAGACTGAAGGGACAACCCGAACTATGGTTAAAAATTGGGGCCTAGGGGCATGGCAAGCCCAATATGCTATCTTTTCATGCAGCCACTGAGTGGCCTTACTTGAGGACTGGGCTCAGCCTGAGGGTCACAATGTGTGTTTGTGACCAATGTGGCCCGCAAGCATGGGCGGGGCCTCATGGGCCACACTGGTTTCAACTACACTGAACGTTGGACAACATGCCAACCACAAGGTTTCTTGCCATGGGGAAGGAGTTCTGATTTCTGCATCACCTTCAACCCTGCGCAGTGATTGGAGATCAGGTCTAGGTTCTGAAACCTGAAAACCGAGGTTGGGAAGACATGACGACCTAAGGCCACGGCGGCTCGATGTGCTCAGTGTGCGGCCAGCTGTCGGGGAGGGGCCAGGGGGTCCAGGCGCAGGCTGTGTCAGAAAGGGCATTAGTGTCGTGGTCAGCCTATGTATTTGGTGTACAGCCAAGGTGGGTGCAGGTTGATCCTCATTGGGGTTACTGGGTAGCCCCAGAGGACAATGTTTTCTTCTGGAGGGCAGGCAGAGTGCTGCATTGTAGTTCTGGATTGCCAAACTGGAGCGCTTGTGGGCCAGTAGTCTGACGACCAAAGTCTGAGAACACAAGCTAGGCTTAGGTTTCTGGGTGAGGCCATGGCAGGCACAATCTACAGACCTGAATCGAGATCTCGTGCATCTGAAGTCAGGGCGAGGATCAGACGATCGCTCAGGTTGGAGTTTCTGTCCCTGATGGCCCCTTCATGAATGGGGGGGCATCACGAGACCATGGGGGTTTTCCCACGATGGGAGTTGTGAGAAGCTCCAAACTGCAGAGAGTCTTCTGCAGGACTTTTGAGACCTGTTGTTTGGCTCCAGGCCAATGATTCTGAACAGGGTTCTAAGGATGGATGGCTGGGTAGCCCACCTCGCATTCCAATTGCCTCCTAGCAACAAGACAGGTTAGATCTCCTGGATCTGTGGGGAGCAACCGAGGACGCTGAGTTGAAATGGACACCCCTGGGGATGGGTCCTAATGTGCTTTTGTGTCTATGGAGACCTTGGAATGAAGCGGTGGCACTGGGGCCCTAAAGGCTTCTCCTAAACAGAGGCTTTGACACAGCTCCAACGTGCAAGTTTCCCATGTGTAGATGAGATGTTTTCTGATGGGTGAGTCAAGAAACAGCTAGATGCTGCTTTTGAAATCCAGGCCTCTGAGGAGTGATGCCTGTAAACCAAAGCAATGGATCTGATGAGTGCCTAGGGGCCTGTTCTTTCCTTTTTACCTCTGGGGACATCTGTCTATGGGTCTGAGTGCAGGTAGGTACTCAGTTGGTCTCAGATTGCCCCTGTGTTTCCTGGGAAGCCACCATGTTGAGATGGACTAGGGACTTTGGAGTTTTATCGTATTAGAAGGGTTGTGGCCATTGGAATGGGCACACACAATTGCCTTGGAGAGGGCAAGTACATTTCTCAGGTTTGGCTCCAGGGGCTTGAGCCTGTAGGTTGTGTAGGCCAGGGCTGTTTGGACAGTTGTCTGAAAACACAAACTCGGCTTATGTTTCGGGTCATAGGTATGGCAGGACTGAACTACAGATCATGAGGAGAACACTTCGGGATTTGAAAGAAGGGCGAGTGTGAGGCTCCTGCTCAAATTTTTGTCTCTGGATATAGTGTTACTCATGGTCGTGTAATTTCTGGGTGACTTCATGGGAAATGGACGAGTCTTACTCTCCGGTGGTTTGTCCCCGTCCAAAGAGTTTGGGGTCATTCAGTGGGCTGGAAGAGGTCCGTTATTGTGCTGGAAGAAGTCGGTTTTTGTTGTTGTTGTTGTTGCTGTTGTTTTCTTTTTAACCTCAGGTGTCCCACCAAATAAGGGATTCCAGAGTAGAGCCCTGGGGAGGGGCGACTGGACAATCAGAAATCTGGTTAAAAATTGGGGCCTAGGGACATGTCAAGCCCATTATGACATCTAATGGTCCAGCCACTGAGAGGACTTACTAGAGGACAGGACTCATGCTGAGGGTCACAATGCGTGTGTATGCCCTCGTCGCACTCAAGAATGGGCGGGGCCTCAGGGTGAATGCTGGTTTCTCCTACACTGAACGTTGGACAACGTGCCAACCACAAGGGTTCTTGCCATAGGTAAGGAGGAGTTCTGATTTCTGCATCACACTCACCCCTGGGCAGTGATTGGAGATAAGGTCTCGGTTCTGAAGCCTGAAAACTGAGGTAGGGAAGAGATGATGACCTAAGGCCATGGCGGATTTTATGTGCTCAGGGTGAGGTCAGCTTTCTGGATATTTGTCAGGAGGTCCGGGCTCAGGTTGTGTTCGACAGTGCATTAGTGCCCAGGTTCGACGATATAATTTGGGTAAAGTCGAGTGCTGTGTAGGTTTATCCTCATTTAAGGTGCCTGGGCAGCTCATGAGGCAATACTTTTTTTTCTAGAGGGCAGGCAGTGTGCTGCATTGTGGGTCCGGAATTGCCAAACTTGAGGGCTTCGGGGCCAGGAGTGTGAGTACGGAAGTCTGAGAAGACAAGCTAGACTTGGGTTTCAGGGCGAGGGCACGGCAGGTACCCCCTGCAGATCTGAACCAATATCTCATGCATTTAAAGACAGGGCGAGGATCAGCTGTTGGCTCTGGTTGGAGTTTCTGTGCATGACGGCCGCTTCATGAAGGGAGCGGAATCTCGGGGCCATTGAGGTTTTCCCACGTTGGGAGTTGTGGGATGCCCCCTTCAAGGATTCCTTCTGCGGGACAATTGAGACCTGTTGGACAGCTCCAGGACATCCCATATGGTATGACTCCAGAGCACCGTTCGCGGATGGATGCCTGGGAAGCCCGCCTCGCATTCCAATTGTCTCCTAGCAACAAGACAGTTTAGATCTGATGGCTCTGCCGGAGCAACCGGGGTGGCTGACTTGAAATGGACTTTCCTGAGGATGGGTCCTAATGTTTTTCTGTGTCCATGAGGGCCTTGGAATGGGGCGGTGGCACCGGGACCCTGAAGTACTCTCCTAAGCTTTGGACATGGCTCCCATGAACAGGTTTCCTTGTGGAGACGAGATGAGTTCTGATGGGTGCCTCAGGAAAATCCCTAAGCTCGTATTGGAATCAGGCTTTTGAGGACACATGCCTGTAACCCAAAGCAATGGATCCTATTATGTCCTAGGGTCCTGTCTGGTTCAATCTTCTTCTCTGGGGACATCCATCTATGGTATGAGTGGAGGTCGATTATCAGCTGGTGTCAGACAGCCCTTTTTTGTTCCGGGCGACCAACACTATTGGGATGGCCTCAGGGACTTTGGAGGTTTCTCCTAATTTGTATGATTTTGGACCATGGAATGGGCAGAATTCCCATGGATTGGTAGGCACAGTCCTAATGTGTGGCTCCAGGGGCCCAGCCTGGAGGGTGTGTGCCCAAGACTTTGAGGACAGAAGTCTGAAAACACAACCTCAGCTTAGGTTTGGGGACGCAGGTATGGCAGGCCCGATCTACAAACCATGAGAAGAACTCTTCAGGATATGAAGAAAGTGCGAGTCTGAGGCGCTTGCTCAGGCTTTTGTCTCTGGATTTTGTTTCAGCGATGGCCGTGGAATGTCGGGGAGGCCTCATGGGCCATGGACGAATCTTCCTCTCTGAGGATTTGGCCCGATTCCCAATTGCTTTTCGTCAATCTGTGGGATGGGAGGTCTCCTTTCAGGTTTGTTACCTCAGGTGTCCCACCAAAAGAGGAATTCCAAAGCAAAGCCGTGGGGAAGACTGAAGGGACAACCCGAACTATGGTTAAAAATTGGGGTTTGGGGCATGGCCAGCCCAATATGCTATCTCTTCATCCAGCCACTGAGTGGCCTTACTTGAGGACTGGGCTCAGCCTGAGGGTCACAATGTGTGTTTGTGACCAATGTGGCCCGCGAGCATGGGCTGGGCCTCATGGGCCACACTGGTTTCAACTACACTGAACGTTGGACAACATGCCAACCACAAGGTTTCTTGCCATGGGGAAGGAGTTCTGATTTCTGCAGCACCTTCAACCCTGCGCAGTGATTGGAGATAAGGTCTAGGTTCTGAAACCTGAAAACCGAGGTTGGGAAGAGATGACGACCTAAGGTTACGGCAGCTCGATGTGCTCAGTGTGCGGCCAGCTGTCTGGGAGGGGCCAGGGGGTCCAGGCTCAGGCTGTGTCAGAAAGGGCATTAGTGCCCTGGTCAGCCTATGTATTTGGGGTACAGCCAATGTCGGTGCAGGTTGATCCTCATTTGGGGTTACTGGGTAGCCCCAGAGGACAATGTTTTTCTTCTGGAGGGCAGGCAGAGTGCTGCATTGTAGTTCTGGATTGCCAAACTGGAGGGCTTGTGGGCCAGTAGTCTGACGACCAAAGTCTGAGAACACAAGCTAGGCTTAGGTTTCTGGGTGAGGCCATGGCAGGCACAATCTACAGACCTGAATCGAGATCTCGTGCATCTGAAGTCAGGGCGAGGATCAGATGATCGCTCAGGTTGGAGTTTCTGTCCCTGATGGCCCCTTCATGAATGGGGGGGCATCACGAGGCCATGGGGGTTTTCCCCGGTTCTGAAGCCTGAAAACTGAGGTAGGGAAGAGATGATGACCTAAGGCCATGGCGGGTTTTATGTGGTCAGGGGCGACTGGACAATAAGAAATCTGGTTAAAAATTGGGGCCTAGGGGAGGAGTCAAGATGGCGGAGAAGTAGCAAGCTGAGACTGCTTCAGCTTGCTGTAGATCAGCTGGGTAGCTTATCTAAAGATTGCAAACACCTGAAAATCCATCGGCAGGTCGAAGAGAAGAAGAACAGCAATTCTGGAAACAGAAAAACAACCACTTTCTGAAAGGTAGGATTGGCGGAGAAGTGAATCCAAAGCGACGGGAAGATAGACCCCGGGGGAGGGGCCGGCTCCCGGCAAGCGGCGGAGCAACCGCGCACAAAATCAGGTCTTTTAAAAGTCTGTTCCGCTGAGGGACATCGCTCCAGAGGCTAAACAGGGGCGATGCCCACGCGGGGTCAGCTTGGCCTCAGGTCCCGCAGGGTCACAGAAGGATTGGGGGTGTCTGAGTGTCGCAGAGCTTGCGGGTATTGGAACGGGAAAGCTGGCTGCAGAGTCAGAGCCGACAGTAAGCTCGCAGCTCGGGGTGACCTTGAACTGGTCGCAGGCTCGGTGAGCTCGGAGCGCGGCCGGAGGTCAGGCAGACGGGAGTGACTGGGCGCTGTTCTCTGAGGGCGCCCTGAGCCATGCGGCCCTGGGCTCTCGGCTCCTCCGGGCCAGAGACCAGGAGGCTGCCATTTGTATCCCCGTCCTCCGGAACTCTATGGAAAGCGCTCAGGGAACAAAAGCTCCTGAAAGCAAACCGGAGCGGATTACTCACCCCGGCCCCGGGTAAGGGCGGTGTAATTCCGCCTGGGGCAAAGACACTTGAGAATCACTACAACAGGCCCCTCCCCCAGAAGATCAACAAGAAATCCAGCCGAGACCAAGTTCACCTACCAAGGAGTGCGGTTTCAATACCAAGGAGAGCAGCAGAATTCCAGAGGAGGAGAAAGCCAAGCACGGAACTCATGGCTTTTTTCCTGTGATTTTTTTTAGTCTTGCAGTTAATTTAATTTTTTCTTTTTCATTTTTTTTTTTTTCTTCTCGCCTTCGGGTAATTTTTTTTTTTTAACTGTTACCTTTTTCTTTTTTAACGATTTTTTACTAGTTTATCTAATATATATATTTTTTCTTTTTTACATTTTTCTCAGGTGTTTTCTTTTTTAAAATTTTTTTTCTTTCCTTTTTTTTTTCTTTTCTTTGTTCTTTTTTTTCTTTCTTCCTTTTTGAACCTTTTTTTATCCCCTTTCTCCCCACTCACGATTTTGGATCTCTTCTAATTTGGTTAAAGCATATTTTCCTGGGGTTGTTGCCACCCTTTTAGTATTTTACTTGCCCCTTCATTTACTCTTATCTGGCCAAAATGACAAGACGTAAAAATTCAACACAAAAAAAAGAACAAGAGGCAGTACCGAAGGCTAGGGACCTAATCAATACAGACATCGGTAATATGTCAGATCTAGAGTTCAGAATGACAATTCTCAAGGTTCTAGCCGGGCTCGAAAAAGGCTTGGAAGATATTAGAGAAACCCTCTCGAGAGATATAAAGGCCCTTTCTGGAGAAATAAAAGAACTAAAATCTAACCAAGTTGAAATCAAAAAAGCTATTAATGAGGTGCAATCAAAAATGGAGGCTCTAACTGCTAGGATAAATGAGGCAGAAGAAAGAATTAGTGATATAGAAGACCAAATGACAGAGAATAAAGAAGCTGAGCAAAAGAGGGACAAACAGCTACTGGACCACGGGGGGAGAATTCGAGAGATAAGTGACACCATAAGACAAAACAACATTAGAATAACTGGGATTCCAGAAGAAGAAGAAAGAGAGAGGGGAGCAGAAGGTATACTGGAGAGAACTATTGGGGAGAATTTCCCCAATATGGCAAAGGGAATGAGCATCAAAATTCAGGAGGTTCAGAGAACGCCCCTCAAAATCAATAAGAATAGGCCCACACCCCGTCACCTAATAGTAAAATTTACAAGTCTCAGTGACAAAGAGAAAATCCTGAAAGCAGCCCGGGAAAAGAAGTCTGTAACATACAATGGTAAAAATATTAGATTGGCAGCTGACTTATCCACAGAGACCTGGCAGGCCAGAAAGAGCTGGCATGATATTTTTAGAGCACTAAACGAGAAAAACATGCAGCCCAGAATACTATATACAGCTAGGCTATCATTGAAAATAGAAGGAGAGATTAAAAGCTTCCAGGACAAACAACAACTGAAAGAATTTGCAAATACCAAACCAGCTCT
Organism: Mustela nivalis; assembly: GCF_964662115.1. Taxonomy (NCBI): domain Eukaryota; kingdom Metazoa; phylum Chordata; class Mammalia; order Carnivora; family Mustelidae; genus Mustela; species Mustela nivalis. Next base: position 529,968 of record NW_028136215.1, read on the forward strand.
ACAGGAAATATTGAAAGGGGTCCTCTAAGCAAAGAGAGAGCCTACAAGTGGTAGATCAGAAAGGAACAGAGACCATATACAGTAACAGTCACCTTACAGGCAATACAATGGCACTAAATTCATATCTCTCAATAGTTACCCTGAATGTGAATGGGCTAAATGCCCCTGTCAAAAGACACAGGGTATCAGAATGGATAAAAAAACAAAACCCATCTATATGTTGCCTCCAAGAAACTCATTTTAAGCCCGAAGAAACCTCCAGATTTAAAGTGAGGGGGTGGAACAGAATTTACCATGCTAATGAACATCAGAAGAAAACAGGAGTGGCAATCCTTATATCAGATCAATTAGATTTTAAGCCAAAGACTATAATAAGAGATGATGAAGGACACTATATCATACTCAAAGGGTCTGTCCAACAAGAAGATTTAACAATTTTAAATATCTATGCCCCCAACGTGGGAGCAGCCAACTATATAAACCAATTAATAACAAAATCAAAGAAACACATCAACAATAATACAATAATAGTAGGGGACTTTAACACTCCCCTCACTGAAATGGACAGATCATCCAAGCAAAAGATCAGGAAGGAAATAAAGGCCTTAAACGACACACTGGACCAGATGGACATCACAGATATATTCAGAATATTTCATCCCAAAGCAACAGAATACACATTCTTCTCTAGTGCACATGGAACATTCTCCAGAATAGATCACATCCTCGGTCCTAAATCAGGACTCAACCGGTATCAAAAGATTGGGATCATTCCCTGCATATTTTCAGACCACAATGCTCTAAAGCTAGAACTCAACCACAAAAGGAAGTTTGGAAAGAACCCAAATACATGGAGAGTAAACAGTATCCTTCTAAAGAATGAATGGGTCAACCGGGAAATTAAAGAAGAATTGAAAAAAATCATGGAAACAAATGATAATGAAAATACAACGGTTCAAAATCTGTGGGACACAACAAAGGCAGTCCTGAGAGGAAAATATATAGCGGTACAAGCCTTTCTCAAGAAACAAGAAAGGTCTCAGGTACACAACCTAACCCTACACCTAAAGGAGCTGGAGAAAGAACAAGAAAGAATCCAGCAGGAGAAGAGAAATCATAAAGATCAGAGCAGAAATCAATGAAATAGAAACCAAAAAAACAATAGAACAAATCAACGAAAGTAGGAGCTGGTTCTTTGAAAGAATTAATAAAATTGATAAACCCCTGGCCCGACTTATCAAAAAGAAAAGAGAAAGGACCCAAATAAATAAAATCATGAATGAAAGAGGAGAGATCACAACTAACACCAAAGAAATACAAACTATTATAAGAACATACTATGAGCAACTCTACGCCAATAAATTTGACAATCTGGAAGAAATGGATGCATTCCTAGAAACATATAAACTACCACAACTGAACCAGGAAAAAATAGAAAGCCTGAACAGACCCATAACCAGTAAGGAGATTGAAACAGTCATTAAAAATCTCCAAACAAACAAAAGCCCAGGGCCAGATGGCTTCCCGGGGGAATTCTACCAAACATTTAAAGAAGAACTAATTCCTATTCTCCTGAAACTGTTCCAAAAAATAGAAATGGAAGGAAAACTTCCAAACTCATTTTATGAGGCCAGTATCACCTTGATCCCAAAACCAGACAAGGATCCCACCAAAAAAGAGAGCTATAGACCAATATCCTTGATGAACACAGATGCGAAAATACTCAACAAAATACTAGCCAATAGGATTCAACAGTACATTAAAAAGATTATTCACCACGACCAAGTGGGATTTATTCCAGGGCTGCAAGGTTGGTTCAACATCCGCAAATCAGTCAATGTGATAGAACACATCAATAAAAGAAAGAACAAGAACCATATGATACTCTCAATAGATGCTGAAAAAGCATTTGACAAAGTACAGCATCCCTTCCTGATCAAAACTCTTCAAAGTGTAGGGATAGAGGGCACATACCTCAATATCATCAAAGCCATCTATGAAAAACCCACCGCAAATATCATTCTCAATGGAGAAAAACTGAAAGCTTTTCCACTAAGGTCAGGAACACGGCAGGGATGTCCATTATCACCACTGCTATTCAACATAGTACTAGAGGTCCTAGCCTCAGCAATCAGACAACAAAAGGAAATTAAAGGCATCCAAATCGGCAAAGAAGAAGTCAAATTATCACTCTTCGCAGATGATATGATACTATATGTGGAAAACCCAAAAGACTCCACTCCAAAACTGCTAGAACTTATACAGAAATTCAGTATAGTGACAGGATATAAAATCAATGCACAGAAATCAGTTGCATTTCTCTACACCAACAGCAAGACAGAAGAAAGAGATATTAAGGAGTCAATCCCATTTACAATTGCATCCAAAACCATAAGATACCTAGGAATAAACCTAACCAAAGAGACACAGAATCTATACTCAGAAAACTATAAAGTACTCATGAAAGAAATTGAGGAAGACACAAAGAAATGGAAAAATGTTCCATGCTCCTGGATTGGAAGAATAAATATTGTGAAAATGTCTATGCTACCTAAAGCAATCTACACATTTAATGCAATTCCTATCAAAGTACCATCCATCTTTTTCAAAGAAATGGAACAAATAATGCTAAAATTTATATGGAACCAGAAAAGACCTCGAATAGCCAAAGGGATATTGAAAACGAAAGCCAACGTTGGTGGCATCACAATTCCGGACTTCAAGCTCTATTACAAAGCTGTCATCATCAAGACAGCATGGTACTGGCACAAAAACAGACACATAGATCAATGGAACAGAATAGAGAGCCCAGAAATAGACCCTCAACTCTATGGTCAACTCATCTTCGACAAAGTAGGAAAGAATGTCCAATGGAAAAAAGACAGCCTCTTCAATAAATGGTGCTGGGAAAACTGGACAGCCACATGTAGAAAAATGAAATTGGACCATTTCCTTACACCACACACAAAAATAGACTCAAAATGGATGAAGGACCTCAATGTGTGAAAGGAATCCATCAAAATCCTTGAGGAGAACACAGGCAGCAACCTCTTCGACCTCTGCCGCAGCAACATCTTCCTAGGAACAACGCAAAAGGCAAGGGAAGCAAGGGAAAAAATGAACTATTGGGATTTCATCAAGATTAAAAGCTTTTGCACAGCAAAGGAAACAGTTAACAAAATCAAAAGACAACTGACAGAATGGGAGAAGATATTTGCAAACGACATATCAGATAAAGGACTAGTGTCCAGAATCTATAAAGAACTTAGCAAACTCAACACCCAAAGAACAAATAATCCAATCAAGAAATGGGCAGAGGACATGAACAGACATTTCTGTAAAGAAGACATCCAGATGGCCAACAGACACATGAAAAAGTGCTCCATATCACTCGGCATCAGGGAAATACAAATCAAAACCACAATGAGATATCACCTCACACCAGTCAGAATGGCTAAAATCAACAAGTCAGGAAATGACAGATGCTGGCGAGGATGTGGAGAAAGGGGAACCCTCCTACATTGTTGGTGGGAATGCAAGCTGGTGCAGCCACTCTGGAAAACAGCATGGAGGTTCCTCAGAATGTTGAAAATAGAACTGCCCTATGACCCAGCAATTGCACTATTGGGTATTTACCCTAAAGAGACAAATGTAGTGATCCAAAGGGGCACATGCACCCGAATGTTTATAGCAGCAATGTCCACAATAGCCAAACTATGGAAAGAACCTAGATGTCCATCAACAGATGAATGGATCAAGAAGATGTGGTATATATACACAATGGAATCCTATGCAGCCATCAAAAGAAATAAAATCTTGCCATTTGCGACAACATGGATGGAACTAGAGCGAATCATGCTTAGCGAAATAAGTCAAGCAGAGAAAGACAACTATCATATGATCTCCCTGATATGAGAAAGTGGTGATGCAACATGGAGGCTTAAGTGGGTAGGAGAAGAATAAATGAAACAAGATGGGATTGGGAGGGAGAAAAACCATAAGTGACTCTTAATCTCACAAAACAAACTGAGGGTTGCTGGGGGGAGGGGGTTTGGGAGAAGAGGGTGGGATTATGGACATTGGGGAGGGTATGTGCTTTGGTGACTGCTGTGAAGTGTGTAAACCTGGTGATTCACAGACCTGTACCCCTGGGGATAAAAATATATGTTTATAAAAAATAAATATTTATATAAAAAAATTGGGGCCTAGGGACATGTCAAGCCCATTATGACATCTAATGGTCCAGCCACTGAGAGGACTTACTAGAGGACAGGACTCATGCTGAGGGTCACAATGCGTGTGTATGCCCTCGTCGCACTCAATAATGGGCGGGGCCTCAGGGTGAATGCTGGTTTCTCCTACACTGAACGTTGGACAACGGCCAACCACAAGGGTTCTTGCCATAGGTAAGTGGGAGTTCAGATTTCTGCATCACACTCACCCCTGGGCAGTGATTGGAGATAAGGTCTCGGTTCTGAAGCCTGAAAACTGAGGTAGGGAAGAGATGATGACCTAAGGCCATGGCAGGTTTTATGTGCTCAGTGTGCGGTCAGCTTTCTGGGTGTTGGACAGGAGGTCCGGGCTCAGGTTGTGTTCGATAGTGCATTAGTGCCCAGGTTAGACTATATAATTTGGGGAAAAGTCGAGTGCTGTGTAGGTTTATCCTCATTTAAGTTGCCTGGGCTGCTCATGAGGCAATAATTTTTTTTCTAGAGGGCAGGCAGAGTGCTGTATTGTGGGTCCGGAATTGCCAAACTTGAGGGCTTTGGGGCCAGGAGTGTGAGGACGGAAGTCTGAGAAAACAAGCTAGACTTGGGTTTCAGGGCGAGGGCACGACAGGTACCCCCTGCAGATCTGAACCAATATCTCATGCATCTGAAGTCAGGGCGAGGATCAGACGTTGGCTCAGGTTGGAGTTTCTGTGCATGACGGCCGTTTCATGAAGGGAGCAGAATCTCGAGGCCATTGAGGTTTTCCCACGTTGGGAGTTGTGGGATGCCCCCTTCAAGGATTCCTTCTGCGGGACAATTGAGACCTGTTGGACAGCTCCAGGACATACCATATGGAATGACTCCAGAGCACCGTTCGCGGATGGATGCCTGGGAAGCCCGCCTCGCATTCCAACTGTCTTCTAGCAACAAGACAGTTTAGATCTGATGGCTGTGCCGGAGCAACCGGGGTGGCTGAGTTGAAAAGGACTTTCCTGAGGATGGGTCCTAATGTGTTTTTGTGTCCATGAGGGCCTTGGAATGGGGCGGTGGCACCGGGACCCTGAAGTACTCCCCTCAGCCTTGGACATGGCTCCATGCACAGGTTTCCTTGTGGAGATGAGATGCGTTCTGATGGGTGCCTCAGGAAAACCCCTATGCTCGTATTGGAATCAGGCTTTTGAGGACACATGCCTGTAACCCAAAGCAATGGATCCTATTATGGCCTAGGGTCCTGTCTGATTCAATCTTCTTCTCTGGGGACATCCATCTATGCTATGAGTGGAGGTCGATTATCAGCTGGTGTCAGACAGCCCTTCTTTGTTCTGGGCGACCTACACTATTGGGATGGCCTCAGGGACTTTGGAGGTTTCTCCTAATTTGTACGATTTTGGACCATGGAATGGGCAGAATTCCCATGGATTGATAGGCACAGTCCTAATGTGTGGCTCCAGGGGCCCAGCCTGAGGGTGTGTGGCCCAAGACTTTGAGGACAGAAGTCTGAAAACACAAACTCAGCTTAGGTTTGGTGACGCAGGTATGGCAGGCCCGATCTACAAACCATGAGAAGAACTCTTCAGGATATGAAGAAAGTGCGAGTCTGAGGCGCTTGCTCAGGCTTTTGTCTCTGGATTTTGTATCAGCGATGGCCGTGGAATGTCGGGGAGGCCTCATGGGCCATGGACGAATCTTCCTCTCTGAGGATTTGGCCCGATTCCCAATTGCTTTTCGTCAATCTGTGGGTTGGGAGGACTCATTTCAGTTTTGTTACCTCAGGTGTCCCACCAAAAGAGGAATCCCAAAGCAAATCCGTGGGGAAGACTGAAGGGACAACCCGAACTATGGTTAAAAATGGGGGCCTAGGGGCATGGCAAGCCCACTATGCTGTCTCTTCATCCAGCCACTGAGTGGCCGTACTTGAGGACTGGGCTCAGCCTGAGGGTCACAATGTGTGTTTGTGACCAATGTGGCCCGCGAGCATGGGCGGGGCTTCATGGGCCACACTGGTTTCAACTACACTGAACGTTGGACAACATGCCAACCACAAGGTTTCTTGCAATGGGGAAGGAGTACTGATTTCTGCATCACCTTCAACCCTGGGCAGTGACTGGAGAAAAGGTCTAGGTTCTGAAACCTGAAAACATAGGTTGGGAATAGATGAAGACCTAAGGCCATGGCGGATCGATGTGCTCAGTGTGCGGCCAGCTGTCTGGGAGGGGCCAGGGGGTCCAGGCTCAGGCTGTGTCAGAAAGGGCATTGGTGCCCTGGTCAGCCTATGTATTTGGGGTACAGCCAAGGTCGGTGCAGGTTGATCCTCATTTGGGGTTACTGGGCAGCCCCAGAGGACAATGTTTTTCTTCTGGAGGGCAGGCATAGTGCTGCATTGTAGTTCTGGATTGCCAAACTGGAGGGCTTGTGGGCCAGTAGTCTGACGACAAAAGTCTGAGAACACAAGCTAGGCTTAGGTTTCTGGTGAGGCCATGGCAGGCACAATCTACAGACCTGAATCGAGATCTCGTGCATCTGAAGTCAGGGCGAGGATCAGACGATCGCTCAGGTTGGAGTTTCTGTCCCTGATGGCCCCTTCATGAATGGGGGGGGCATCACGAGGCCATGGGGGTTTTCCCACGATGGGAGTTGTGAGAAGCTCCAAACTGCAGAGAGTCTTCTGCAGGACAATTGAGACCTGTTGTTTGGCTCCAGGACAATGATTCTGAGCAGGGTTCTAAGGATGGATGGCTGGGTAGCCCACCTCGCATTCCAATTGTCTCCTACTAACAAGATAGGTTAGATCTCCTGGATCTGTGGGGAGCAACCGAGGACGCTGAGTTGAAATGGACACCCCTGGGGATGGGTCCTAATGTGCTTTTGTGTCTATGGAGACCTTGGAATGAAGCGGTGGCACAGGGCCCTAAAGGGTTCTCCTAAACAGAGGCTTTGACACAGCTCCAACGTGCAAGTTTCCCATGTGTAGATGAGATGTTTTCTGATGGGTGAGTCAAGAAACAGCTAGATGCTGCTTTGGAAATCCAGGCCTCTGAGGAGAGATGCCTGGAAACCAAAGCAATGGATCTGATTAGTGCCTAGGGACCTCTTCTTTCCTTTTTACCACTGGGGACATCTGTCTATGGGTTTGAGTGCAGGTAGGTGCTCAGTTGGGCTCAGATTGCCCCTGTTTTTCCTGGGAAGCCATCACTATTGAGATGGATCAGGGACTTTGGAGGTTTAGCCTATTAGAAGAGTTGTGGCCATTGGAATGGGCACACAGAATTTCCTTGGAGAGGGCAAGTACAGTCCTCAGGTTTGGCTCCAGGGGCCTGAGCCTGTAGGTTGTGTAGGCCAGGGCTGTTTGGACAGTTGTCTGAAAACACAAACTCGGCTTATGTTTCGGGTCATAGGTATGGCAGGACTGATCTACAGACCATGAGGAGAACTCTTCGGGATTTGAAAGAAGGGCGAGTGTGAGGCTCCTGCTCAAGTTTTTGTCTCTGGATATCGTGTCACTCATGGTCGTGGAATTTCTGGGTGACCTCATGGGAAATGGACGAGTCTTACTCTCTGGTGGTTTGGCCCCGTCCAAAGAGTTTGGGGTCATTCTGTTGGCTTCAAGAAGTCTGTTTTGTTGTTGTTGTTTTTGTTGTTGTTGTTGTTGTTGTTGTTTTCTTTTTTAACCTCAGGTGTCCCACCAAATGAGGGATTCCAGAGTCGAGCCCTGTGGAGGGGCGACTGGACAATCAGAAATCTGGTTAAAAATTGGGGCCTAGGGACATGTCAAGCCCATTATGACATCTAATGGTCCAGCCACTGAGAGGACTTACTAGAGGACAGGACTCATGCTGAGGGTCACAATGCGTGTGTATGCCCTCGTCGCACTCAATAATGGGCGGGGCCTCAGGGTGAATGCTGGTTTCTCCTACACTGAATGTTAGACAACGTGCCAACCTCAAGGGTTCTTGCCATGGGTAAGGAGGTGTTCTGATTTCTGCATCACACTCACCCCTGGGCAGTGATTGGAGATAAGGTCTCGGTTCTGAAGCCTGAAAACCGAGGTAGGGAAGAGATGATGACCTAAGGCCATGGCGGGTTTTATGTGCTCAATGTGCGGTCAGCTTTCTGGGTGTTGGTCAGGAGTTCCGGGCTCAGGTTGTGTTCGACAGTGCATTAGTGCCCAGGGTAGACTATATAATTTGGTTAAAGTCGAGTGCTGTGTAGGTTGATCCTCATTTAAGGTGCCTGGGCAGCTCATGAGGCAATAATTTTTTTTCTAGAGGGCAGGCAGAGTGCTGCATTGTGGGTCCGGAATTCCCAAACATGAGGGCTTCGGGGCCAGGAGTGTGAGGACGGAAGTCTGAGAAGACAAGCTACTTGGGTTTCAGGGCGAGGGCACGGCAGGTACCCCCTGCAGATCTGAACCAATATCTCATGCATCTGAAATCAGGGCGAGGATCAGACGTTGGCTCAGGTTGGATTTTCTGTGATGACGGCCGCTTCATGAAGGGAGCGGAATCTCGAGGCCATTGAGGTTTTCCCACGTTGGGAGTTGTGGGATGCCCCCTTCAAGGATTCCTTCTGCAGGACAATTGAGACCTGTTGGACAGCTCCAGGACATCCCATATGGAATGATTCCAGAGCACCTTTCGCGGATGGATGCCTGGGAAGCCCGCCTCGCATTCCAATTGTCTCCTAGCAACAAGACAGTTTAGATCTGATGGCTCTGCCGGAGCAACCGGGGTGGCTGAGTTGAAATGGACTTTCCTGAGGATGGGTCCTAATGTGTTTTTCTGACCATGAGGGCCTTGGAATGGGGCGGTGGCTACGGGACCCTGAAGTACTCTCCTAAGCTTTGGACATATCTCCCATGCACAGGTTTCCTTGTGGAGACGAGATGAGTTCTGATGGGTGCCTCAGGAAAACCCCTATGCTCGTATTGGAATCAGGCTTTTGAGGACACATGCCTGTTACCCAAAGCAATGGATCCTATTATGGCCTAGGGTCCTGTCTGGTTCAATCTTCTTCTCTGGGGACATCCATCTATGGTATGAGTGGAGGTCGATTATCAGCGGTTGTCAGACAGCCCTTGTTTGTTCCGGGCGACCTACACTATTGGGATGGCCTCAGGGACTTTGGAGGTTTCTCCTAATTTGTACGATTTTGGACCATGCAATGGGCAGAATTCCGATGGATTGGTAGGCACAGTCCTAATGTGTGGCTCCAGGGGCCCAGCCTGGAGGGTGTGTGGCCCAAGACTTTGAGGACAGAAGTCTGAAAACACAAACTCAGCTTAGGTTTGGGGACGTAGGTATGGCAGGCACGATCTACAAACCATGAGAAGAACTCTTCAGGACATGAAAAAAGTGCGAGTCTGAGGCGCTTGCTCAGGCTTTTGTCTCTGGATTTTGTATCAGCGATGGCCGTGGAATGTCGGGCTGGCCTCATGGGCCATGGACGAATCTTCCTCTCTGAGGATTTGGCCTGATTCCCAATTGCTTTTCGTCAATCTGTGGGTTGGGAGGACTCATTTCAGTTTTGTTACCTCAGGTGTCCCACCAAAAGAGGAATCCCAAAGCAAAGCCGTGGGGAAGACTGAAGGGACAACCCGAACTATGGTTAAAAATTGGGGCCTAGGGGCATGGCAAGCCCACTATGCTGTCTCTTCATCCAGCCACTGAGTGGCCGTACTTGAGGACTGGGCTCAGCCTGAGAGTCACAATGTGTGTTTGTGACCAATGTGGCCCGCGAGCATGGGCGGGGCTTCATGGGCCACACTGGTTTCAACTACACTGAACGTTGGACAACATGCCAACCACAAGGTTTCTTGCCATGGGGAAGGAGTTCTGATTTCTGCATCACCTTCAACCCTGGGCAGTGACTGGAGAAAAGCTCTAGGTTCTGAAACCTGAAAACCTAGGTTGGGAATAGATGAAGACCTAAGGCCATGGCGGATCGATGTGCTCAGTGTGCGACCAGCTGTCTGGGACGGGCCAGGGGGTCCAGGCTCAGGCTGTGTCAGAAAGGGCATTGGTGCCCTGGTCAGCCTATGTATTTGGGGTACAGCCAAGGTCGGTGCAGGTTGATCCTCATTTGGGGTTACTGGGCAGCCCCAGAGGACAATGTTTTTCTTCTGGAGGGCAGGCATAGTGCTGCATTGTAGTTCTGGATTGCCAAACTGGAGGGCTTGTGGGCCAGTAGTCTGACGACAAAAGTCTGAGAACACAAGCTAGGCTTAGGTTTCTGGTGAGGCCATGGCAGGCACAATCTACAGACCTGAATCGAGATCTCGTGCATCTGAAGTCAGGGCGAGGATCAGACGATCGCTCAGGTTGGAGTTTCTGTCCCTGATGGCCCCTTCATGAATGGGGGGGGGGCATCACGAGGCCATGGGGGTTTTCCCACGATGGGAGTTGTGAGAAGCTCCAAACTGCAGAGAGTCTTCTGCAGGACAATTGAGACCTGTTGTTTGGCTCCAGGCCAATGATTCTGAGCAGGGTTCTAAGGATGGATGGCTGGGTAGCCCCCCTCGCATTCCAATTGTCTCCTACTAACAAGACAGGTTAGATCTCCTGGATCTGTGGGGAGCAACCGAGGACGCTGAGTTGAAATGGACACCCCTGGGGATGGGTCCTAATGTGCTTTTGTGTCTATGGAGACCTTGGAATGAAGCGGTGGCACGGGGGCCCTAAAGGGTTCTCCTAAACAGAGGCTTTGACACAGCTCCAACGTGCAAGTTTCCCATGTGTAGATGAGATGTTTTCTGATGGGTGAGTCAAGAAACAGCTAGATGCTGCTTTGGAAATCCAGGCCTCTGAGGAGAGATGCCTGAAAACCAAAGCAATGGATCTGATTAGTGCCTAGGGACCTCTTCTTTCCTTTTTACCACTGGGGACATCTGTCTATGGGTTTGAGTGCAGGTAGGTGCTCAGTTGGGCTCAGATTGCCCCTGTTTTTCCTGGGAAGCCATCACTATTGAGATGGATCAGGGACTTTGGAGGTTTATCCTATTAGAAGGGTTGTGGCCATTGGAATGGGCACACACAATTTCCTTGGAGAGGGCAAGTACAGTCCTCAGGTTTGGCTCCAGGGTCCTGAGCCTGTAGGTTGTGTAGGCCAGGGCTGTTTGGACAGTTGTCTGAAAACACAAACTCGGCTTATGTTTTGGGTCATAGGTATGGCAGGACTGATCTACAGACCATGAGGAGAACTCTTCGGGATTTGAAAGAAGGGCGAGTGTGAGGCTCCTGCTCAAGTTTTTGTCTCTGGATATCGTGTCACTCATGGTCGTGGAATTTCTGGGTGACCTCATGGGAAATGGACGAGTCTTACTCTCTGGTGGTTTGGCCCCGTCCAAAGAGTTTGGGGTCATTCTGTTGGCTTCAAGAAGTCTGTTTTGTTGCTGTTGTTGTTGTTGTTGTTGTTGTTGTTGTTTTCTTTTTTAACCTCAGGTGTCCCACCAAATGAGGGATTCCAGAGTCGAGCCCTGTGGAGGGGCGACTGGACAATCAGAAATCTGGTTAAAAATTGGGGCCTAGGGAAATGTCAAGCCCATTATGACATCTAATGGTCCAGCCACTGAGAGGACTTACTAGAGGACAGGACTCATGCTGAGGGTCACAATGCGTGTGTATGCCCTCGTCGCACTCAATAATGGGCGGGGCCTCAGGGTGAATGCTGGTTTCTCCTACACTGAACGTTAGACAACGTGCCAACCTCAAGGGTTCTTGCCATGGGTAAGGAGGTGTTCTGATTTCTGCATCACACTCACCCCTGGGCAGTGATTGGAGATAAGGTCTCGGTTCTGAAGCCTGAAAACCGAGGTAGGGAAGAGATGATGACCTAAGGCCATGGCGGGTTTTATGTGCTCAATGTGCGGTCAGCTTTCTGGGTGTTGGTCAGGAGTTCCGGGCTCAGGTTGTGTTCGACAGTGCATTAGTGCCCAGGGTAGACTATATAATTTGGTTAAAGTCGAGTGCTGTGTAGGTTGATCCTCATTTAAGGTGTCTGGGCAGCTCATGAGGCAATAATTTTTTTTCTAGAGGGCAGGCAGAGTGCTGCATTGTGGGTCCGGAATTGCCAAACATGAGGGCTTCGGGGCCAGGAGTGTGAGGACGGAAGTCTGAGAAGACAAGCTACTTGGGTTTCAGGGCGAGGGCACGGCAGGTACCCCCTGCAGATCTGAACCAATATCTCATGCATCTGAAATCAAAGCGAGGATCAGACGTTGGCTCAGGTTGGATTTTCTGTGCATGACGGCCGCTTCATGAAGGGAGCGGAATCTCGAGGCCATTGAGGTTTTCCCACGTTGGGAGTTGTGGGATGCCCCCTTCAAGGATTCCTTCTGCGGGACAATTGAGACCTGTTGGACAGCTCCAGGACATCCCATATGGAATGATTCCAGAGCACCGTTCGCGGATGGATGCCTGGGAAGCCCGCCTCGCATTCCAATTGTCTCCTAGCAACAAGACAGTTTAGATCTGATGGCTCTGCCGGAGCAACCGGGGTGGCTGAGTTGAAATGGACTTTCCTGAGGATGGGTCCTAATGTGTTTTTGTGCCCATGAGGGCCTTGGAATGGGGCGGTGGCACCGGGACCCTGAAGTACTCTCCTAAGCTTTGGACATGGCTCCCATGCACAGGTTTCCTTGTGGAGACGAGATGAGTTCTGATGGGTGCCTCAGGAAAACCCCTATGCTCGTATTGGAATCAGGCTTTTGAGGACACATGCCTGTAACCCAAAGCAATGGATCCTATTATGGCCTAGGTTCCTGTCTGGTTCAATCTTCTTCTCTGGGGACATCCATCTATGGTATGAGTGGAGGTCGATTATCAGCGGTTGTCAGACAGCCCTTGTTTGTTCCGGGCGACCTACACTATTGGGATGGCCTCAGGGACTTTGGAGGTTTCTCCTAATTTGTACGATTTTGGACCATGCAATGGGCAGAATTCCGATGGATTGGTAGGAACAGTCCTAATGTGTGGCTCCACGGGCCCAGCCTGGAGGGTGTGTGGCCCAAGACTTTGAGGACAGAAGTCTGAAAACACAAACTCAGCTTAGGTTTGGGGACGTACGTATGGCAGGCCCGATCTACAAACCATGAGAAGAACTCTTCAGGATATGAAGAAAGTGTGAGTCTGAGGCGCTTGCTCAGGCTTTTGTCTCTGGATTTTGTATCAGCGATGGCCGTGGAATGTCGGGGAGGCCTCATGGGCCATGGACGAATCTTCCTCTCTGAGGATTTGGCCCGATTCCCAATTGCTTTTCGTCAATCTGTGGGTTGGGAGGACTCATTTCAGTTTTGTTACCTCAGGTGTCCCACCAAAAGAGGAATCCCAAAGCAAAGCCGTGGGGAAGACTGAAGGGACAACCCGAACTATGGTTAAAAATTGGGGCCTAGGGGCATGGCAAGCCCACTATGCTGTCTCTTCATCCAGCCACTGAGTGGCCGTACTTGAGGACTGGGCTCAGCCTGAGAGTCACAATGTGTGTTTGTGACCAATGTGGCCCGCGAGCATGGGCGGGGCTTCATGGGCCACACTGGTTTCAACTACACTGAACGTTGGACAACATGCCAACCACAAGGTTTCTTGCCATGGGGAAGGAGTTCTGATTTCTGCATCACCTTCAACCCTGGGCAGTGACTGGAGAAAAGCTCTAGGTTCTGAAAACTGAAAACATAGGTTGGGAATAGATGAAGACCTAAGGCCATGGCGGATCGATGTGCTCAGTGTGCGGCCAGTTGTCTGGGACGGGCCAGGGGGTCCAGGCTCAGGCTGTGTCAGAAAGGGCATTGGTGCCCTGGTCAGCCTATGTATTTGGGGTACAGCCAAGGTCGGTGCAGGTTGATCCTCATTTGGGGTTACTGGGCAGCCCCAGAGGACAATGTTTTTCTTCTGGAGGGCAGGCATAGTGCTGCATTGTAGTTCTGGATTGCCAAACTGGAGGGCTTGTGGGCCAGTAGTCTGACGACAAAAGTCTGAGAACACAAGCTAGGCTTAGGTTTCTGGTGAGGCCATGGCAGGCACAATCTACAGACCTGAATCGAGATCTCGTGCATCTGAAGTCAGGGCGAGGATCAGACGATCGCTCAGGTTGGAGTTTCTGTCCCTGATGGCCCCTTCATGAATGGGGGGGGCATCACGAGGCCATGGGGGTTTTCCCACGATGGGAGTTGTGAGAAGCTCCAAACTGCAGAGAGTCTTCTGCAGGACAATTGAGACCTGTTGTTTGTCTCCAGGCCAATGATTCTGAGCAGGGTTCTAAGGATGGATGGCTGGGTAGCCCACCTCGCATTCCAATTGTCTCCTACTAACAAGACAGGTTAGATCTCCTGGATCTGTGGGGAGCAACCGAGGACGCTGAGTTGAAATGGACACCCCTGGGGAGGGGTCCTAATGTGCTTTTGTGTCTATGGAGACCTTGGAATGAAGCGGTGGCACGGGGGCCCTAAAGGGTTCTCCTAAACAGAGGCTTTGACACAGCTCCAACGTGCAAGTTTCCCATGTGTAGATGAGATGTTTTCTGATGGGTGAGTCAAGAAACAGCTAGATGCTGCTTTGGAAATCCAGGCCTCTGAGGAGAGATGCCTGGAAACCAAAGCAATGGATCTGATTAGTGCCTAGGGACCTCTTCTTTCCTTTTTACCACTGGGGACATCTGTCTATGGGTTTGAGTGCAGGTAGGTGCTCAGTTGGGCTCAGATTGCCCCTGTTTTTCCTGGGAAGCCATCACTATTGAGATGGATCAGGGACTTTGGAGGTTTATCCTATTAGAAGGGTTGTTGCCATTCGAATGGGCACACACAATTTCCTTGGAGAGGGCAAGTACAGTCCTCAGGTTTGGCTCCAGGGGCCTGAGCCTGTAGGTTGTGTAGGCCAGGGCTGTTTGGACAGTTGTCTGAAAACACAAACTCGGCTTATGTTTCGGGTCATAGGTATGGCAGGACTGACCTACAGACCATGAGGAGAACTCTTCGGGATTTGAAAGAAGGGCGAGTGTGAGGCTCCTGCTCAAGTTTTTGTCTCTGGATATCGTGTCACTCATGGTCGTGGAATTTCTGGGTGACCTCATGGGAAATGGACGAGTCTTACTCTCTGGTGGTTTGGCCCCGTCCAAAGAGTTTGGGGTTATTCTGTTGGCTTCAAGAAGTCTGTTTTGTTGTTGTTGTTGTTGTTGTTGTTGTTGTTGTTGTTGTTTTCTTTTTTAACCTCAGGTGTCCCACCAAATGAGGGATTCCAGAGTCGAGCCCTGTGGAGGGGCGACTGGACAATCAGAAATCTGGTTAAAAATTGGCGCCTAGGGACATGTCAAGCCCATTATGACATCTAATGGTCCAGCCACTGAGAGGACTTACTAGAGGACAGGACTCATGCTGAGGTTCACAATGCGTGTGTATGCCCTCGTCGCACTCAATAATGGGCGGGGCCTCAGGGTGAATGCTGGTTTCTCCTACACTGAACGTTAGAAAACGTGCCAACCTCAAGGGTTCTTTCATGGGTAAGGAGGTGTTCTGATTTCTGCATCACACACATCCCTGGGCAGTGATTGGAGATAAGGTCTCGGTTCTGAAGCCTGAAAACCGAGGTAGGGAAGAGATGATGACCTAAGGCCATGGCGGGTTTTATGTGCTCAATGTGCGGTCAGCTTTCTGGGTGTTGGTCAGGAGTTCCGGGCTCAGGTTGTGTTCGACAGTGCATTAGTGCCCAAGGTAGACTATATAATTTGGTTAAAGTCGAGTGCTGTGTAGGTTGATCCTCATTTAAGGTGTCTGGGCAGCTCATGAGGCAATAATTTTTTTTCTAGAGGGCAGGAAGAGTGCTGCATTGTGGGTCCGGAATTGCCAAACATGAGGGCTTCGGGGCCAGGAGTGTGAGGACGGAAGTCTGAGAAGACAAGCTACTTGGGTTTCAGGGCGAGGGCACGGCAGGTACCCCCTGCAGATCTGAACCAATATCTCATGCATCTGAAATCAGGGCGAGGATCAGACGTTGGCTCAGGTTGGATTTTCTGTGCATGACGGCCGCTTCATGAAGGGAGCGGAATCTCGAGGCCATTGAGGTTTTCCCACGTTGGGAGTTGTGGGATGCCCCCTTCAAGGATTCCTTCGGCGGGACAATTGAGACCTGTTGGACAGCTCCAGGACATCCCATATGGAATGATTCCAGAGCACCGTTCGCGGATGGATGCCTGGGAAGCCCGCCTCGCATTCCAATTGTCTCCTAGCAACAAGACAGTTTAGATCTGATGGCTCTGCCGGAGCAACCGGGGTGGCTGAGTTGAAATGGACTTTCCTGAGGATGGGTCCTAATGTGTTTTTGTGCCCATGAGGGCCTTGGAATGGGGCGGTGGCACCGGGACCCTGAAGTACTCTCCTAAGTTTTGGACATGGCTCCCATGCACAGGTTTCCTTGTGGAGACGAGATGAGTTCTGATGGGTGCCTCAGGAAAACCCCTATGCTCGTATTGGAATCAGGCTTTTGAGGACACATGCCTGTAACCCAAAGCAATGGATCCTATTATGGCCTAGGTTCCTGTCTGGTTCAATCTTCTTCTCTGGGGACATCCATCTATGGTATGAGTGGAGGTCGATTATCAGCGGTTGTCAGACAGCCCTTGTTTGTTCCGGGCGACCTACACTATTGGGATGGCCTCAGGGACTTTGGAGGTTTCTCCTAATTTGTACGATTTTGGACCATGCAATGGGCAGAATTCCGATGGATTGGTAGGAACAGTCCAAATGTGTGGCTCCAGGGGCCCAGCCTGGAGGGTGTGTGGCCCAAGACTTTGAGGACAGAAGACTGAAAACACAAACTCAGCTTAGGTTTGGGGACGTAGGTATGGCAGGCCCGATCTACAAACCATGAGAAGAACTCTTCAGGATATGAAGAAAGTGCGAGTCTGAGGCGCTTGCTCAGGCTTTTGTCTCTGGATTTTGTATCAGCGATGGCCGTGGAATGTCGGGGAGGCCTCATGGGCCATGGACGAATCTTCCTCTCTGAGGATTTGGCCCGATTCCCAATTGCTTTTCGTCAATCTGTGGGATGGGAGGACTCATTTCAGTTTTGTTACCTCAGGTGTCCCACCAAAAGAGGAATCCCAAAGCAAAGCCGTGGGGAAGACTGAAGGGACAACCCGAACTATGGTTAAAAATTGGGGCCTAGGGGCATGGCAAGCCCACTATGCTGTCTCTTCATCCAGCCACTGAGTGGCCTTACTTGAGGACTGGGCTCAGCCTGAGAGTCACAATGTGTGTATGTGACCAATGTGGCCCGCGAGCATGGGCGGGGCTTCATGGGCCACACTGGTTTCAACTACACTGAACGTTGGACAACATGCCAACCACAAGGTTTCTTGCCATGGGGAAGGAGTTCTGATTTCTGCATCACCTTCAACCCTGGGCAGTGACTGGAGAAAAGGTCTAGGTTCTGAAACCTGAAAACCTAGGTTGGGAATAGATGAAGACCTAAGGCCATGGCGGATCGATGTGCTCAGTGTGCGGCCAGCTGTCTGGGAGGGGCCAGGGGGTCCAGGCGCAGGCTGTGTCAGAAAGGTCATTGGTGCCCTGGGCAGCCTATATATTTGGGGTACAGCCAAGGTCGGTGCAGGTTGATCCTCATTTGGGGTTACTGGGCAGCCCCAGTGGACAATGTTTTTCTTCTGGAGGGCAGGCATAGTGCTGCATTGTAGTTCTGGATTGCCAAACTGGAGGGCTTGTGGGCCAGTAGTCTGACGACAAAAGTCTGAGAACACAAGCTAGGCTTAGGTTTCTGGTGAGGCCATGGCAGGCACAATCTACAGACCTGAATCGAGATCTCGTGCATCTGAAGTCAGGGCGAGGATCAGACGATCGCTCAGGTGGGAGTTTCTGTCCCTGATGGCCCCTTCATGAATGGGGGGGGCATCACGAGGCCATGGGGGTTTTCCCACGATGGGAGTTGTGAGAAGCTCCAAACTGCAGAGAGTCTTTTGCAGGACAATTGAGACCTGTTGTTTGGCTCCAGGCCAATGATTCTGAGCAGGGTTCTAAGGATGGATGGATGGGTAGCCCACCTCGCATTCCAATTGTCTCCTACTAACAAGACAGGTTAGATCTCCTGGATCTGTGGGGAGCAACCGAGGACGCTGAGTTGAAATGGACACCCCTGGGGATGGGTCCTAATGTGCTTTTGTGTTCTTGGAGACCTTGGAATGAAGCGATGGCACGGGGGCCCTAAAGGGTTCTCCTAAACAGAGGCTTTGACACAGCTCCAACGTAAAGTTTCCCATGTGTAGATGAGATGTTTTCTGATGGGTGAGTCAAGAAACAGCTAGATGCTGCTTTGGAAATCCAGGCCTCTGAGGAGAGATGCCTGGAAACCAAAGCAATGGATCTGATTAGTGCCTAGGGACCTCTTCTTTCCTTTTTACCACTGGGGACATCTGTTTATGGGTTTGAGTGCAGGTAGGTGCTCAGTTGGGCTCAGATTGCCCCTGTTTTTCCTGGGAAGCCATCACTATTGAGATGGATCAGGGACTTTGGAGGTTTATCCTATTAGAAGTGTTTTGGCCATTGGAATGGGCACACACAATTCCCTTGGAGAGGGCAAGTACAGTCCTCAGGTTTGGCTCCAGGGGCCTGAGCCTGTAGGTTGTGTAGGCCAGGGCTGTTTGGACAGTTGTCTGAAAACACAAACTCGGCTTATGTTTCGGGTCATAGGTATGGCAGGACTGACCTACAGACCATGAGGAGAACTCTTCGGGATTTGAAAGAAGGGCGAGTGTGAGGTTCCTGCTCAAGTTTTTGTCTCTGGATATCGTGTCACTCATGGTCGTGGAATTTCTGGGTGACCTCATGGGAAATGGACGAGTCTTACTCTCTGGTGGTTTGGCCCCGTCCAAAGAGTTTGGGGTCATTCTGTGGGCTTCAAGAAGTCCGTTTTGTTGTTGTTGTTGTTGTTGTTGTTGTTGTTGTTGTTGTTGTTGTTGTTTTCTTTTTTAACCTCAGGTGTCCCACCAAATGAGGGATTCCAGAGTAGAGCCCTGTGGAGGGGCGACTGGACAATCAGAAATCTGGTTAAAAATTGGCGCCTAGGGACATGTCAAGCCCATTATGACATCTAATGGTCCAGCCACTGAGAGGACTTACTAGAGGACAGGACTCATGCTGAGGGTCGCAATGCGTGTGTATGCCCTCGTCGCACTCAAGAATTGGCGGGGCCTCAAGGTGAATGCTGGTTTCTCCTACACTGAACGTTGGACAACGTGCCAACCTCAAGGGTTCTTGCCATGGGTAAGGAGGAGTTCTGATTTCTGCCTCACACTCACCCATGGTCAGTGATTGGAGATAAGGTCTCGGTTCTGAAGCCTGAAAACTGAGGTAGGGAAGAGATGATGACCTAAGGCCATGGCGGGTTTAATGTGCTCAGTGTGCGGTCAGCTTTCTGGGTGTTGGTCAGGATTTCCGGGCTCAGGTTGTGTTCGACAGTGCATTAGTGCCCAGGTTAGACAATATCATTTGGGTAAAGTCGAGTGCTGTGTAGGTTTATCCTCATTTAAGGTGCCTCGGCAGCTCATGAGGCAATAATTTTTTTTCTAGAGGGCAGGAAGAGTGCTGCATTGTGGGTCCGGAATTGCCAAACTTGAGGGCTTCGGGGCCAGGAGTGTGAGGACGGAAGTCTGAGAAGACAAGCTAGACTTGGGTTTCAGGGCGAGGGCACGGCAGGGACCCCCTGCAGATCTGAACCAATATCTCATGCATCTGAATTCAGGGCGAGGATCAGACGTTGGCTCAGGTTGGAGTTTCTGTGCATGACGGCCGCTTCATGAAGGGAGCGGAATCTCGGGGCCATTGAGTTTTTCCCACCTTGGGAGTTGTGGGATGCCCCCTTCAAGGATTCCTTCGGCGGGACAATTGAGACCTGTTGGACAGCTCCAGGACATCCCATATGGAATGACTCCAGAGCACCGTTCGTGGATGGATGCCTGGGAAGCCCGCCTCGCATTCCAATTGTCTCCTAGCAACAAGACAGTTTAGATCTGATGGCTCTGCCGGAGCAACCGGGGTGGCTGAGTTGAAATGGACTTTCCTGAGGATGGGTCCTAATGTGTTTTTCTGTCCATGAGGGCCTTGGAATGGGGCGGTGGCTACGGGACCCTGAAGTACTCTCCTAAGCTTTGGACATATCTCCCATGCACAGGTTTCCTTGTGGAGACGAGATGAGTTCTGATGGGTGCCTCAGGAAAACCCCTATGCTCGTATTGGAATCAGGCTTTTGAGGACACATGCCTGTAACCCAAAGCAATGGATCCTATTATGGCCTAGGGTCCTGTCTGGTTCAATCTTCTTCTCTGGGGACATCCATCTATGGTATGAGTGGAGGTCGATTATCAGCTGGTGTCAGACAGCCCTTGTTTGTTCCGGGCGTCCTACACTATTGGGATGGCCTCAGGGACTTTGGAGGTTTCTCCTAATTTGTACGATTTTGGACCATGGAATGGGCAGAATTCCCATGGATTGGTAGGCACAGTCCTAATGTGTGGCTCCAAGGGCCCAGCCTGGAGGGTGTGTGGCCCAAGACTTTGAGGACAGAAGTCTGAAAACACAAACTCAGCTTAGGTTTGGGGACGTAGGTATGGCAGGACCGATCTACAAACCATGAGAAGAACTCTTCTGGATATGAAGAAAGTG
The DNA here is from genome assembly GCF_964662115.1 of Mustela nivalis. Lineage (NCBI taxonomy): Eukaryota > Metazoa > Chordata > Mammalia > Carnivora > Mustelidae > Mustela > Mustela nivalis. The sequence goes on from NW_028136215.1 coordinate 550,833, forward strand.
CGAGTCTGAGGCGTTTGCTCAGGCTTTTGTCTCTGGATTTTGTATCAGCGATGGCCTTGGAATGTCGGGGAGGTCTCATGGGCCATGGACGAATCTTCCTCTCTGAGGATTTGGCCCGATTCCCAATTGCTTTTCGTCAATCTGTGGGATGGGAGGACTCATTTCAGTTTTGTTACCTCAGGTGTCCCACCAAAAGAGGAATTCCAAAGCGAAGCCGTGGGGAAGACTGAAGGGACAACCCGAACTATGGTTAAAAATTGGGGCCTAGGGGCATGGCAAGCCCAATATGCTATCTCTTCATCCAGCCACTGAGTGGCCTTACTTGAGGACTGGGCTCAGCCAGAGGGTCACAATTTGTGTTTGTGACCAATGTGGCCCGCGAGCATGGGCGGGGCCTCAAGGGCCACACTGGTTTCAACTACACTGAACGTTGGACAACATGCCAACAAAGGGTTTCTTGCCATGGGGAAGGAGTTCTGATTTCTGCATCACCTTCAACCCTGGGCAGTGATTGGAGATAAGGTCTAGGTTCTGAAACCTGAAAACCGAGGTTGGGAAGAGATGACGACCTAAGGCCACGGCGGCTCGATGTGCTCAGTGTGCGGCAAGCTGTCTGGGAGGGGTCAGGAGGTCCAGGCTCAGCCTGTGTCAGAAAGGACATTAGTGCCCTGGTCAGCCTATGTATTTGGGGTACAGCCAAGTTCGGTGCAGGTTGATCCTCATTTGGGGTTACTGGGTAGCCCCAGAGGACAATGTTTTTTCTTCTGGAGGGCAGGCAGAGTGCTGCATTGTAGTTCTATATTGCCAAACTGGAGGGCTTGTGGGCCAGTAGTCTGACGACAAAAGTCTGAGAACACAAGCTAGGCTTAGGTTTCTGGGTGAGGCCATGGCAGACACAATCTACAGCCCTGAATCGAGATCTCGTGCATCTGAAGTCAGTGCGAGGTACAGACGATTGCTCAGGTTGGAGTTTCTGCCCCTGATGGCCCCTTCATGAATGGGGGGGGCATCTGGAGGCCATCGGGGTTTTCCCACGATGGGAGTTGTGAGAAGCTCCAAACTGCAGAGAGTCTTCTGCAGGACAATTGAGACCTGTTGTATGGCTCCAGGCCAATGATTCTGAGCAGGGTTCTAAGGATGGATGGCTGGGTAGCCCACCTCGCATTCCAATTGTCCCCTAGCAACAAGACAGGTTAGATCTCCTGGATCTGTGGGGAGCAACTGAGGACGCTGAGTTGAAATGGACACACCTGGGGATGGGTCCTAATGTGCTTTTGTGTCTATGGAGACCTTGGAATGAAGCGGTGGCACTGGGGCCCTAAAGGGTTCTCCTAAACAGAGGCTTTGACACAGCTCCAACGTGCAAGTTTCCCATGTGTAGATGAGATGTTTTCTGATGGGTGAGTGTAGAAACAGCTATATGCTGCTTTTGAAATCCAGGCCTCTGAGGAGAGATGACTGGAAACAAAAGCAATGGATCTGATTAGGGCCTAGGGGCCTGTTCTTTCCTTTTTACCTCTGGGGACATCTGTCTATGGGTCTGAGTGCAGGTAGGTGCTCAGTTGGGCTCAGATTGCCCCTGTTTTTTCCTGGGAAGCCACCACTATTGAGATGGATCAGGGACTTTGGAGGTTTATCCTATTAGAAGGGTTGTGGCCATTGGAATGGGCACACACAATTCCCTTGGAGAGGGCAAGTACAGTCCTCAGGTTTGGCTCCAGGGGCCTGAGCCTGTAGGTTGTGTAGGCCAGGGCTGTTTGGACAGTTGTCTGAAAACACAAACTCGGCTTATGTTTCGGGTCATAGGTATGGCAGGACTGACCTACAGACCATGAGGAGAACTCTTCGGGATTTGAAAGAAGGGCGAGTGTGAGGCTCCTGCTCAAGTTTTTGTCTCTGGATATCGTGTCACTCATGGTCGTGGAATTTCTGGGTGACTTCATGGGAAATGGACGAGTCTTACTCTCTGGTGGTTTGGCCCCGTCCAAAGAGATTGGGGTCATTCTGTGGGCTGGAAGAAGTCCGTTTTGTTGTTGTTGTTGTTGTTGTTGTTTTCTTTTTTAACCTCAGGTGTCCCACCAAATGAGGGATTCCAGAGTAGAGCCCTGGGGAGGGGCGACTGGACAATCAGAAATCTGGTTAAAAATTGGGGCCTAGGGACATGTCAAGCCCATTATGACATCTAATGGTCCAGCCACTGAGAGGACTTACTAGAGGACAGGACTCATGCTGAGGGTCACAATGCGTGTGTATGCCCTCGTCGCACTCAATAATGGGCGGGGCCTCAGGGTGAATGCTGCTTTCTCCTACACTGAACGTTGGACAACGTGCCAACCACAAGGGTTCTTGCCATGGGTAAGGAGGAGTTCTGATTTCTGCGTCACACTCACCCCTGGGCAGTGATTGGAGATAAGATCTCGGATCTGAAGCCTGAAAACTGAGGTAGGGAAGGGATGATGACCTAAGGCCATGGCGGGTTTTATGTGCTCAGTGTGCAGTCAGCTTTCTGGGTGTTGGTCAGGAGGTCCGGGCTCAGGTTGTGTTCGACAGTGCATTAGTGCCCAGGTTAGACTATATCATTTGGGTAAAGTCGAGTGCTGTGTAGGTTTATCCTCATTTAAGGTGCCTGGGCAGCTCATGAGGCAATAATTTTTTTTCTAGAGGGCAGGAAGAGTGCTGCATTGTGGGTCCGGAATTGCCAACTTGAGGGCTTCGGGGCCAGGAGTGTGAGGACGGAAGTCTGAGAAGACAAGCTAGACTTGGGTTTCAGGGCGAGGGCACGGCAGGTACCCCCTGCAGATCTGAACCGATATCTCATGCATCTGAAGTCAGGGCGAGGATCAGACGTTGGCTCAGGTTGGAGTTTCTGTGCATGACGGCCGCTTCATGAAGGGAGCGGAATCTCGGGGCCATTGAGGTTTTCCCACGTTGGGAGTTGTGGGATGCCCCCTTCAAGGATTCCTTCTGCGGGACAATTGAGACCTGTTGGACAGCTCCAGGACATCCCATATGGAATGACTCCAGAGCACCGTTCGCGGATGGATGCCTGGGAAGCCCGCCTCGCATTCCAATTGTCTCCTAGCAACAAGACAGTTTAGATCTGATGGCTCTGCCGGAGCAACCGGGGTGGCTGAGTTGAAATGGACTTTCCTGAGGATGGGCCCTAATGTGTTTTTCTGACCATGAGGGCCTTGGAATGGGGCGGTGGCTACGGGACCCTGAAGTACTCTCCTAAGCTTTGGACATATCTCCCATGCACAGGTTTCCTTGTGGAGACGAGATGAGTTCTGATGGGTGCCTCAGGAAAACCCCTATGCTCGTATTGGAATCAGGCTTTTGAGGACACATGCCTGTAACCCAAAGCAATGGATCCTATTATGGCCTAGGGTCCTGTCTGGTTCAATCTTCTTCTCTGGGGACATCCATCTATGGTATGAGTGGAGGTCGATTATCAGCTGGTGTCAGACAGCCCTTGTTTGTTCCGGGCGTCCTACACTATTGGGATGGCCTCAGGGACTTTGGAGGTTTCTCCTAATTTGTACGATTTTGGACCATGGAATGGGCAGAATTCCCATGGATTGGTAGGCACAGTCCTAATGTGTGGCTCCAAGGGCCCAGCCTGGAGGGTGTGTGGCCCAAGACTTTGAGGACAGAAGTCTGAAAACACAAACTCAGCTTAGGTTTGGGGACGTAGGTATGGCAGGACCGATCTACAAACCATGAGAAGAACTCTTCTGGATATGAAGAAAGTGCGAGTCTGAGGCGCTTGCTCAGGCTTTTGTCTCTGGATTTTGTATCAGCGATGGCCGTGGAATGTCGGGGAGGCCTCATGGGCCATGGACGAATCTTCCTCTCTGAGGATTTGGCCCGATTCCCAATTGCTTTTCGTCAATCTGTGGGATGGGAGGACTCATTTCAGTTTTGTTACCTCAGGTGTCCCACCAAAAGAGGAATTCCAAAGCCAAGCCGTGGGGAAGACTGAAGGGACAACCCGAACTATGGTTAAAAATTGGGGCCTAGGGGCATGGCAAGCCCAATATGCTATCTCTTCATCCAGCCACTGAGTGGCCTTACTTGAGGACTCGGCTCAGCCAGAGGGTCACAATGTGTGTTTGTGACCAATGTGGCCCGCGAGCATGGGCGGGGCCTCAAGGGCCACACTGGTTTCAACTACACTGAACGTTGGACAACATGCCAACAAAGGGTTTCTTGCCATGGGGAAGGAGTTCTGATTTCTGCATCACCTTCAACCCTGGGCAGTGATTGGAGATAAGGTCTAGGTTCTGAAACCTGAAAACCGAGGTTGGGAAGAGATGACGACCTAAGGCCACGGCGGCTCGATGTGCTCAGTGTGCGGCAAGCTGTCTGGGAGGGGTCAGGAGGTCCAGGCTCAGCCTGTGTCAGAAAGGACATTAGTGCCCTGGTCAGCCTATGTATTTGGGGTACAGCCAAGTTCGGTGCAGGTTGATCCTCATTTGGGGTTACTGGGTAGCCCCAGAGGACAATGTTTTTTCTTCTGGAGGGCAGGCAGAGTGCTGCATTGTAGTTCTATATTGCCAAACTGGAGGGCTTGTGGGCCAGTAGTCTGACGACAAAAGTCTGAGAACACAAGCTAGGCTTAGGTTTCTGGGTGAGGCCATGGCAGACACAATCTACAGCCCTGAATCGAGATCTCGTGCATCTGAAGTCAGTGCGAGGTACAGACGATTGCTCAGGTTGGAGTTTCTGCCCCTGATGGCCCCTTCATGAATGGGGGGGGCATCTGGAGGCCATCGGGGTTTTCCCACGATGGGAGTTGTGAGAAGCTCCAAACTGCAGAGAGTCTTCTGCAGGACAATTGAGACCTGTTGTATGGCTCCAGGCCAATGATTCTGAGCAGGGTTCTAAGGATGGATGGCTGTGTAGCCCACCTCGCATTCCAATTGTCTCCTAGCAACAAGACAGGTTAGATCTCCTGGATCTGTGGGGAGCAACTGAGGACGCTGAGTTGAAATGGACACCCCTGGGGATGGGTCCTAATGTGCTTTTGTGTCTATGGAGACCTTGGAATGAAGCGGTGGCACTGGGGCCCTAAAGGGTTCTCCTAAACAGAGGCTTTGACACAGCTCCAACGTGCAAGTTTCCCATGTGTAGATGAGATGTTTTCTGATGGGTGAGTGTAGAAACAGCTATATGCTGCTTTTGAAATCCAGGCCTCTGAGGAGAGATGACTGGAAACAAAAGCAATGGATCTGATTAGGGCCTAGGGGCCTGTTCTTTCCTTTTTACCTCTGGGGACATCTGTCTATGGGTCTGAGTGCAGGTAGGTGCTCAGTTGGGCTCAGATTGCCCCTGTTTTTTCCTGGGAAGCCACCACTATTGAGATGGATCAGGGACTTTGGAGGTTTATCCTATTAGAAGGGTTGTGGCCATTGGAATGGGCACACACAATTCCCTTGGAGAGGGCAAGTACAGTCCTCAGGTTTGGCTCCAGGGGCCTGAGCCTGTAGGTTGTGTAGGCCAGGGCTGTTTGGACAGTTGTCTGAAAACACAAACTCGGCTTATGTTTCGGGTCATAGGTATGGCAGGACTGACCTACAGACCATGAGGAGAACTCTTCGGGATTTGAAAGAAGGGCGAGTGTGAGGCTCCTGCTCAAGTTTTTGTCTCTGGATATCGTGTCACTCATGGTCGTGGAATTTCTGGGTGACTTCATGGGAAATGGACGAGTCTTACTCTCTGGTGGTTTGGCCCCGTCCAAAGAGTTTGGGGTCATTCTGTGGGCTGGAAGAAGTCCGTTTTGTTGTTGTTGTTGTTGTTGTTGTTGTTTTCTTTTTTAACCTCAGGTGTCCCACCAAATGAGGGATTCCAGAGTAGAGCCCTGGGGAGGGGCGACTGGACAATCATAAATCTGGTTAAAAATTGGGGCCTAGGGACATGTCAAGCCCATTATGACATCTAATGGTCCAGCCACTGAGAGGACTTACTAGAGGACAGGACTCATGCTGAGGGTCACAATGCGTGTGTATGCCCTCGTCGCACTCAATAATGGGCGGGGCCTCAGGGTGAATGCTGCTTTCTCCTACACTGAACGTTGGACAACGTGCCAACCACAAGGGTTCTTGCCATGGGTAAGGAGGAGTTCTGATTTCTGCGTCACACTCACCCCTGGGCAGTGATTGGAGATAAGATCTCGGATCTGAAGCCTGAAAACTGAGGTAGGGAAGGGATGATGACCTAAGGCCATGGCGGGTTTTATGTGCTCAGTGTGCGGTCAGCTTTCTGGGTGTTGGTCAGGAGGTCCGGGCTCAGGTTGTGTTCGACAGTGCATTAGTGCCCAGGTTAGACTATATCATTTGGGTAAAGTCGAGTGCTGTGTAGGTTTATCCTCATTTAAGGTTCCTGGGCAGCTCATGAGGCAATAATTTTTTTTTCTAGAGGGCAGGAAGAGTGCTGCATTGTGGGTCCGGAATTGCCAAACTTGAGGGCTTCGGGGCCAGGAGTGTGAGGATGGAAGTCTGAGAAGACAAGCTAGACTTGGGTTTCAGGGCGAGGGCACGGCAGGTACCCCCTGCAGATCTGAACCAATATCTCATGCATCTGAAGTCAGGGCGAGGATCAGACGTTGGCTCAGGTTGGAGTTTCTGTGCAAGACGGCCCTCATGAAGGGAGCGGAATCTCGGGGCCATTGAGGTTTTCCCACGTTGGGAGTTGTGGGATGCCCCCTTCAAGGATTCCTTCTGCGGGACAATTGAGACCTGTTGGACAGCTCCAGGACATCCCATATGGAATGACTCCAGAGCACCGTTCGTGGATGGATGCCTGGGAAGCCCGCCTCGCATTCCAATTGTCTCCTAGCAACAAGACAGTTTAGATCTGATGGCTCTGCCGGAGCAACCGGGGTGGCTGAGTTGAAATGGACTTTCCTGAGGATGGGCCCTAATGTGTTTTTCTGACCATGAGGGCCTTGGAATGGGGCGGTGGCTACGGGACCCTGAAGTACTCTCCTAAGCTTTGGACATATCTCCCATGCACAGGTTTCCTTGTGGAGACGAGATGAGTTCTGATGGGTGCCTCAGGAAAACCCCTATGCTCGTATTGGAATCAGGCTTTTGAGGACACATGCCTGTAACCCAAAGCAATGGATCCTATTATGGCCTAGGGTCCTGTCTGGTTCAATCTTCTTCTCTGGGGACATCCATCTATGGTATGAGTGGAGGTCGATTATCAGCTGGTGTCAGACAGCCCTTGTTTGTTCCGGGCGTCCTACACTATTGGGATGGCCTCAGGGACTTTGGAGGTTTCTCCTAATTTGTACGATTTTGGACCATGGAATGGGCAGAATTCCCATGGATTGGTAGGCACAGTCCTAATGTGTGGCTCCAAGGGCCCAGCCTGGAGGGTGTGTGGCTCAAGACTTTGAGGACAGAAGTCTGAAAACACAAACTCAGCTTAGGTTTGGGGACGTAGGTATGGCAGGCCCGATCTACAAACCATGAGAAGAACTCTTCTGGATATGAAGAAAGTGCGAGTCTGAGGCGCGTGCTCAGGCTTTTGTCTCTGGATTTTGTATCAGCGATGGCTGTGGAATGTCGGGGAGGTCTCATGGGCCATGGACGAATCTTCCTCTCTGAGGATTTGGCCCGATTCCCAATTGCTTTTCGTCAATCTGTGGGATGGGAGGACTCATTTCAGTTTTGTTACCTCAGGTGTCCCACCAAAAGAGGAATTCCAAAGCCAAGCCGTGGGGAAGACTGAAGGGACAACCCGAACTATGGTTAAAAATTGGGGCCTAGGGGCATGGCAAGCCCAATATGCTATCTCTTCATCCAGCCACTGAGTGGCCTTACTTGAGGACTCGGCTCAGCCAGAGGGTCACAATGTGTGTTTGTGACCAATGTGGCCCGCGAGCATGGGCGGGGCCTCAAGGGCCACACTGGTTTCAACTACACTGAACGTTGGACAACATGCCAACAAAGGGTTTCTTGCCATGGGGAAGGAGTTCTGATTTCTGCATCACCTTCAACCCTGGGCAGTGATTGGAGATAAGGTCTAGGTTCTGAAACCTGAAAACCGAGGTTGGGAAGAGATGACGACCTAAGGCCATGGCGGCTCGATGTGCTCAGTGTGCGGCAAGCTGTCTGGGAGGGGTCAGGAGGTCCAGGCTCAGTCTGTGTCAGAAAGGACATTAGTGCCCTGGTCAGCCTATGTATTTGGGGTACAGCCAAGTTCGGTGCAGGTTGATCCTCATTTGGGGTTACTGGGTAGCCCCAGAGGACAATGTTTTTTCTTCTGGAGGGCAGGCAGAGTGCTGCATTGTAGTTCTGGATTGCCAAACTGGAGGGCTTGTGGGCCAGTAGTCTGACAACAAAAGTCTGAGAACACAAGCTAGGCTTAGGTTTCTGGGTGAGGCCATGGCAGGCACAATCTACAGCCCTGAATCGAGATCTCGTGCATCTGAAGTCAGGGCGAGGTTCAGACGATTGCTCAGGTTGGAGTTTCTGCCCCGGATGGCCCCTTCATGAATGGGGGGGGCATCTGGAGGCCATCGGGGTTTTCCCACGATGGGAGTTGTGAGAAGCTCCAAACTGCAGAGAGTCTTCTGCAGGACAATTGAGACCTGTTGTATGGCTCCAGGCCAATGATTCTGAGCAGGGTTCTAAGGATGGATGGCTGGGTAGCCCACCTCGCATTCCAATTGTCCCCTAGCAACAAGACAGGTTAGATCTCCTGGATCTGTGGGGAGCAACTGAGGACGCTGAGTTGAAATGGACACACCTGGGGATGGGTCCTAATGTGCTTTTGTGTCTATGGAGACCTTGGAATGAAGCGGTGGCACTGGGGCCCTAAAGGGTTCTCCTAAACAGAGGCTTTGACACAGCTCCAACGTGCAAGTTTTCCATGTGTAGATGAGATGTTTTCTGATGGGTGAGTGTAGAAACAGCTATATGCTGCTTTTGAAATCCAGGCCTCTGAGGAGAGATGACTGGAAACAAAAGCAATGGATCTGATTAGGGCCTAGGGGCCTGTTCTTTCCTTTTTACCTCTGGGGACATCTGTCTATGGGTCTGAGTGCAGGTAGGTGCTCAGTTGGGCTCAGATTGCCCCTGTTTTTTCCTGGGAAGCCACCACTATTGAGATGGATCAGGGAATTTGGAGGTTTATCCTATTAGAAGGGTTGTGGCCATTGGAATGGGCACACACAATTCCCTTGGAGAGGGCAAGTACAGTCCTCAGGTTTGGCTCCAGGGGCCTGAGCCTGTAGGTTGTGTAGGCCAGGGCTGTTTGGACAGTTGTCTGAAAACACAAACTCGGCTTATGTTTCGGGTCATAGGTATGGCAGGACTGACCTACAGACCATGAGGAGAACTCTTCGGGTTTTGAAAGAAGGGCGAGTGTGAAGCTCCTGCTCAAGTTTTTGTCTCTGGATATCGTGTCACTCATGGTCATGGAATTTCTGGGTGACTTCATGGGAAATGGACGAGTCTTACTCTCTGGTGGTTTGGCCCCGTCCAAAGAGATTGGGGTCATTCTGTGGGCTGGAAGAAGTCCGTTTTGTTGTTGTTGTTGTTGTTGTTGTTGTTGTTGTTGTTTTCTTTTTTAACCTCAGGTGTCCCACCAAATGAGGGATTCCAGAGTAGAGCCCTGGGGAGGGGCGACTGGACAATCAGAAATCTGGTTAAAAATTGGGGCCTAGGGACATGTCAAGCCCATTATGACATCTAATGGTCCAGCCACTGAGAGGACTTACTAGAGGACAGGACTCATGCTGAGGGTCACAATGCGTGTGTATGCCCTCGTCGCACTCAAGAATGGGCAGGGCCTCAGGGTGAATGCTGGTTTCTCCTACACTGAACGTTGGACAACGTGCCAACCACAAGGGTTCTTGCCATGGGTAAGGAGGAGTTCTGATTTCTGCGTCACACTCACCCCTGGGCAGTGATTGGAGATAAGATCTCGGATCTGAAGCCTGAAAACTGAGGTAGGGAAGGGATGATGACCTAAGGCCATGGCGGGTTTTATGTGCTCAGTGTGCGGTCAGCTTTCTGGGTGTTGGTCAGGAGGTCCGGGCTCAGGTTGTGTTCGACAGTGCATTAGTGCCCAGGTTAGACTATATCATTTGGGTAAAGTCGAGTGCTGTGTAGGTTTATCCTCATTTAAGGTGCCTGGGCAGCTCATGAGGCAATAATTTTTTTTCTAGAGGGCAGGAAGAGTGCTGCATTTTGGGTCCGGAATTGCCAAACTTGAGGGCTTCGGGGCCAGGAGTGTGAGGACGGAAGTCTGAGAAGACAAGCTAGACTTGGGTTTCAGGGCAAGGGCACGGCAGGTACCCCCTGCAGATCTGAACCAATATCTCATGCATCTGAAGTCAGGGCGAGGATCAGACGTTGGCTCAGGTTGGAGTTTCTGTGCATGACGGCCGCTTCATGAAGGGAGCGGAATCACGGGGCCATTGATAATTCCCACGTTGGGAGTTGTGGGATGCCCCCTTAAAGGATTCCTTCTGCGGGACAATTGAGACCTGTTGGACAGCTCCAGGACATCCCATATGGAATGACTCCAGAGCACCGTTCGCGGATGGATGCCTGGGAAGCCCGCCTCGCATTTCAATTGTCTCCTAGCAACAAGACAGTTTAGATCTGATGGCTCTGCCGGAGCAACCGGGGTGGCTGAGTTGAAATGGACTTTCCTGAGGATGGGCCCTAATGTGTTTTTCTGACCATGAGGGCCTTGGAATGGGGCGGTGGCTACGGGACCCTGAAGTACTCTCCTAAGCTTTGGACATATCTCCCATGCACAGGTTTCCTTGTGGAGACGAGATGAGTTCTGATGGGTGCCTCAGGAAAACCCCTATGCTCGTGTTGGAATCAGGCTTTTGAGGACACATGCCTGTAACCCAAAGCAATGGATCCTATTATGGCCTAGGGTCCTGTCTGGTTCAATCTTCTTCTCTGGGGACATCCATCTATGGTATGAGTGGAGGTCGATTATCAGCTGGTGTCAGACAGCCCTTGTTTTTTCCGGGCGTCCTACACTATTGGGATGGCCTCAGGGACTTTGGAGGTTTCTCCTAATTTGTACGATTTTGGACCATGGAATGGGCAGAATTCCCATGGATTGGTAGGCACAGTCCTAATGTGTGGCTCCAAGGGCCCAGCCTGGAGGGTGTGTGGCCCAAGACTTTGAGGACAGAAGTCTGAAAACACAAACTCAGCTTAGGTTTGGGGACGTAGGTATGGCAGGCCCGATCTACAAACCATGAGAAGAACTCTTCTGGATATGAAGAAAGTGCCAGTCTGAGGCGCTTGCTCAGGCTTTTGTCTCTGGATTTTGTATCAGCGATGGCCGTGGAATGTCGGGGAGGCCTCATGGGCCATGGACGAATCTTCCTCTCTGAGGATTTGGCCCGATTCCCAATTGCTTTTCGTCAATCTGTGGGATGGGAGGACTCATTTCAGTTTTGTTACCTCAGGTGTCCCACCAAAAGAGGAATTCCAAAGCGAAGCCGTGGGGAAGACTGAAGGGACAACCCGAACTATGGTTAAAAATTGGGGCCTAGGGGCATGGCAAGCCCAATATGCTATCTCTTCATCCATCCACTGAGTGGCCATACTTGAGGACTCGGCTCAGCCAGAGGGTCACAATGTGTGTTTGTGACCAATGTGGCCCGCGAGCATGGGCGGGGCCTCAAGGGCCACACTGGTTTCAACTACACTGAACGTTGGACAACATGCCAACAAAGGGTTTCTTGCCATGGGGAAGGAGTTCTGATTTCTGCATCACCTTCAACCCTGGGCAGTGATTGGAGATAAGGTCTAGGTTCTGAAACCTGAAAACCGAGGTTGGGAAGAGATGACGACCTAAGGCCATGGCGGCTCGATGTGCTCAGTGTGCGGCAAGCTGTCTGGGAGGGGTCAGGAGGTCCAGGCTCAGTCTGTGTCAGAAAGGACATTAGTGCCCTGGTCAGCCTATGTATTTGGGGTACAGCCAAGTTCGGTGCAGGTTGATCCTCATTTGGGGTTACTGGGTAGCCCCAGAGGACAATGTTTTTTCTTCTGGAGGGCAGGCAGAGTGCTGCATTGTAGTTCTGGATTGCCAAACTGGAGGGCTTGTGGGCCAGTAGTCTGACGACAAAAGTCTGAGAACACAAGCTAGGCTTAGGTTTCTGGGTGAGGCCATGGCAGGCACAATCTACAGCCCTGAATCGAGATCTCGTGCATCTGAAGTCAGGGCGAGGTTCAGACGATTGCTCAGGTTGGAGTTTCTGCCCCGGATGGCCCCTTCATGATGGGGGGGGGCATCTGGAGGCCATCGGGGTTTTCCCACGATGGGAGTTGTGAGAAGCTCCAAACTGCAGAGAGTCTTCTGCAGGACAATTGAGACCTGTTGTATGGCTCCAGGCCAATAATTCTGAGCAGGGTTCTAAGGATGGATGGCTGGGTAGCCCACCTCGCATTCCAATTGTCTCCTAGCAACAAGACAGGTTAGATGTCCTGGATCTTTGGGGAGCAACTGAGGACGCTGAGTTGAAATGGACACCCCTGGGGATGGGTCCTAATGTGCTTTTGTGTCTATGGAGACCATGGAATGAAGTGGTGGCACTGGGGCCCTAAAGGTTTCTCCTAAACAGAGGCTTTGACACAGCTCCAACGTGCAAGTTTCCCATGTGTAGATGAGATGTTTTCTGATGGGTGAGTGTAGAAACAGCTATATGCTGCTTTTGAAATCCAGGCCTCTGAGGAGAGATGACTGGAAACAATAGCAATGGATCTGATTAGGGCCTAGGGGCCTGTTCTTTCCTTTTTACCTCTGGGGACATCTGTCTATGGGTCTGAGTGCAGGTAGGTGCTCAGTTGGGCTCAGATTGCCCCTGTTTTTTCCTGGGAAGCCACCACTATTGAGATGGATCAGGGACTTTGGAGGTTTATCCTATTAGAAGGGTTGTGGCCATTGGAATGAACACACACAATTCCCTTGGAGAGGGCAAGTACAGTCCTCAGGTTTGGCTCCAGGGGCCTGAGCCTGTAGGTTGTGTAGGCCAGGGCTGTTTGGACAGTTGTCTGAAAACACAAACTCGGCTTATGTTTCGGGTCATAGGTATGGAAGGACTGACCTACAGACCATGAGGAGAACTCTTCGGGATTTGAAAGAAGGGCGAGTGTGAGGCTCCTGCTCAAGTTTTTGTCTCTGGATATCGTGTCACTCATGGTCGTGGAATTTCTGGGTGACTTCATGGGAAATGGACGAGTCTTACTCTCTGGTGGTTTGGCCCCGTCCAAAGAGTTTGGGGTCATTCTGTGGGCTGGAAGAAGTCCGTTTTGTTGTTGTTGTTGTTGTTGTTGTTGTTTTCTTTTTTAATCTCAGGTGTCCCACCAAATGAGGGATTCCAGAGTAGAGCCCTGTGGAGGGGCGACTGGACAATCAGAAATCTGGTTAAAAATTGGGGCCTAGGGACATGTCAAGCCCATTATGACATCTAATGGTCCAGCCACTGAGAGGACTTACTAGAGGACAGGACTCATGCTGAGGGTCACAATGCGTGTGTATGCCCTCGTCGCACTCACGAATGGGCGGGGCCTCAGGGTGAATGCTGGTTTCTCCTACACTGAACGTTGGACAACGTGCCAACCACAAGGGTTCTTGCCATGGGTAAGGAGGTGTTCTGATTTCTGCGTCACACTCACCCCTGGGCAGTGATTGGAGATAAGATCTCGGATCTGAAGCCTGAAAACTGAGGTAGGGAAGGGATGATGACCTAAGGCCATGGCGGGTTTTATGTGCTCAGTGTGCGGTCAGCTTTCTGGGTGTTGGTCAGGAGGTCCGGGCTCAGGTTGTGTTCGACAGTGCATTAGTGCCCAGGTTAGACTATATCATTTGGGTAAAGTCGAGTGCTGTGTAGGTTTATCCTCATTTAAGGTGCCTGGGCAGCTCATGAGGCAATAATTTTTTTTCTAGAGGGCAGGAAGAGTGCTGCATTGTGGGTCCGGAATTGCCAAACTTGAGGGCTTCGGGGCCAGGAGTGTGAGGACGGAAGTCTGAGAAGACAAGGTAGACTTGGGTTTCAGGGCGAGGGCACGGCAGGTACCCCCTGCAGATCTGAACCAATATCTCATGCATCTGAAGTCAGGGCGAGGATCAGACGTTGGCTCAGGTTGGAGTTTCTGTGCATGACGGCCGCTTCATGAAGGGAACGGAATCTCGGGGCCATTGAGGTTTTCCCACTTTGGAGTTGTGGGATGCCCCCTTCAAGGATTCCTTCTGCGGGACAATTGAGACCTGTTGGACAGCTCCAGGACATCCCATATGGAATGACTCCAAAGCACCGTTCTGATGGATGCCTGGGAAGCCCGCCTCGCATTCCAATTGTCTCCTAGCAACAAGACAGTTTAGATCTGATGGCTCTGCCCTAATGTGTTTTTCTGACCATGAGGGCCTTGGTTGGGGCGGTGGCTACGGGACCCTGAAGTACTCTCCTAAGCTTTGGACATATCTCCCATGCACAGGTTTCCTTGTGGAGACGAGATGAGTTCTGATGGGTGCCTCAGGAAAACCCCTATGCTCGTATTGGAATCAGGCTTTTGAGGACACATGTCTGTAACCCAAAGCAATGGATCCTATTATGGCCTAGGGTCCTGTCTGGTTCAATCTTCTTCTCTGGGGACATCCATCTATGGTATGAGTGGAGGTCGATTATCAGCTGGTGTCAGACAGCCCTTGTTTGTTCCGGGCATCCTACACTATTGGGATGGCCTCAGGGACTTTGGAGGTTTCTCCTAATTTGTACGATTTTGGACCATGGAATGGGCAGAATTCCCATGGATTGGTAGGCACAGTCCTAATGTGTGGCTCCAAGGGCCCAGCCTGGAGGGTGTGTGGCCCAAGACTTTGAGGACAGAAGTCTGAAAACACAAACTCAGCTTAGGTTTGGGGACGTAGGTATGGCAGGCCCGATCTACAAACCATGAGAAGAACTCTTCTGGATATGAAGTAAGTGCGAGTCTGAGGCGCTTGCTCAGGCTTTTGTCTCTGGATTTTGTATCAGCGATGGCCGTGGAATGTCGGGGAGGCCTCATGGGCCATGGACGAATCTTCCTCTCTGAGGATTTGGCCCGATTCCCAATTGCTTTTCGTCAATCTGTGGGATGGGAGGACTCATTTCAGTTTTGTTACCTCAGGTGTCCCGCCAAAAGAGGAATTCCAAAGCGAAGCCGTGGGGAAGACTGAAGGGACAACCCGAACTATGGTTAAAAATTGGGGCCTAGGGGCATGGCAAGCCCAATATGCTATCTCTTCATCCAGCCACTGAGTGGCCTTACTTGAGGACTGGGCTCAGCCAGAGGGTCACAGTGTGTGTTTGTGACCAATGTGGCCCGCGAGCATGGGCGGGGCCTCAAGGGCCACACTGGTTTCAACTACACTGAACGTTGGACAACATGCCAACAAACGGTTTCTTGCCATGAGGAAGGAGTTCTGATTTCTGCATCACCTTCAACCCTGGGCAGTGATTGGAGATAAGGTCTAGGTTCTGAAACCTGAAAACCGAGGTTGGGAAGAGATGACGACCTAAGGCCATGGCGGCTCGATGTGCTCAGTGTGCGGCAAGCTGTCTGGGAGGGGTCAGGAGGTCCAGGCTCAGTCTGTGTCAGAAAGGACATTAGTGCCCTGGTCAGCCTATGTATTTGGGGTACAGCCAAGTTCGGTGCAGGTTGATCCTCATTTGGGGTTACTGGGTAGCCCCAGAGGACAATGTTTTTTCTTCTGGAGGGCAGGCAGAGTGCTGCATTGTAGTTCTGGATTGCCAAACTGGAGGGCTTGTGGGCCAGTAGTCTGACGACAAAAGTCTGAGAACACAAGCTAGGCTTAGGTTTCTGGGTGAGGCCATGGTAGGCACAATCTACAGCCCTGAATCGAGATCTCGTGCATCTGAAGTCAGGGCGAGGTACAGAGGATTGCTCAGGTTGGAGTTTCTGCCCCTGATGGCCCCTTCATGAATGGGGGGGGGCATCTGGAGGCCATCGGGGTTTTCCCACGATGGGAGTTGTGAGAAGCTCCAAACTGCAGAGAGTCTTCTGCAGGACAATTGAGACCTGTTGTATGGCTCCAGGCCAATGATTCTGAGCAGGGTTCTAAGGATGGATGGCTGGGTAGCCCACCTCGCATTCCAATTGTCTCCTAGCAACAAGACAGGTTAGATCTCCTGGATCTGTGGGGAGCAACTGAGGACGCTGAGTTGAAATGGACACACCTGGGGATGGGTCCTAATGTGCTTTTGTGTCTATGGAGACCTTGGAATGAAGCGGTGGCACTGGGGCCCTAAAGGGTTCTCCTAAACAGAGGCTTTGACACAGCTCCAACGTGCAAGTTTGCCATGTGTAGATGAGATGTTTTCTGATGGGTGAGTGTAGAAACAGCTATATGCTGCTTTTGAAATCCAGGCCTCTGAGGAGAGATGACTGGAAACAAAAGCAATGGATCTGATTAGGGCCTAGGGGCCTGTTCTTTCCTTTTTACCTCTGGGGACATCTGTCTATGGGTCTGAGTGCAGGTAGGTGCTCAGTTGGGCTTAAAATCCCCCTGATTTTTCCTGGGAAGCCACCACTATTGAGATGGATCAGGGAATTTGGAGGTTTATCCTATTAGAAGGGTTGTGGCCATTGGAATGGGCACACACAATTCCCTTGGAGAGGGCAAGTACAGACCTCAGGTTTGGTTCCAGGGGCCTGAGCCTGTAGGTTGTGTAGGCCAGGGCTGTTTGGACAGTTGTCTGAAAACACAAATTCGGCTTATGTTTCGGGTCATAGGTATGGCAGGACTGACCTACAGACCATGAGGAGAACTCTTCGGGATTTGAAAGAAGGGCGAGTGTGAGGCTCCTGCTCAAATTTTTGTCTCTGGATATCGTGTCACTCATGGTCGTGGAATTTCTGGGTGACTTCATGGGAAATGGACGTGTCTTACTCTCTGGTGGTTTGGCCCCGTCCAAAGAGTTTGGGGTCATTCTGTGGGCTGGAAGAAGTCCGTTTTGTTGTTGTTGTTGTTGTTGTTGTTGTTTTCTTTTTTAACCTCAGGTGTCCCACCAAATGAGGGATTCCAGAGTTGAGCCCTGGGGAGGGGCGACTGGACAATCATAAATCTGGTTAAAAATTGGGGCCTAGGGACATGTCAAGCCCATTATGACATCTAATGGTCCAGCCACTGAGAGGACTTACTAGAGGACAGGACTCATGCTGAGGGTCACAATGCGTGTGTATGCCCTCGTCGCACTCAATAATGGGCGGGGCCTCAGGGTGAATGCTGGTTTCTCCTAAACTGAACGTTGGACAACGTGCCAACCACAAGGGTTCTTGCCATGGGTAAGGAGGTGTTCTGATTTCTGCGTCACACTCACCCCTGGGCAGTGATTGGAGATAAGATCTCGGATCTGAAGCCTGAAAACTGAGGTAGGGAAGGGATGATGACCTAAGGCCATGGCGGGTTTTATGTGCTCAGTGTGCGGTCAGCTTTCTGGGTGTTGGTCAGGAGGTCCGGGCTCAGGTTGTGTTCGACAGTGCATTAGTGCCCAGGTTAGACTATATCATTTGGGTAAAGTCGAGTGCTGTGTAGGTTTATCCTCATTTAAGGTGCCTGGGCAGCTCATGAGGCAATAATTTTTTTTCTAGAGGGCAGGAAGAGTGCTGCATTGTGGGTCCGGAATTGCCAAACTTGAGGGCTTCGGGGCCAGGAGTGTGAGGACGGAAGTCTGAGAAGACAAGCTAGACTTGGGTTTCAGGGCGAGGGCACGGCAGGTACCCCCTGCAGATCTGAACCGATATCTCATGCATCTGAAGTCAGGGCGAGGATCAGACGTTGGCTCAGGTTGGAGTTTCTGTGCATGACGGCCGCTTCATGAAGGGAGCGGAATCTCGGGGCCATTGAGTTTTTCCCACGTTGGGAGTTGTGGGATGCCCCCTTCAAGGATTCCTTCTGCGGGACAATTGAGACCTGTTGGACAGCTCCAGGACATCCCATATGGAATGACTCCAGAGCACCGTTCGCGGATGGATGCCTGGGAAGCCCGCCTCGCATTCCAATTGTCTCCTAGCAACAAGACACTTTAGATATGATGGCTCTGCCGGAGCAACCGGGGTGGCTGAGTTGAAATGGACTTTCCTGAGGATGGGTCCTAATGTGTTTTTGTGCCCATGAGGGCCTTGGAATGGGGCGGTGGCACCGGGACCCTGAAGTACTCTCCTAAGCTTTGGACATGGCTCCCATGCACAGGTTTCCATGTGGAGACGAGATGAGTTCTGATTGGTGCCTCAGGAAAACTCCTATGCTCGTATTGGAATCAGGCTTTTGAGGACACATGCCTGTAACCCAAAGCAATTGGTCCTATTATGGCCTAGGGTCCTGTCTGGTTCAATCATCTTCTATGGGACATCCATCTATGGTATGAGTGGAGGTCGATTATCAGCTGGTGTCAGACAGCCCTTGTTTATTCCGGGCGACCTACACTATTGGGATGGCCTCAGGGACTTTGGAGGTTTCTCCTAATTTGTACGACTTTGGACCATGGAATGGGCAGAATTTCCATGGATTGGTAGGCACAGTCCTAATGTGTGGCTCCAGGGGCCCAACCTGGAGGGTGTGTGGCCCAAGACTTTGAGGACAGAAGTATGAAAACACAAACTCAGCTTAGGTTTGGGGACGTAGGTATGGCAGCACCGATCTACAAGCCATGAGAAGAACTCTTCAGGATATGAAGTAAGTGCGAGTCTGAGGCGCTTGCTCAGGCTTTTGTCTCTGGATTTTGTATCAGCGATGGCCGTTGAATGTCGGGGAGGCCTCATGGGCCATGGACGAATCTTCCTCTCTGAGGATTTGGCCCGATTCCCAATTGCTTTTCGTCAATCTGTGGGATGGCGGGACTCATTTCAGTTTTGTTACCTCAGGTGTCCCACCAAAAGAGGAATTCCAAAGCCAAGCCGTGGGGAAGACTGAAGGGACAACCCAAACTATGGTTAAAAATTGGGGCCTAGGGGCATGGCAAGCCCAATATGCTATCTCTTCATCCAGCCACTGAGTGGCCTTACTTGAGTACTGGGCTCAGCCTGAGGGTCACAATGTGTGTTTGTGACCATTGTGGCCCGCGAGCATGGGCGGGGCCTCAAGGGCCACACTGGTTTCAACTACACTGAACGTTGGACAACATGCCAACCAAGGGTTTCATGCCATGGGGAAGGAGTTCTGATTTCTGCATCACCTTCAACCCTGGGCAGTGATTGGAGATAAGGTCTAGGTCCTGAAACCTGAAAACCGAGGTTGGGAATAGATGACGACCTAAGGCCATGGTGGCTCAATGTGCTCAGTTGTCGGCCAGCTGTCTTGGAGGGGTTAGGAGATCCAGGCTCAAGCTGTGTCAGAAAGGGCATTAGTGCCCTGGTCAGCCTATGTATTTGGGGTACAGCCAAGGTCGGTGCAGGTTGATCCTCATTTGGGGATACTGGTTAGCCCCAGAGGACAATGTTTTTTCTTCTCGAGGGCAGGGAGAGTGCTGCGTTGTAGTTCTGTATTGCCAAACTGGAAGGCTTGTGGGCCAGTAGTCTGACGACAAAAGTCTGAGAACACAATCTCGGCCTAGATTTCTGGGTGAGGCCATGGCAGGCACAATCTACAGACATGAATCGAGATCTCGTGCATCTGAAGACAGGGCGAGGATCAGACGATCACTCAGGTTGGAGTTTCTGTCCCTGATGGCCCCTTCAGGAATGGGGGGGGGCATCACGAGGCCATGGGGGTTTTCCCACGATGGGCGTTCTGAGTAGCTCCATACTGCAGAGAGTCTTCTGTATGACAATTGAGACCTGCTGTTTGGCTCCAGGCCAATGATTCTGAGCAGGGTTCTAAGGATGGATGGCTGGGTAGCCTACCTCGCATTCCAATTGTCTCCTAGCAACAAGACAAGTTAGAAGTCCTGGATCTGTGGGGAGCAACCGAGGACACTGAGTTGAAATGAACACCCCTGGGGATGGGTCCTAATGTGCTTTTGTGTCTATGGAGACCTTGGAATGAAGCAGGGGCACTGGGGCCCTAAAGGGTTCTCCTAAACAGAGGCTTTGACACAGCTCCAACGTGCAAGTTTCCCATGTGTAGATGAGATGTTTTCTGATGGGTGAGTCAAGAAACAGCTAGATGCTGCTTTTGAAATCCAGGCCTCTGAGGAGAGATGCCTGGAAACCAAAGCAATGGATCTGATTAGTGCCTAGGGGCCTGTTCTTTCCTTTTTACCTCTGGGGACATCTGTCTATGGGTCTGAGTGCAGTTAGGTGCTCAGTTGGGCTCAGATTACCCCTGTTTTTCCTGGGAAGCCACCACTATTGAGATGGATCAGGGACTTTGGAGTTTTATCCTATTAGAAGGGTTGTGGCCATTGGAATGGGCACACACAATTCCCTTGGAGAGGGCAAGAACAGTCCTTAGGTTGGGCTCCAGGGGCCTGAGCCTGTAGGTTGTGTAGGCCAGGGCTTTTTGGACTGTTGTCTGAAAACACAAAATCGGCTTATGTTTCGGGTCATAGGTATGGCAGGACTGATCTACATACCATGAGGAGAACTCTTCGGCATTTGAAAGAAGGGCGAGTGTGAGGCTACTGCTCAAGTTTTTGTCTCTGGATATCGTGTCACTCATGGTCGTGGAATTTCTGGGTGACTTCATGGGAAATGGACGAGTCTTACTCTCTGTTGGTTTGACCCCATCCAAAGAGTTTGGGGTCTTTCTGTGGTCTGGAAGAAGTCCGTTTTTTTTTGTTGTTGTTGTTATTTCTTTTTTAACATCAGGTGTCCCACCAAATGTGGGATTCCAGATTAGAGCCCTGGGGAGGGGCGACTGGACAATCAGAAATCTGGTTATAAATTGGGGAATAGGGACATGTCAAGCCCATTATGACATCTAATGATCCAGCCACTGAGCGGACTTACTAGAGGACAGGACTCATGCTGAGTGTCACAATGCGTGTGTATGCCCTCGTCGCACTCAAGAATGGGCGGGGCCTCAGGGTGAATGCTGGTTTCTCCTACACTGAACGTTGGACAACGTGACAACCAAAAGGGTTCTTCCCATGGGTAAGGAGGAGTTCTGATTTCTGCATCACACTCACCCCTGGGCAGTGATTGGAGATAAGGTCTCGGTTTTGAAGCCTGATAAATGAGATAGGGAAGAGATGATGACCTAAGGCCATGTCGGGTTTTATGTGCTCAGTGTGCAGTCTGCTTTCTGGGTGTTGGTCAGGAGGTCGGGGCTCAGGTTGTGTTCGACTGTGCATTAGTGCCCAGGTTAGACTATATAATTTGGGTAAAGTCGAATGCTGTGTAGGCTGATCCTCATTTAAGGTGCCTGGGCAGCTCATGATGCAATAATTTTTTTTTTCTAGAGGGCAGGCAAAGTGCTGCATTGTGGGTCCGGAATTGCCAAACTTGAGGGCTTCGGGGCCAGGAGTGTGAGGACGGAAGTCTGAGAAGACAAGCTAGACTTGGGTTTCAGGGCGAGGGCACGGCAGGTACCCCCTGCAGATCTGAACCAATATGTCATTCATCTGAAGTCAGGGCGAGGATCAGACGTTGGCTCAGGTTGGAGTTTCTGTGCATGACGGCCGCTTCATGAAGGGAGTGGAATCTCGAGGTCATTGAGGTTTTCCCACGTTGGGAGTTGTGGGATTCCCCCTTCAAAGATTCCTTCTGCGGGACAATTGAGACCTGTTGGACAGCTCCAGGACATCCCATATGGAATGACTCCAGAGCGCCGTTCGCGGATGGATGCCTGGGAAGCCCGCCTCGCATTCCAATTGTCTCCTAGCAACAAGAAAGTTTAGATCTGATGGCTCTGCCGGAGCAACCGGGGTGGCTGAGTTGAAATGGACTTTCCTGAGGATGGGTCCTAATGTGTTTTTCTGACCATGAGGGCCTTGGAATGGGGCGGTGGCTACGGGACCCTGAAGTACTCTCCTAAGCTTTGGACATATCTCCCATGCACAGGTTTCCTTGTGGAGACGAGAT
The DNA here is from genome assembly GCF_964662115.1 of Mustela nivalis. NCBI lineage: Eukaryota > Metazoa > Chordata > Mammalia > Carnivora > Mustelidae > Mustela > Mustela nivalis. Next base: position 572,843 of record NW_028136215.1, read on the forward strand.
GAGTTCTGATGGGTGCCTCAGGAAAACCCCTATGCTCGTATTGGAATCAGGCTTTTGAGGACACATGCCTGTAACCCAAAGCAATGGATCCTATTATGGCCTAGGGTCCTGTCTGGTTCAATCTTCTTCTCTGGGGACATCCATCTATGGTATGAGTGGAGGTTGATTATCAGCTGGTGTCAGACAGCCCTTGTTTGTTCCGGGCGTCCTACACTATTGGGATGGCCTCAGAGACTTTGGAGGTTTCTCCTAATTTGTACGATTTTGGACCATGGAATGGGCAGAATTCCCATGGATTGGTAGGCACAGTCCTAATGTGTGGCTCCAAGGGCCCAGCCTGGAGGGTGTGTGGCCCAAGACGTTGAGGACAGAAGTCTGAAAACACAAACTCAGCTTAGATTTGGGGACGTAGGTAAGGCAGCCCCGATCTACAAGATATGAGAAGAACTCTTCAGATATGAAGATAGTGCGAGACTGAGGCGCTTGCTCAGGCTTTTATCTCTGTATTTTGTATCAGCGATGGCCGTGGAGTCGGGATGGCCTCATGGGCCATGGACGAATCTTCCTCTCTGAGGATTTGGCACGAATCCCAATTGCTTTTCGACAATCTGTGGGATGGGAGGACTCATTTCAGTTTTGTTACCTCAATTGTCCCACCAAAAGAGGAATTCCAAAGGAAAGCCGTGGGGAAGCCTGAAGAGACAACCCGAACTATGGTTAAAAATTGGGGCCTAGGGGCATGGCAAGCCCAATATGCTATCTCTTCATCCAGCCACTGAGTGGCCTTACTTGAGGACTGGGCTCAGCCTGAGAGTCACAATGTGTGTTTGTGACCAATGTGGCCCGCGAACAAGGGCGGGGCCTCATGGGCCACACTGGTTTCAACTACATTGAACGTTGGACAACATGCCAACCACAAGGTTTCTTGCCATGGGGAAGGAGTTCTGATTTCTGCATCACCTTCAACCCTGGGCAGTGATTGGAGTTAAGGTCTAGGTTCTGAAACCTGAAAACCGAGGTTGGGAAGAGATGACCACCTAAGGCCACGGCGGCTCGATGTGCTCAGTGTGCGGCCAACTGTCTGGAAGAGGCCAGGGGCTCCATTCTCAGGCTGTGTCAGAAAGGGCATTAGTGCCCTGGTCAGCCTATGTATTTGGGGTACAGCCAAGGTCGGTGCAGGTTGATCCTCATTTGGGGTTACTGGGTAGCTCCAGAGGACAATGTATTTCTTTTGGAGGGCAGGCAGAGTGCTGCATTGTAGTTCTGGATTGCCAAACTGGAGGGCTTGTGGGCCAGTAGTCTGACGACAAATGTCTGAGAACACAAGCTAGGCTTAGGTTTCTGGGTGAGGCCATGGCAGGCACAATCTACAGACCTGAATCGAGATCTCGTGCATCTGAAGTCAGGGCGAGGATCAGACGATCGCTCAGGTTGGAGTTTCTGTCCCTGATGGCCCCTTCATGAATGGGGGGGCATCACGAGGCCATGGGGGATTTCCCACGATGGGAGTTGTGAGAAGCTCCAAACTGCAGAGAGTCTTTTGCAGGACAATTGAGACCTGTTGTTTGGCTCCAGGCCAATGATTCTGAGCAGGTTTCTAAGGATGGATGGTTGGGTAGCTCACCTCGCATTCCAATTGTCTCCTAGCAACAAGACAGCTTAGAACTCCTGGATCTGTGGGGAGCAACCGAGGACACTGAGTTGAAATGAACACCCCTGGGGATGGGTCCTAATGTGCTTTTGTGTCTATGGAGACCTTGGAATGAAGCAGGGGCACTGGGGCCCTAAAGCGTTCTCCTAAACAAAGGCTTTGACACAGCTCCAACGTGCAAGTTTCCCATGTGTAGATGAGATGTTTTCTGATGGGTGAGTCAAGAAACAGCTATATGCTGCTTTTGAAATCCAGGCCTCTGAGGAGAGATGCCTGGAAACCAAAGCAATGGATCTGATTAGTGCCTAGGGGCTTGTTCTTTCCTTTTTACCTCTGGGGACATCTGTCTATTGGTCTGAGTGCAGGTAGGAGCTCAGTTGTGCTCAGATTGCCGCTGTTTTTCCTGGGAAGCCACCACTATTGAGATGGATCAGGGACTTTGGAGGTTTATCCTATTAGAATGGTTGTGGCCATTGGAATGGGCACACACAATATTCTTGGAGAGGGCAAGTACAGTCCTCAGGTTGGGCTCCAGGGGCCTGAGCCTGAAGGTTGTTTAGGCCAGGGCTTCTTGAACTCTTGTCTGAAAACACAAACTCGGCTTATGTTTCGGGTCATAGGTATGGCAGGACTGACCTACAGACCATGAGGAGAACTCTTCGGGATTTGAAAGAAGGGCGAGTGTGAGGCTCCTGCTCAAGTTTTTGTCTCTGGATATCGTGTCTCTCATGGTTGTGGAATTTCTGGGTGACTTCATGGGAAAGGACGAATCTTACTCTCTGGTGGTTTGGCCCCGTCTAAACAGTTTGGGGTCATTCTGTGGCCTGGAAAAAGTCCGTTTTTTTTTTTGTTGTTGTTTTTGTTGTTATCATTTTTAACCTCAGGTGTCCCACCAAATGAGGGATTCCAGAGTAGAGCCCTGGGGAGGGGCGACTGGACAATCATAAATCTGGTTAAAAATTGGGGCCTAGGGACATGTCAAGCCCATTATGACATCTAATGGTCCAGCCACTGAGAGGACCTAGTAGAGGACAGGACTCATGCTGAGGGTCACAATGCGTGTGTATGCCCTTGTCGCACTCAAGAATGGGCGGGGCCTCAGGGTGAATGCTGGTTTCTCCTACACTGAACGTTGGACAACGTGCCAACCACAAGGGTTCTTGCCATGGGTAAGGAGGAGTTCTGATTTCTGCATCACACTCACCCCTTGGCAGTGATTGGAGATGAGGTATAGGTTCTGAAGCCTGAAAACTGAGGTAGGGAAGAGATGAAGACCTAAGACCATGGCGGGTTTTATGTGCTCAGTGTGCGGTCAGCTTTCTGTGTGTTGGTCAGGAGGTCCGGGCTCAGGTTGTGTTCGACAGTGCATTAGTGCCCAGGTTAGACTATATCATTTGGGTAAAGTCGAGTGCTGTGTAGGTTTATCCTCATTTAAGGTGCCTGGGCAGTTCATGAGGCAATAATTTTTTTTCCAGAGGGCAGGCAGAGTGCTGCATTGTGTGTCCGGAATTGCCAAACTTTAGGGCTTCGGGGCCAGGAGTGTGAGGACGGAAGTCTGAGAAGACAAGCTAGACTTGGGTTTCAGGGCGAGGGCATGACAGGTACCCCCTGCAGATCTGAACCAATATCTCATGCATCTGAAGTCAGGGCGAGGATCAGACGTTGGCTCAGGTTGGAGTTTCTGAGCATGACGGCCGCTTCATGAAGGGAGCGGAATCTTGAGGCCATTGAGGTTTTCCCACGTTGGGAGTTGTGGGATGCCCCCTTCAAGGATTCTGTCTGCGGGACAATTGAGACATGTTGGACAGCTCCAGGACATCCAATATAGAATGACTCCAGAGCACGATTCGCGGATGGATGCCTGGGAAGCCCGCCTCGCATTCCAATTGTCTCCTAGCAACAAGACAGTTTAGATCTGATGGCTCTGCCGGAGCAACCGGGGTGGGTGACTTGAAATGGACTTTCCTGAGGATGGGTCCTAATGTGTTTTTGTGTCCATGAGGGCCTTGGAATGGGGCGGTGGCACCGGGACCCTGAAGTACTCTCCTAATCTTTGGAAATGGCTCCCATGCACAGGTTTCCTTGTGGAGACGAGATGAGTTCTGATGGGTGCCTCAGGAAAACCCCTATGCTCGTATTGGAATCAGGCTTTTGAGGACACATGCCTGTAACCCAAAGCAATGGATCCTATTATGGCCTAGGTTCCTGTCTGGTTCAATCTTCTTCTCTGGGGACATCCATCTATGGTATGAGTGGAGGTCGATTATCAGCTGGTGTCAGACAGCCCTTGTTTGTTCCGGGCGACATACACTATTGGGATGGCCTCAGGGACTTTGGAGGTTTCTCCTAATTTGTACAATTTTGGACCATGGAATGTGCAGAATTCCCATGGATTGCTAGGCACAGTCTTAATGTGTGGCTCCAGGGGCCCAGCCTGGAGGGTGTGTGGCCCAAGACTTTGAGGACAGAAGTCTGAAAACACAAACTCAGCTCAGGTTTGGGGACGTAGGTATGGCAAACCCGATCTACAAGCCATGAGAAGAACTCTTCAGGATATGAAGAAAGTGCGAGTCTGAGGCGCTTGCTCAGGCTTTTGTCTCTGGATTTTATATCAGCGATGGCCGTGGAATGTCGGGGAGGCCTCATGGGCCATGGACGAATCTTCCTCTCTGAGGATTTGCCCGATTCCCAATTGCTTTTCGTCAATCTGTAGGACGGGAGGACTCATTTCAGTTTTGTTACCTCAGGTGTCCCACCAAAAGAGGAATTCCAAAGCAAAGCCGTGGGGAAGCCTGAAGGGACAACCCGAAATATGGTTAAAAATTGGGGCCTAGGGGCATGGCAAGCCCAATATGCTATCTCTTCATCCAGCCACTGAGTGGCCTTACTTGAGGACTGGGCTCAGCCTGAGGGTCACAATTTGTGTTTGTAACCAATGTGGCCCACGAGCATGGACGGGGCCTTATGGGCCACATTGGTTGCAACTACACTGAACGTTGGACAACATGCCAACCACAAGGTTTCTTGCCATGGGGAAGGAGTTCTGATTTCTGCATCACCTTCAAACCTGGGCAGTGATAAGAGATAAGGTCTAGTTTCTGAAACCTGAAAACCGAGGTTGGGAAGAGCTGACGACCTAAGGCCATGGCGGCTCAATGTGCTCAGTGTGCGGCCAGCTGCCTGGGAGGGGCCAGGGGGTCCAGGCTCAGGCTGTGTCAGAAAGGGCATTAGTGCCCTGGTCAGGCTATGTATTTGGCGTACAGCCAAGGTCGGTGCAGGTTGATCCTCATTTGGGGTTACTGGGTAGCCCCAGAGGACAATGTGTTTCTTCTGGAGGGCAGGCAGAGTGCTGCATTGTAGTTCTGGATTGCCAAACTGGAGGGCTTGTGGGCCAGTAGTCTGACGACAAAAGTCTGAGAACACAAGCTAGGCTTAGGTTTCTGGGTGAGGCCATGGCAGGCACAATCTACAGACCTGAATCGAGATCTCGTGCGTCTGAAGTCAGGGCGAGGATCAGACGATCACTCAGGTTGGAGTTTCTGTCTCTGATGGCCCCTTCATGAATGGGGGGGGCATCACGAGGCCATAGGGGTTTTCCCACAATGGGAGTTGTGAGAACCTCCAAACTGCAGAGTGTCTTCTGCAGGACAATTGAGACCTGTTGTTTGGCTCCAGGCCAATGATTCTGAGCAGGGTTCTAAGGATGGATGGCTGGGTAGCCCACCTCTCATTCCAATTGTCTCCTAGCAACAAGACAGGTTAGAACTCCTGGATCAGTGGGGAGCAACCTAGGACGCTGAGTTGAATTGGACACCCCTGGGAATGGGTCCTAATGTGCTTTTGTGTCTATGGAGACCTTGGAATGAAGCGGTGGCACTGGGGCCCTAAAGGGTTCTCCTAAACAGAGGCTTTGACACAGCTCCAACGTGCAAGTTTCCCATGTGTAGATGAGATGTTTTCTGATGGGTGAGTCAAGAAACAGCTAGATGGTGCTTTTGAAATCCAGGCCTCTGAGGAGAGATGCCTGGAAACCAAAGCAATGGATCTGATTAGTGCCTAGGGGCCTGTTCTTTCCTTTTTACCTCTGGGAACATCTGTCTATGGGTCTGAGTGCAGGTAGGTCCTCATTTGGGCTCAGATTGCCCCTGTTTTTCCTGGGAAGCCACCACTATTAAGATGGATCAGGGACCTTGGAGGTCTATCCTATTAGAAGGGTTGTGGCCATTGTAATTGGCACACACAATTCCCTTGGAGAGGGCAAGTACAGTCCTTAGGTTTGGCTCCAGAGGCCTGAGCCTGTAGGTTGTGTAGGCCAGGGCTGTTTGGACAGTTGTCTGAAAACACAAACTGGGCTTATGTTTCGGGTCATAGGTATGGCAGGACTGATCTACAGACCATGAGGAGAACTCTTCGGGATGTGAAAGAAGGGCGAGTGTGAGGCTCCTGCTCACGTTTTTATCTCTGGATATCGTGTCACTCATGGTCGTGGAATTTCTGGGTGACTTCATGGGAAATGGACGAGTTTTACTCTCAGGTGGTTTGGCCCCTGTCCAAAGAGTTTGGGGTCATTCTGTGGGCTGGAAGAAGTCCGTTTTTTTTTTTTTTCTTGTTGTTTTCTTTATTAACCTCAGGTGTCCCACTAAATGAGGGATTCCAGAGTAGAGCCCTGGGGAGGGGCAACTGGACAATCAGAAAACTGGTTAAAATTTGGGGCCTAGGGACATGTCAAGCCCATTATGACATCTAATGGTCCAGCCACTGAGAGGACTTACTAGAGGACAGGACTCCTGCTGAGGGTCACAATGCGTGTGTATGGCCTCGTCGCACTCAAGAATGGGCGGGGCCTCAGTGTGAATGCTGGTTTTTCCTACACTGAACGTCGGACAACGTGCCAACCACAAGGGTACTTGCCATGGGTAAGGAGGAGTTCTGATTTCTGCATCACACTCACCCCTGGGCAGTGAGTGGAGATAAGGTCTCGGTTCTGAAGCCTGAAAACTGAGGTAGGGAAGAGATGAGACCTAAGGCCATGGCGGGTTTTATGTGCTCAGTGTGCGGTCAGCTTTCTGTGGATTGGTCAGGAGGTCCGGGCTCAGGTTGTGTTCGACAGTGCATTAGTGCCCTGGTTAGACTATATAATTTGGGTAAAGTCGAGTGCTTTGTAGGTTGATCCTCATTTAAGGTGCCTCTGCAGCTCATGATGCAATAATTTTTTTTCTAGAGGGCAGGCAGAGTTCTGCATTGTTGGTCCGGAATTGCCAAACTTGAGGGTTTCGGGGCCAGGAGTGTGAGGACGGAAGTCTGAGAAGACAAGCTAGATTTGGGTTTCAGGGGGAGGGCACGGCACGTACCCCCTGCAGATCTGAACCAATATGTCATTCATCTGAAGTCAGGGCGAGGCTCAGACGTTGGCTCAGGTTGAGTTTCTGAGCATGACGGCCGCTTCATGAAGGGAGCAGAATCTCGAGGCCATTGAGGTTTTCCCATGTTGGGAGTTTTGGGATGCCCCCTTCAAGGATTCCTTCTGCGGGACAATTGAGACCTGTTGGACAACTCCAGGACATCCCCTATGGAATGACTCCAGAGCACCGTTCGCGGATGGATGCCTGGGAAGTCCGCCTCGCATTCCAATTGTCACCTAGCAACAAGATAGTTTAGATCGGATGGCTCTGCCGGAGCAACCGGGGTGGCTCAGTTGAAATGGACTTTCCTGAGGATGGGTCCTAATGTGTTTTTGTGTCCATGAGGGCCTTGGAATGGGGCGGTGGCACCGGGACCCTGAAGTACTCTCCTAAGCTTTGGACATGGCTCCCATGCACAGGTTTCCTTGTGGAGACGAGATGAGTTCTGATGGGTGCCTCAGGAAAACCCATATGCTCGTATTGGAATCAGGCTTTTGAGGACACATGCCCGTAACCCAAACCAATGGATCTTAATATGGCCTAGGGTCCTGTCTGGTTCAATCTTCTTCTCTAGGGACATCCAACTATGGTATGAGTGGAGGTCGATTATCAGCTGGTGTCAGACAGCCCTTGTTTGTTCCGGGCGACCTACACTATTGGGATGACCTCAGGGACTTTGGAGGTTTCTCCTAATTTGTACGATTTTGGACCATGGAATGGGCAGAATTCCCATGGATTGGTAGGCACAGTCCTAATGTGTGGCTCTAGGGGCCCAGCCTGGAGGGTGTGAGGCCCAAGACTTTGAGGACAGAAGTCTGAAAACACAAACTCAACTTAGGTTTGGGGACGTAGGTATGGCAGGCCCGATCTACAAACCATGAGAAAAACTCTTCAGGATATGAAGAAAGTGCGAGTCTGAGGTGCTTGCTCAGGCTTTTGTCTCTGGATTTTGTATCAGCGATGGCCGTGGAATGTCGGGGAGGCCTCATGGGCCATGGACGAATCTTCCTCTCTGAGGATTTGGCCTGATTCCCAATTGCTTTTCGTCAATCTGTGGGATGGGAGGACTCCTTTCAGTTTTGTTACCTCAGGTGTCCCACCAAAAGAGGAATTCTAAAGCAAAGCCGTGGGGAAGACTGAAGGGACAACCCGAACTATCGTTAAAAATTGGGGCCTAGGGGCATGGCAAGCCCAATATGCTATCTCTTCATCCAGCCACTGAGTGGCCTTACTTGAGGACTGGGCTCAGCCGGAGGGTCACAATGTGTGTTTGTGACCAATGTGGCCCGCGAGCATGGGCGGGGCCTCATGGGCTACACTGGTTTCAACTACACTGAACGTTGGACAACATGCCAACCACAAGGTTTCTTGCCATGGGGAATGAGTTCTGATTTCGGCATCACCTTCAAACCTGGGCAGTGATAGGAGATAAGCTGTAGTTTCTGAAACCTGAAAACCGAGGTTGGGAAGAGCTGACGACCTAAGGCCATGGCGGCTCGATGTGCTCAGTGTGCGGCCAGCTGTCTGGGACGGGCCAAGGGGTCCAGGCTCAGTCTGTATCAGAAAGGACATTAGTGCCCTGGTCAGCCTATGTATTTGGGGTCCAGCCAAGGTCGGTGCAGGTTGATCCTCATTTGGGGTTACTGGGTAGCCCCAGAGGACAATGTGTTTCTTCTGGAGGGCAGGAAGAGTGCTGCATTGTAGTTCTGGATTGCCAAACTGGAGGGCTTGTGGGCCACTAGTGTGACAACAAACGTCTGAGAACACAAGCTAGTCTTAGGTTTCTGGGTGAGGCCATGGCAGGCACAATCTATAGACCTGAATTTGGATCTTGTGTATCTGAAGACAGGGCGAGGATCAGACGATCGCTCAGGTTGGAGTTTCTGTCCCTGATGGCCCCTTCATGAATGGGGGGGCATCACGAGGCCATGGGGGTTTTCCCACGATGGGAGTTGTGAGAAGCTCCAAAGTGCAGAGAGTCTTCTGCAGGACAATTGAGACCTGTTGTTTGGCTCCAGGCCAATGATTCTGAGCAGGGTTCTAAGGATGGATGGCTGGGTAGCCCACCTCGCATTCCAATTGTCTCCTAGCAACAAGACAGGTTAGATCTCCTGGATCTGTGGGGAGCAACCTAGGACGCTGAGTTGAAATGGACACCCCTGGGGATGGGTCCTAAAGTGCTTTTTGTCTATGGAGACCTTGGAATGAAGCGGTGGCACTGGGGCCCTAAAGGGTTCTCCTAAACAGAGGCTTTGACACAGCTCCAACGTACAAGTTTCCCATGTGTAGATGAGATGTTTTCTGATGGGTGAGTCAAGAAACAGCTAGATGCTGCTTTTGAACTCCAGGCCTCTGAGGAGAGATGCCTGGAAACCAAAGCAATGGATCTGATTAGTGCCTAGGGTCCTGTTCTTTCCTTTTTACCTCTGGGGACATCTGTCTATGGGTCTGAGTGCAGGTAGGTGCTCAGTTGGGCTCAGATTGTCCCTGGATCAGGGACTTTTGAGGTTTATCCTATTAGGAGGGTTGAGGCCATTGGAATGGGCACACACAATTCCCTTGGAGAGGCCAAGTACAGTCCTCAGGTTTGGCTCCAGGGGCCTGAGCCTGTAGGTTCTGTAGGCCAGGGCTGTTTGGACAGTTGTCTGAAAACACAAACTTGTCTTATGTTTCGGGTCATAGGTATGGCAGGACTGATCTACAGACCATGAGGAGAACTTTTCGGGATTTGAAAGAAGGGTGAGTGTGAAGCTCCTGCTCAAGTTTTTGTCTCTGGATATCGTGTCACTCATGGTCGTGGAATTTTTGGGTGACTTCATGGGAAATGGACGAGTCTTACTCTCTGGTGGCTTGGCCCTGTCCAAAGAGTTTGGGGTCATTCTGTGGGCTGGAAGAAGTCCGTTTTTTTTTGTTGTTGTTGTTGTTGTTTTTGTTGTTTTCTTTTTTAACCTCAGGTGTCCCACCAAATGAGGGATTCCAGAGCAGAGCCCTGGGGAGTGGCGACTGGACAATCAGAAATCTGGTTAAAAATTGGGGCCTAGGGACATGTCAAGCCCATTATGACATCTAATTGTCCAGCCACAAAGAGGACTTACTAGAGGACAGGACTCATGCTGTGGGTCACAATGCGTGTGTATGCCCTCGTCGCACTCAAGAATGGGCGGGGCCTCAGTGTGAATGCTGGTTTCTCCTTCACTGAACGTTGGACAAAGTGCCAACCACAAGGGTTCTTGCCATGGGTAAGGAGGAGTTCTGATTTCTGCATCACACTCACCCCTGGGCAGTGATTGGAGATAAGGTCTCGGTTCTGAAGCCTGAAAACTGAGGTACAGAAGAGAGGATACCTAAGGCCATGGCGGGTTTTATGTGCTCAGTGTGCAGTCAGCTTTCTCGATGTTGGTCAGGAGATCCGGGCTCAGGTTGTGTTCGACAGAGCATTAGTGCCCAGGTTAGACTATATAATTTCGGTAAAGTCGAGTGCTGTGTAGGGTGATCCTCATTTAACGTTCCTGGGCAGCTCATGAGGCACTAATTTGTTTTCTAGAGGGCAGGCAGAGTGCTGCATTGTGGGTCCGGAATTGCCAAACTTGAGGGCTTTTGGGCCAGGAGTATGAGGACGGAAGTGTGAAAAGACAAGGTAGACTTGGGTTTCAGGGCGAGGGCACGGCAGGTACCCCCTGCAGATCTGAACCAATATCTCATGCATCTGAAGTCAGGGCGAGGATCAGACGTTGGCTCAGGTTGGAGTTTCTGTGCATGACGGCCGCTTCATGAAGGGAGCGGAATCTCGAGACCATTGAGGTTTTCCCACGTTGGGAGTTGTGGGATGCCCCCTTCAAGGATTCCTTCTGCGGGACAATTGAGACCTGTTGGACAGCTCCAGGACATCCCATAAGGAATGACTCCAGAGCACCGTTCGCGGATGGATGCCTGGGAAGCCCGCCTCCCATTCCAATTGTCTCCTAGCAACAAGACAATTTAGAGTTGATGGCTCTACCGGAGCAACCAGGGTGGCTGAGTTGAAATGGACTTTCCTGAGGATGGGTCCTAATGTGTTTTTGTGTCCATGAGGGCCTTGGAATGGGGCGGTGGCACCGGGACCCTGAAGTACTCTCCTAAGCTTTGGACATGGTTCCCATGCACAGGTTTCCTTGTGGAGACGAGATGAGTTCTGATGGGTGCCTCAGGAAAACCCCTATGCTCGTATTGGAATCAGGCTTTTGAGGACACATGCCCGTAACCCAAAGCAATGGATCTTAATATGGCCTAGGGTCCTGTCTGGTTCAATCTTCTTCTCTAGGGACATCCAACTATGGTATGAGTGGAGGTCGATTATCAGCTGGTGTCAGACAGCCCTTGTTTGTTCCGGGCGACCTACACTATTGGGATGACCTCAGGGACTTTGGAGGGTTCTCCTAATTTGTACGATTTTGGACCATGGAATGGGCAGAATTCCCATGGATTGGTAGGCACAGTCCTAATGTGTGGCTCCAGGGGCCCAGCCTGGAGGGTGTGTGGCCCAAGAATTTGAGGACAGAAGTCTGAAAACACAAACTCAACTTAGGTTTGGGGAAGTAGGTATGGCAGGCCCGATCTACAAACCATGAGAAAAATTCTTCAGGATATGAAGAAAGTGCGAGTCTGAGGTGCTTGCTCAGGCTTTTGTCTCTGGATTTTGTATCAGCGATGGCCGTGGAATGTCGGGGACACCTCATGGGCAATGGACGAATCTTCCTCTCTGAGGATTTGGCCCGATTCCCAATAGCTTTTCGTCAATCTGTGGGATGGGAGGACTCCTTTCAGTTTTGTTACCTCAGGTGTCCCACCAAAAGAGGAATTCCTAAGCAAAGCCGTGGGGAAGACTGAAGGGACAACCCAAACTATGGTTAAAAATTTGGGCCTAGGGGCATGGCAAGCCCAATATGCTATCTCTTCATCCAGCCACTGAGTGGCCTTACTTGAAGATTGGGCTCAGCCTGAGGGTCACAATGTGTGTTTGTGACCAATGTGGCCCGCGAGCATGGGCGGGGCCTCATGGGCCACACTGGTTTCAACTACTCTGAACGTTGGACAGCATGCCAACCACAAGGTTTCTTGCCATGGGGAAGGAGTTCTGATTTCTGCATCACCTTCAACCCTGGTCAGTGATAGGAGATAAGGTCTAGGTTCTGAAACCTGAAAACCGAGGTTGGAAAGAGATGACGACCTAAGGACATGGCGGCTCGATGTGCTCAGTGTGCGGCCAGCTGTCTGGGAGGGGCCAGTGGGTCCAGGCTCAGGCTGTGTCAGAAAGAACATTAGTGCCCTGGTCAGCCTATGTATTTGGGGTACAGCCAAGGTCGGTGCAGGTTGATCCTCATTTGGGGTTACTGGGTGGCCCCAGAGGACAATGTTTTTCTTCTGGAGGGCAGGCAGAGTGCTGCATTGTAGTTCTGGATTGCCAAACTGGAGGGCTTGTGGGCCAGTAGTCTGACGACAAAAGTCTGAGAACACAAGCTAGGCTTAGGTTTCTGGGTGAGGCCATGGCAGGCACAATCTACAGACCTGAATTGAGATCTCGTGCATCTGAAGACAGGGCGAGGATCAGACGATCGCTCAGGTTGGAGTTTCTGTCCCTGATGGCCCCTTCATGAATGGGGGGGCATCACGAGGCCATGGGGGTTTTCCCACGATGGGAGTTGTGAGAAGCTCCAAAGTGCAGAGAGTCTTCTGCAGAACAATTGAGACCTGTTGTTTGGCAACAGGCCAATGATTCTGAGCAGGGTTCTAAGGATGGATGGCTGGGTAGCCCACCTCGCATTCCAATTGTCTCCTAGCAACGAGACTGGTTAGATCTCCTGGATCTGTGGGGAGCAACCGAGGACGCTGAGTTGAAATGGACACCCCTGGGGATGGGTCCAAATGTGCTTTTGTGTCTATGGAGACCTTGGAATGAAGCGGTGGCACTGGGGCCCCAAAAGGTTCTCCTAAACAGAGGCTTTGACACAGCTCAAACGTGCAAGTTTCCCATGTGTAGATGAGATGTTTTCTGATGGGTGAGTCAAGAAACAGCTATATGCTGCTTTTGAAATCCAGGCCTCTGAGGAGAGATGCCTGGAAACCAAAGCAATGGATCTGATTAGTGCCTAGGGTCCTGTTTTTTCCTTTTTACCTCTGGGGACATCTGTCTATGGGTCTGAGTGCAGGTAGGTGCTCAGTTGGGCTCAGATTGTCCTTGGATCAGGGACTTTTGAGGTTTAGCCTATTAGGAGGGTTGAGGCCATTGGAATGGGCACACACAATTCCCTTGGAGAGGCCAAGTACAGTCCTCAGGTTTGGCTCCAGGGGCCTGAGCCTGTTGGTTGTGTAGGCCAGGGCTGTTTGGACAGTTGTCTGAAAACACAAACTCGGCTTATGTTTCGGGTCATAGGTATGGCAGGACTGATCTACAGACCATAAGGAGAACCTTTCGGGATTTGAAAGAAGGGTGAGTGTGAGGCTCCTGCTCAAGTTTTTGTCTCTGGATATCGTGTCACTCATGGTCGTGGAATTTCTGGGTGACTTCATGCGAAATGGACGAGTCTTACTCTCTGGTGGTTTGGCCCGTCCAAAGAGTTTGGGGTCATTCTGTGGGCTGGAAGAAGTCCGTTTTTTGTTGTTGTTGTTGTTGTTGTTGTTTTCTTTTTTAACCTCAGGTGTCCCACCAAATGAGGGATTCCAGAGCAGAGCCCTGGGGAGGGGCGACTGGACAATCAGAAATCTGGTTAAAAATTGGGGCCTAGGGACATGTCAAGTCCATTATGACATCTAATGGTCCAGCCACAAAGAGGACTTACTAGAGGACAGGACTCATGCTGAGGGTCACAATGCGTGTGTATGCCCTCGTCGCACTCAAGAATGGGCGGGGCCTCAGGGTGAATGCTGGTTTCTCCTTCACTGAACGTTGGACAAAGTGCCAACCACAAGGGTTCTTGCCATGGGTAAGGAGGAGTTCTGATTTCTGCATCACACTCACCCCTGGGCAGTGATTGGAGATAAGGTCTCGGTTCTGAAGCCTGAAAACTGAGGTACAGAAGAGAGGATACCTAAGGCCATGGCGGGTTTTATGTGCTCAGTGTGCAGTCAGCTTTCTCGGTGTTGGTCAGGAGATCCAGGCTCAGGTTGTGTTCGACAGTGCATTAGTGCCCAGGTTAGACTATATAATTTCGGTAAAGTCGAGTGCTGTGTAGGTTGATCCTCATTTAAGGTGCCTGGGCAGCTCATGAGGCAATAATTTTTTTTCTAGAGGGCAGGCAGAGTGCTGCATTGTGGGTCCGGAATTGCCAAACTTGAGGGCTTTTGGGCCAGGAGTGTGAGGACGGAAGTGTGAGAAGACAAGGCAGACTTGGGTTTCAGGGCGAGGGCACGGCAGGTACCCCCTGCAGATCTGAACCAATATCTCATGCATCTGAAAGCAGGGCGAGGATCAGACGTTGGCTCAGGTTGGAGTTTCTGTGCATGACGGCCGCTTCATGAAGGGAGCGGAATCTCGAGGCCATTGAGTTTTTCCCACGTTGGGAGTTGTGGGATGCCCCCTTCAAGGATTCCTTCTGCGGGACAATTGAGACCTGTTGGACAGCTCCAGGACATCCCATATGGAATGACTCCAGAGCACCGTTCGCGGATGGATGCCTGGGAAGCCTGACTCCCATTCCAATTGTCTCCTAGCAACAAGAGAGTTTAGAGTTGATGGCTCTACCGGAGCAACCAGGGTGGCTGAGTTGAAATGGACTTTCCTGAGGATGGGTCCTAATGTGTTTTTGTGTCCATGAGGGCCTTGGAATGGGGCGGTGGCACCGGGACCCTGAAGTACTCTCCTAAGCTTTGGACATGGCTCCCATGCACAGATTTCCTTGTGGAGACGAGATGAGTTCTGATGGGTGCCTCAGGAAAACCCATATGCTCGTATTGGAATCAGGCTTTTGAGGACACATGCCCGTAACCCAAAGCAATGGATCTTAATATGGCCTAGGGTCCTGTCTGGTTCAATCTTCTTCTCTAGGGACATCCAACTATGGTATGAGTGGAGGTCGATTATCAGCTGGTGTCAGACAGCCCTTGTTTGTTCCGGGCGACCTACACTATTGGGATGACCTCAGGGACTTTGGAGGTTTCTCCTAATTTGTACGATTTTGGACCATGGAATGGGCAGAATTCCCATGGATTGGTAGGCACAGTCCTAATGTGTGGCTCTAGGGGCCCAGCCTGGAGGGTGTGAGGCCCAAGACTTTGAGGACAGAAGTCTGAAAACACAAACTCAACTTAGGTTTGGGGACGTAGGTATGGCAGGCCCGATCTACAAACCATGAGAAAAACTCTTCAGGATATGAAGAAAGTGCGAGTCTGAGGTGCTTGCTCAGGCTTTTGTCTCTGGATTTTGTATCAGCGATGGCCGTGGAAATCGGGGAGGCCTCATGGGCCATGGACGAATCTTCCTCTCTGAGGATTTGGCCCGATTCCCAATTGCTTTTCGTCAATCTGTGGGATGGGAGGACTCCTTTCAGTTTTGTTACCTCAGGTGTCCCACCAAAAGAGGAATTCTAAAGCAAAGCCGTGGGGAAGACTGAAGGGACAACCCGAACTATGGTTAAAAATTGGGGCCTAGGGGCATGGCAAGCCCAATATGCTATCTCTTCATCCAGCCACTGAGTGGCCTTACTTGAGGACTGGGCTCAGCCTGAGGGTCACAATGTGTGTTTGTGACCAATGTGGCCCGCGAGCATGGGCGGGGCCTCATGGGCCACACTGGTTTCAACTACTCTGAACGTTGGACAGCATGCCAACCACAAGGTTTCTTGCCATGGGGAAGGAGTTCTGATTTCTGCATCACCTTCAACCCTGGTCAGTGATAGGAGATAAGGTCTAGGTTCTGAAACCTGAAAACCGAGGTTGGGAAGAGATGACGACCTAAGGCCATGGCGGCTCGATCTGCTCAGTGTGCGGCCAGCTGTCTGGGAGGGGCCAGGGGGTCCAGGCTCAGGCTGTGTCAGAAAGGACATTAGTGCCCTGGTCAGCCTATGTATTGGGGGTACAGCCAAGGTCGGTGCAGGTTGATCCTCATTTGGGGTTACTGGGTAGCCCCAGAGGACAATGTTTTTCTTCTGGAGGGCAAGAAGAGTGCTGCATTGTAGTTCTGGATTGCCAAACTGGAGGGCTTGTGGGCCATTAGACTGACGACAAACGTCTGAGAACACAAGCTAGGCTTAGGTTTCTGGGTTAGGCCATGGCAGGCACAATCTACAGACCTGAATTGAGATCTTGTGTATCTGAAGACAGGGCGAGGATCAGACGATCGCTCAGGTTGGAGTTTCTGTCCCTGATGGCCCCTTCATGAATGGGGGGGCATCACGAGGCCATGGGGGTTTTCCCACGATGGGAGTTGTGAGAAGCTCCAAAGTGCAGAGAGTCTTCTGCAGAACAATTGAGACCTGTTGTTTGGCTCCAGGCCAATGATTCTGAGCAGGGTTCTAAGGATGGATGGCTGGGTAGCCCACCTCGCATTCCAATTGTCTCCTAGCAACAAGACAGGTTAGATCTCCTGGATCTGTGGGGAGCAACCGAGGACGCTGAGTTGAAATGGACACCCCTGGGGATGGGTCCTAAAGTGCTTTTGTGTCTATGGAGACCTTGGAATGAATCGGTGGCACTGGGGCCCTAAAGGTTTCTCCTAAACAGAGGCTTTGACACAGCTCCAACGTGCAAGTTTCCCATGTGTAGATGAGATATTTTCTGATGGGTGAGTCAAGAAACAGCTATATGCTGCTTTTGAAATCCAGGCCTCTGAGGAGAGATGCCTGGAAACCAAAGCAATGGATCTGATTAGTGCCTAGGGTCCTGTTCTTTCCTTTTTAACTCTGGGGACATCTGTCTATGGGTCTGAGTGCAGGTAGGTGCTCAGTTGGGCTCAGATTGTCCCTGGATCAGGGACTTTTGAGGTTTATCCTATTAGGAGGGTTGAGGCCATTGGAATGGGCACACACAATTCCCTTGGAGAGGCCAAGTACAGTCCTCAGGTTTGGCTCCAGGGGCCTGAGCCTGTAGGTTGTGTAGGCCAGGGCTGTTTGGACAGTTGTCTGAAAACACAAACTCGGCTTATGTTTCGGGTCATAGGTATGGCAGGACTGATCTACAGACCATAAGGAGAACCTTTCGGGATTTGAAAGAAGGGTGAGTGTGAAGCTCCTGCTCAAGTTTTTGTCTCTGGATATCGTGTCACTCATGGTCGTGGAATTTTTGGGTGACTTCATGGGAAATGGACGAGTCTTACTCTCTGGTGGTTTGGCCCTGTCCAAAGAGTTTGGGGACATTCTGTGGGCTGGAAGAAGTCCGTTTTTTGTTGTTGTTGTTGTTGTTGTTGTTTTCTTTTTTAACCTCAGGTGTCCCACCAAATGAGGGATTCCAGAGCAGAGCCCTGGGGAGGGGCGACTGGACAATCAGAAATCTGGTTAAAAATTGGGGCCTAGGGACATGTCAAGCCCATTATGACATCTAATTGTCCAGCCACAAAGAGGACTTACTAGAGGACAGGACTCATGCTGTGGGTCACAATGCGTGTGTATGCCCTCGTCGCACTCAAGAATGGGCGGGGCCTCAGGGTGAATGCTGGTTTCTCCTAAACTGAACGTTGGACAAAGTGCCAACCACAAGGGTTCTTGCCATGGGTAAGGAGGAGTTCTGATTTCTGCATCACACTCACCCCTGGGCAGTGATTGGAGATAAGGTCTCGGTTCTGAAGCCTGAAAACTGAGGTACAGAAGAGAGGATACCTAAGGCCATGGCGGGTTTTATGTGCTCAGTGTGCAGTCAGTTTTCTCGGTGTTGGTCAGGAGATCCGGGCTCAGGTTGTGTTCGACAGAGCATTAGTGCCCAGGTTAGACTATATAATTTCGGTAAAGTCGAGTGCTGTGTAGGTTGATCCTCATTTAACGTTCCTGGGCAGCTCGTGAGGCACTAATTTGTTTTCTAGAGGGCAGGCAGAGTGCTGCATTGTGGGTCCGGAATTGCCAAACTTGAGGGCTTTTGGGCCAGGAGTATGAGGACGGAAGTGTGAAAAGACAAGGTAGACTTGGGTTTCAGGGCGAGGGCACGGCAGGTACCCCCTGCAGATCTGAACCAATATCTCATGCATCTGAAAGCAGGGCGAGGATCAGACGTTGGCTCAGGTTGGAGTTTCTGTGCATGACGGCCGCTTCATGAAGGGAGCGGAATCTCGAGGCCATTGAGTTTTTCCCACGTTGGGAGTTGTGGGATGCCCCCTTCAAGGATTCCTTCTGCGGGACAATTGAGACCTGTT
The DNA here is from genome assembly GCF_964662115.1 of Mustela nivalis. Taxonomy (NCBI): domain Eukaryota; kingdom Metazoa; phylum Chordata; class Mammalia; order Carnivora; family Mustelidae; genus Mustela; species Mustela nivalis. Next base: position 591,207 of record NW_028136215.1, read on the forward strand.
GGACAGCTCCAGGACATCCCATATGGAATGACTCCAGAGCACCGTTCGCGGATGGATGCCTGGGAAGCCTGACTCCCATTCCAATTGTCTCCTAGCAACAAGAGAGTTTAGAGTTGATGGCTCTACCGGAGCAACCAGGGTGGCTGAGTTGAAATGGACTTTCCTGAGGATGGGTCCTAATGTGTTTTTGTGTCCATGAGGGCCTTGGAATGGGGCGGTGGCACCGGGACCCTGAAGTACTCTCCTAAGCTTTGGACATGGCTCCCATGCACAGATTTCCTTGTGGAGACGAGATGAGTTCTGATGGGTGCCTCAGGAAAACCCATATGCTCGTATTGGAATCAGGCTTTTGAGGACACATGCCCGTAACCCAAAGCAATGGATCTTAATATGGCCTAGGGTCCTGTCTGGTTCAATCTTCTTCTCTAGGGACATCCAACTATGGTATGAGTGGAGGTCGATTATCAGCTGGTGTCAGACAGCCCTTGTTTGTTCCGGGCGACCTACACTATTGGGATGACCTCAGGGACTTTGGAGGTTTCTCCTAATTTGTACGATTTTGGACCATGGAATGGGCAGAATTCCCATGGATTGGTAGGCACAGTCCTAATGTGTGGCTCTAGGGGCCCAGCCTGGAGGGTGTGAGGCCCAAGACTTTGAGGACAGAAGTCTGAAAACACAAACTCAACTTAGGTTTGGGGACGTAGGTATGGCAGGCCCGATCTACAAACCATGAGAAAAACTCTTCAGGATATGAAGAAAGTGCGAGTCTGAGGTGCTTGCTCAGGCTTTTGTCTCTGGATTTTGTATCAGCGATGGCCGTGGAAATCGGGGAGGCCTCATGGGCCATGGACGAATCTTCCTCTCTGAGGATTTGGCCCGATTCCCAATTGCTTTTCGTCAATCTGTGGGATGGGAGGACTCCTTTCAGTTTTGTTACCTCAGGTGTCCCACCAAAAGAGGAATTCTAAAGCAAAGCCGTGGGGAAGACTGAAGGGACAACCCGAACTATGGTTAAAAATTGGGGCCTAGGGGCATGGCAAGCCCAATATGCTATCTCTTCATCCAGCCACTGAGTGGCCTTACTTGAGGACTGGGCTCAGCCTGAGGGTCACAATGTGTGTTTGTGACCAATGTGGCCCGCGAGCATGGGCGGGGCCTCATGGGCCACACTGGTTTCCACTACTCTGAACGTTGGACAGCATGCCAACCACAAGGTTTCTTGCCATGGGGAAGGAGTTCTGATTTCTGCATCACCTTCAACCCTGGTCAGTGATAGGAGATAAGGTCTAGGTTCTGAAACCTGAAAACCGAGGTTGGGAAGAGATGACGACCTAAGGCCATGGCGGCTCGATCTGCTCAGTGTGCGGCCAGCTGTCTGGGAGGGGCCAGGGGGTCCAGGCTCAGGCTGTGTCAGAAAGGACATTAGTGCCCTGGTCAGCCTATGTATTGGGGGTACAGCCAAGGTCGGTGCAGGTTGATCCTCATTTGGGGTTACTGGGTAGCCCCAGAGGACAATGTTTTTCTTCTGGAGGGCAAGAAGAGTGCTGCATTGTAGTTCTGGATTGCCAAACTGGAGGGCTTGTGGGCCATTAGACTGACGACAAACGTCTGAGAACACAAGCTAGGCTTAGGTTTCTGGGTTAGGCCATGGCAGGCACAATCTACAGACCTGAATTGAGATCTTGTGTATCTGAAGACAGGGCGAGGATCAGACGATCGCTCAGGTTGGAGTTTCTGTCCCTGATGGCCCCTTCATGAATGGGGGGGCATCACGAGGCCATGGGGGTTTTCCCACGATGGGAGTTGTGAGAAGCTCCAAAGTGCAGAGAGTCTTCTGCAGAACAATTGAGACCTGTTGTTTGGCTCCAGGCCAATGATTCTGAGCAGGGTTCTAAGGATGGATGGCTGGGTAGCCCACCTCGCATTCCAATTGTCTCCTAGCAACAAGACAGGTTAGATCTCCTGGATCTGTGGGGAGCAACCGAGGACGCTGAGTTGAAATGGACACCCCTGGGGATGGGTCCTAAAGTGCTTTTGTGTCTATGGAGACCTTGGAATGAATCGGTGGCACTGGGGCCCTAAAGGTTTCTCCTAAACAGAGGCTTTGACACAGCTCCAACGTGCAAGTTTCCCATGTGTAGATGAGATATTTTCTGATGGGTGAGTCAAGAAACAGCTATATGCTGCTTTTGAAATCCAGGCCTCTGAGGAGAGATGCCTGGAAACCAAAGCAATGGATCTGATTAGTGCCTAGGGTCCTGTTCTTTCCTTTTTACCTCTGGGGACATCTGTCTATGGGTCTGAGTGCAGGTAGGTGCTCAGTTGGGCTCAGATTGTCCCTGGATCAGGGACTTTTGAGGTTTATCCTATTAGGAGGGTTGAGGCCATTGGAATGGGCACACACAATTCCCTTGGAGAGGCCAAGTACAGTCCTCAGGTTTGGCTCCAGGGGCCTGAGCCTGTAGGTTGTGTAGGCCAGGGCTGTTTGGACAGTTGTCTGAAAACACAAACTCGGCTTATGTTTCGGGTCATAGGTATGGCAGGACTGATCTACAGACCATAAGGAGAACCTTTCGGGATTTGAAAGAAGGGTGAGTGTGAAGCTCCTGCTCAAGTTTTTGTCTCTGGATATCGTGTCACTCATGGTCGTGGAATTTTTGGGTGACTTCATGGGAAATGGACGAGTCTTACTCTCTGGTGGTTTGGCCCTGTCCAAAGAGTTTGGGGACATTCTGTGGGCTGGAAGAAGTCCGTTTTTTGTTGTTGTTGTTGTTGTTGTTGTTTTCTTTTTTAACCTCAGGTGTCCCACCAAATGAGGGATTCCAGAGCAGAGCCCTGGGGAGGGGCGACTGGACAATCAGAAATCTGGTTAAAAATTGGGGCCTAGGGACATGTCAAGCCCATTATGACATCTAATTGTCCAGCCACAAAGAGGACTTACTAGAGGACAGGACTCATGCTGTGGGTCACAATGCGTGTGTATGCCCTCGTCGCACTCAAGAATGGGCGGGGCCTCAGGGTGAATGCTGGTTTCTCCTAAACTGAACGTTGGACAAAGTGCCAACCACAAGGGTTCTTGCCATGGGTAAGGAGGAGTTCTGATTTCTGCATCACACTCACCCCTGGGCAGTGATTGGAGATAAGGTCTCGGTTCTGAAGCCTGAAAACTGAGGTACAGAAGAGAGGATACCTAAGGCCATGGCGGGTTTTATGTGCTCAGTGTGCAGTCAGTTTTCTCGGTGTTGGTCAGGAGATCCGGGCTCAGGTTGTGTTCGACAGAGCATTAGTGCCCAGGTTAGACTATATAATTTCGGTAAAGTCGAGTGCTGTGTAGGTTGATCCTCATTTAACGTTCCTGGGCAGCTCGTGAGGCACTAATTTGTTTTCTAGAGGGCAGGCAGAGTGCTGCATTGTGGGTCCGGAATTGCCAAACTTGAGGGCTTTTGGGCCAGGAGTATGAGGACGGAAGTGTGAAAAGACAAGGTAGACTTGGGTTTCAGGGCGAGGGCACGGCAGGTACCCCCTGCAGATCTGAACCAATATCTCATGCATCTGAAAGCAGGGCGAGGATCAGACGTTGGCTCAGGTTGGAGTTTCTGTGCATGACGGCCGCTTCATGAAGGGAGCGGAATCTCGAGGCCATTGAGTTTTTCCCACGTTGGGAGTTGTGGGATGCCCCCTTCAAGGATTCCTTCTGCGGGACAATTGAGACCTGTTGGACAGCTCCAGGACATCCCATATGGAATGACTCCAGAGCACCGTTCGCGGATGGATGCCTGGGAAGCCTGACTCCCATTCCAATTGTCTCCTAGCAACAAGAGAGTTTAGAGTTGATGGCTCTACCGGAGCAACCAGGGTGGCTGAGTTGAAATGGACTTTCCTGAGGATGGGTCCTAATGTGTTTTTGTGTCCATGAGGGCCTTGGAATGGGGCGGTGGCACCGGGACCCTGAAGTACTCTCCTAAGCTTTGGACATGGCTCCCATGCACAGATTTCCTTGTGGAGACGAGATGAGTTCTGATGGGTGCCTCAGGAAAACCCATATGCTCGTATTGGAATCAGGCTTTTGAGGACACATGCCCGTAACCCAAAGCAATGGATCTTAATATGGCCTAGGGTCCTGTCTGGTTCAATCTTCTTCTCTAGGGACATCCAACTATGGTATGAGTGGAGGTCGATTATCAGCTGGTGTCAGACAGCCCTTGTTTGTTCCGGGCGACCTACACTATTGGGATGACCTCAGGGACTTTGGAGGTTTCTCCTAATTTGTACGATTTTGGACCATGGAATGGGCAGAATTCCCATGGATTGGTAGGCACAGTCCTAATGTGTGGCTCTAGGGGCCCAGCCTGGAGGGTGTGAGGCCCAAGACTTTGAGGACAGAAGTCTGAAAACACAAACTCAACTTAGGTTTGGGGACGTAGGTATGGCAGGCCCGATCTACAAACCATGAGAAAAACTCTTCAGGATATGAAGAAAGTGCGAGTCTGAGGTGCTTGCTCAGGCTTTTGTCTCTGGATTTTGTATCAGCGATGGCCGTGGAAATCGGGGAGGCCTCATGGGCCATGGACGAATCTTCCTCTCTGAGGATTTGGCCCGATTCCCAATTGCTTTTCGTCAATCTGTGGGATGGGAGGACTCCTTTCAGTTTTGTTACCTCAGGTGTCCCACCAAAAGAGGAATTCTAAAGCAAAGCCGTGGGGAAGACTGAAGGGACAACCCGAACTATGGTTAAAAATTGGGGCCTAGGGGCATGGCAAGCCCAATATGCTATCTCTTCATCCAGCCACTGAGTGGCCTTACTTGAGGACTGGGCTCAGCCTGAGGGTCACAATGTGTGTTTGTGACCAATGTGGCCCGTGAGCATGGGCGGGGCCTCATGGGCCACACTGGTTTCAACTACTCTGAACGTTGGACAGCATGCCAACCACAAGGTTTCTTGCCATGGGGAAGGAGTTCTGATTTCTGCATCACCTTCAACCCTGGTCAGTGATAGGAGATAAGGTCTAGGTTCTGAAACCTGAAAACCGAGGTTGGGAAGAGATGACGACCTAAGGCCATGGCGGCTCGATCTGCTCAGTGTGCGGCCAGCTGTCTGGGAGGGGCCAGGGGGTCCAGGCTCAGGCTGTGTCAGAAAGGACATTAGTGCCCTGGTCAGCCTATGTATTGGGGGTACAGCCAAGGTCGGTGCAGGTTGATCCTCATTTGGGGTTACTGGGTAGCCCCAGAGGACAATGTTTTTCTTCTGGAGGGCAAGAAGAGTGCTGCATTGTAGTTCTGGATTGCCAAACTGGAGGGCTTGTGGGCCATTAGACTGACGACAAACGTCTGAGAACACAAGCTAGGCTTAGGTTTCTGGGTTAGGCCATGGCAGGCACAATCTACAGACCTGAATTGAGATCTTGTGTATCTGAAGACAGGGCGAGGATCAGACGATCGCTCAGGTTGGAGTTTCTGTCCCTGATGGCCCCTTCATGAATGGGGGGGCATCACGAGGCCATGGGGGTTTTCCCACGATGGGAGTTGTGAGAAGCTCCAAAGTGCAGAGAGTCTTCTGCAGAACAATTGAGACCTGTTGTTTGGCTCCAGGCCAATGATTCTGAGCAGGGTTCTAAGGATGGATGGCTGGGTAGCCCACCTCGCATTCCAATTGTCTCCTAGCAACAAGACAGGTTAGATCTCCTGGATCTGTGGGGAGCAACCGAGGACGCTGAGTTGAAATGGACACCCCTGGGGATGGGTCCTAAAGTGCTTTTGTGTCTATGGAGACCTTGGAATGAATCGGTGGCACTGGGGCCCTAAAGGTTTCTCCTAAACAGAGGCTTTGACACAGCTCCAACGTGCAAGTTTCCCATGTGTAGATGAGATATTTTCTGATGGGTGAGTCAAGAAACAGCTATATGCTGCTTTTGAAATCCAGGCCTCTGAGGAGAGATGCCTGGAAACCAAAGCAATGGATCTGATTAGTGCCTAGGGTCCTGTTCTTTCCTTTTTACCTCTGGGGACATCTGTCTATGGGTCTGAGTGCAGGTAGGTGCTCAGTTGGGCTCAGATTGTCCCTGGATCAGGGACTTTTGAGGTTTATCCTATTAGGAGGGTTGAGGCCATTGGAATGGGCACACACAATTCCCTTGGAGAGGCCAAGTACAGTCCTCAGGTTTGGCTCCAGGGGCCTGAGCCTGTAGGTTGTGTAGGCCAGGGCTGTTTGGACAGTTGTCTGAAAACACAAACTCGGCTTATGTTTCGGGTCATAGGTATGGCAGGACTGATCTACAGACCATAAGGAGAACCTTTCGGGATTTGAAAGAAGGGTGAGTGTGAAGCTCCTGCTCAAGTTTTTGTCTCTGGATATCGTGTCACTCATGGTCGTGGAATTTTTGGGTGACTTCATGGGAAATGGACGAGTCTTACTCTCTGGTGGTTTGGCCCTGTCCAAAGAGTTTGGGGACATTCTGTGGGCTGGAAGAAGTCCGTTTTTTGTTGTTGTTGTTGTTGTTGTTGTTTTCTTTTTTAACCTCAGGTGTCCCACCAAATGAGGGATTCCAGAGCAGAGCCCTGGGGAGGGGCGACTGGACAATCAGAAATCTGGTTAAAAATTGGGGCCTAGGGACATGTCAAGCCCATTATGACATCTAATTGTCCAGCCACAAAGAGGACTTACTAGAGGACAGGACTCATGCTGTGGGTCACAATGCGTGTGTATGCCCTCGTCGCACTCAAGAATGGGCGGGGCCTCAGGGTGAATGCTGGTTTCTCCTAAACTGAACGTTGGACAAAGTGCCAACCACAAGGGTTCTTGCCATGGGTAAGGAGGAGTTCTGATTTCTGCATCACACTCACCCCTGGGCAGTGATTGGAGATAAGGTCTCGGTTCTGAAGCCTGAAAACTGAGGTACAGAAGAGAGGATACCTAAGGCCATGGCGGGTTTTATGTGCTCAGTGTGCAGTCAGTTTTCTCGGTGTTGGTCAGGAGATCCGGGCTCAGGTTGTGTTCGACAGAGCATTAGTGCCCAGGTTAGACTATATAATTTCGGTAAAGTCGAGTGCTGTGTAGGTTGATCCTCATTTAACGTTCCTGGGCAGCTCGTGAGGCACTAATTTGTTTTCTAGAGGGCAGGCAGAGTGCTGCATTGTGGGTCCGGAATTGCCAAACTTGAGGGCTTTTGGGCCAGGAGTATGAGGACGGAAGTGTGAAAAGACAAGGTAGACTTGGGTTTCAGGGCGAGGGCACGGCAGGTACCCCCTGCAGATCTGAACCAATATCTCATGCATCTGAAGTCAGGGCGAGGATCAGACGTTGGCTCAGGTTGGAGTTTCTGTGCATGACGGCCGCTTCATGAAGGGAGCGGAATCTCGAGGCCATTGAGGTTTTCCCACGTTGGGAGTTGTGGGATGCCCCCTTCAAGGATTCCTTCTGCGGGACAATTGAGACCTGTTGGACAGCTCCAGGATATCCCATAAGGAATGACTCCAGAGCACCGTTCGCGGATGGATGCCTGGGAAGCCCGCCTCCCATTCCAATTGTCTCCTAGCAACAAGACAATTTAGAGTTGATGGCTCTACCGGAGCAACCAGGGTGGCTGAGTTGAAATGGACTTTCCTGAGGATGGGTCCTAATGTGTTTTTGTGTCCATGAGGGCCTTGGAATGGGGCGGTGGCACCGGGACCCTGAAGTACTCTCCTAAGCTTTGGACATGGTTCCCATGCACAGGTTTCCTTGTGGAGACGAGATGAGTTCTGATGGGTGCCTCAGGAAAACCCCTATGCTCGTATTGGAATCAGGCTTTTGAGGACACATGCCCGTAACCCAAAGCAATGGATCTTAATATGGCCTAGGGTCCTGTCTGGTTCAATCTTCTTCTCTAGGGACATCCAACTATGGTATGAGTGGAGGTCGATTATCAGCTGGTGTCAGACAGCCCTTGTTTGTTCCGGGCGACCTACACTATTGGGATGACCTCAGGGACTTTGGAGGTTTCTCCTAATTTGTACGATTTTGGACCATGGAATGGGCAGAATTCCCATGGATTGGTAGGCACAGTCCTAATGTGTGGCTCCAGGGGCCCAGCCTGGAGGGTGTTGGCCCAAGAATTTGAGGACAGAAGTCTGAAAACACAAACTCAACTAAGGTTTGGGGACGTAGGTATGGCAGGCCCGATCTACAAACCATGAGAAAAATTCTTCAGGATATGAAGAAAGTGCGAGTCTGAGGTGCTTGCTCAGGCTTTTGTCTCTGGATTTTGTATCAGCGATGGCCGTGGAATGTCGGGGAGGCCTCATGGGCCATGGACGAATCTTCCTCTCTGAGGATTTGGCCCGATTCCCAATAGCTTTTCGTCAATCTGTGGGATGGGAGGACTCCTTTCAGTTTTGTTACCTCAGGTGTCCCACCAAAAGAGGAATTCCTAAGCAAAGCCGTGGGGAAGACTGAAGGGACAACCCAAACTATGGTTAAAAATTGGGGCCTAGGGGCATGGCAAGCCCAATATGCTATCTCTTCATCCAGCCACTGAGTGGCCTTACTTGAAGATTGGGCTCAGCCTGAGGGTCACAATGTGTGTTTGTGACCAATGTGGCCCGCGAGCATGGGCGGGGCCTCATGGGTCACTGGTTTCCACTACTCTGAACGTTGGACAGCATGCCAACCACAAGGTTTCTTGCCATGGGGAAGGAGTTCTGATTTCTGCATCACCTTCAACCCTGGTCAGTGATAGGAGATAAGGTCTAGGTTCTGAAACCTGAAAACCGAGGTTGGGAAGAGATGACGACCTAAGGCCATGGCGGCTCGATGTGCTCAGTGTGCGGCCAGCTGTCTGGGAGGGGCCAGTGGGTCCAGGCTCAGGCTGTGTCAGAAAGAACATTAGTGCCCTGGTCAGCCTATGTATTTGGGGTACAGCCAAGGTCGGTGCAGGTTGATCCTCATTTGGGGTTACTGGGTGGCCCCAGAGGACAATGTTTTTCTTCTGGAGGGCAGGCAGAGTGCTGCATTGTAGTTCTGGATTGCCAAACTGGAGGGCTTGTGGGCCAGTAGTCTGACGACAAAAGTCTGAGAACACAAGCTAGGCTTAGGTTTCTGGGTGAGGCCATGGCAGGCACAATCTACAGACCTGAATTGAGATCTCGTGCATCTGAAGACAGGGCGAGGATCAGACGATCGCTCAGGTTGGAGTTTCTGTCCCTGATGGCCCCTTCATGAATGGGGGGGCATCACGAGGCCATGGGGGTTTTCCCACGATGGGAGTTGTGAGAAGCTCCAAAGTGCAGAGAGTCTTCTGCAGAACAATTGAGACCTGTTGTTTGGCAACAGGCCAATGATTCTGAGCAGGGTTCTAAGGATGGATGGCTGGGTAGCCCACCTCGCATTCCAATTGTCTCCTAGCAACGAGACTGGTTAGATCGCCTGGATCTGTGGGGAGCAACCGAGGACGCTGAGTTGAAATGGACACCCCTGGGGATGGGTCCAAATGTGCTTTTGTGTCTATGGAGACCTTGGAATGAAGCGGTGGCACTGGGGCCCCAAAAGGTTCTCCTAAACAGAGGCTTTGACACAGCTCAAACGTGCAAGTTTCCCATGTGTAGATGAGATGTTTTCTGATGGGTGAGTCAAGAAACAGCTATATGCTGCTTTTGAAATCCAGGCCTCTGAGGAGAGATGCCTGGAAACCAAAGCAATGGATCTGATTAGTGCCTAGGGTCCTGTTCTTTCCTTTTTACCTCTGGGGACATCTGTCTATGGGTCTGAGTGCAGGTAGGTGCTCAGTTGGGCTCAGATTGTCCTTGGATCAGGGACTTTTGAGGTTTAGCCTATTAGGAGGGTTGAGGCCATTGGAATGGGCACACACAATTCCCTTGGAGAGGCCAAGTACAGTCCTCAGGTTTGGCTCCAGGGGCCTGAGCCTGTTGGTTGTGTAGGCCAGGGCTGTTTGGACAGTTGTCTGAAAACACAAACTCGGCTTATGTTTCGGGTCATAGGTATGGCAGGACTGATCTACAGACCATAAGGAGAACCTTTCGGGATTTGAAAGAAGGGTGAGTGTGAGGCTCCTGCTCAAGTTTTTGTCTCTGGATATCGTGTCACTCATGGTCGTGGAATTTCTGGGTGACTTCATGCGAAATGGACGAGTCTTACTCTCTGGTGGTTTGGCCCGTCCAAAGAGTTTGGGGTCATTCTGTGGGCTGGAAGAAGTCCGTTTTTTGTTGTTGTTGTTGTTGTTGTTTTCTTTTTTAACCTCAGGTGTCCCACCAAATGAGGGATTCCAGAGCAGAGCCCTGGGGAGGGGCGACTGGACAATCAGAAATCTGGTTAAATATTGGGGCCTAGGGACATGTCAAGTCCATTATGACATCTAATGATCCAGCCACAAAGAGGACTTACTAGAGGACAGGACTCATGCTGAGGGTCACAATGCGTGTGTATGCCCTCGTCGCACTCAAGAATGGGCGGGGCCTCAGGGTGAATGCTGGTTTCTCCTTCACTGAACGTTGGACAAAGTGCCAACCACACGGGTTCTTGCCATGGGTAAGGAGGAGTTCTGATTTCTGCATCACACTCACCCCTGGGCAGTGATTGGAGATAAGGTCTCGGTTCTGAAGCCTGAAAACTGAGGTACAGAAGAGAGGATACCTAAGGCCATGGCGGGTTTTATGTGCTCAGTGTGCAGTCAGCTTTCTCGGTGTTGGTCAGGAGATCCAGGCTCAGGTTGTGTTCGACAGTGCATTAGTGCCCAGGTTAGACTATATAATTTCGGTAAAGTCGAGTGCTGTGTAGGTTGATCCTCATTTAAGGTGCCTGGGCAGCTCATGAGGCAATAATTTTTTTTCTAGAGGGCAGGCAGAGTGCTGCATTGTGGGTCCGGAATTGCCAAACTTGAGGGCTTCGGGGCCAGGAGTGTGAGGACGGAAGTGTGAGAAGACAAGGCAGACTTGGGTTTCAGGGCGAGGGCACGGCAGGTACCCCCTGCAGATCTGAACCAATATCTCATGCATCTGAAAGCAGGGCGAGGATCAGACGTTGGCTCAGGTTGGAGTTTCTGTGCATGACGGCCGCTTCATGAAGGGAGCGGAATCTCGAGGCCATTGAGTTTTTCCCACGTTGGGAGTTGTGGGATGCCCCCTTCAAGGATTCCTTCTGCGGGACAATTGAGACCTGTTGGACAGCTCAGGACATCCCATATGGAATGACTCCAGAGCACCGTTCGCGGATGGATGCCTGGGAAGCCTGACTCCCATTCCAATTGTCTCCTAGCAACAAGACAGTTTAGAGTTGATGGCTCTACCGGAGCAACCAGGGTGGCTAAGTTGAAATGGACTTTCCTGAGGATGGGTCCTAATGTGTTTTTGTGTCCATGAGGGCCTTGGAATGGGGCGGTGGCACCGGGACCCTGAAGTACTCTCCTAAGCTTTGGACATGGCTCCCATGCACAGGTTTCCTTGTGGAGACGAGATGAGTTCTGATGGGTGCCTCAGGAAAACCCATATGCTCGTATTGGAATCAGGCTTTTGAGGACACATGCCCGTAACCCAAAGCAATGGATCTTAATATGGCCTAGGGTCCTGTCTGGTTCAATCTTCTTCTCTAGGGACATCCAACTATGGTATGAGTGGAGGTCGATTATCAGCTGGTGTCAGACAGCCCTTGTTTGTTCCGGGCGACCTACACTATTGGGATGACCTCAGGGACTTTGGAGGTTTCTCCTAATTTGTACGATTTTGGACCATGGAATGGGCAGAATTCCCATGGATTGGTAGGCACAGTCCTAATGTGTGGCTCTAGGGGCCCAGCCTGGAGGGTGTGAGGCCCAAGACTTTGAGGACAGAAGTCTGAAAACACAAACTCAACTTAGGTTGGGGACGTAGGTATGGCAGGCCCGATCTACAAACCATGAGAAAAACTCTTCAGGATATGAAGAAAGTGCGAGTCTGAGGTGCTTGCTCAGGCTTTTGTCTCTGGATTTTGTATCAGCGATGGCCGTGGAATGTCGGGGAGGCCTCATGGGCCATGGACGAATCTTCCTCTCTGAGGATTTGGCCCGATTCCCAATTGCTTTTCGTCAATCTGTGGGATGGGAGGACTCCTTTCAGTTTTGTTACCTCAGGTGTCCCACCAAAAGAGGAATTCTAAAGCAAAGCCGTGGGGAAGACTGAAGGGACAACCCGAACTATGGTTAAAAATTGGGGCCTAGGGGCATGGCAAGCCCAATATGCTATCTCTTCATCCAGCCACTGAGTGGCCTTACCTGAGGACTGGGCTCAGCCTGAGGGTCACAATGTGTGTTTGTGACCAATGTGGCCCGCGAGCATGGGCGGGGCCTCATGGGCCACACTGGTTTCAACTACTCTGAACTTTGGACAGCATGCCAACCACAAGGTTTCTTGCCATGGGGAAGGAGTTCTGATTTCTGCATCACCTTCAACCCTGGTCAGTGATAGGAGATAAGGTCTAGGTTCTGAAACCTGAAAACCGAGGTTGGGAAGAGATGACGACCTAAGGCCATGGCGGCTCGATCTGCTCAGTGTGCGGCCAGCTGTCTGGGAGGGGCCAGGGGGTCCAGGCTCAGGCTGTGTCAGAAAGGACATTAGTGCCCTGGTCAGCCTATGTATTGGGGGTACAGCCAAGGTCGGTGCAGGTTGATCCTCATTTGGGGTTACTGGGTAGCCCCAGAGGACAATGTTTTTCTTCTGGAGGGCAAGAAGAGTGCTGCATTGTAGTTCTGGATTGCCAAACTGGAGGGCTTGTGGGCCATTAGACTGACGACAAACGTCTGAGAACACAAGCTAGGCTTAGGTTTCTGGGTTAGGCCATGGCAGGCACAATCTACAGACCTGAATAGAGATCTTGTGTATCTGAAGACAGGGCGAGGATCAGACGATCGCTCAGGTTGGAGTTTCTGTCCCTGATGGCCCCTTCATGAATGCGGGGGCATCACGAGGCCATGGGGGTTTTCCCACGATGGGAGTTGTGAGAAGCTCCAAAGTGCAGAGAGTCTTCTGCAGAACAATTGAGACCTGTTGTTTGGCTCCAGACCAATGATTCTGAGCAGGGTTCTAAGGATGGATGGCTGGGTAGCCCACCTCGCATTCCAATTGTCTCCTAGCAACAAGACAGGTTAGATCTCCTGGATCTGTGGGGAGCAACCGAGGACGCTGAGTTGAAATGGACACCCCTGGGGATGGGTCCTAAAGTGCTTTTGTGTCTATGGAGACCTTGGAATGAATCGGTGGCACTGGGGCCCTAAAGGTTTCTCCTAAACAGAGGCTTTGACACAGCTCCAACGTGCAAGTTTCCCATGTGTAGATGAGATATTTTCTGATGGGTGAGTCAAGAAACAGCTATATGCTGCTTTTGAAATCCAGGCCTCTGAGGAGAGATGCCTGGAAACCAAAGCAATGGATCTGATTAGTGCCTAGGGTCCTGTTCTTTCCTTTTTACCTCTGGGGACATCTGTCTATGGGTCTGAGTGCAGGTAGGTGCTCAGTTGGGCTCAGATTGTCCCTGGATCAGGGACTTTTGAGGTTTATCCTATTAGGAGGGTTGAGGCCATTGGAATGGGCACACACAATTCCCTTGGAGAGGCCAAGTACAGTCCTCAGGTTTGGCTCCAGGGGCCTGAGCCTGTAGGTTGTGTAGGCCAGGGCTGTTTGGACAGTTGTCTGAAAACACAAACTCGGCTTATGTTTCGGGTCATAGGTATGGCAGGACTGATCTACAGACCATAAGGAGAACCTTTCGGGATTTGAAAGAAGGGTGAGTGTGAAGCTCCTGCTCAAGTTTTTGTCTCTGGATATCGTGTCACTCATGGTCGTGGTATTTTTGGGTGACTTTATGGGAAATGGACGAGTCTTACTCTCTGGTGGTTTGGCCCTGTCCAAAGAGTTTGGGGTCATTCTGTGGGCTGGAAGAAGTCCGTTTTTTGTTGTTGTTGTTGTTGTTGTTGTTGTTGTTGTTGTTGTTTTCTTTTTTAACCTCAGGTGTCCCACCAAATGAGGGATTCCAGAGCAGAGCCCTGGGGAGGGGCGATTGGACAATCAGAAATCTGGTTAAAAATTGGGGCCTAGGGACATGTCAAGCCCATTATGACATCTAATTGTCCAGCCACAAAGAGGACTTACTAGAGGACAGGACTCATTCTGTGGGTCACAATGCGTGTGTATGCTCTCGTCGCACTCAAGAATGGGCGGGGCCTCAGGGTGAATGCTGGTTTCTCCTAAACTGAACGTTGGACAAAGTGCCAACCACAAGGGTTCTTGCCATGGGTAAGGAGGAGTTCTGATTTCTGCATCACACTCACCCCTGGGCAGTGATTGGAGATAAGGTCTCGGTTCTGAAGCCTGAAAACTGAGGTACAGAAGAGAGGATACCTAAGGCCATGGCGGGTTTTATGTGCTCAGTGTGCAGTCAGCTTTCTCGGTGTTGGTCAGGAGATCCGGGCTCAGGTTGTGTTCGACAGAGCATTAGTGCCCAGGTTAGACTATATAATTTCGGTAAAGTCGAGTGCTGTGTAGGTTGATCCTCATTTAACGTTCCTGGGCAGCTCGTGAGGCACTAATTTGTTTTCTAGAGGGCAGGCAGAGTGCTGCATTGTGGGTCCGGAATTGCCAAACTTGAGGGCTTTTGGGCCAGGAGTATGAGGACGGAAGTGTGAAAAGACAAGGTAGACTTGGGTTTCAGGGCGAGGGCACGGCAGGTACCCCCTGCAGATCTGAACCAATATCTCATGCATCTGAAGTCAGGGCGAGGATCAGACGTTGGCTCAGGTTGGAGTTTCTGTGCATGACGGCCGCTTCATGAAAGGAGCGGAATCTCGAGGCCATTGAGGTTTTCCCACATTGGGAGTTGTGGGATGCCCCCTTCAAGGATTCCTTCTGCGGGACAATTGAGACCTGTTGGACAGCTCCAGGACATCCCATATGGAATGACTCCAGAGCACCGTTCGCGGATGGATGCCTGGGAAGCCCGCCTCCCATTCCAATTGTCTCCTAGCAACAAGACAGTTTAGAGTTGATGGCTCTACCGGAGCAACCAGGGTGGCTGAGTTGAAATGGACTTTCCTGAGGATGGGTCCTAATGTGTTTTTGTGTCCATGAGGGCCTTGGAATGGGGCGGTGGCACCGGGACCCTGAAGTACTCTCCTAAGCTTTGGACATGGCTCCCATGCACAGGTTTCCTTGTGGAGACGAGATGAGTTCTGATGGGTGCCTCAGGAAAACCCCTATGCTCGTATTGGAATCAGGCTTTTGAGGACACATGCCCGTAACCCAAAGCAATGGATCTTAATATGGCCTAGGTTCCTGTCTGGTTCAATATTCTTCTCTAGGGACATCCAACTATGGTATGAGTGGAGGTCGATTATCAGCTGGTGTCAGACAGCCCTTGTTTGTTCCGGGCGACCTACACTATTGGGATGACCTCAGGGACTTTGGAGGTTTCTCCTCATTTGTACTATTTTGGACCATGGAATGGGCAGAATTCCCATGGTTTGGTAGGCACAGTCCTAATGTGTGGCTCCAGGGGCACAGCCTGGAGGGTGTGTGGCCCAAGACTTTGAGGACAGAAGTCTGAAAACACAAACTCAACTTAGGTTTGGGGACGTAGGTATGGCAGGCCCGATCTACAAACCATGAGAAAAACTCTTCAGGATATGAAGAAAGTGCGAGTCTTAGGCGCTTGCTCAGGCTTTTGTCTCTGGATTTTGTATCAGCGATGGCCGTGGAATGTCGGGGAGGCCTCATGGGCCATGGACGAATCTTCCTCTCTGAGGATTTGGCCCGATTCCCAATAGCTTTTCGTCAATCTGTGGGATGGGAGGACTCCTTTTAGTTTTTTTACCTCAGGTGTCCCACCAAAAGAGGAATTCCAAAGCAAAGCCGTGGGGAAGACTGAAGGGACAACCCGAACTATGGTTAAAAATTGGGGCCTAGGGGCATGGCAAGCCCAATATGCTATCTCTTCATCCAGCCACTGAGTGGCCTTACTTGAGGACTGGGCTCAGCCAGAGGGTCACAATGTGTGTTTGTGACCAATGTGGCCCGTGAGCATGGGCGGGGCCTCATGGGCCACACTGGTTTCAACTACTCTGAACGTTGGACAGCATGCCAACCACAAGGTTTCTTGCCATGGGGAAGGAGTTCTTATTTCTGCATCACCTTCAACCCTGGTCAGTGATAGGAGATAAGGTCTAGGTTCTGAAACCTGAAAACCGAGGTTGGGAAGAGATGACGACCCAAGGCCATGGCGGCTCGATGTGCTCAGTGTGCGGCCATCTGTCTGGGAGGGGCCAGGGGGTCCAGGCTCAGGCTGTGCCAGAAAGGACATTAGTACCATGGTCAGCCTATGTATTGGGGGTACAGCCAAGGTCGGTGCAGGTTGATCCTCATTTGGGGTTACTGGGTAGCCCCAGAGGACAATGTTTTTCTTCTGGAGGGCAGGAAGAGTGCTGCATTGTAGTTCTGGATTGCCAAACTGGAGGGCTTGTGGGCCAGTAGTCTGACGACAAAAGTCTGAGAACACAAGCTAGGCTTAGGTTTCTGGGTGAGGCCATGGCAGGCACAATCTACAGACCTGAATTGAAATCTCGTGCATCTGAAGAAAGGGCGAGGATCAGACGATCGCTCAGGTTGGAGTTTCTGTCCCTGATGGCCCCTTCATGAATGGGGGGGCATTACGAGGCCATGGGGGTTTTCCCACGATGGGAGTTGTGAGAAGCTCCAAAGTGCAGAGAGTCTTCTGCAGAACAATTGAGACCTGTTGTTTGGCTCCAGGCCAATGATTCTGAGCAGGGTTCTAAGTATGGATGGCTGGGTAGCCCACCTCGCATTCCAATTGTCTCCTAGCAACAATACAGGTTAGATCTCCTGGATGTGTGAGGAACAACCGAGGACTCTGAGTTGAAATGGACACCCCTGGGGATGGGTCCTAATGTGCTTTCGTGTTTATGGAGACCTTGGAATGAAGCGGTGGCACTGGGGCCCTAAAGGGTTCTCCTAAAGAGAGGCTTTGACACAGCTCCAACGTGCAAGTTTCCCATGTTTAGATGAGATGTTTTCTGATGGGTGAGTCAAGAAACAGCTATATGCTGCTTTTGAAATCCAGGCCTCTGAGGAGAGATGCCTGGAAACCAAAGCAATGGATCTGATTAGTGCCTAGGGTCCTGTTCTTTCCTTTTTACCTCTGGGGACATCTGTCTATGGGTCTGAGTGCAGGTAGGTGCTCAGTTGGGCTCAGATTGTCCCTGGATCAGGGACTTAAGTGGTTTATCCTATTAGGAGGGTTGAGGCCATTGGAATGGGCACACACAATTCCCTTGGAGAGGCCAAGTACAGTCCTCAGGTTTGGCTCCAGAGGCCTGAGCCTGTAGGTTGTGTAGGCCAGGGCTGTTTGGACAGTTGTCAGAAAACACAAACTCGGCTTATGTTTCGGGTCATAGGTATGGCAGGACTGATCTACAGACCATGAGGAGAACTCTTCGGGATTTGAAGGAAGGGCGAGTGTGAGGCTCCTGCTCAAGTTTTTGTCTCTGGATATCGTGTCATTCTTGGTCGTGGAATTTCTGGGTGACTTCATGGGAAATGGACGAGTCTTACTCTCTGCTGGTTGGGTCCCGTCCAAAGAGTTTGGGGTCATTCTGTGGGCTGGAAGAAGTCCGTTTGTTGTTGTTGTTGTTGTTGTTGTTGTTTTCTTTTTTAACCTCAGGTGTCCCACCAAATGAGGGATTCCAGAGCAGAGCCCTGGGGAGGGGCGACTGGACAATCAGAAATCTGGTTAAAAATTGGGGCCTAGGGACATGTCAAGCCCATTATGACATCTAATGGTCCAGCCACTAAGAGGACTTACTAGAGGACAGGACTCATGCTGTGGGTCACAATGCGTGTGTATGCCCTCGTCGCACTCAAGAATGGGCGGGGCCTCAGGGTGAATGCTGGTTTCTCCTAAACTGAACGTTGGACAACGTGCCAACCACAAGGGTTCTTGCCATGGGTAAGGAGGAGTTCTGATTTCTGCATCACACTCACCCCTGGGCAGTGTTTGGAGATATGGTCTCGGTTCTGAAGCCTGAAAACTGAGGTACAGAAGAGAGGATACCTAAGGCCTTGGCGGATTTTATGTGCTCAGTGTGCGGTCAGCTTTCTGGGTGTTGGTCCGGTGGTCCGGGCTCAGGTTGTGTTCGACAGTGCATTAGTGCCCAGGTTAGACTATATTATTTCGGTAAAGTCGAGTGCTGTGTAGGTTTATCCTCATTTAAGGTGCCTGGGCAGCTCATGAGGCACTAATTTTTTTTCTAGAGGGCAGGCAGAGTGCTGCATTGTGGGTTCCGAATTGCCAAACTTGAGGGCTTCGGGGCCAGGAGTGTGAGGACGGAAGTGTGAGAAGACAAGGTAGACTTGGGTTTCAGGGCGAGGGCACGGCAGGTACCCCCTGCAGATCTGAACCAATATCTCATGCATCTGAAGTCAGGGCGAGGATCAGACGTTGGCTCAGGTTGGAGTTTCTGTGCATGACGGCCGCTTCATGAAGGGAGCGGAATCTCGAGGCCATTGAGGTTTTCCCACGTTGGGAGTTGTGGGATGCCCCCTTCAAGGATTCCTTCTTTGGGACAATTGAGACCTTTTGGGCAGCTCCAGGACATCCCATATGGAATGACTCCAGAGCACCGTTCGCGGATGGATGCCTGGGAAGCCCGCCTCCCATTCCAATTGTCTCCTAGCAACAAGACATTTTAGAGTTGATGGCTCTGCCGGAGCAACCAGGGTCGCTGAGTTGAAATGGACTTTCCTGAGGATGGGTCCTAATGTGTTTTTGTGTCCATGAGGGCCTTGGAATGGGCGGTGGCACCGGGACCCTGAAGTACTCTCCTAAGCTTTGGACATGGCTCCCATGCACAGGTTTCCTTGTGGAGACGAGATGAGTACTGATGGGTGCCTCAGGAAAACCCCTATGCTCGTATTGGAATCAGGCTTTTGAGGACACATGCCCGTAACCCAAAGCAATGGATCTTAAATGGCCTAGGGTCCTGTCTGGTTCAATATTCTTCTCTAGGGACATCCAACTATGGTATGAGTGGAGGTCGATTATCAGCTGGTGTCAGACAGCCCTTGTTTGTTCCGGGCGACCTTCTCTATTGGGATGACCTCAGGGACTTTGGAGGTTTCTCCTCATTTGTACTATTTTGGACCATGGAATGGGCAGAATTCCCATGGATTGGTAGGCACAGTCCTAATGTGTGGCTCCAGGTGCCCCAGCCTGGAGGGTTTGTGGCCCAGGAATTTGAGGACAGAAGTCTGAAAACACAAACTCAACTTAGGTTTGGGGACGTAGGTATGGCAGGCCCGATCTACAAACCATGAGAAGAACTCTTTAGGATATGAAGAAAGTGCGAGTCTGAGGCGCTTGCTCAGGTTTTTGTCTCTGGATTTTGTATCAGCGATGGTAGAATCTACAGACCTGAATCGACTTCTCTTGCATCTGAAGTCAAGGCGAGGATCATTCGATCGCTCAAGTTGGTGTTTCTGTCCCTGATGGCCCCTTCACGAAGGGGGGGCATTAAGAGGCCATGGGGGTTTTCCCACGATGGGATTTGTGAGAAGCTCCAAACTGCAAAGTGACTTCTGCAGGACAATTGATTCCTATTGATTGGCTCCAGGCCAATGATTCTGAGCAGGGTTTTAAGGATGCATGGCTGGGTAGCCCACCTCGCATTCCAATTGTCTCCTAGAAACAAGACAGGTTAGATCTGCTGGATCTGGGGGAGCAACCGAGGAGGCTTAGTTGAAATGGACTCTCCTATGGATGGGTCCTAATGTGCTTTTGTGTCTATGGAGACCTTGGAATGAAGCGGTGGCACTGGGGCCCTGAAGGGTTCTCCTAAACAGCGGCTTTGACACAGCTCCAACGTGCAAGTTTCCCATGTGTAGATGAGATGTTTTCTGATGGGTGAGTCATGAAACAGCCATATGCTGGTTTTTAAATCCAGGCCTCTGAGGAGAGATGCCTGGAAACCAAAGCAATGGATATGATTAGTGCCTAGGGCCTGTTCTTTCCTTTTTACCTCTGGGGACATCTGTCTATGGGTCTGAGTACAGCTAGGTGCTCAGATGGGCTCAGATTGCCCCTGTTTTACCTGGGAAGCCACCACTAATGAGATGGATCAGGGACTTTGGAGGTTTATCCTATTAGAAGGGATGTGGCCATTGGAATGGGCACACACAATTCCCTTGGAGAGGGCAAGTACAGTCCTCAGGTTTGGCTCCAGGGGCCTGAGCCTGTAGGTTGTGTAGGCCAGGTCTGTCGCTCTCGACTTGCAAGAACGACCCGCAGACGAGGTGGGTGGCAAACTTCTTTATTCAATCTTAGCCCCGGGACTCCATACACCGATTATAGCCCCAAGTTATAGAACACAGTGGATAGAAAGCAACCAATCACCACATAACACAACTACTATAACATCCAATCAGAAGGGATACAGATGACTTCAATCCAGATCATGCGGGGAGCTCGTGCCTACTGACGTGACCCCCTGAAACTTATTGTTCACTCTGTTTTTGTGCCGTTCCCATGGTCCCTGGTTAATCTTATACTAGTCCCGATACTTCAGTAGAGGTTGTGCGTTGCCTGGAGCGCTCCCACATAAACATTCACCTGCCCTTCTCCTCAAGTCTCGCCTAGTACGTGACTCCCAGCTTCTGCTGCATGGCTCTCCACAGCTCCCCCTTTTTTATTTATTACATGGCATGGATCGTGCCTGTCTTAGGTTGCCAATCCTCAACACACATGCTTACCCGTCATCGGGTACTCCCCTTCACCGAGGAGCCCCTGTCTTAGGTTGCTATGGTGAGGGACCAGTCTTACCCGTCTTTGGCTACCGACCCAGCATACAGAGCCATATTCAGGGGGAGGCATCCTTTTAGGCAGCAAAGCCAGTTTTGAGACGCTTGAGGCAGCAGGGTACTAGCTATGGTGGGAGCAACCCATAATCAAGGTTGCCGTGTAGTTTTGTCACGAGCAGCTCGTTGCTGATTCCGCACAATGGCTCGCACTTTATATAATTCTGCAAGCATGAATTTCACCACACAGGGAAAGAGGCACATGAATAAAAGCATAAGTATTAACACTCCTATAATAGAGCCTATAGCATACCAAGTACGTGATAGCAAAGGAATATGAGAAAATAGCGAATTTACAAAATTGTCAGCAAGCTGAGCCACGGGCAGCTTGGCATGCGGAGCTTCTGCAATATTCAAAATCTCTTGATGTAACTGCAGCAAGTCAAGGGACACATTAGAGTTAGACCATGCCCCTTCAAGGTGGTACAACACTCGACCCCAGGAAGTTTCTGTGACATTATAGCGCTTGGGGGTGACACAGATCCAGTGGTAGTCACTATGGCATTGGATCCTAGTTCGCAATTTCAAACTTTGACGTTCGTCCCCCAGAAACTTCACAGCATCATATAAGGCATTTAGTCTGGTTTCAACCCTTTTGTCTATATCCTCTTGTGTTCCCAAGGCCAGAGAAGTATTATGTGCCAGATGATCTACAGTATCTGCAGCTTGCACTGCTTGAGTTAAAGAAATAGATGCAGTAACAGTTGTAGCAATTATTGTTATAAGAGAAACTATACCTAAGATCAACAATCCTAATTCTCGTCTAGGCCGACTAAGGGCATTCTGTACCCGATCCCACAATTCTAACCCAGGGTTAGAGTACCATGGCTTAGATATATTAACAGGAAGCATGATAAAGGGGGGTTGTCGAACTACTAATACACCATCATCTACCGAGACACCCTGAATGCAGTTAGTTAAAGTACAATTCGGACAGAGCAGGTGATATGTAGCTTTATCTTTTTTAATGGTGAGATCCTCTACTAGCAGCATAAAAGGTCTAGGCACACACGCTTGAGGGTATCTATCCTCTAGATCTTGGGCTTCCTTGTTCCAACGGGTTGCTTTTCCAAAAGCGGCTAAAAGCTTCCATATTTCCGTTTGTACTGGATACCCTCTTGGCGGAGCAAGTATAGGAGGTACCTTTGGCTTAAAAGCCTGGGTAGGTGCCCTAGATCCCCAATCTAAAAGTGTAAATCCCTCCTCAAGGGTGTAAGCAGTGGCCTTCTTTTCCACACATAACCTCCAGGGAACGTCTATTCCTTTAGATATTCCCAACTGAGCTGCACATAATGGGATATCCCGGGGAATCTTACCTATTGATGTTGCATGGCCAGCAGTTACCCCTGCTATAGTCACATCATCATAATAAACTAGTGTAAACACCCACAAGCAATGTGATCGTCTACCATTCATGGAGAAGCACATAGGATACATGTCAGAATAGCCCTTATAAGAAATATTCGCCTGTTGCGGCTGTATATGTACTGAGGAAGGGGATCCTAGTAAAACAGTATCATTAACATAGACAGGGACAGAACTCATTTCCCAACTTACAGGTTGCAGTAAAGGCGGATCAGGAACGTATGCCCAGTATACAGAGCCTTGAACCGTTAACACTTGCATACAAATGAACAGTAATGACAGGTACAAGTCCAAAAGAGAAAATTGCGCTTTAGACTGAGTCATTTGAGGAAGGAGTCGAAGCTTGGTGATCTTCTGCCTCGGCGGCAGTTGGGTCGGTTCCAGGTCCCCGGGGGCAGGCTGCAGGATGATCATCATCACTGTCATCCGCAGTAGCAGCATCTTCCACAGGTTCCACGGCCACCAGCCTGGTGAGACGTTCCGGCACCCAGAGCGGGACAGGCGCATCCTGTGGAAAAACACAAAGGGAACCTCGGTGCCACCGGAGCACCGGGTCAGGGCCCTTCCATGAACCAGTAAGGACATCCTTCCACTTCACCATAGATTGTTGCGTTTTCTGTTGGCCCCAATGGCGCTCTGCGGCTGAAACGCCGTCTTTGTCAAGTGTGAGAAAATTTAAAATAAAAGTGGTCAAGTTGGTAAGGTCTGTAGGCGTGTGATGCTCCTCTCCAATTCCCCCTTTTTGTATTTTTTGCAAGGTAGTTTTAAAGGTCAGGTGAGTGCGCTCTATGACACCCTGGCCTCGAGGGTTATAAGGAATGCCTGTAACATGGTGAATATCATAACAGGCTAGAAAGTTTGAAAAGCTTTTAGAAGTATAAGCAGGAGCATTGTCTGTCTTTAATTGTTTAGGCACTCCCCAGCAGGCAAAGCTGCGCAGGCAATGAGATATCACGTTTTTAACATTTTCTCCTCGCAGGGGGGTTGCGCTAACGACCCCTGAGCAGGTATCCACACTCACATGAACGCATTTTTGTTGCCCAAAAGAAGGTATATGTGTTACATCCATTTGCCACAGATGGTTGGGCAATAGTCCCTTAGGATTTACCCCGAAGGAGGGCATGGGCAAGTGTACCACACAATTGCCACAAGACTTTACGATATCTCGTGCGTCAGCTCTGGAGATATGAAAGCGTGCCTTTAATGTTTGGGCATTCACATGCCATTTATCATGATATCTTTTAGCATCTTCTAGAGCATTACAAACATAAAAGCGCGCAGCTGAATCAGCCATTCGGTTTCCCTCAGCCATAGGTCCTGGAAGGTCTGAATGTGCTCTAAGATGTCCAATATAAAAAGGGGCACCACGGGAGAGTATAAGGTGTTGCAATTCAGCCAGCAGGGAGGAAATTTCTGACTGGCTGGCTGAAATAATAGCAGTTTCTATAGACCTGGTGGCTGCAACTGCATATTTGCTATCTGAGATAATATTAAAGGGTTGATTTAGAAACCTTTGTAAAACACACATAATCACCAACAATTCTGTTCTCTGGGCTGAAGTCGAGGGCACAACAACAGGAATTATTTTTCCTTCCACCACATAAGCGCCAGTTCCTGCTTTACTGCCATCTGTAAATACTGTGAGGGCCCCGATTAATGGCTCCAATCGACAGGATTTAGGCCAAATAAGGGGTGTATTTTTATAAAACTCAATGAGAGGGTGTGAGGGATAATGATTATTAAATATAACAGGATAAGCAACTGTCAGGATGGCCCAATCGTCATTTTCATGCGTTAAAATGCTTATTTGGGTTTTATCATAAGGGATTATGCAAACATCGGGCAGTTTCCCTAGGACCTGTATGCTGGCTTTAAAGGCTTTATTTGCCACTGTAGCTACAGCTGTAGCATACGGGGTGATGACACGGCTAAGATTATGGGGTAGATAAATCCATAGTAGGGGTCCTCCTTGCCATAAGGCCCCCGTGGGTGATCCAGGGGATGGAATAATTATGACACTTATAGGCTTTTCCGGGTCACATCTATCTGCTGCTGTTAAAGCTAGCCTGCTTTCAACTAACTGTAATGATTCAATAGCAGCTGGAGTGAGTACTCTTGGGGAGTCTAATGCAGGGTCCCCAGGCAGAATATCGAATAAAGGTTTCAGCTCTGCAGTAGTAATTTTTATGTATGGTCGAATCCAGTTAATGTCCCCTAAAAGTTTTTGGAAATCATTCAATGTATGCAAGTGATCTCTACGGATTTGAATTAGCTGAGGCTTTACTGACGTTTTAGAGAGCTGCATACCAAGGTAATTTTGTAGGCCGCCTGCTTGGATTTTTTCAGGGGATATAGTTAGACCCCATTTTGCTAACTGTTCCTGTAGGAAGGTTAGAGCTGAAGGAAGAGACCTCTCATTTGGCCCACAAATCAAGATATCATCCATATAATGATAACAAAGCAGGTCTGGAAATGCTTTTCGGAAAGGCTCTAGTGCTTGGCTTACATACAACTGACACAAGGTGGGGCTATTGGCCATCCCCTGAGGAAGTACTTTCCATTCATACCTTTGATCTGGCTCAGCATGATTAATTGATGGCAGAGTAAATGCAAAGCGCTCTATATCTGCAGGGTGTAGTGGAATGGAAAAGAAACAGTCTTTGATGTCAATTACAATAGAAGGCCAGTTTCTTGGCAACGCCCTCACGACTGGGAGCCCTAACTGAATGGGTCCCATGACCTGCATTTGATCATTAATCTGTCGTAGGTCATGTAGCAATCGCCAGTTGCCTGATTTCTTTCTTATTACAAATATGGGTGTATTCCATGGGGATGTGGATTTTTGAATATGTCCTGCTTTGAGTTGTTCTTGAACTAGCTCTTTTGCCGCTTGTAATTTTTCTTTTGTTAAAGGCCACTGAGGCACCCAGCGCGGCTCTGGTGTTTTCCAAGTTATGCGAATTGCCTCAGTGGCCGCTAGGAAAAAACCTGACCCCCCATAGAAGGCGGATTGGGATCTCCCTGGCCCTTGGTCCCAAGCCCTTGGCCAGGCTTATATTCCATGTTTCTCATCATGCTTTGGGAGGCCTCACTGTATAACTTTTCTGTAGTAAGTTTGATATTCATTTGCTCCAGCACATCGCGCCCCCACAAAGAAACAGGGGTGGAACAGACATATGGTTGTAAAATGCCTTTATGTCCTTCCTCATCCTCCCAGTCCAAAGATGCAGCACTAATATCAGGACTGGTAGCTATCCCTAGTCCCCGGAGGGTCTGGCTGGCTTTAACTAGAGCCCAGGCTTTAGGCCAATCTAGACAATTTATAATGCTTTTGTCTGCTCCTGTATCTAGGAGTCCCCAGAATAGTTTACCTCTAATCTTTAATTTAAGCATAGGTCTCTCTTTCATGCTCATAGTAAGGCATGCGAGGGAGGATCCCGTGGATCCGAAACCTCCTTTTCTAGTCTGGCCTGTAGAGGGATATTTTTCATGATTACTAGGCAAAATCAAAAGCTGTGCAATTCTGTCCCCTGGATTTATAATATTAATTCCCTTAGGAGATGATATCAGAATTTTAACTTCCCCTTCAAAATCAGGATCAATCACTCCCGGATGGACCTGAAGCCCTCGTAAAGTACAAGAACTTCTGCCAAGAAGGAGTCCCACCGTTCCTTTTGGAGGCCCTCCAGACAGGTCAGATGGCACAGCCTGCACCCCCATCTCAGGTGTTAAGACCATTCGGGTGGTGGCACAGACGTCAAGTCCGGCGGAGCCTGTTGTGGCTCCCCGGGGCCCTGCAGGAATTGACTCCCCTGATCGGTGGGTGGGTACAGCCATCGTGGCTTGACTGGCAGGGACATCGCCACCCCGTACATTTGATTCGGGCCCCGGGGGCTGGGGCCCTGCCCCTCGTTTTTTGGACTCCCCCAATTATTAGGTGGTAACGGATTTCCTTGTATATCCGCCACAGATCGGCATTCTTGTGCCCAATGATTTCCTTTTCTACATCGTGGACACAGTTGAGGTTTTTTCCTTGCCGGCTTATTCGGGGAGGCTTTTCCAAATGGAACTCCTCTTTGGGGGTAGTCTCTTTTTAGATGGCCCTCCTGTCTGCACTGGAAACATTTCCGGGGGTGGGCTCCTTGCTGTCCTTGCATAGCCTGAGCAAAGGCTGCAGCCATAACCTGCCCCTGAATTACTGGCCCTGTAATGTCTCTGCAGACCTTGATATAGGCAGAAAGATCTTTAGCCCCCCATGGCCTAATGGCTTCACGGCACCATTTATTAGCATTTTCATAGGCTAATTGTTTAATTAAAGGCATAGCAGAGTCAGTATCTCCAAACATCCTGCCCGCAACCTGCATCAGCCTGTCCACAAAATCAGCATAGGGCTCATTTGGCCCCTGTACTACTCTAGACAGTTGTCCTTGCAAATCATTTACACCCCTCAATGTTTTCCAGGCCCTAACGGCCGCTGTAGCAATCTGTTGAAATATGGCAGGGTTGTAGGTGGCCTGTACCTGAGCCTCGAGATATGGTCCAGTGCCTGTCAGCATTTCTGAGTTCCACTGGGGATTTCCCGTAGCTGCATTTCTCCGTGCTGTATCCTGGCAATTATCCTGATTTTGAATTTTCCATTCCAGATATTGCCCTCCGCTCAAAACTGCTCTAGCTAAATTGCTCCAATCCTCAGGAGTGAGGGTGAGCGCTCCCAGCGATTCCACAAGGGAGACAGTAAAGGCTGCCTGGGGTCCGTAGGCACTAACTGCTTCCTTAAGTTGTTTCACCAGTTTAAAATCTAGCGGCTGATGATATCTCTGCTGATTTTGATCTTCCAGTACTGGGAAAAACCCTTTTCCTGGACCTAAGACCTCTCTCCAGTTTGCCGCGGTGCAGTCTGAGCAATGGCAGACTTTTGCACAGCCTGACCGATATGGTGGGGGCCATTCATAAGGTGGCGCCGTGGGGCTGGAATGAGGAGTCGGCGCACGGTCTATTTCTGCTTCTGGTTGTTTCACAGCTATGGGTTTTGCCTCTGTTGGTAAGCCTAAAGCCTCTGGATTCTTTTTCTCCTTACCCCCTTTTTGATTTTGAGTTAGTTCATCTGGAAGTCCCTCTGAACTCTCACTATCCGCCTCAGAGCCCTGGGAGGAGCCCTTATAGGATTCCTCCTTTAATTGTTCTAATATTTCCCCTCCTTGCTGAATCACCTGTTTTAGCCGCTCCCGAGATGACTGCAAACATACTTTCACAAGGGACCACACGGCAAGAGTGCCGGCGTTCACGGTGGGGTTCTGCCTTAAATCCTCTCCTAGATGTTCCCACTGAGGCACATTCAGAAGTCCCTCCTCTATAAACCAAGGGGCGATTTCTCCTACTTCCTTTAAAAAGGCACGATCTGTTTTTGATTTTAAAGGCGTGCCATTTGCTTTGAGAATGTCCTTTAAAGGACCTTCCATCCTATATCTAGTAAGCTCGTTTCCCAATCTGGAAATCTTTTGCTATCCAGGTCTCCGTGAACTTTTAAAACTACAGCTATACTCGTCCAGAGACCTGTCCTGTCCGTAGACAGAGATGGTGGCCAACTTCCCCTTTTGTTGCTCTTACCCCAATCCTCGTTCTGCGCTCGGCGTCGGGTCCCGGGTTTTCGGCACCAGATGTCGCTCTCGACCCGCAAGAACGACCCGCAGTCGAGGTGGGTGGCAAACTTCTTTATTCAATCTTCAGCCGCAGGACCCCGTACACTGATTATAGCCCCAAGTTATAGAACACAGGGGATAGAAAGCAACCAATCACCACATAACACAACTACTATAACATCCAATCAGAAGGGATACAGATAACTTCAATCCAGATCATGCGGGGAGCTCGTGCCTACTGACGTGAGCCCCCGAAACTTATTGTTCACTCTTTTTTTGTGCCGTTCCCATGGTCCCTGGTTAATCTTATACTAGTCCCGATACTTCAGTACAGGTTGTGCGTTGCCTGGAGCGCTCCCACATAAACATTCACCTGCCCTTCTCCTCAAGCCTCGCCTAGTACGTGACTCCCAGCTTCTGCTGCATGGCTCTCCTCAAGGTCTGTTTGGACAGTTGTCTGAAAACACAAACTTGGCTTATGTTTCAGGTCATAGGTATGGCAGGACTTATCTACAGACCATGAGGAGAACTTTTCGGGATTTGAGAAAAGGGCGAGTGTGAGGCTCTTGCTCAAGTTTTTGTCTCTGGATATCGTGTCACTTATTGTCGTGAAATATCTGGGTGACTTCATGGGAAATGGACGAGTCTTACTCCCTGGTGGTTTGGCCCAGTCCAAAGCGTTTGGGGTCACTCTGTGGGATGGAAGAAGTCCGTTTTTTTTTTTTTATGTTGTTTTCTTTTTAACCTCAGGGGTCCCAACAAATGAGGGATTCCAGAGTAGAGCCTTGGGGGGGGGTGACTGGACAATCAGAAATCTGGTTAAAAATTGGCGCCTAGGGACATATCAAGCCCATTATGACATCTAATGGTCCAGTCACTGAGAGGACTTATTAGAGGACAGGACTCATGAGGGTCACAATGCGTGTGTATGCCCTTGTCGAACTCAAGAATGGGCGGGGCCTCAGGGTGAATGCTGGTTTCTCCTACACTGAACGTTGGACGACGTGCCAACCACAAGGTTTCTTACCATGGGTAAGGAGGTGTTCTGATTTCTGCATCACACTCACCCCTGGGCAGTGATTGGAGATAATGTCTCGGTTCTGAGGCCTGAAAACTGAGGCAGGGAAGAGAGGATACCTAAGGCCATGGCGGGTTTTATGTGCTCAGTGTGCGGTCTGCTTTCCGGGTTTGGTCAGGAGGTCCGGGCTCAGGTTGTGTCCGACAGTGCATTAGTGCCCAGGTTAGACTATATAATTTGGGTGAAGTCGAGTGCTGTGGAGGTTTATCCTCATTGAAGGTGCCTGGGCAGCTCATGAGGCAACAATTTTTTTCTAGAGGGCAGGCAGAGTGCTGCATTTTGGGTGCGGAATTGCCAAACTTGAGGGCTTCGGGGCCAGGAGTGTGAGGACGGAAGTCTGAGAAGACAAACTAGACTTCGGTTTCAGGGCGAGGGCTACGGCAGGTACCCCCTACAGATCTGAACCAATACTCATGCATCTGAAGTCAGGGCGAGGATCAGACGTTGGCTCAGGTTGGAGTTTCCGTGCATGACGGCCACTTCATGAAGGGAGCGGAATCTCAAGGCCATTGAGGTTTTCCCACGTTGGGAGTTGTGGGATGCACCCTTCAAGGATTCCTTCTGCGCAACAACTGAGACCTGTTGGACAGCTCCAGGACATCCCATATGGAATGTCTCCAGAACACCGTTCGAGGATGGATGCCTGGGAAGCCCGCCTCGCATTCCAATTGTCTCCTAGCAACAAGACAGTTTAGATCTGATGGCTCTGCGGGAGCAACCGGGGTGGCTGAGTTGAAATGGACTTTCCTGAGGATGGGTCCTAATGGGTTTTTGTGCCCATGAGGGCCTTGGAATGGGGTGGTGGCACCGGGACCCTGAAGAACCCTATGCTTTGGACATGGCTCCCATGCACAGGTTTCCTTTTGGAGACGAGATGAGTTCTGCTGGGTGCCTCAGCAAAACCCCTATGCTCGTATTGGATTCAGGCTTTTGAGGAGACATGCCTGTAAACCAAGGCAATGGATCCTATTATGGCCTAGGGTCCTGTCTGGTTCAATCTTCTCCTCTGGGGACATCCATTTATGGTATGAGTGGAGGTAGATTATCATCTGGTGTCAGACAGCCCTTGTTTGTTCCGGGCGACCTACACTATTGGGATGGCCTCAGGGACTTTGGAGGTTTCTCCTAATTTGTACGATTTTGGACAATGGAATGGGCAGAATTCCCATGGATTGGTAGGCACAGTCCTAATGTGTGGCTCCAGGGGCCCCAGCCTGGAGGGTGTGGGGCACAGGACTTTGTGGACAGAAGTCTGAAAACACACACTCAGCTTACGTTTGGGGACGTAGGTATGGCAGGCCCGATCTACAAACCATGAGAAGAACTCTTCAGGATATGAAGAAAGTGCGAGTCTGAGGCGCTTGCTCAGGTTTTTGTATCTGGATTTTGTATCAGCGATGGCACAATCTACAGAACTGAATCGAGATCTCGTGCATCTGAAGTCAGGGCGAGGATCAGACTACCGCTTAAGTTGGTGTTTCTGTCCCTAATGGCCCCTTCACGAAAGGGCGGCATCACGAGGCCATGGGGGTTTTCCCAAGATGGGATTTGTGAGAAGCTCCAAACTGCAAAGTGTCTTCTGCAGGACAATTGAGACCTGTTTTTTGGCTCCAGGCCAATGATTCTGAGCAGGGTTCTAAGGATGCATGGCTGGCTAGCCCACCTCGCATTCCAATTGTCTCCTAGAAACAAGACAGGTTAGATCTGCTGGATCTGGGGGAGCAACCGAGGATGCTGAGTTGAAATGGACACCCCTGGGGATGGGTCCTAATGTGCTTTTGTGTCTATGGAGACCTTGGAATGAAGCGGTGGCACTGGGGCCCTGAAGGGTTCTCCTAAACAGAGGCTTTGACACAGCTCCAACGTGCAAGTTTCCCATGTGTAGATGAGATGTTTTCTGATGGGTGAGTCAAGAAACAGCCATATGCTGGTTTTGAATTCCAGGCCTCTGATGAGAGATGCCTGGAAACCAAAGCAATGGATATGATTAGTGCCTAGGGGCCTGTTCTTTCCTTTTTACCTCTGGGGACATCTCTCTATGGGTCTGAGTACAGGTAGTTGCTCAGATGGGCTCAGATTGCCCCTGTTTTACCTGGGAAGCCACCACTAATGAGATGGATCAGCGACTTTGGAGGTTTATCCTATTAGAAGGGATGTGGCCATTGGAATGGGCACACACAATTCCCTTGGAGAAGGCAAGTACATTCCTCAGGTTTGGCTCCAGGGGCCTGAGCCTGTAGGCTGTGTAGGCCAGGGCTGTTTGGACAGTTGTCTGAAAACACAAACTTGGCTTATGTTTCAGGTCATAGGTATGGCAGGACTTATCTACAGACCATGAGGAGAACTTTTCAGGATTTGAGAAAAGGGCGAGTGTGAGGCTCTTGCTCAAGATTTTGTCTCTGGATATCGTGTCACTCATGGTCGTGAAATTTCTGGGTGACTTTATGGGAAATGGACGGGTCTTACTCCCTGGTGGTTTGGCCCAGTCCAAAGCGTTTGGGGTCACTCTGTGGGATGGAAGAAGTCCGTTTTTTTTTTTTTGATGTTGTTTTCTTTTTAACCTCAGGTGTCCCACCAAATGAGGGATTCCAGAGTAGAGCCCTGGGAGGGGGTGACTGGACAATCTGAAATCTGTTTAAAAATTGGGGCCTAGGGACATATCAAGCCCATTATGACATCTAATGGTCCAGTAACTGAGAGGACTTACTAGAGGACAGGACTCATGCTGAGGGTCACCATGCGTGTGTATGCCCTTGTCGCACTCAAGAATGGGCGGGGCCTCAGGGTGAATGCTTGTTTCTCCTAAACTGAACGTTGGACGACGTGCCAATCACAAGGTTTTTTACCATGGGTAAATAGGTGTTCTGATTTCAGCATCACACTCATCCCTGGGCAGTGATTGGAGATAATGTCTCGGTTCTGAGGCCTGAAAACTGAGGTAGGGAAGAGATGATGACCTAAGGCCATGGCGGGTCTTATGTGCTCAGTGTGCGGTCTGCTTTCCGGGTGTTGGTCAGGAGGTCCGGGCTCAGGTTGTGTCCGACAGTGTATTAGTGCCCAGGTTAGACTATATAATTTGGGTGAAGTCGAGTGCTGTGGATGTTTATCCTCATTGAAGGTGCCTGGGCAGCTCATGAGGAAATAATTTTTTTCTAGAGGGCAGGTAGAGTGCTGCATTGTGGGTTCGGAATTGCCAAACTTGAGGGCCTCGGGGCCAGGAGTGTGAGGACGGAAGTCTGAGAACACAAGCTAGACTTGGGTTTCAGGTCGAGGGCACGGCAGGTACCCCATGCAGATCTGAACCAATAGTCATGCATCTGAAGTCAGGGCAAGGATCAGACGTTGGCTCAGGTTGGAGTTTCCGTGCATGACGGCCGCTTCATGAAGGGAGCAGAATCTCGAGGCCATTGATGTTTTCCCACGTTGGGAGTTGTGGGATGCCCCCTTCAAGGATTCCTTCTGCGCGACAATTGAGACCTGTTGGACAGCTCCAGGACATCCCATATAGAATGACTCCAGAGCATCGTTCGAGGATGGATGCCTGGGAAGCCCGCCTCGCATTCCAATTGTCTCCTAGCAACAAGACAGTTTAGATCTGATGGATCTGCGGGAGCACCGGGGTGGCTGAGTTGAAATGGACTTTCCTGAGGATGGGTCCTAATGTGTTTTTGTGTCCATGAGGGCCTTGGAATGGGGTGGTGGCACCGGGACCCTGAGGTACCCTATGCTTTGGACATGGCTCCCATGCACAGGTTTCCTTGTGGAGACGAGATGAGTTCTGCTGGGTGCCTCAGCAAAAAACCTATGCTCGTATTGGAATCAAGCTTTTGAGGAGACATGCCTGTAAACCAAGGCAATGGATCCTATTATGGAATCAGGCTTTTGAGGAGACATGCCTGTAAACCAAGGCAATGGATCCATTATGTCCTAGGGTCCTGTCTGGTTCAATCTTCTCCTCTGGGGACATCTACTTATGGTATGAGTGGAGGTAAATAAATTATCAGCTGGTGTCAGAAAGCCCTTGTTTGTTCCAGGCGACCTACACTATTGGGATGGCCTCAGGGACTTTGGAGGTTTTTCCTAATTTGTACGATTTTGGACGATGGAATGGGCAGAATTCCCATGGATTGGTAGGCACAGTCCTAATGTGTGGCTCCATGGGGCCCAGCCTGAAGGGTGTGTGGCCCAGGACTTTGAGGACAGAAGTCTGAAAACACAAACTCAGCTTAGGTTTGGGGACGTAGGTATGGCAGGCCCGATCTACAAACAATGAGAAGAACTCTTCAGGATATGAAGAAAGTGCGAGTCTATGGCGCTTGCTCAGGTTTGTGTCTCTGGATTTTGTATCAGCGATGGCACAATCTACAGACCTGAATCGAGATCTCCTGCATCTGAAGTCAGGGCGAGGATCAGACGACTGCTCAAGTTGGTGTTTCTGTCCCTGATGGCCCCTTCACGAAGGGGTGGCATTACGAGGCCATGGGGGTTTTCCCACGATGGGATTTGTGAGAAGCTCCAAACTGCAAAGTGTCTTCGGCAGGACAATTGAGACCTGTTTGTTTGGCTCCAGGCCAATGATTCTGAGCAGGGTTCTAAGGATGCATGGCTGGGTAGCCCACCTCGCATTCCAATAGTCTCCTAGAAACAAGACAAGTTAGATCTGCTGGATCTGGGGGAGCAATCGAGGAGGCTGAGTTGAAATGGACTTTCCTATGGATGGGTCCTAATGTGCTTTTAAGTGTATGGACACCTTGGAATGAAGAGGTGGCACTGGGGCCCTGTAGGGTTCTCCTAAACAGAGGCTTTGACTCAGCTCCAACGTGCAAGTTTCCCATGTGTAGATGAGATGTTTTCTGATGGGTTAGTCAAGAAACAGCCATATGCTGGTTTTGAAATCCAGGCCTCTAAGGAGAGATGCCTAGAAACCAAAGCAATGGATATGATTAGTGCCTAAGGGCCTGTTCTTTCCTTTTTACCTCTGGGGACAACTGTCTTTCGGTCTGAGTACAGGTAGGTGCTCAGATGGGCTCAGATTGCCCCTGTTTTACCTGGGAAGCCACCACTAATGAGATGGATCAGGGACTTTGGAGGTTTATCCTATTAGAAGGGATGTGGCCATTGGAATGGGCACACACAATTCCCTTGGAGAGGGCAAGTACAGTCCTCAGGTTTGGCTCCAGGGGCCTGAGCCTGCAGGTTGTGTAGGCCAGGGCTGTTTGGACAGTTGTCTGAAAACACAAACTTGGCTTATGTTTCAGGTCATAGGTATGGCAGGACTTATCTACAGACCATGAGTAGAACTTTTCGGGATTTGAGAAAAGGGCGAGTGTGAGGCTCTTGCTCAAGTTTTTGTCTCTGGATATCGTGTTAATCATGGTCGTGAAATTTCTGGGTGACTTCATGGGAAATGGACGAGTCTTACTCCCTGGTGGTTTGGCCCAGTCCAAAGCGTTTGGGGTCACTCTGTGGGATGGAAGATGTCCGTTTTTGTTTTTTTTTTTTGATGTTGTTTTCTTTTTAACCTCAGGTGTCCCACCAAATGAGGGATTCCAAGTAGAGCCCTGGGGGATGGTGACTGGACAGTCAGAAATCTGGTTAAAAATTGGGGCCTAGGGACATATCAAGCCCATTATGACATCTAATGGTCCAGTAACTGAGAGGACTTACTAGAGGACAGGACTCATGCTGAGGGTCACAATGCGTGTGTATGCCCTTGTCGCACTCAAGAATGGGCGAGGCCTCAGGGTGAATGCTGGTTTCTCCTACACTGAACGTTGGACGACGTGCCAACCACAAGTTTTCTTACCATGGGTAAGGAGGTGTTCTGATTTCTGCATCACACTCACCCCTGGGCAGTGATTGGAGATAATGTCTCGGTTCTGAGGCCTGAAAACTGAGGCAGGGAAGAGAGGATACCTAAGGCCATGGCGGGTTTTATGTGCTCAGTGTGCGGTCTGCTTTCCGGGTTTGGTCAGGAGGTCCGGGCTCAGGTTGTGTCCGACAGTGCATTAGTGCCCAGGTTAGACTATATAATTTGGGTGAAGTCGAGTGCTGTGGAGGTTTATCCTCATTGAAGGTGCCTGGGCAGCTCATGAGGCAACAATTTTTTTCTAGAGGGCAGGCAGAGTGCTGCATTGTGGGTCCGGAATTGCCAAACTTGAGGGCTTCGGGGCCAGGAGTGTGAGGACGGAAGTCTGAGAAGACAAACTAGACTTCGGTTTCAGGGCGAGGGCTACGGCAGGTACCCCCTACAGATCTGAACCAATACTCATGCATCTGAAGTCAGGGCGAGGATCAGACGTTGGCTCAGGTTGGAGTTTCCGTGCATGACGGCCACTTCATGAAGGGAGCGGAATCTCAAGGCCATTGAGGTTTTCCCACGTTGGGAGTTGTGGGATGCACCCTTCAAGGATTCCTTCTGCGCAACAATTGAGACCTGTTGGACAGCTCCAGGACATCCCATATGGAATGACTCCAGAACACCGTTCGAGGATGGATGCCTGGGAAGCCCGCCTAGCATTCCAATTGTCTCCTAGCAACAAGACAGTTTAGATCTGATGGCTCTGCGGGAGCAACCGGGGTGGCTGAGTTGAAATGGACTTTCCTGAGGATGGGTCCTAATGGGTTTTTGTGCCCATTAGGGCCTTGGAATGGGGTGGTGGCACCGGGACCCTGAAGAACCCTATGCTTTGGACATGGCTCCCATGCACAGGTTTCCTTTTGGAGACGAGATGAGTTCTGCTGGGTGCCTCAGCAAAACCCCTATGCTCGTATTGGATTCAGGCTTTTGAGTAGACATGCCTGTAAACCAAGGCAATGGATCCTATTATGGCCTAGGGTCCTGTCTGGTTCAATCTTCTCCTCTGGGGACATCCATTTATGGTATGAGTGGAGGTAGTTTATCATCTGGTGTCAGACAGCCCTTGTTTGTTCCGGGCGACCTACACTATTGGGATGGCCTCATGGACTTTGGAGGTTTCTCCTAATTTGTACGATTTTGGACAATGGAATGGGCAGAATTCCCATGGATTGGTAGGCACAGTCCTAATGTGTGGCTCCAGGGGCCCCAGCCTGGAGGGTGTGGGGCACAGGACTTTGTGGACAGAAGTCTGAAAACACACACTCAGCTTACGTTTGGGGACGTAGGTATGGCAGGCCCGATCTACAAACCATGAGAAGAACTCTTCAGGATATGAAGAAAGTGCGAGTCTGAGGCGCTTGCTCAGGTTTTTGTATCTGGATTTTGTATCAGCGATGGCACAATCTACAGACCTGAATCGAGATCTCGTGCATCTGAAGTCAGGGCGAGGATCAGACTACCGCTTAAGTTGGTGTTTCTGTCCCTAATGGCCCCTTCACGAAAGGGCGGCATCACGAGGCCATGGGGGTTTTCCCAAGATGGGATTTGTGAGAAGCTCCAAACTGCAAAGTGTCTTCTGCAGGACAATTGAGACCTGTTTTTTGGCTCCAGGCCAATGATTCTGAGCAGGGTTCTAAGGATGCATGGCTGGCTAGCCCACTTCGCATTCCAATTGTCTCCTAGAAACAAGACAGGTTAGATCTGCTGGATCTGGGGGAGCAACCGAGGATGCTGAGTTGAAATGGACACCCCTGGGGATGGGTCCTAATGTGCTTTTGTGTCTATGGAGACCTTGGAATGAAGCGGTGGCACTGGGGCCCTGAAGGGTTCTCCTAAACAGAGGCTTTGACACAGCTCCAACGTGCAATTTTCCCGTGTGTAGATGAGATGTTTTCTGATGGGTGAGTCAAGAAACAGCCATATGCTGGTTTTGAATTCCAGGCCTCTGATGAGAGATGCCTGGAAACCAAAGCAATGGATATGATTAGTGCCTAGGGGCCTGTTCTTTCCTTTTTACCTCTGGGGACATCTCTCTATGGGTCTGAGTACAGGTAGTTGCTCAGATGGGCTCAGATTGCCCCTGTTTTACCTGGGAAGCCACCACTAATGAGATGGATCAGCGACTTTGGAGGTTTATCCTATTAGAAGGGATGTGGCCATTGGAATGGGCACACACAATTCCCTTGGAGAAGGCAAGTACATTCCTCAGGTTTGGCTCCAGGGGCCTGAGCCTGTAGGCTGTGTAGGCCAGGGCTGTTTGGACAGTTGTCTGAAAACACAAACTTGGCTTATGTTTCAGGTCATAGGTATGGCAGGACTTATCTACAGACCATGAGGAGAACTTTTCAGGATTTGAGAAAAGGGCGAGTGTGAGGCTCTTGCTCAAGATTTTGTCTCTGGATATCGTGTCACTCATGGTCGTGAAATTTCTGGGTGACTTTATGGGAAATGGACGGGTCTTACTCCCTGGTGGTTTGGCCCAGTCCAAAGCGTTTGGGGTCACTCTGTGGGATGGAAGAAGTCCGTTTTTTTTTTTTTGATGTTGTTTTCTTTTTAACCTCAGGTGTCCCACCAAATGAGGGATTCCAGAGTAGAGCCCTGGGAGGGGGTGACTGGACAATCTGAAATCTGTTTAAAAATTGGGGCCTAGGGACATATCAAGCCCATTATGACATCTAATGGTCCAGTAACTGAGAGGACTTACTAGAGGACAGGACTCATGCTGAGGGTCACCATGCGTGTGTATGCCCTTGTCGCACTCAAGAATGGGCGGGGCCTCAGGGTGAATGCTTGTTTCTCCTAAACTGAACGTTGGACGACGTGCCAATCACAAGGTTTTTTACCATGGGTAAATAGGTGTTCTGATTTCAGCATCACACTCATCCCTGGGCAGTGATTGGAGATAATGTCTCGGTTCTGAGGCCTGAAAACTGAGGTAGGGAAGAGATGATGACCTAAGGCCATGGCGGGTCTTATGTGCTCAGTGTGCGGTCTGCTTTCCGGGTGTTGGTCAGGAGGTCCGGGCTCAGGTTGTGTCCGACAGTGTATTAGTGCCCAGGTTAGACTATATAATTTGGGTGAAGTCGAGTGCTGTGGATGTTTATCCTCATTGAAGGTGCCTGGGCAGCTCATGAGGAAATAATTTTTTTCTAGAGGGCAGGTAGAGTGCTGCATTGTGGGTTCGGAATTGCCAAACTTGAGGGCCTCGGGGCCAGGAGTGTGAGGACGGAAGTCTGAGAACACAAGCTAGACTTGGGTTTCAGGTCGAGGGCACGGCAGGTACCCCATGCAGATCTGAACCAATAGTCATGCATCTGAAGTCAGGGCAAGGATCAGACGTTGGCTCAGGTTGGAGTTTCCGTGCATGACGGCCGCTTCATGAAGGGAGCAGAATCTCGAGGCCATTGATGTTTTCCCACGTTGGGAGTTGTGGGATGCCCCCTTCAAGGATTCCTTCTGCGCGACAATTGAGACCTGTTGGACAGCTCCAGGACATCCCATATGGAATGACTCCAGAGCATCGTTCGAGGATGGATGCCTGGGAAGCCCGCCTCGCATTCCAATTGTCTCCTAGCAACAAGACAGTTTAGATCTGATGGATCTGCGGGAGCACCGGGGTGGCTGAGTTGAAATGGACTTTCCTGAGGATGGGTCCTAATGTGTTTTTGTGTCCATGAGGGCCTTGGAATGGGGTGGTGGCACCGGGACCCTGAGTACCCTATGCTTTGGACATGGCTCCCATGCACAGGTTTCCTTGTGGAGACGAGATGAGTTCTGCTGGGTGCCTCAGCAAAAAACCTATGCTCGTATTGGAATCAAGCTTTTGAGGAGACATGCCTGTAAACCAAGGCAATGGATCCTATTATGGAATCAGGCTTTTGAGGAGACATGCCTGTAAACCAAGGCAATGGATCCTATTATGTCCTAGGGTCCTGTCTGGTTCAATCTTCTCCTCTGGGGACATCTACTTATGGTATGAGTGGAGGTAAATAAATTATCAGCTGGTGTCAGAAAGCCCTTGTTTGTTCCGGGCGACCTACACTATTGGGATGGCCTCAGGGACTTTGGAGGTTTTTCCTAATTTGTACGATTTTGGACGATGGAATGGGCAGAATTCCCATGGATTGGTAGGCACAGTCCTAATGTGTGGCTCCATGGGGCCCAGCCTGAAGGGTGTGTGGCCCAGGACTTTGAGGACAGAAGTCTGAAAACACAAACTCAGCTTACGTTTGGGGACGTAGGTATGGCAGGCCCGATCTACAAACAATGAGAAGAACTCTTCAGGATATGAAGAAAGTGCGAGTCTATGGCGCTTGCTCAGGTTTGTGTCTCTGGATTTTGTATCAGCGATGGCACAATCTACAGACCTGAATCGAGATCTCCTGC
The DNA here is from genome assembly GCF_964662115.1 of Mustela nivalis. Classification (NCBI taxonomy): domain Eukaryota; kingdom Metazoa; phylum Chordata; class Mammalia; order Carnivora; family Mustelidae; genus Mustela; species Mustela nivalis. Next base: position 630,415 of record NW_028136215.1, read on the forward strand.
ATCTGAAGTCAGGGCGAGGATCAGACGACTGCTCAAGTTGGTGTTTCTGTCCCTGATGGCCCCTTCACGAAGGGGTGGCATTACGAGGCCATGGGGGTTTTCCCACGATGGGATTTGTGAGAAGCTCCAAACTGCAAAGTGTCTTCGGCAGGACAATTGAGACCTGTTTGTTTGGCTCCAGGCCAATGATTCTGAGCAGGGTTCTAAGGATGCATGGCTGGGTAGCCCACCTCGCATTCCAATAGTCTCCTAGAAACAAGACAAGTTAGATCTGCTGGATCTGGGGGAGCAATCGAGGAGGCTGAGTTGAAATGGACTTTCCTATGGATGGGTCCTAATGTGCTTTTAAGTGTATGGACACCTTGGAATGAAGAGGTGGCACTGGGGCCCTGTAGGGTTCTCCTAAACAGAGGCTTTGACTCAGCTCCAACGTGCAAGTTTCCCATGTGTAGATGAGATGTTTTCTGATGGGTTAGTCAAGAAACAGCCATATGCTGGTTTTGAAATCCAGGCCTCTAAGGAGAGATGCCTAGAAACCAAAGCAATGGATATGATTAGTGCCTAAGGGCCTGTTCTTTCCTTTTTACCTCTGGGGACAACTGTCTTTCGGTCTGAGTACAGGTAGGTGCTCAGATGGGCTCAGATTGCCCCTGTTTTACCTGGGAAGCCACCACTAATGAGATGGATCAGGGACTTTGGAGGTTTATCCTATTAGAAGGGATGTGGCCATTGGAATGGGCACACACAATTCCCTTGGAGAGGGCAAGTACAGTCCTCAGGTTTGGCTCCAGGGGCCTGAGCCTGCAGGTTGTGTAGGCCAGGGCTGTTTGGACAGTTGTCTGAAAACACAAACTTGGCTTATGTTTCAGGTCATAGGTATGGCAGGACTTATCTACAGACCATGAGTAGAACTTTTCGGGATTTGAGAAAAGGGCGAGTGTGAGGCTCTTGCTCAAGTTTTTGTCTCTGGATATCGTGTTAATCATGGTCGTGAAATTTCTGGGTGACTTCATGGGAAATGGACGAGTCTTACTCCCTGGTGGTTTGGCCCAGTCCAAAGCGTTTGGGGTCACTCTGTGGGATGGAAGATGTCCGTTTTTGTTTTTTTTTTTTGATGTTGTTTTCTTTTTAACCTCAGGTGTCCCACCAAATGAGGGATTCCAGAGTAGAGCCCTGGGGGGTGGTGACTGGACAGTCAGAAATCTGGTTAAAAATTGGGGCCTAGGGACATATCAAGCCCATTATGACATCTAATGGTCCAGTAACTGAGAGGACTTACTAGAGTATAGGACTCATGCTGAGGGTCACAATGCGTGTGTATGCCCTTGTCGCACTCAAGAATGGGCGAGGCCTCAGGGTGAATGCTGGTTTCTCCTACACTGAACGTTGGACGACGTGCCAACCACAAGTTTTCTTACCATGGGTAAGGAGGTGTTCTGATTTCTGCATCACACTCACCCCTGGGCAGTGATTGGAGATAATGTCTCGGTTCTGAAACCTGAAAACTGAGGTAGGGAAGAGATGATGAACTAAGGCCATGGCGAGTCTTATGTGCTCAGTGTGCGGTCTGCTTTCCGGGTGTTGGTCAGGAGGTCCGGGCTCAGGTTGTGTCTGACAGTGCATTAGTGCCCAGGTTAGACTATATAATTTGGGTGAAGTCGAGTGCTGTGGAGGTTTATCCTCATTGAAGGTGCCTGGGCAGCTCATGAGGCAATAATTTTTTTCTAGAGGGCAGGCAGAGTGCTGCATTGTGGGTCCGGAATTGCCAAACTTGAGGGCTTCAGGGCCAGGAGTGTGAGGACGGAAGTCTGAGAAGACAAGCTAGACTTGGGTTTCAGGGCGAGGGCACGGCATGTACCCCCTGCAGATCTAAACCAATACTCATGCATCTGAAGTCAGGGCAAGGATCAGACGTTGGCTCAGGTTGGAGTTTCCGTGCATGACGGCCGTTCATGAAGGGAGCGGAATCTCGAGGCCATTGAGGTTTTCGCACGTTGGGAGTTGTGGGATGCCCCCTTCAAGGATTCCTTCTGCTGGACAATTGAGACCAGTTGGACAGCTCCAGGACATCCCATATGGAATGACTCCAGAGCACCGTTCGAAAATGGAGCCTGGGAAGCCAGCCTCGCATTCCAATTGTCTCCTAGCAACAAGACAGTTTATATCTGATGGCTCTGCGGGAGCAACCGGCGTGGCTGAGTTGAAATGGACTTTCCTGAGGATGGGTCCTAATGTGTTTTTGTGTCCATGAGGGCCTTGGAATGGGGCGGTGGCACCGGGACCCTGAAGAATTCTCCTATGCTTTGGACATGGCTCCCATGCACAGGTTTCCTTGTGGAGACGAGATTTGTTCTGATGGGTGCCTCAGGAAACCACTTATGCTGGTATTGGAATCCAGGCTTTTGAGGAGACATGCCTGTAAACCAAAGCAATGGATCCGATTATGGCCTAGGGTCCTGTCTGGTTCAATCTTCTTCTCTGGCGATATCCCTCTATGGAATGAGTGGAGGTAGATGCTCAACTGGTGTCAGACCGCCCTTGTTGTACCCGGATACCTACACTATTGGGATTGCCTCGGGTACTTTGGAGAGTTCTCCTAATTTGTACGATTTTGGACAGTGGAATGGGCAGAATTCTCATGGATTGGGTAGGCACTGTCCTAATGTGTGGCTCCAGGGGCCCCAGCATGGAGGGTGTGTGGCCCAGGACTTTGAGGACAGAAGTCTGAAAACACAAACTCAGCTTAGGTTTGGGGACGTAGGTATGGCAGGCCCAATCACAAACCATGAGAAGAACTCTTAAGGATATGAAGAAAGAGCGAGTCTGAGGCGCTTGCTCAGGATTTTGTCTCTGGATTTTGTATCAACGATGGCCGTGGAATGTGGGGAGGCCTCATGGGCCATGAACGAAACTTCCTTTCTGTGGATATGGCCCAGTCCAAATTGTTTTTCGTCAATCTGTGGGATGGGAGGTCTCCTTTCAGGTTTGTTACGTCAGGTGTCCCAACTAAGAGGAATTCCAAGGGAGAGCCCTGGGGAAGAGTGAAGGGACAAACCAAACTTGGTTAAAAATTGGGGCCTAGGTGCATGTAGTCCCAGTAGTTGTCTCTTTTCTAGCCACTGAGAGGCCTTACTTGAGGACTGGGCTCAGGCTGAGGGTTAAAATGTGTGTTTGTGACCAATGTGCCCCACGAGCATGGGCCACAATGGTTTCAACTACACTGAACTTTGGACAACATGCCAATCATAAGGATTCTTGCCATGGGGAATGAGTTCTGATTTCTGCATCATTTTCAACCCTGGGCACTGGTTGGAGATAAGTTCTAGGTTGTAATGTCTGAAAATTACCGTTGGGAAGAGATGGCGACCTAAGTCCATGGCGGGTCTGATGTGCTCAGTGTGCGGTCAGCTGCCTTGGTGTTGGTCAGAAAGTTCGAGCTCAGGTTGTGTCAGACAGTGCATTAGTGCCCAGGTTAGACTGTATAATTTGGGTACAGTCGAGTGCCGTGTAGGTTTTCCGCCTTTGAGGTGCCTGGGGAGATCATTAGGCAAGATATTTTTCTAGAGGGCAGGCAGGGTGCTGCATTGTGTGTCCGGAATTGCCAAACGTGAGGGCTTCTGGGCCACGAGTGTGAGGACATAAGTCTGAGAACACAAGCTAGACATTGGCTTCAGGCCGAGGGCACGGCAGGTACCCCCTGCACATCTGAATTACATCTCATGCATCTGAAGTCACGGCGAGGATCAGACGTTGGCTCAGCTTAGAGTTTCTGTGCATGACTGCCCCTTCATGAACGGAGGGGAATCTCAAGGACATGGAGGTTTTCCCATGTTGGGAGTTGTGGGATGCCCCCTTCAAGGATTCCTTCTGAGGCACAATTGAGATCTGTTTGGCAGCTCCAGGACATCCCATATGGAATGAATCCAGAGCACCGTTCGAGGATGGATGCCAGGGAAGCCCGGCTCGCATTCCAATTGTCTCCTAGCAACAAGACAGTTGAGATCGGAATCTCAGCGGGAGTAACTGCGGTGGCTGAGTTAAAATGGATTTTCTTGAGGATGGGGCTTAATGTGTGTTTGTGTTCATGAGGGCCTTGGAATGGGGCGGTGGCACCGGGACCCCGAAGTATTCTCCTAAGCTTTTGACATAGCTCCCAGCACAAGTTTCCTTGTGGAGCCGAGATTTGTTCTGATGTGTGTCTCACGAAACCCCCTATGCTGGTCTTGGAATCCAGGCTTTTGAGGAGACATGCCTGTAAACCAAATCAATGGATCCGATTATGGCCTACGGTTGTCTGGTTCCATCTTCTTCTCTGGGGACATCCATCTATGGTATGTGGAGGTAGATGCTCTGTTGGTGTCAGACTGCCCTTGTTTGACCCGGGAGACCTACACTATTGGTATGGCCTCAGGGAATTTGGAGCTTTCTCCTAATTTGTACGATTTTGGACAATGGATGGGCAGGTTTCCTATGCATTGGGTAGGAAAAGTCTTAACGTCTGGATTCAGGGGCCCCAGCCTGGATGGTGTGTGGCCCAGGACTTTGAGGACAGAAGTCTGAATACACAAACTCAACTTAGGTTTTGGGGACGTAGGTATGGCAGGCCCAATATACAAACCATGAGAAGAACTCTTCAGGATATGAAGAAAGAGCGAGTCTGAGGCACTTGCTCAGGCTTTTGTCTCTGGATTTTGTATCAATGATGGCCGTGGTATGTGGTGAGGCTTCAAGGGCCATGGACGAATATTTGTCTCTGTGGATTTGGACCGGTCCCAATTGTTTTTCGTCAATCTGTGGGATGGGAGGTGTTCTTTCAGTTCGTTTCCTCTGGTGTTCCAACCAAAGAAGAATTCCAAAGCAGAACCCTTGGAGATTGAAGGGACAACACAAAATATGTTTAAAAATTGAGGCCTAAGGTCATGGCAGGCCCAATATGCTGTCTCTTCATCCAGCCACTAAGAGGCCTTACTTGAGGACTGGGCTCAGGCCGAGGGTCACAATTTGTGTTTATGACCAATGTGGCCTGCGAGCATGGGCGGGGCCTCATGGGCCAATCTGGTTTCAAGTACACTGAACTTTGGACAACATGCCAATCATAAGGTTTCTTGCCATGGGGATGGAGTTCTTATTTCTGCATCATTTTCAACCCTGGGCCGTAGTAGGAGATAAGGTCTAGGTTCTGAAGCCTGAAAACCGCCTTTGGGAAGAGATGACGACCTAAGGCCATGGAAGGTCTGATGTGCGCAGTATGCGGTCAGCTGCCTGGGTGTTGGTCAGGAAGTTCGGGCTCAGGTTGTGTCAGACAGTGCATTAGTGCCCAGGTTAGACTGTATAATTTGGATGCAGTCGAGTTCAGTGTATGGTGTTCCGCAATGAGGAGCCTGGGCAGCTCATTAGGCAAGATATTTTTCTAGAGGGCAGGCAGAGTGCTGCATTGTGGGCCCGGAATTGCCAAACTTGAGGGCTTCTGGGCCAGGAGTGTGAGGACAGAAGTCTGAGAACACAAGCTAAACTTGGGCTTCAGGCCGAGGGCACGGCAGGTACCCCCTGCAAATCTGAAACGATATCTCATGCATCAGAAGTCACGGTGAGGATCAGACGTAAGCTCTGGTTGGAGTTTCTGTGCATGACTGCCCCTTCATGAACGGAGCGGAATCTCAAGGCCATGGAGGTTTTCCCACGTTGGGAGTTGTGGGATGCCCCCTTCAAGCATTCCTTCTGCGGGACAAAGGAGAATTGTTAGGCAGCTGCAAAACAGCCCATATGGAATGACTCCAGAGCACTGTTCGAGGATGGATGCCAGGTAAGCCTGCCTCGCATTCCAATTGTCTCCTAGCAACAAGACAGTTGAGATAGGATGGCTCTGCGGGATCAATCGGGGTGGCTGAGTTGAAATGGACTTTCCAGAGGATGGGGCCTAATGTGTGTTTTTGTCCATGAGGGCCTTGGAATGGGGCGGTGACACCGGGACCCTGAAGTATTCTCCTAAGCTTTTGACATAGGTCCCATGCACAGTTTCCTTGTGGAGACGAGATTTGTTCTGATGGGTGCCTCAGGAAACCCCTTATGCTGGTCTTCGAAACCAGGCATTTGAGGAGACATGCCTGTAAACCAAAGCAATAGATCCGATTTTGGCCTAGGGTCCTGTCTGTTTCCATCTCCTTCTCTGGGGACATCCATCTATGGTATGAGTGGATGTAGATGCTCACCTGGTGTCAGACCGCCCTTGTTTGTACCGGGAAACGTACACTATAGGGATGGCCTCGGGGACTTTGGAGAATTCTCCTAATTTGTACGATTTTGGACAATGAATGGGCAGAATTCCTATTCATTGGGTAGGCACAATCCTAATGGGTGGCTTCAGGGGCCCCAGCCTGGATGGTGTGTGGCCCAGGACTTTGAGGACAGAAGTCTGAAAACACAAACTCAGCTTAGGTTTTGGGACGTAGGTATGGCAGGCCCAATCTACAAACCATGAGAAGAACTCTTCAGGATATGAAGAAAGAGCGAGTCTGAGGCGCTTGCTCAGGGTATGGTCTCTGGATTTTGTGTCAAAGAAGGCCGTGGATTGTGGGGAGGCCTCATGGGCCATGGACGAATCTTCTTCTCTGTGGATTTGGCCCGGTCCCAATTGTTTTTCGTCAATCTGTGGGATGGGAGGTCTCCTTTCAGCTTTGTTACCTCAGGTGTCCCAACCAAAGAGGAATTCCAAAGCAGAGCCCTGGGGAAGAGTGAAGGGACAACCCAAAATATGGTTAAAAATTGGGGCCAAGGGGCATGACTGGCCAAATATGCTGTCTCTTCATCGAGCCACTGAGAGGCCTGTGTTCAGGCTGAGGGTCACAATGTGTGTTTGTGACCAATGTGGCCCGCGAGCATGGGCGGGGCCTCATGGGCCACACTGGTTTCAACTACACTGAACTTTGGACAACATGCCAATCATAAGGATTCTTGCCATGGGGAAGGAGTTCTGATTTCTGCATCATTTTCAACCCTGGGCAGTGGTTGGAGATAAGGTCTAGGTTCTGAAGCCTGAAAAGCAATTGGGAAGAGATGACGACCTAAGGCTATGGCAGGTCTATTGTGCTCAGTGTGCGGTCAGCTGCCTGGGTGTTGGTCAGGAAGTTCGGGCTCATGTTGTGTCAGACAGTTCATTAGTGCGAGTTTAGACTGTATAATTTGGGTACAGTCGAGTGCCTGTAGGTTGTTCCGCATTTGAGGAGCTGGGCAGCTCATTAGACAAGATATTTTTCTAGAGGGCAGGCAGAGTGCTGCATTTTGGGTCCGGAATTGCCAAACATGAGGGCTTCTGGGCCAGGAGTGTGAGGACAGAAGTCTGAGAACACGAGCTAGACTTGGGCTTCAGGCCGTGGTCACGGTAGGTACTCCCTGCAAATCTGAAACGATATCTCATGCATCAGAAGTCACGGCGAGGATCAGGCGTTGGCTCTGGTTGGAGTTTCTGTGCATGACTGCCCCTTCATGAACGGAGCGAAATCTCAAGGCCATGGAGGTTTTCCCACGTTGGGAGTTGTGGGATGCCCACTTCAAGCATACCTTCTGCGGGACAATTGAGACCTGTTGGGCAGCTCCATGACATCCCATATGGAATGACTCCAGAGCACCATTCGAGGATGGATGCCAGGGAAGCCAGCCTCGCATTCCAATTGTCTCCTAGCAACAAGACAGTTGAGATAGGATGGCTCTGCTGGAGCAACAGGGGTGGCTGAGTTAAAATGGACGTTCCTGAGGATGGGGCCTAATGTGTGTTTGTGTCCATGAGGGCCTTGTAATGGGGCGGTGGCACCGGGACCCTGAAGTATTCTCCTAAGCTTTTGACATAGCTCCCATGCACAGTTTCCTTGTGGAGACGAGATTTGTTCTGATGGGTGCCTCAGGAAACCCCCTATGCTGGGCTTGGAATTCAGGCATTTGAGGAGACATGCCTGTAATCCAAAGCAATGGATCCTATTTTGGCCTAGGGTCCTGTCTGTTTCCATCTCCTTCTCTGGGGACATCCATCTATGGTATGAGAGGAGGTAGATGCTCAGCTGGTGTCAGAACGCCCTCGTTTGTCCCGGGAGACCTACACTATACGGATGGCCTCGGGGACTTTGGAGGGTTCTCCTAATTTGTACGATTTTGGATAATGGAATGGGCAGAATTCCTATTCATTGGGTAGGCACAGTCCTAATGAGTGGCTTCAGGGTTCCCAGCCTGGATGGTGTATGGCCCAGGAATTTTGAGGACAGAAGTCTGAAAACACAAACTCAGCTTAGGTTTTGGGGACGTAGGTATGGCAGGCCCAATCTACAAACCATGAGAAGAACTCTTCAGGATATGAAGAAAGAGCGAGTCTGAGGTCCTTGCTCAGGCTTTTGTCCCTGGATTTTGTATCAACGATGGCCGTGGAATGTGGGGAGGCCTCATGGGCCATGGACGAATCTTCCTCTCTGTGGATTTGGCCCAGTCCCAAATGTTTTTCGTCAATCTGTGGGATGGGTGGTCTCCTTTCAGCTTTGTTACCTCAGGTGTCCCAACCAAAGAGGAATTCCAAAGCAGAGCCCTGGGGAAGAGTGAAGGGACAACCCAAATTATGGTTAAAAATTGGGGCCTAGGGGCATGACAGGCCAAATATGCTGTCTCTTAATCGAGCCACTGAGAGGCCTGGGTTCAGGCTGAGGGTCACAATGTGTGTTTGTGACCAATGTGGCCCGCGAGCATGGGCGGGGCCTCATGGGCCACATTGGTTTCAACTACACTGAACTTTAGACAACATGCCAATCATAAGGATTCTTGCCATTGGGAAGGAGTTCTGATTTCTGCATCATTTTCAACCCTGGGCCGTAGTAGGAGATAAGGTCTAGGTTCTGAAGCCAGAAAAGCAATTGGGAAGAATGACGACCTAAGGCGATGGCAGGTTTGTTGTCCACAAGGTGCGGTCACCTGCCTTGGTGTTGGTCAGGTAGTTCGGGCTCTTTTTGTGTTATTCAGTGCATTAGTGCCCAGTTTAGACTGTATAATTTGGGTACAGTCGAGTGCCTGTAGGTTGTTCCGCATTTGAGGAGCCTGGGCAGCTCATTAGGCAAGATATTTTTCTAGAGGTCAGGCAGAGTGCTGCATTGTGGGTCCGGAATTGCCAAACTTGAGGGCTTCTGGGCCAGGAGTGTGAGGACAAAAGTCTGAGAACACAAGCTAGACTTGGGCTTCAGGCCGAGGGCACGGCAGGTACCCCCTGCACATCTGAAACGATATCTCATGCATCAGAAGTCACGGCGAGGATCAGGCGTTGGCTCTGGTTGGAGTTTCTGTGCATGACTCCCCCTTCATGAATGGAGCGGAATCTCAAGGCCATGGAAGTTTGCCCACGTTGGGAGTTGTGGGATGGCCCCTTCAAGGATTCCTTCTGCGGGACATTTGAGACCTGTTGGGCAGCTCCAAAATATCCCATATGGAATGACTCTAGAGCACCGTTTGAGGATGGATGCCAGGGAAGCCCGCCTCGCATTCCAATTGTCTCCTAGCAACAAGACAGTTGAGATCGGATGGCTCTGTGGGAGCAACCGGGGTGGCTGAGTTGAAATGGACTTTCCTGAGCATGGGGCCTAATGTGTGTTTGTGTCCATGAGGACCTTGGAATGGGGCGGTGGCACTGGGACTCTGAAGTATTCTCCTAAGATTTTGACATAGGTCCCATGCACAAGTTTCCTCGTGCAGACGAGATTTTTTCTGATGGGTGCCTCAGGAAACCCCCTAAGCTGGTATTGGTATCCAGGATTTTGAGGAGACAGGCCTATAAACCAAAGCAATGGATCTGATTATGGCCTAGGGTCCTGTCTGGTTCCATCTCCTTCTCTGGGGACATCCATCTATGGTCTGAGTGGAGGTAGATGCTCAGCTGGTGTCAGACCCCCCCTTGTTTGTCCACAGAAACCTACATATTGGGATGGCCTCGGGGACTTTGGAGGGTTCTCCTAATTTGTACGATTTTGGACAATGGAATGGGCAGAATTCCCATGCATGGGGTAGGCACAGTCCTAATGTGTGGCTCCAGGGGCCCCAGCCTGGAGGGTGTGTGGCCCAGGACTTGAGGACAGAAGTCTGAAAACACAGACTCAGCTTAGGTTTGGGGACGTAGGTATGGCAGGCCCAATCTACAAACCATGAGAAGAACTCTTAAGGATATGAAGATGGAGCGAGTCTGAGGTGTTGCTCAGGCTTTTGTGTCTGGATTTTGTATCAACGATGGCCGTGGAATGTGGGGAGGCCTCATGTGCCAAGGACGAATCTTCCTCTCTGTGGATTTGGCCCAGTCCCAATTGTTTTTCGTCAATCTGTGGGATGGGAAGTCTCCTTTCAGGTTTGTTACCTCAGGTGTCCAACCAACGAGGAATTCCAAAGCAGAGCCCTGGGGAAGAGTGAAGTGAAAACCCAAATATGGTAAAAAATTGGGGCCTAGGGGCATGACAGGCCAAATATGCTGTCTCTTAATCGAGCCACTGAGAGGCCCGGGTTCAGGCTGAGGGTCACAATGTGTGTTTGTGACCAATGTGGCCCGCGAGCATGGGCGGGGTCTCATGGGCCACACTGGTTTCAACTACACTGAACTTTGGACAACATGCCAATCATAAGGATTCTTGCCATGGGGAAGGAGTTCTGACTTCGCATCATTTTCAACCCTGGGCAGTGGTTGGAGATAAGGTCTAGGTTCTGAAGCCTGAAAAGCAATTGGGAAGAGATGACGACCTAAGGCCATGGCAGGTCTGTTGTGCTCAGTGTGCGGTCAGCTGCCTGGGTGTTGGTCAGGAAGTTCGGGCTCATGTTGTTTTAGACAGTGAATTAGTGCCCAGTTTAGACTGTATAATTTGGGTACAGTCGAGTGCCTGTAGGTTGTTCCGCATTTGATAAGCCTGGGCAGCTCATTAGGCAAGATATTTTTCTAGAAGTCAGGCAGAGTGCTGCATTGTGGGTCCGGAATTGCCAAACTTGAGGGCTTCTGGGCCAGGAGTGTGAGGACAGAAGTCTGAGAACACAAGCTAGACTTGGGCTTCAGGCCGAGTGCACGGCAGGTACCCCCTGCACATCTGAAACGATATCTCATGCATCAGAGTCACGGCGAGGATCAGGCGTTGGCTCTGGTTGGAGTTTCTGTGCATGACTCCCCCTTCATGAATGGAGCGGAATCTCAAGGCCATGGAGGTTTTCCCAAGTTGGGAGTTGTGGGATGCCCCCTTCAAGGATTCCTTTTGCGGGACAATTGAGACCTGTTGGGCAGTTCCAAAACATCCCATATGGAATGACTCTAGAGCACCGTTCGAGGATGGATGCCGGGGAAGCCCGCCTCACATTCCAAATGTCTCCTAGCAACAAGACAGTTGAGATCGGATGGCTCTGCGGGAGCAACCGGGGTGGCTGAGTTGAAATGGACTTTCCTGAGCATGGGGCCTAATGTGTGTTTGTGTCCATGAGGACCTTGGAATGCGGCGGTGGCACCGGGACTCTGAAGTATTCACCTAAGGTTTTGACATAGGTCCCATGCACAAGTTTCCTCGTGCAGACGAGATTTTTTCTGATGGGTGCCTCAGGAAACCCCCTAAGCTGGTATTGGTATCCAGGATTTTGAGGAGACAGACCTGTAAACCAAAGCAATGGATCCGATTATGGCCTAGGGTCCTGTCAGGTTCCATCTCCTTCTCTGGGGACATCCATCTATGGTCTGAGTGGAGGTAGATGCTCCGCTGGTGTCAGACCCCCCCTTGTTTGTCCACAGAAACCTACATATTGGGATGGCCTTGGGGACTTTGGAGGGTTCTCCTAATTTGTACGATTTTGGACAATAAAATGGGAAGAATTCCCATGCATGGTGTAGGCACAGTCCTAATGTGTGGCTCCAGGGGCCCCAGTCTGGAGGTTGTGTGGCCCAGGACTTTGAGGACAGAAGTCTGAAAACACAAACTCAGCTTAGGTTTGGGGACGTAGGTATGGCAGGCCCAATATACAAACCATGAGAAGAACTCTTCAGGAAATGAAGAAAGAGCGAATCTGAGGCACTTGCTCAGGTTTTGGTCTCTGGATTTTGTGTCAAAGATGGCCTTGGATTGTGGGGAAGCCTCATGGGCCATGGACGAATCTTCTTCTCTGTGGATTTGGCCCGGTCCCAATTGTTTTTCGTCAATCTGTGGGATGGGAGGTCTCCTTTCAGGTTTGTTACCTCAGGTGTCCCAACCAAAGAGGAATTCCAAAGCAGAGCCCTGGGGAAGAGTGAAGGGACAACCCAAACTATGGTTAAAATTGGGGGCCAAGGGCATGGAAGGCCCCATAGGCTGTCTCTTCATCCAGCCACTAAGAGGCCATACTTGAGGACTGGGCTCAGGCTGAGGGTCACAATGTGTGTTTGTGACCAATGTGGACCGCGAACATGGGCAGGGACTCATGGGCCACACTGGTTTCAACTACACTGAACTTTGGACAACATGCCAATCACAAGGTCTGTTGCCATGGGGAAGGAGTTCTGATTTCTGCATCATTTTCAACCCTGGGCAGTGTTTGGAGATAAGGTCTAGGTTCGTAAGCCTGAAAACCACAGTTGGGAAGAGATGATGACCTAAGGCCATGGTGGGTCTGATGTGCTCAGTGTGCGGTCAGCTGCCTGGTTGTTGGTCAGGAGTTTCGGGCTCAGGTTGTGTCAGACAGTGCATTAGTGCCCAGGTTAGGCTATATAATTTGGGTACAGTCGAGTGCCGTGTATATTGATCCTCATTTGAGGTGACTGGGCAGCTCAATAGGCAAGATATTTTTTCTAAGGGCAGGCAGAGTGCTGCATTGTGGGTCTGGAATTACCAAACTTGAGGGCTTCTGGGCTAGTAGTGTGAGGACAGAAGTCTGAGAACACAAGCTAGACTTGGGCTTCAGGCCGAGGGCAAGGCAGGTACCCCTTGCACATCTGAACCAATATCTCATGCATCTGAAGTCACGGAGAGGATCAGACGTTGGCTCAGGTTGTAGTTTCTGTGCATGACTGCCCCTTCATGAACGGAGAGGAATTTCAAGGCCAAGGAGGTTTTCCCACGTGGGAGTTGTGGGTTGCCCCCTTCAAGGATTCCTTCTGCGGGACAATTGAGTCCTGTTGTGCAGCTTAAAAACTATGCATATGGAATGACTCCAGAGGACTGTTCGAGCATGGATGCCAGGGAAGCCTGCCTCGCATTCCATTTGTCTCCTAGCAACATGACAGTTGAGATCGGATGACTCTGTGGGAGCAACCGGGGTGGCTGTGTTGAAATGGACTTTCCTGAGCATGGGGCCTAATGTGTGTTTGTGTCCATGAGGACCTTGGAATGGGGCGGTGGCACCGGGACTCTGAAGTATTCTCCTAAGATTTTGATATAGGTCCCATGCACAAGTTTCCTCCTCGTGAAGATTTTTTCTGATGGGTGCCTCAGGAAACCCCCTATGCTGATATTGGAATCCAGGATTTTGAGTAGACATGCCTGTAAACAAAGCAATGGATCCGATTATGGCCTAGGGTCCTGTCTGGTTCCATCTCCTTCTCTGGGGACGTCCATCTATGGTATGTGTGAAGGTAGATGCTCAGCAGGTGTCAGACCGCCCTTGTTTGTCCACAGAGACCTACATATTGGGATGGCCTCAGGGAATTTGGAGGGTTCTCCTAATTTGTACAATTTTGGACAATGGAATGGGCAGAATTCCCATGCATTGGGTAGGCACAGTCCTAATGTGTGGCTCCAGGGGCCCCAGCCTGGAGGGTGTGTGGCCCAGGAATTTGAGGACAGAAGTCAGAAAACACAAAATCAGCTTAGGTTTGGGGACATAGGTATGGCAGGCCCAATCTCAAACCATAAGAAGAACTCTTCAGGATATGAAGAAAGAGCGAATCTGAAGCGCTTGCTCAGGCTTTGGTCTCTGGATTTTGTGTCAACGATGGCCGTGGAATGTGGGGAGGCTTCATGGGACATGGACGTATCTTCCTCTCTGTGGATTTGGCCCGGCCCCAATAGTTTTTCGTCAATCTGTGTGATGGGAGGTCTCCTTTCAGGTTTGTTACCTCAGGTGTACCAACCAAAGAGGAATTCCAAAGCAGAGCCCTGGGGAAGAGTGAAGGGACAACCCAAATTATGGTTAAAATTTGGGGCCTAAGGGCATGGCAGGTCCCATATGCTGTCTCTTCATCCAGCCACTGAGAGGCATTCCTTGAGGACTGGGCTCAGGCTGAGGGTCACAATGTGTGTTTGTGACCAATGTGGCCCGTGAGCATGGGCGGGGCCTCATGGGCCACACTGGTTTAAACTACACTGAAGTTTGGACAACATGCCAATCACAAGGTCTCTTGCCATGGGGAAAGAGTTCTGATTTCTGCATCATTTTCAATCCTGGGCAGTGGTTGGAGATAAGGTCTAGGTTCTGAATACTGAAAACCGCAGTTGGGAAGAGATGATGACCTAAGGCCATGGCGGGTCAGATGTGCTAAATGTGCGGTCAGCTGCCTGGTTGATGGTCAGGAATTTCGGGCTCAGGTTGAGTCAGACAGTGCATTAGTGCTCTGGTTAAACTATATAATTTGGGTACAGTCGAGTGCCGTATAGGTTGATCCTTATTTGAGGTGCCCGGGCAGTTCATTAGGCAAGATATTTTTTCTAGAGGGAAGGCAGAGTGCTGCATTTTGAATCCGGAATTGCCAAACGTGAGGGCTTCTGGGCCAGTAGTGTGAGGACAGAATTCTGAGACCACAAGCTAGATTTGGCTTCAGGCCGAGGGCAAGGCAGGTACGCCCTGCACATCTGAACCAATATCTCATGCATCTGAAGTCACGGCGAGGATCAGACGTTGGCTAAGGTTGAAGTTTCTTTGCATGACTGCCCCTTCATGAACGGAGAGGAATCTAAAGGCCATGGAGTTTTTCCCACGTTGGGAGTTGTGGTTTGCCCCCTTCAAGGATTCCTTCTGCGGGACAATTGAGACCTGTTGGGCAGCTCCAAAACATCCCATATGGAATGACTCCAGAGCACCGTTCGAGGATGGATGCCAGGGAAGCCCGCCTCACATTCACATTGTCTCCTAGCAACAAGACAGTTGAGATCGGATGGCTCTGCGGGAGCAACCAGGGTGGCTGAGTTGAAATGGACTTTCCTGAGCATGGGGCCTAATGTGTGCTTGTGTCCATGAGGACCTTGGAATGGGGCGGTGGCACCGGGACTCTGAAGTATTCTCCTAAGATTTTGACATAGGTCCCATGCACAAGTTTCCTCGTGGAGACGAGATTTTTTCTGATGGGTGCCTCAGGAAACCCCCTATGCTGGTATTGGAATCCAGGCTTTTGAGGAGACATGCTTTTAAACCAAAGCAATGGATCCGATTATGGCGTAGGGTCCTCTCTGGTTCCATCTCCTTCTCTGGGGACATCCATCTATAGTATGAGTGGAGGTAGATGCTAAGCTGGTGTCAGACCGCCCTTCTTTGACCACAGAGACCTAGATATTGGGATGGCCTCGGGGACTTTGGAGGGTTCTCCTAATTTGTACAATTTTGGACAAAGAAGGGGCAGAATTCCCATGCATGGGGTAGGCACAGTCCTAATGTGTGGCTCCAGGGGCCCCAGCCTGGAGGGTGTGTGGCCCAGGACTTGAGGACAGAAGTCTGAAAACACAGACTCAGCTTAGGTTTGGGGACGTAGGTATGGCAGGCCCAATCTACAAACCATGAGAAGAACTCTTCAGGATATGAAGAAAGAGCGAGTCTGAGGCGTTGCTCAGGCTTTTGTGTCTGTATTTTGTATCAACGATGGCCGTGGAATGTGGGGAGGCCTCATGGGCCAAGGACGAATCTTCCTCTCTGTGGATTTGGCCCAGTCGCAATTGTTTTTCGTCAATCTGTGGGATGGGAGGTCTCCTTTCAGGTTTGTTACCTCAGGTG
Organism: Mustela nivalis; assembly: GCF_964662115.1. Taxonomy (NCBI): domain Eukaryota; kingdom Metazoa; phylum Chordata; class Mammalia; order Carnivora; family Mustelidae; genus Mustela; species Mustela nivalis. Next base: position 646,345 of record NW_028136215.1, read on the forward strand.
TCCCAACCAAAGAGGAATTCCAAAGCAGAGCCCTGGGGAAGAGTGAAGGGACAACCCAAATATGGTTAAAAATTGGGGCCAAGGGGCATGACAGGCCAAATATGCTGTCTCTTAATCGAGCCACTGAGAGGCCTGGGTTCAGGCTGAGGGTCACAATGTGTGTTTGTGACCAATGTGGCCCGCGAGCATGGGCGGGGCCTCATGGGCCACACTGGTTTCAACTACACTGAACTTTGGACCACATGCCAATCATAAGGATTCTTGCCATGGGGAAGGAGTACTGATTCTGCATCATTTTCAACCCTGGACAGTGGTTGGTGATAAGGTCTAGGTTCTGAAGCCTGAAAAGCAATTGGGAAGAGATGACGACCTAAGGCCATGGCAGGTCTGTTGTGCTCAGTGTGCGGTCAGCTGCATGGGTGTTGGTCAGGAAGATCGGGCGCATGTTGTGTTAGACAGTGCATTACTGCCCAGTTTAGACTGTATAATTTGGGTACAGTCGAGTGCCTGTAGGTTGTTCCGCATTTGAGGAGCCTGGGCAGCTCATTAGGCAAGATATTTTTCTAGAGGTCAGGCAGAGTGCTGCATTGTGGGTCCGGAATTGCCAAACTAGAGGGCTTCTGGGCCAGGAGTGTTAGGACAGAAGTCTGAGAACACAAGCTAGACTTGGGCTTCAGGCCGAGGGCACGGCAGGTACCCCCTGCACATCTGAAACGATATCTCATGCATCAGAAGTCACGGCGAGGATCAGGCGTTGGCTCTGGTTGGAGTTTCTGTGCATGACTCCCCCTTCATGAATGGAGCGGAATCTCAAGGCCATGGAGGTTTTCCCAAGTTGGGAGTTGTGGGATGCCCCCTTCAAGGATTCCTTTTGCGGGACAATTGAGACCTGTTGGGCAGCTCCAAAACAACCCATATGGAATGACTCTAGAGCACCGTTTGAGGATGGATGCCGGGGAAGCCCGCCTCACATTCCAAATGTCTCCTAGCAACAAGACAGTTGAGATCGGATGGCTCTGCGGGAGCAACCGGGGTGGCTGAGTTGAAATGGACTTTCCTGAGCATGGGGCCTAATGTGTGTTTGTGTCCATGAGGACCTTGGAATGGGGCGGTGGCACTGGGACTCTGAAGTATTCTCCTAAGGTTTTGACATAGGTCCCATGCACAAGTCTCCTCGTGGAGACGAGATTTTTTCTGATGGGTGCCTCAGGAAACCTCCTAAGCTGGTATTGGTATCCAGGATTTTGAGGAGACAGGTCTGTAAACCAAAGCAATGGATCCGATTATGGCCTAGGGTCCTGTCAGGTTCCATCTCCTTCTCTGGGGACATCCATCTATGGTCTGAGTGGAGGTAGATGCTCAGCTGGTGTCAGACCCCCCCTTGTTTGTCCACAGAAACCTACATATTGGGATGGCCTCGGGGACTTTGGAGGGTTCTCCTAATTTGTACGATTTTGGACAATGGAATGGGAAGAATTCCCATGAATGGGGTAGGCACAGTCCTAATGTGTGGCTCCAGGGGCCCCAGCCTGGAGGGTGTGTGGCCCAGGACTTTGAGGACAGAAGTCTGAAAACACAAACTCAGCTTAGGTTTGGGGACGTAGGTATGGCAGGCCCAATCTACAAACCATGAGAAGAACTCTTCAGGATATGAAAAAGAGCGAGTCTGAGGCGCTTGCTCAGGTTTTGGTCTCTGGATTTTGTGTCAAAGATGGCCGTGGATTGTGGGGAAGCCTCATGGGCCATGGACGAATCTTCTTCTCTGTGGATTTGGCCCAGTCCCAATTGTTTTTCGTCAATCTGTGGGATGGGAGGTCTCCTTTCAGGTTTGTTACCTCAGGTGTCCCAACCAAAGAGGAATTCCAAAGCAGAGCCCTGGGGAAGAGTGAAGGGACAACCCAAACTATGGTTAAAATTTGGGGCCTACGGGCATGGCAGGCCCCATAGGCTGTCTCTTCATCCAGCCACTAAGAGGCCATACTTGAGGACTGGGCTCAGGCTGAGGGTCACAATGTGTGTTTGTGACCAATGTGGACCGCGAACATGGGCAGGGACTCATGGGCCACACTGGTTTCAACTACACTCAACTTTGGACAACATGCCAATTACAAGGTCTGTTGCCATGGGGAAGGAGTGCTGATTTCTGCATCATTTTCAACCCTGGGCAGTGTTTGGAGATAAGGTCGAGGTTCGTAAGCCTGAAAACCACAGTTGGGAAGAGATGATGACCTAAGGCCATGGTGGGTCTGATGTGCTCAGTGTGCGGTCAGCTGCCTGGTTGTTGGTCAGGAGTTTCGGGCTCAGGTTGTGTCAGACAGTGCATTAGTGCCCAGGTTAGGCTATATAATTTGGGTACAGTCGAGTGCCGTGTATATTGATCCTCATTTGAGGTGACTGGGCAGCTCAATAGGCAAGATATTTTTTCTAAGGGCAGGCAGAGTGCTGCATTGTGGGTCCGGAATTACCAAACTTGAGGGCTTCTGGGCTAGTAGTGTGAGGACAGAAGTCTGAGAACACAAGCTAGACTTGGGCTTCAGGCCGAGGGCAAGGCAGGTACCCCTTGCACATCTGAACCAATATCTCATGCATCTGAAGTCACGGAGAGGATCAGACGTTGGCTCAGGTTGTAGTTTCTGTGCATGACTGCCCCTTCATGAACGGAGAGGAATTTCAAGGCCAAGGAGGTTTTCCCACGTGGGAGTTGTGGTTTGCCCCCTTCAAGGATTCCTTCTGCGGGACAATTGAGACCTGTTGTGCAGCTTAAAATCTATCCATATGGAATGACTCCAGAGGACTGTTCGAGGATGGATGCCAGGGAAGCCCGCCTCGCATTCCATTTGTCTCCTAGCAACATGACAGTTGAGATCGGATGGCTCTGTGGGAGCAACCGGGGTGGCTGTGTTGAAATCGACTTTCCTGAGCATGGGGCCTAATGTGTGTTTGTGTCCATGAGGACCTTGGAATGGGGCGGTGGCACCGGGACTCTGAAGTATTCTCCTAAGATTTTGACATAGGTCCCATGCACAAGTTTCCTCCTGGTGAAGATTTTTTCTGATGGGTGCCTCAGGAAACCCCCTATGCTGATATTGGAATCCAGGATTTTGAGGAGACATGTCTGTAAACAAAAGCAATGGATCCGATTATGGCCTAGGGTCCTGTCTGGTTCCATCTCCTTCTCTGGGGACGTCCATCTATGGTATGAGTGGAGGTAGATGCTCAGCAGGTGTCAGACCGCCCTTGTTTGTCCACAGAGACCTACATATTGGGATGGCCTCAGGGAATTTGGAGGGTTCTCCTAATTTGTACAATTTTGGACAATGGAATGGGCAGGATTCCCATGCATGGGGTAGGCACAGTCCTAATGTGTGGCTCCAGGGGCCCCAGCCTGGAGGGTGTGTGGCCCAGGAATTTGAGGACAGAAGTCGGAAAACACAAACTCAGCTTAGGTTTGGGGACATAGGTATGGCAGGCCCAATCTCAAACCATAAGAAGAACTCTTCAGGATATGAAGAAAGAGCGAATCTGAGGCGCTTGCTCAGGCTTTGGTCTCTGGATTTTGTGTCAACAATGGCCGTGGAATGTGGGGAGGCTTCATGGGACATGGACGTATCTTCCTCTCTGTGGATTTGGCCCGGTCCCAATAGTTTTTCGTCAATCTGTGTGATGGGAGGTCTCCTTTCAGGTTTGTTACCTCAGGTGTACCAACCAAAGAGGAATTCCAAAGCAGAGCCCTGGGGAAGAGTGAAGGGACAACCCAAATTATGGTTAAAATTTGGGGACTAGGGGCATGGCAGGTCCCATATGCTGTCTCTTCATCCAGCCACTGAGAGGCATTCCTAGAGGACTGGGCTCAGGCTGAGGGTCACAATGTGTGTTTGTGACCAATGTGGCCCGCGAGCATGGGCGGGGCCTCATGGGCCACACTGGTTTAAACTACACTGACGTTTGGACAACATGCCAATCACAAGGTCTCTTGCTATGGGGAAAGAGTTCTGATTTCTGCATCATTTTCAATCCTGGGCAGTGGTTGGAGATAAGGTCTAGGTTATGAATACTGAAAACCGCAGTTGGGAAGAGATGATGACCTAAGGCCATGGCGGGTCTGATGTGCTAAATGTGCGGTCAGCTGCCTGGTTGATGGTCAGGAATTTCGGGCTCAGGTTGAGTCAGACAGTGCATTAGTGCTCAGGTTAGACTATATAATTTGGGTACAGTCGAGTGCCGTATAGGTTGATCCTTATTTGAGGTGCCCGGGCAGTTCATTAGGCAAGATATTTTTTTCTAGAGGGCAGGCAGAGTGCTGCATTTTGGGTCCGGAATTGCCAAACTTGAGGGCTTCTGGGCCAGTAGTGTGAGGACAGAAGTCTGAGACCACAAGCTAGACTTGGGCTTCAGGCCGAGGGCAAGGCAGGTACCCCCTGCACATCTGAACCAATATCTCATGCATCTGAAGTCACGGAGAGGATCAGACGTTGTCTCAGGTTGTAGTTTCTGTGCATGACTGCCCCTTCATGAACGGAGAGGAATCTCAAGGCCATGGACCTTTTCCCACGTTGGGAGTTGTGGGATGCCCCCTTCAAAGATTCCTTCTGCGGCACAATTGAGACCTGTTGGGCAGCACCACCACATCCCTTATGGAATGACTCCAGAGTACCGTGCGAGGATGGATGACAGGGAATCCCTCCTCGAATTCCAATTGTCTCCTAGCTACAAGACAGTTGAGATCGGATGGCTCTGCGGGAGCAACCGGGGTGTCTGAGTTGATATGGACTTTCCTGAGCATGGGGCCTAATGTGTGTTTGTGTCCATGAGGACCTTGGAATGGGGCGGTGGCACCAGGACTCTGAAGTATTCTCCTAAGATTTTGACATAGGTCCCATGCACAAGTTTTTCGTGGAGACGAGATTTTTTCTGATGGGTGCCTCAGGAAACCCCCTATGCTGGTATTGGAATCCAGGATTTTGAGGAGACATGCCTGTAAACCAAAGCAATGGATCCGATTATGGCCTACGGTCCTGTCTGGTACCATATCCTTTTCTTGGGACATCCATCTATGGTATGAGTGGAGGTAGATGCTAAGCTGATGTCAGTCCGCCTTTGTTTGTCCACAGAGACCTAGATATTGGGATGGCCTCGGGGACTTTGGAGGGTTCTCCTAATTTGTACAATTTTGGACAATGGAAGGGGCAGAATTCCCATGCATGGGGTAGACACAGTCCTAATGTGTGGCTCCAGGGTCCTCAGCCTGGAGGGTTTGTGGTTCAGGACTTTGAGGACAGAAGTCTGAAAACAGACTCAGCTAGGTTTGGGGACGTAGGTATGGCAGACCCAATCTACAAACCATGAGAAGAACTCTTCAGGACATGAAGAAAGAGCGAGTCTCAGGTGCTTGCTCAGGCTTTGGTCTGGATTTTGTGTCAACGATGGCCGTGGAATGTGGGGAGACCTCATGGGCCATGGACGAATCTTCCTCTCTGTGGATTTGGACCGGTCCCAATTGTTTTTCGTCAATCTGTGGGATGGGAGGTCTCCTTTCAGGTTTGTTACCTCAGGTGTCCCAACCAAAGAGGAATTCCAAAGCAGAGACCTGGGGAAGAGTGAAGGGACAACCGAAACTATGGTTAAATTTTGGGGCCTAGGGGCATGGCAGGCCCCATATGCTGTCTCTTCATCCAGCCACTGAGAGGCCTTACTTGAGGACTGGACTCAGGCTGAGGGTTACAATGTGTGTTGGTGACCAATGTAGCTCACGAGCATGGGCGGGGCCTCATGGGCCACACTGGTTTCATCTACACTGAACTTTGGACAACATGCCAATCACAAGGTCTCTTGTCATGGTGAAGGAGTTTTGATTTCTGCATCATTTTCAACCCTGGGCAGTGGTTGGAGATAAGGTCCAGGTTCGGAAGCCTGAAAACCGCAGTTGGGAAGAGATGATGACCTAAGGCCATGGTGGGTCTGATGTGCTCAGTGTGCGGTCAGCTGCCCGGTTGTTGGTCAGGAGGTTCGGCCTCAGGTTGTGTCAGACAGTGCATTAGTGCCCAGGTTAGACTTTATAATTTGGGTACAGTCGAGTGCCGTGTAAGTTGATTCTCATTTGAGGTGCCCTGGCAGCTCATTGGGCAAGATATTTTTTTCTAGATCGCAGGCATAGTGCTGCATTGTGGGTCCAGAATTGCCAAACGTGAGGGCTTCTGGGCCAGTAGTGTGAGGACAGAAGTCTGAGAACACAAGCTAGACTTGGGCTTCAGGCCGAGGGCAAGGCAGGTACCCCCTGCACATCTGAACCAATATCTCATGCATCTGAAGTCACGGCGAGGATCAGACGTTGGCTCAGGTTGAAGTTTCTTTGCATGACTGCCCCTTCATGAATGGAGAGGAATCTAAAGGCCATGGAGTTTTTCCCACGTTGGGAGTTGTGGTTTGCCCCCTTCAAGGATTCCTTCTGCGGGACAATTGAGACCTGTTGGGCAGCTCCAAAACATCCCATATGGAATGACTCCAGAGCACCGTTCGAGGATGGATGCCAGGGAAGCCCGCCTCACATTCACATTGTCTCCTAGCAACAAGACAGTTGAGATCGGATGGCTCTGCGGGAGCAACCAGGGTGGCTGAGTTGAAATGGACTTTCCTGAGCATGGGGCCTAATGTGTGCTTGTGTCCATGAGGACCTTGGAATGGGGCGGTGGCACCGGGACTCTGAAGTATTCTCCTAAGATTTTGACATAGGTCCCATGCACAACTTTCCTCGTGGAGACGAGATTTTTTCTGATGGGTGCCTCAGAAAACCCCCTATGCTGGTATTGGAATCCAGGCTTTTGAGGAGACATGCTTTTAAACCAAAGAAATTGATCCGATTATGGCCTAGGGTCCTCTCTGGTTCCATCTCCTTCTCTGGGGACATCCATCTATAGTATGAGTGGAGGTAGATGCTAAGCTGGTGTCAGACCGCCCTTCTTTGACCACAGAGACCTAGATATTGGGATGGCCTCGGGGACTTTGGAGGGTTCTCCTAATTTGTACAATTTTGGACAATGGAAGGGGCAGAATTCCCATGCATGGGGTAGGCACAGTCCTAATGTGGGGCTCCAGGGGCCCCAGCCTGGAGGGTGTGTGGCCCAGGACTTGAGGACAGAAGTCTGAAAACACAGACTCAGCTTAGGTTTGGGGACGTAGGTATGGCAGGCCCAATCTACAAACCATGAGAAGAACTCTTCACGATATGAAGAAAGAGCGAGTCTGAGGTGTTGCTCAGGCTTTTGTGTCTGGATTTTGTATCAACGATGGCCGTGGAATGTGGGGAGGCCTCATGGGCCAAGGACGAATCTTCCTCTCTGTGGATTTGGCCCAGTCCCAATTGTTTTTCGTCAATCTGTGGGATGGGAGGTCTCCTTTCAGGTTTGTTACCGCAGGTGTCCCAACCAAAGAGGAATTCCAAAGCATAGCCCTGGGGAAGAGTGAAGGGACAACCCAAACTATGGTTAAAATTTGGGGCCTACGGGCATGGCAGGCCCCATAGGCTGTCTCTTCAACCAGCCACTAAGAGGCCATACTTGAGGACTGGGCTCAGGCTGAGGGTCACAGTGTGTGTTTGTGACCAATGTGGACCGCGACCATGGGCAGGGACTCATGGGCCACACTGGTTTCAACTACACGAACTTTGGACAACATGCCAATCACAAGGTCTGTTGCCATGGGGAAGGAGTGCTGATTTCTGCATCATTTTCATCCCTGGGCAGTGTTTGGAGATAAGGTCTAGGTTCGTAAGCCTGAAAACCACAGTTGGGAAGAGATGATGACCTAAGGCCATGGTGGGTCTGATGTGCTCAGTGTGCGGTCAGCTGCCTGTTTGTTGGTCAGGAGTTTCGGGCTCAGGTTGTGTCAGACAGTGCATTAGTGCCCAGGTTAGGCTATATAATTTGGGTACAGTCGAGTGCCGTGTATATTGATCCTCATTTGAGGTGACTGGGCAGCTCAATAGGCAAGATATTTTTTCTAAGGGCAGGCAGAGTGCTGCATTGTGGGTCCGGAATTACCAAACTTGAGGGCTTCTGGGCTAGTAGTGTGAGGACAGAAGTCTGAGAACACAAGCTAGACTTGGGCTTCAGGCCGAGGGCAAGGCAGGTACCCCTTGCACATCTGAACCAATATCTCATGCATCTGAAGTCACGGAGAGGATCAGACGTTGGCTCAGGTTGTAGTTTCTGTGCATGACTGCCCCTTCATGAACGGAGAGGAATTTCAAGGCCAAGGAGGTTTTCCCACGTGGGAGTTGTGGGTTGCCCCCTTCAAGGATTCCTTCTGCGGGACAATTGAGACCTGTTGTGCAGCTTAAAATCTATCCATATGGAATGACTCCAGAGGACTGTTCGAGGATGTATGCCAGGGAAGCCCGCCTCGCATTCCATTTGTATCCTAGCAACATGACAGTTGAGATCGGATGGCTCTGTGGGAGCAACCGGGGTGGCTGTGTTGAAATCGACTTTCCTGAGCATGGGGCCTAATGTGTGTTTGTGTCCATGAGGACCTTGGAATGGGGCGGTGGCACCGGGACTCTGAAGTATTCTCCTAAGATTTTGACATAGGTCCCATGCACAAGTTTCCTCCTGGTGAAGATTTTTTCTGATGGGTGCCTCAGGAAACCCCCTATGCTGATATTGGAATCCAGGATTTTGAGGAGCCATGCCTGTAAACCAAAGCAATGGATCCGATTATGGCCTAGGGTCCTGTCTGGTTCCATCTCCTTTTCTGGGGACGTCCATCTATGGTATGAGTGGAGGTAGATGCTCAGCAGATGTCAGACCGCCCTTGTTTGTCCACAGAGACCTACATATTGGGATAGCCTCAGGTAATTTGGAGGGTTCTCCTAATTTGTACAATTTTGGACAATGGAATGGGCAGGATTCCCATGCATGGGGTAGGCACAGTCCTAATGTGTGGCTCCAGGGGCCCCAGCCTGGAGGGTGTGTGGCCCAGGAATTTGAGGACAGAAGTCGGAAAACACAAACTCAGCTTAGGTTTGGGGACATAGGTATGGCAGGCCCAATCTCAAACCATAAGAAGAACTCTTCAGGATATGAAGAAAGAGCGAATCTGAGGCGCTTGCTCAGGTTTTGGTCTCTGGATTTTGTGTCAACGATGGCCGTGGAATGTGGGGAGGCCTCATGGGACATGGACGTATCTTCCTCTCTGTGGATTTGGCCCGGCCCCAATAGTTTTTCGTCAATCTGTGTGATGGGAGGTCTCCTTTCAGGTTTGTTACCTCAGGTGTACCAACCAAAGAGGAATTCCAAAGCAGAGCCCTGGGGAAGAGTGAAGGGACAACCCAAATTATGGTTAAAATTTGGGGCCTAGGGGCATGGCAGGTCCCATATGCTGTCTCTTCATCCAGCCACTGAGAGGCATTCCTTGAGGACTGGGCTCAGGCTGAGGGTCACAATGTGTGTTTGTGACCAATGTGGCCCGCGAGCATGGGCGGGGCCTCATGGGCCACACTGGTTTAAACTACACTGACGTTTGGACATCATGCCAATCACAAGGTCTCTTGCCATGGGGAAAGAGTTCTGATTTCTGCATCATTTTCAATACTGGGCAGTGGTTGGAGATAAGGTCTAGGTTCTGAATACTGAAAACCGCAGTTGGGAAGAGATGATGACCTAAGTCCATGGCGGGTCTGATGTGCTAAATGTGCGGTCAGCTGCCTGGTTGATGGTTAGGAATTTCGCGCTCAGGTTGAGTCAGACAGTGCATTAGTGCTTTGGTTAGACTATATAATTTGGGTACAGTCGAGTGCCGTATAGGTTGATCCTTATTTGAGGTGCCCGGGCAGTTCATTAGGCAAGATATTTTTTCTAGAGGGCAGGCAGAGTGCTGCATTTTGGGTCCGGAATTGCCAAACGTGAGGGCTTCTGGGCCAGTAGTGTGAGGACAGAAGTCTGAGACCACAAGCTAGATTTGGGCTTCAGGCCGAGGGCAAGGCAGGTACGCCCTGCACATCTGAACAAATATCTCATGCATCTGAAGTCACGGCGAGGATCAGACGTTGGCTCAGGTTGTAGTTTCTGTGCATGACTGCCCCTTCATGAACAGAGAGGAATCTCAAGGCCATGGAGGGTTTCCCTCGTTGGGAGTTGTGGGATGCCCCCTTCAAGGATTCCTTCTGTGACACAATTGAGACCTGTTGGGCAGCTCCAAAACATCCCACATGGAATGACTCCAGAGCACCGTTCAAGGATGGATGCCAGGGAAGCCCTCCTCGCATTCCAATTGCCTCTAGCAACAAGACAGTTGAGATCGGATGGCTCTGGGGGAGTAACCGGGGTGGCTGAGTTGAAATGGACGTTCGTGAGTATGGGGCCTAATGTGTGTTTGTGTCCATGAGGACCTTGGAATGGGGCGGTGGCATCGGGACTCTGAAGTATTTTCCTAAGGTTTTGACATAGGTCCCATGCACAAGTTTCCTCGTGGAGGCGAGATTTTTTCTGATGGGTGCCTCAGGAAACCCTCTATACTGGTATTGGAATCCAGGCTTTTGAGGAGAATGCCTGTAAACCAAAGCAATGGATCCGATTATGGTCTAGGATCCTGTCTGGTACCATCTCCTTCTCTGGAGACGTCCATCTATGTTATGAGTGGAGGTAGATGCTCAGCTGGTGTCACACCGCCCTTGTTTGTCCACAGAGACCTACATATTGGGATGGCCTCGGGGACTTTGGAGGGTTCTTTTAATTTGTACAATTTTGGACATTGGAATGGGCAGAATTCCCATGCATGGGGTAGGCACAGTCCTAATGTGTGGCTCGAGAGGCCCCAGCCTTGAGGGTGTGTGGCCCAGGACTTTGAGGACAGAAGTCTGAAAACACAGACTCAGCTTAGGTTTGGGGACATAGGTATGACAGACCCAATCTACAAACCATGAGAAGAACTCTTTACGATATGAAGAAAGAGCGAGTCTGAGGCGCTTGCTCAGGCTTTGGTCTCCGGATTTTGTGTCAACGATGTCCGTGGAATGAGGGGAGGCCTCATGGGCAATGGACGAATCTTCCTCTCTGTGGATTTGGCCCATTCCCAATTGTTTTTCGTCAATCTGTGGGATGGGAGGTCTCCTTTCAGGTTTGTTACCTCAGGGGTCCCAACCAAAGAGGATTTCCAAAGCAGAGCCCTGGCAAGAGTGAAGGGACAACCCAAACTATGGTTAAAATTTGTGGCCTAGGGGCATGGCAGGCCCCATATGCTCTCTCTTCACCAGCCACTGAGAGGCCTTACTTGAGGACTGGGCTCAGGCTGAGGGTTACAATGTGTGTTTGTGACCAATGTGGCTCACGAGCATGGGCGGGGCCTCATGGGCCACACTGGTTTCAAGTACACTGAAGTTTGGACAACATGCCAATCAAAAGGTCTCTTGCCATGGGTAAGGAGTTCTGATTTCTGCATCATTTTCAACCCTGGGCAGTGGTTGGAGATAAGGTCTAGGTTCGGAAGCCTGAAAACCGCAGTTGGGAGGAGAAGATGACCTAAGGCCATGGTGGGTGTGATGTGCTCACTGTGCGGTCAGCTGCCTGGTTGTTGGTTAGGAGGTTCGGGCTCAGTTTGTGTTAGACAGTGCTAGTGCCCAGGTTAGACTATATAATTTGTGTACAGTCGAGTGCCCTGTAGGTTGATCCTCATTTGAGGTGCCTGGGCAGCTCATTAGGCAAGATATTTTTTCTAGAGGGCAGGCACAGTGCTGCATTGTGGGTCGGGAATTGCCAAACTTGAGGGCTTCTCGGCCAGTAGTGGGAGGACAGAAATCTGAGAACACAAGCTAGACTTGGGCTTCAGGCCGAAGGCAAGGCAGGTACCCCCTGCACATCTGAACCAATATCTCATGCATCTGAAGTCACGGAGAGGATCTGACGTTGGCTCAGGTTGTAGTTTCTGTGCATGACTGCCCCTTCATTAACGGAGAGGAATCTCAAGGCCATGGAGGTTTTCCCACGTTGGGAGTTGTGGGATGCCCCCTCAAAGATTCCTTCTGCGGCACAATTGAGACCTGTTGGGCAGCACCACCACATCCCTTATGGAATGTATCCAGAGCACCGTGCGAGGATGGATGCCAGGGAAGCCCTCCTCGCATTCCAATTGTCTCCTAGCTACAAGACAGTTGAGATTGGATGGCTCTGCGGGAGCAACCGGGGTGTCTGAGTTGATATGGACTTTCCTGAGCATGGGCCTAATGTGTGTTTGTGTCCATGAGGAACTTGGAATGGGGCGGTGGCACCAGGACTCTGAAGTATTCTCCTAAGATTTTGACATAGGTCCCATGCACAAGTTTTTCGTGGAGACGAGTATTTTTCTGATGGGTGCCTCAGGTAACCCCCTATGCTGGTATTGGAATCCAGGATTTTGAGGAGACATGCCTGTAAACCAAAGCAATGGATCCGATTATGGTCTACGGTCCTCTCTGGTAACATATCCTTTTCTTTGGACATCCATCTATGGTATGAGTGGAGGTAGATGCCAAGCTGGTGTCAGTCCTCCTTTGTTTGTCCACAGAGACCTAGATATTGGGATGGCCTCGGGGACTTTGGAGGGTTTTCCTAATTTGTACAATTTTGGACAATGGAAGGGGCAGAATTCCCATGCATGGGGTAGACACAGTCCTAATGTGTGGCTCCAGGGTCCTCAGCCTGGAGGGTGTGTGGTTCAGGACTTTGAGGACAGAAGTCTGAAAACAGACTCAGCTAGGTTTGGGGACGTAGGTATGGCAGGCCCAATCTACAAACCATGAGAAGAACTCTTCAGGATATGAAGAAAGAGCGAGTCTCAGGTGCTTGCTCAGGCTTTGGTCTGGATTTTGTGTCAACGATGGCCGTGGAATGTGGGGAGACCTCATGGGCCATGGACGAATCTTCCTCTCTGTGGATTTGGCCCATTCCCAATTGTTTTTCGTCAATCTGTGGGATGGGAGGTCTCATTTCAGGTTTGTTACCTCAGGTGTCCCAACCAAAGAGGAATTCCAAAGCAGAGCCCTGGGGAAGAGTGAAGGGACAACCCAAACTATGGTTAAAATTTGGGGCCTAGTGGCATGGCAGGCCCCATATGCTCTCTCTTCACCAGCCACTGAGAGGCCTTACTTGAGGACTGGGCTCAGGCTGGGGGTTACAATGTGTGTTTGTGACCAATGTAGCTCACGAGCATGGGCGGGGCCTCATGGGCCACACTGGTTTCATCTACACTGAACTTAGGACAACATGCCATTCACAAGATCTCTTGTCATGGTGAAGGATTTTGATTTCTTCATCATTTTCAACCCTGGGCAGTGGTTGGAGATAAGGTCTAGGTTCGGAAGCCTGAAAACCGCAGTTGGGAAGAGATGATGACCTAAGGCCATGGTGGGTCTGATGTGCTCAGTGTGCGGTCAGCTGCCCGGTTGTTGGACAGGAGGTTCGGGCTCAGGTTGTGTCAGACAGTGCATTTGTGCCCAGGTTAGACTCTATAATTTGGGTACAGTCGAGTGCCGTGTAAGTTGATTCTCATTTGAGGTGCCCTGGCAGCTCATTGGGCAAGATATTTCTTTCTAGATCGCAGGCAGAGTGCTGCATTGTGGGTCCAGAATTGCCAAACGTGAGGGCTTCTGGGCCAGTAGTGTGAGGACAGAAGTCTGAGAACACAAGCTAGACTTGGGCTTCAGGCCGAGGGCAAGGCAGGTACCCCCTGCACATCTGAACCAAATCTCATGCATCTGAAATCACGGCGAGGATCAGACGTTGGCTCAGGTTGAAGTTTCTTTGCATGACTGCCCCTTCATGAACGGAGAGGAATCTAAAGGCCATGGAGTTTTTCCCACGTTGGGAGTTGTGGGATGCCCCCTTCAAGGATTCCTTCTGCGGGACAATTGAGACCTGTTGGGCAGCTCCAAAACATCCCATATGGAATGACTCCAGAGCACCGTTCGAGGATGGATGCCAGGGAAGCCCGCCTCACATTCACATTGTCTCCTAGCAACAAGACAGTTGAGATCGGATGGCTCTGCGGGAGCAACCAGGGTGGCTGAGTTGAAATGGAATTTCCTGAGCATGGGGCCTAATTTGTGTTTGTGTCCATGAGGACCTTGGAATGGGGCGGTGGCACCGGGACTCTGAAGTATTCTCCTAAGATTTTGACATAGGTCCCATGCACAAGTTTCCTCGTGGAGACGAGATTTTTTCTGATGGGTGCCTCAGGAAACCCCCTATGCTGGTATTGGAATCCAGGCTTTTGAGGAGACATGCTTTTAAACCAAAGCAATGGATCCGATTATGGCCTAGGTTCCTATGTGGTTCCATCTCCTTCTCTGGGGACATCCGTCTATAGTATGAGTGGAGGTAGATGCTCAGCTGGTGTCAGACCGCCCTTGTTTGTCCACAGAGACCTAGATATTGGGATGGCCTCGGGGACTTTGGAGGGTTCTCCTAATTTGTACAATTTTGGACAATGGAATGGGCAGAATTCCCATGCATGGGGTAGGCACAGTCCTAATGTGTGGCTCCAGGGGCCCCAGACTGGAGGGTGTGTGGCCCAGGACTTTGAGGACAGGAGTCTGAAAACACAAACTCAGCTTAGGTTTGGGGTCGTAGGTATGGCAGGCCCAATTTACAAACAGTGAGAAGAACTCTTCAGGATATGAAGAAAGAGCGAGTCTGAGGCGCTTGCTCAGGCTTTGGTCTCTGGATTTTGTGTCAACGATGGCCGTGGAATGTGGGGAGGCCTCATGGGCCATGGACGAATCTTCCTCTCTGTGGATTTGGTCCAGTCCCAATTGTTTTTCGTCAATCTGTGGGATGGGAGGTCTCCTTTCAGGTTTGTTACCTCAGGTGTCCCAACCAAAGTGGAATTCCAAAGCAGAGCCCTGGGGAAGACTGAAGGGACAACCCGAACTATGGTTAAAATTTGGGGCCTAGGGGCATAGCAGGCCCCATATGCTGTCTCTTCATCCAGCCACTGAGAGGCCTTACTAGAGGACTGGGTTCAGGCTGAGGGTCACAATGTGTGTTTGTGACCAATGTGGCTTACAAGCATGGGCGGGGCCTCATGGGCCACACTGGTTTCAACTACACTGAAGTTGGGACAACATGCCAATCACAAGGTCTCTTGCCATGGGGAAGGAGTTCTGATTTCTGCATCATTTTCAACCCTGGGCAGTGGTTGGAGATAAGGTCTAGGTTCGGAAGCCTGAAACCGCAGTTGGGAAGAGATGATGACCTAAGGCCATGGTGGGTCTGATGTGCTCAGTGTGCGGTCAGCTGCCTGGTTGTTGGTCAGCAGGTTCGGGCTCAGGTTGTGTCAGACAGTGCATTTGTGCCCAGTTTAGACTCTATAATTTGGGTACAGTCGAGTGCCTGTAGGTTGATCCTCATTTGAGGTGCTGGGCAGCTCATTAGGGAAGATATTTTTTCTAGAGGGCAGGCAGAGTGCTGCATTGTGGGTCCTGAATTGGCAAACGTGAGGGCTTCTGGGTCAGTAATGTGAGGACAGAAGTCTGAGACCACAAGCTAGACTTGGGCTTCAGGCCGAGGGCAATTCAGGTACCCCCTGCACATCTGAACCAATATCTCATTCATCTGATGTCACGGCGAGGAAGACGTTGGCTCAGGTTGTAGTTTCTGTGCATGACTGCAACTTCATGAACGGAGAGGAATCTCAAGGCCATGGAGGTTTTCCCACGTTGGGAGCTTGATTCAAGGATTCCTTCTGCGGGACAATTGAGACCTGTTTGGCAGCTCCAAAACATCCCATATTGAATGACTCCAGAGCACCGTTCGAGAATGGATGTCAGGGAAGCCCGCCTCGCATTCCAATTGTCTCATTGCAACAAGACAGTGGAGTTCGGATGGCTCCGCGGGAGCAACCGGGGTGGCTGAGTTGAAATGGACGTTCCCGAGAATGGGGCCTAATATTTTTTTGTGTTCATGAGGACCTTGGAATGGGGCGGTGGCACTGGGACTCTGAAGTATTCTCCTAAGATTTTGACATAGGTCCCATGCTCAAGTTTCCTCGTGGAGACGAGATTTTTTCTGATGGGTGCCTCAGGAAACCCCCTATGCTGGTATTAGAATCCAGGTTTTTGAGGAGACATGCCTGTAAACCAAAGCAATGGATCCGATTATGGCCTAGGGTCCTGACTGGTTCCATCTCCTTCTCTGGGGAATTCCATGTATGGTAGGAGTGGAGGTAGATGCTCAGCTGATGTCAGACTGCCCTTGTTTGTCCACAGAGACCTAGATATTGGGATGGCCTCGGGGACTTTGGAGGGTTCTCCTAAATTGTACAATTTTGGACAATGGAATGGGCAGTATTCCCATGCATGGGTAAGGCACAGTCCTTATGTGTGGCTCCAGCAGCCCCGGCCTCGAGGGTGTGTGGCCCAGGACTTTGAGGACAGATCTGAAAACACAGACTCAGCTTAGAATTGGGGATGTAGGTTTGGCAGGCCCAATCTACAAACCATGTGAAGAACTCTTCAGGATATGAAGAAAGAGCGAGTCTGAGGCGCTTGCTCAGGCTTTGGTCTCTGGATTATGTGTCAACGATATCCGTGGAATGTGGGGAGACCTCTTGGGACATGGACGAATCTTCCTCTCTGTGGATTTGGCCCGGTCCCAATTGTTTTTCGTCAATCTGTGGGATGGGAGGTCTCCTTTCAGGTTTGTAACCTCAGGTGTCCCAACCAAAGAGGAATTCCAAAGCAGAGCCCTGGGGAAGAGTGAAGGGACAACCCAAACTATGGTTAAAATTTGGGGCCTAGGGGCATGTCAGGCCCCATATGCTGTCTCTTCACCAGCCACTGAGAGGCCTTACTTGAGGACTGGGCTCAGGCTGAGGGTCACAATGTGTGTTTGTGACCAATGTGGCCCACGATCATGGGCGGGGCCTCATGGGCCACAATGGTTTCATCTACACTGAACTTTGGACAACATGCCAATCACAAGGTCTCTTGCCATGGTGAAGGAGTTCTGATTTCTGCATCATTTTCAAACCTGGGCAGTCGTTGGTGATAAGGTCTAGGTTCGGAAGCCTGAAAAATCTACTTGGGAAGAGATGATGACCTAAGGCCATGGTGGGTCTGATGTTCTCAGTGTGCGGTCAGCTGCCTGGTTGTTGGTCAGGAGGTTCGGGCTCAGGTTGTGTCAGACAGTGCATTAGTGCCCAGGTTAGACTATATAATTTGGATACATTCGATTGCCGTGTAGTTTGATCCTTATTTGAGGTGCCCGGTGTGTTCCATAGACAAGATATTTTTTCTAGAGAGCTGGCAGAGTGCTGCATTGTGGGCCCGGAATTGCCAAACGTGAGGGCTTCTGGGCCAGTAGTGTGAGGACAGAAGTCTGAGACCACAAGCTAGACTTGGGCTTCAGGCCGAGGGCAAGGCAGGTTCCCCATACACATCTGTACCAATATCTCATGCATCTGAAGTCACGGCGAGGATCAGACGTTGGCTCAGGTTGTATTTCTGTGCATGACTGCCCCTTCATGAACGGAAGGAATCTCAAGGCCATGGAGGTTTTCCCACGTTGAGGTTGTGGGATGTCCCCTTCAAGGAATCCTTCAGCGGGACAATTGAGACCTTTTGGGCAGCTCCAAAACATCCCATATGGAATGACTCCAGAGCATCAATCGAGGATGGATTCCAGGGAAGCCCGCCTCGCATTCCAATTGTCTCCTAGCAACAAGACAGTGGAGATCGGATGGCTCTGCGGGAGCAACCTGGTTGGCTTAGTTGATATGGACTTTCCTGAGCATGGGGCCTAATGTGTGTTTGTGTCCATGAGGACTTTGGAATGGGGCGGTGGCACTGGGACTCTGAAGTATTCTCCTAAGATTTTGACATAGGTCCCATGCACAAGTTTCCTCGTGGAGACGAGATTTTTTCTGATGGGTGCCTCAGGAAACCCCCTATGCTGGTATTGGAATACAGGATTTTGAGGAGACATGCCTTTAAACCAAAGCAATGGATCCGATTAAGGCCTAGGGTCCTGTCTGGTACCATATCCTTCTCTGGGGAAATCCATCTATGGTATGAGTGGAGGTAGATGCTCAGCTGGTGTCAGACCGCCCTTGTTTGTCCACAGAGACCTACATATTGGGATGACCTCGGGGACTTTGGAGGGTTCTCCTAATTTGTACAATTTTGGACAATGGAATGGGCAGTATTCCCATGCATGGGGTAGGCACAGTCCTAATGTGTGGTTCCAGGGGCCCCAGCCTGGAGGGTGTGTGGCCCAGGACTTTGAGGACAGAAGTCTGAAAACACAAACTCAGCTTGGGTTTGGGGACGTATGTATGGCAGGCCCAATCTACAAACCATGAGAAGAAATCTTCAGGATATGAAGAAAGAGCGAGTCTGAGGCGCTTGCTCAGGCTTTGGTCTCTGGATTTTGTGTCAACGATGGCCGTGGAATGAGGGGAGGCGTCATTGGCCATGGACGAATCTTCCTCTCTGTGATTTGGCCCGGTCCCAATTGTTTTTCGTCAATCTGTGGGATGGGAGGTCTCCTTTCATGTTTGTAACCTCAGGTGTCCCAACCAAAGAGGAATTCCAAAGCAGAGCCCTGGGGAAGAGTGAAGGGACAACCCAAACTATGGTTAAAATTTGGGGCCTAGGGGCATGTCAGGCCCCATATGCTGTCTCTTCACCAGCCACTGAGAGGCCTTACTTGAGGACTGGGCTCAGGCTGAGGGTCACAATGTGTGTTTGTGACCAATGTGGCTTGCGAGCATGGGCGGGGCCTTATGGGCAACACTGGTTTCATCCACACTGAACTTTGGACAACATGCCAATCAAAAAGTCTCTTGCCATGGTGAAGGCGTTCTGATTTCTGCATCATTTTCAACCCTGGGCAGTCGTAGGAGATAAGGTCTAGGTTCGAAAGCCTGAAAACCGCAGTTGGGAAGAGATGATGACCTAAGGCCATGGTGGGTCTGATGTGCTCAGTGTGCGGTAAGCTGGCTGGTTGTTGGTCAGGAGGTTCGGGCTCAGGTTGTGTCAGATAGTGCATTAGTGCCCAGTTTAGACTATATAATTTGGATACATTCGATTGCCATGTAGTTTCATCCTTATTTGAGGTGCCCGGTGTGTTCCATAGGCAAGATATTTTTTCTAGAGAGTAGGCAGAGTGCTGCATTGTGG
This sequence comes from Mustela nivalis, assembly GCF_964662115.1. Lineage (NCBI taxonomy): Eukaryota > Metazoa > Chordata > Mammalia > Carnivora > Mustelidae > Mustela > Mustela nivalis. The sequence continues at coordinate 665,492 of NW_028136215.1, forward strand.
GTCCGGAATTGCCAAACGTGAGGGCTTCTGGGCCAGTAGTGTGAGGACAGAAGTCTGAGACCACAAGCTAGACTTGGGCTTCAGGCGGAGGGCAAGGCAGGTACCCCATGCACATCTGAAACAATATCTCATGCATCTGAAGTCACGGCGAGAATCAGACGTTGGCTCAGGTTGTAGTTTTTATGCATGACTGCCCCTTCATGAACGGAGAGGAATCTCAAGGCCATGGAGGTTTTCCCACGTTGGGGTTGTGGGATGCCCCCTTCAAGGATTCCTTCTGCGGGACAATTGAGACCTTTTGGGCACCTCCAATACATCCCATATGGAATGACTCCAAAGCACCGTTCGAGGATGGACTCCAGGGAAGCCCGCCTCGCATTCCAATTGTCTCGTAGCAATTAGACAGTGCAGATCGGATGGCTCTGCAGGAGCAACCTGGTTGGCTGAGTTGATATGGACTTTCCTGAGCATGGGGCCTAATGTGTGTTTGTGTCCATGAGGACCTTGAATGGGGCGGTGGCACTGGGACTCTGAAGTATTCTCCTAAGATTTTGACATAGGTCCCAAGCACAAGTTTCCTCGTGGAGACGCAATTTTTTCTGATGGGTGTCTCAGGAAACCAACTATGCTGGTAATGGAATCCAGGATTTTGAGGAGACATGCCTTTAAACCAAAGCAATGGATCCGATTAAGGCCTAGGGTCCTGTCTGGTACCATATCCTTCTCTGGGGACATCCATCTATGGTATGTGTGGAGGTAGATGCTCAGCTGGTGTCAGCCCGCCCTTGTTTGTCCACCGAGACCTACATATTGGGATGACCTCGGGGACTTTGGATGGTTCTCCTAATTTGTACAATTTTGGACAATGGAATGGGAAGTATTCCCATGCATGGGGTAGGCACAGTCCTAATGTGTGGCTCCAGGGGCCCCAGCCTGGAGGATGTGTGGCCCAGGACTTTGAGGACAGAAGTCTGAAAACACAAACTCAGCTTTGGTTTTGAGGATGTAGGTATGGCAGGCCCAATCTACAAAACATGAGAAGAAATCTTCAGGATACGAAGAAAGAGCGAGTCTGAGGCGCTTGCTCAGGCTTTGGTCTCTGAATTTTGTGTCAACGATGGCCGTGGAATGAGGGGAGGCCTCATGGGCCATGGACGAATCTTCCTCTCTGTGGATTTGGCCCAGTCCCAATTGTTTTTCGTCAATCTGTGGAATGGGAGGTCTCCTTTCACGTTTGTAACCTCAGATGTCCAAACCAAAGAGGAATTCCAAAGCAGAGCCCTGGGGAAGAGTGAAGGGACAACCCAAACTATGGTTAAAATTTGGGGCCTAGGGGCATGGCAGGCCCCATATGCTGTCTCTTCATCCAGCCACTGAGAGGCCTTACTTGAGGACTGGGCTCAGGCTGAGGGTCACAATGTGTGTTTGTGTCCAATGTGGCCCGTGAGCAGGGGCCGGGCCTCATGGGCCACACTGGTTTCAACTACACTGAACTTTGGACAACATGCCAATCACAAGGTCTCTTGCATGGTGAAGGACTTCTGATTTCTGCATCATTTTCAACGCTAGACAGTGGTTGGAGATAAGGTCTAGGTTCGGAAGCCTGAAAACCGCAGTTGGGAAGAGATGATGACCAAGGCCATGGTGGGTCTGATGTGCTCAGTGTGCGGTCAGCTGCCTGGATGTTGGTCAGGAGCTTCGGGCTCAGGTTGTGTCAGACAGTGCATTAGTGCCCAGGTAGACTATGTAATTTGGGTACAGTCGAGTGCCGTGTAGGTTGATCCTCATTTGAGGTGGCTGGGCAGCTCATTAGGGAAGATATTTTTTCTAGAGGGCAGGCAGAGTGCTGCATTGTGGGTCCGGAATTGCCAAACGTGAGGGCTTCTGGGCCAGTAATGTGAGGACAGAAGTCTGAGACCACAAGCTAGACTTGGGCTTCAGGCCGAGGGCAAGGCAGGTACCCCCTGCACATCTGAACCAATATCTCATTCATCTGATGTCACGGCATGGAAGACGTTGGCTCAGGTTGTAGTTTCTGTGCATGACTGCAACTTCATGAACGGAGAGGAATCTCAAGGCCATGGAGGTTTTCCCACGTTGGGAGCTGGATCAAGGATTCCTTCTGCGGGACAATTGAGACTTGTTTGCCAGCTCCAAAACATCCCATAATCAATGACTCCAGAGCACCGTTCAAGGATGGATGCCAGGGTAGCCCGCCTCGCATTCCAATTGTCTCCTAGCAACAAGACAGTGGAGATCGGATGGCTCTGCGGGAGCAACCGGGGTGCTTGATTTGAATTGGACAGCTCTTGAGCATGGGGCATAATGTTTGTTTGTGTGCATGAGGACCTTGGAATGGGGCGGTGGCACTGGGACTCTGAAGTATTCTCCTAAGATTTTGACATAGGTCCTATGCACAAGTTTCTTCGTGGAGACGAGATGTTTTCTGATGGGTGCCTCAGGAAACCCCCTATGCTGGTATTGGAACCAGGATTTTGAGGAGACATGCCTTTAAACCAAAGCAATGGATCCGATTATGGCCTAGGGTCCTGTCTGGTTACATCACCTACTCTGGGGACATCCATCTATGGTATGAGTTGAGGTAGATGCTTAGCTGGTGTCAGACCGCCCTTGTTTGTCCACAGAGACCTAGATATTGGGATGGCCTCGGGGACTTTTGAGGGTTATCCTAATTTGTACAATTTTGGACAATGGAATGGGCAGAATTACCATGCATGGGTTAGTCACAGTCCTAATGTGTGGCTCCAGGGGCCCTAGACTGGCGGGTGTGTGGCCCAGGACATTGAGGACAGAAGTCTGAAAACACAAACTCAGCTTAGGTTTGGGGACGTAGGTATTGCAGTCCCGATCTACAAACCATGAGAAGAACTCTTCAGGATTAAATACAGAGCGAGACTGAGGCGCTTGCTCAGGCTTTGGTCTCTGGATTTTGTGTCAACAATGGCTGTGGAATGTTGGGAAGCCTCATGGGCCATGGACGTATATTCCTCTCTGTGGATTTGGCACTGTCCCAATTGTTTTTCGTCAATCTGTGGGATGGGAGGTCTCCTTTCAGGTTTGTTACCTCAGGTGTCCCAACCAAAGAGGAATTCCAAAGCAGAGCCCTGTGGATGAGTGAGGGGACTACCAAAACTATGGTTAAAATTTGGGGCGTAGGGGCATGGCAGGCCCCATATGCTCTCTCTTCATCCAGCCCCTGAGAGGCCTTACATGAGGACTGGGCTCAGGCTGTGGGTCACAATGTGTGTTTGTGACCAATGTGGCCCGCGAGCATGGGCGAGGCCTCATGGGCCACACTGGTTTCAACTACACTGAACTTTGGACAACATGCCAATCACAAGGTCTCTTGCCATAGGGAAGCAGTTCTGATTTCTGCATCATTTTCAACCATTGGCAGTGGTTGGAGATAAGGTCTAGGTTGTGGATCCTGAAAACCGCAGTTGGGAAGAGATGATGACCTAAGTCCATGGTGGGTCTGATGTTCTCAGTGTGCGGTCAGCTGCCTGGTTGTTGGTCAGGAGCTTCGGGCTCAGGTTGTATCAGACAGTGCATGAGTGCCCAGGTTAGACTATATAATTTGGGTACAGTTGAGTGCCGTGTAGGTTGATCCTCATTTGAGGAGCCTGGGCAGCTCATTAGGCAAGATATTTTTTCTAGAGGGCAGGCAGAGTGCTGCATTGAGGGCCCGGAATTGCCAAACTTGAGGGCTTCTGGTTAAGTAGTGTGAGGACAGAAGTCTGAGAACACAAGCTAGACTTGGGCTTCAGGCCGAGGGCAAGGCAGGTACCCCCTGCACATCTGAACCAATATCTCATGCATCTGAAGTCACAGCGAGGATCAGACGTTGGCTCAGGTTGTAGTTTCTGTGCATGACTGCAACTTCATGAACGGAGAGGAATCTCAAGGCCATGGAGGTTTTCCGACGTTGGGAGTTGTGGGATGCCCCCTTCAAGGATTCCTTCTGCGGCACAATTGAGACCTGTTGGGCAGCTCCAAAACATCCCATATGGAATGACTCCTGAGGACTGTTGGAGGATGGATGCCAGGGAAGCCCGCCTCGCATTCCAATTGTCTCCTAGCAACAAGACAGTGGAGATCGGATGGCTCTGCGGGAGCAACCTGGTTTGCTGAGATAATATGGACTTTCCTGAGCATGGGGCCTAATGTGTGTTTGTGTCCATGAGGACGTTGGAATGGGGCAATGGCTCCGGGACTCTGAAGTATTCTCCTAAGATTTTGACATAGGTCCCATGCACAAGTTTCCTCATGGAGACGAGATGTTTTCTGATGGGTGCTTCAGGAAACCCCCTATGCTGGTATTGGAATCCAGGATTTTGAGGAGACATGCCTTTAAACCAAAGCAATGGATCCGATTATGGCCTACGGTCCTGTCTGGTACCATATCCTTCTCTGGGACATCCATCTATGGTATGAGTGGAGTTAGATGCTCAGGTGGTGTCAGACCGCCCTTGTTTGTCCACAGAGACCTAGATATTGGGATGGCCTTGGGGACTTTGGAGGGTTCTCCTAACTTGTACAATTTTGGACAATGGAATGGGCAGTATTCCCATGCATGGGGTTGGCACATTCCTAATGTGTGGCTCCAGGGGCCCCGGCCTGGAGGGTGTGTGGCCCAGGACTTTGAGGACAGAAGTCTGAAAACACAAACGCAGCTTAGGTTTGGGGACGTAGGTATGGAGGGCCGATCTACAAACCATGAGACGAAATCTTCAGGATACGAAGAAAGAGCGAGTCTGAGGCGCTTGCTCAGTCTTTGGTCTCTGGATTTTGTGTCAACGATGGCCGTGGAATGAGGGGAGGCCTCATGGGCCATGGACGAATCTTCCTCTCTGTGGATTTGGCCCGGTCCCAATTGTTTTTCGTCAATCTGTGGGATGGGAGGTCTCCTTTCAGGTTTGTAACCTCAGGTGTCCCAACCAAAGAGGAATTCCAAAGCAGAGCCCTGGGGACGAGTGAAGGGACAACCCAAACTATGGTTAAAATTTGGGGCCTAGGGGCATGTCAGGCCCCATATGCTGTCTCTTCACCAGCCACTGAGAGGCCTTACTTGAGGACTGGTCTCAGGCTGAGGGTCACAATGTGTGTTTGTGACCAATGTGGCCCGTGAGCAGGAGCCGGGCCTCATGGGCCACACTGGTTTCAACTACACTGAACTTTGGACAACATGCCAATCACAAGGTCTCTTGCCATGTTGAAGGAGTTCTGATTTCTGCATCATTTTCAACCCTGGGCAGTGGTTGGAGATAAGGTCCAGGTTTGGAAGCCTGAAAACCGCAGTTGGGAAGAGATGATCACCAAGGCCATGGTGGGTCTGATGTGCTCAGTGTGCGGTCAGCTGCCTGGTTGTTGGTCAGGAGGTTCGGGCTCAGGTTGTGTCAGACAGTGCATTAATGCCCAGGTTAGACTATGTAATTTGGGTACAGTCGAGTGCCTTGAAGGTTGATCCTCATTTGAGGTGCCCGGGCAGCTCATTAGGCAAGATATTTTTTCTAGAGGGTAGGCAGAGTGCTGCATTGTGGGTCTGGAATTGCCAAACGTGAGGGCTTCTGGGCCAGTAATGTGAGGACAGAAGTCTGAGACCACAAGCTAGACTTGGGCTTCAGGCCGAGTGCAAGGCAGATACCCCCTGCACATCTGAACCAATATCTCATGCATCTGAAGTCACGGAGAGGATCAGACGTTGGCTCAGGTTGGAATTTCTGTGCATTACTGCCCCTTCATGAACGGAGCGGAATCTAAAGGCCATGGAGTTTTTCCCACGTTGGGAGTTGTGGGATGCCCCCTTCAAGGATTCCTTCTGCGGGACAATTGAGACCTTTTGGGCAGCTCCAAAACATCCCATATGGAATGACTCCAGAGCACCGTTCGAGGATGGATTCCAGGGAAGCCCGCCTCGCATTCCAATTGTCTCCTAGCAACAAGACAGTGGAGATCGGATGGCTCTGCGGGAGCAACCGGGGTGGCTGAGTTGAAATGGACGTTCCCGAGAATGGGGCCTAAAATGTGTTTGTGTCCATGAGGACTTTGGAATGGGGCAGTGGCACCGGGACTGTGAAGTATTCTCCTAAGATTTTGACATAGGTCCCATGCACAAGTTTCCTCATGGAGACGAGATGTTTTCTGATGGTTGCCTCAGGAAACCCCCTATGCTGGTATTAGTATCCAGGATTTTGAGGAGACATGCCTGTAAACCAAAGCAATGGATCCGATTATGGCCTAGGGTCCTGTCTGGTTCCATCTTCTTCACTGGGGAATTCCATCTATGGTATGAGTGGAGGTAGATGCTCAGCTGGTGTCAGACTGCCCTTGTTTGTCCACAGAGACCTACATATTGGGATGGCCTCGGGGACTTTGGAGGTTTCTCCTAATTTGTACAATTTTGGAAAATGGAATGGGCAGAATTCCCATGCATGGGGTAGGCACAGTCCTAATGTGTGCCTCCAGGGTCCCCATCCTGGAGGGTGTGTGGCCCAGAACTTTGAGGACAGAAGTCTGAAAACACAAAATCAGCCTAGGTTTGGGCATGTAGGTATGGCAGGCCCAATCTACAAACTATGAGGAGAAGTCTTCAGGATATGAAGAAAGAGCGAGTCTGAGGCGCTTGCTCAGGCTTTGGTCTCTGGATTTTGAGTCAACGATATCCGTGGAATGTGGGGAGACCTCATGGGCCATGGACGAATCTTCCTCTCTGTGGATTTGGCCCGGTCCCAATTGTTTTTCGTCAATCTGTGGGATGGGAGGTCTCCTTTCAGGTTTGTAACCTCAGGTGTCCCAACCAAAGAGGAATTCAAAAGCAGAGCCCTGGGGAAGAGTGAAGGGAGAACCCAATCAGTGGTTAAAATTTGGGGCCTAGAGGCATGTCAGGCCCCATATGCTGTCTTTTCACCAGCCACTGAGAGGCCTTACTTGAGGACTGGGCTCAGGCTGAGGGTCACAATATGTGATTGTGACCAATGTGTCTCGCGAGCAGGGCGGGGCCTCATGGGCCACACTGTTTTCATCTACACTGAACTTTGGACAACATGCCAATCACAAGGTCTCTTGCTATGGTGAAGGATTTCTGATTTCTGCATCATTTTCAACCCTGGGCAGTCGTTGGAGATAAGGTCTAGGTTCGGAAGCCTGAAACTGCAGTTGGGAAGACATGATGTCCTAAGGCCATGGTGGGTCTGATGTGCTCAGTGTGCGGTCAGCTGCCTGGTTGTTGGTCAGCAGGTTCGGGCTCAGGTTGTGTCAGACAGTGCATTATTGCCAAGGTTAGACAATGTAATTTGGGTACAGTCGAGTGCCGTGTAGGTTAATCCTCATTTGAGGTGCCTGGGCAGCTCATTAGGCAAGATATTTTTTCTAGGGAGCAGGCAGAGTGCTGCATTGTGGGTCCGGAATTGCCAAACGAGAGGGCTTCTGGGCCAGTAGTGTGAGGAGAGAAGTCTGAGAACACAAGTTAAACTTGGGCCTCAGGCCGAGGGCAAGGCAGGTACCCCCTGCACATCTGAACCAATATCTCATGCATCTAAAGTCACGGCGAGGATCAGACGTTGGCTCAGGTTGTAGTTTATGTGCATGACTGCCCCTTCATGAACGGACAGGAATCTCAAGGCCATGGAGGTTTTCCCACGTTGGGAGTTGTGGGATATCCCCTTCAAGGATTCCTTCTGCAGTACAATTGAGAACTGTTGGGCAGCTCCAAAACATCCCATATGGAATGACTCCAGAGCACCGTTCAAGGATGGATTCCAGGGAAGCCCGCCTCGCATTCCAATTGTCTCCTAGCAAAAAGAGAGTGGAGATCGGATGGCTCTGCGGGAGCAACGTGGTTTGCTGAGTTGATATGGACTTTCCTGAGCATGGGGCCTAATGTGTGTTTGTGTCCATGAGGACCTTGGAATGGGGCGGTGGCACTGGGACTCTGAAGTATTCTCCTAAGATTTTGACATAGGTCCCATGCTCAAGTTTCCTCGTGGAGACGAGATTTTTTCTGATGGGTGCCTCAGGAAACCCCCTATTCTGGTATTGGAATCCAGCATTTTTAGGAGACATGCCTTAAACCAAAGCAATGGATTCGATTAAGGCCTAGGGTCCTGTCTGGTACCATATCCTTCTCTGGGGACATCCATCTATGGTATGAGTGGAGGTAGATGCTCAGCTGGTGTCAGACCACCCTTGTTTGTCCACAGAGAACTACATAATGGGATGGCCTCGGGAACTTTGGAGGGTTCTCCTAATTTGTACAATTTTGGACTATGGAATGGGCAGAATTCCCATGCATGGGGTAGGCACAATCCTAATGTGTGGCTCCAGGGGCCCCAGCCTGGAGGGTGTGTGGCTCAGGACTTTGAGGACAGAAGTCTGAAAACACAAACTCAGCTTAGGTTTGGGGACGTAGGTATGGCAGGCCCAATCTACAAACCATGAGAAGAAATCTTCAGGATACGAAGAAATAGCGAGTCTGAGGCGCTTGTTCAGGCTTTGGTCTCTGGATTTTGTGTCAACGATGGCCGTGGAATGAGGGGAGGCCTCATGGGCCATGGACGAATCTTCCTCTCTGTGGATTTGGCCCAGTCCCAATTGTTTTTCGTCAATCTGTGGGATGGGAGGTCTCCTTTCAGGTTTGTAACCTCAGGTGTCCCAACCAAAGAGGAATTCCAAAGCAGAGCCCTGGGGAAGTGTGAAGGGACATCCCAAACTATGGTTAAAATTTGGGGCCTAGGGGCATGGCAGGCCCCATATGCTGTCTCTTCATCCAGCCACTGAGAGGCCTTACTTGAGGACTGGGCTCAGGCTGAGGGTCACAATGTGTGTTTGTGACCAATGTGGCCCGTGAGCAGGGGCCGGGCCTCATTGTCCACACTGGTTTCAACTACACTGAACTTTGGACAACATGCCAATCACAAGGTCTCTTGCCATAGTGAAGGAGTTCTGATTTCTGCATCATTTTCAACCCTGGGCAGTCGTTGGATATAAGGTCTAGGTTCTGAATCCTGAAAACCGCAGTTGGGAAGAGATGATGACCTAAGGCCATGGTGGGTTTGATGTGCTCAGTGTCGGTCAGCTGCCTGGTTGTTGTTCAGGAGGTTCGGGCTCAGGCTGTGTCACACAGTGCATTAGAGCCCAGGTTAGACGGTATAATTTGGGTAGGGTCGAATGCCGTGTAGGTTGATCCTCATTGGAGGTGCCTGGTCAGCTCATTAGGCAAGATATTTTTTCTAGAGGGCAGGCAGAGTGCTGCATTGTGGGTCCGGAATTGCCAAACGTGAGGGCTTCTGGGCCAGTAGTGTGAGAACAGAAGTCTGAGAACACAAGCTACACTTGTGCTTCAGGCCGAGGGCAAGGCAGGTACCCCCTGCACATCTGAACCAATATCTCATGCATCTGAAGTCACGGCGAGGATCAGACGTTGGCTCAGGTTGTAGTTTCTCTTCATGACTGCCCCTTCATGACCGGAGAGGAATCTCAAGGCCATGGAGGTTTTCCCACGTTGGGAGTTGTGGAATGCCCCCTTCAAGGATTCCTTCTGCGGGACAATGAGACCTGTGGGGCAGCTCCAAAACATCCCATATGGAATGACTCCAGAGCACGGTTCGAGGATGGATGCCAGGGAAGCCCGCCTCGCATTTCAATTGTCTCCTAGCAACAAGACAGTTGAGATCGGATGGCTCTGCGGGAGCAACCGGGATGGCTGATTTGAAATGGACAGCTCCTGAGCATGGGGCATAATGTTTGTTTGTGTCCATGAGGACCTTGGAATGGGGCGGTGGCACCAGGACTCTAGTATTCTTCTAATATTTTGACATAGGTCCCATGCACAAGTTTCTTCGTGGAGACGAGATGTTTTCTGATGGATGCCTCAGGAAACCCCCTATGCTGGTATTAGAATCCAGGATTTTGAGGAGACATGCCTGTAACCAAAGCAATGGATCCGATTATGGCCTAGGGTCCTGACTGGTTCCATCTCCTTCACTGGGGAATTCCATCTATGGTATGAGTGGAGGTAGATGCTCAGCTGGTGTCAGACTGCCCTTGTTTGTCCACAGAGACCTACATATTGGGATGGCCTCGGGGACTTTGGAGGGTTCTCCTAATTTGTACAATTTTGGAAAATGGAATGGGCAGAATTCCCATGCATGGGGTAGGCACAGTCCTAATGTGTGCCTCCAGGGGCCCCATCCTGGAGGGTGTGTGGCCCAGAACTTTGAGGACAGAAGTCTGAAAACACAAACTCAGCCTAGGTTTGGGCATGTAGGTATGGCAGGCCCAATCTACAAACTATGAGGAGAAGTCTTCAGGATATGAAGAAAGAGCGAGTCTGAGGCGCTTGCTCAGGCTTTGGTCTCTGGATTTTGAGTCAACGATATCCGTGGAATGTGGGGAGACCTCATGGGCCATGGACGAATCTTCCTCTCTGTGGATTTGGCCTGGTCCCAATTGTTTTTGTCAATTGTGGGATGGGAGGTCTCCTTTCAGGTTTGTAACCTCAGGTGTCCCAACCAAAGAGGAATTCCAAAGCAGAGACCTGGGGAAGAGTGAAGGGACAACCCAATCAGTGGTTAAAATTTGGGGCCTAGAGGCATGTCAGGCCCCATATGCTGTCTTTTCACCAGCCACTGAGAGGCCTTACTTGAGGACTGGGCTCAGGCTGAGGGTCACAATGTGTGATTTTGACCAATGTGTCTCGCGAGCAGAGGCGGGGCCTCATGGGCCACACTGTTTTCATCTACACTGAACTTTGGACAACATGCCAATCACAAGGTCTCTTGCTATGGTGAAGGAGTTCTGATTTCTGCATCATTTTCAACCCTGGGCAGTCGTTGGAGATAAGGTCTAGGTTCGGAATCCTGAAAACTGCAGTTGGGAAGAGATGATGACCTAAGGCCATGGTGGGTCTGATGTGCTCAGTGTGCGGTCAGCTGCCTGGTTGTTGGTCAGCAGGTTCGGGCTCAGGTTGTGTCAGACAGTGCATTAATGCCCAGGTTAGACTATGTAATTTGGGTACAGTCGAGTGCCGTGTAGGTTAATCCTCATTTGAGGTGCCTGGGCAGCTCAATAGGCAAGATATTTTTTCTAGAGAGCAGGCAGAGTGCTGCATTGTGGGTCCGGAATTGCCAAACGAGAGGGCTTCTGGGCCAGTAGTGTGAGGAGAGAAGTCTGAGAACACAAGTTAAACTTGGGCTTCAGGCCGAGGGCAAGGCACGTACCCCATGCACATCTGAACCAATATCTCATGCATCTGAAGTCACGGCGAGGATCAGACGTTGGCTCAGGTTGTAGTTTCTGTGCATGACTGCCCCTTCATGAACGGAGAGGAATCTCAAGGCCATGGAGGATTTCCCACGTTGGGAGTTGTGGGATATCCCCTTCAAGGATTCCTTCTGCAGTACAATTGAGACCTGTTGGGCAGCTCCAAACATCCCATATGGAATGACTCCAGAGCACCGTTCAAGGATGGATTCCAGGGAAGCCCGCCTCGCATTCCAATTGTCTCCTAGCAAAAAGACAGTGGAGATCGGATGGCTCTGCGGGAGCAACCTGGTTGGCTGAGTTGATATGGACTTTCCTGAGCATGGGGCCTAATGTGTGTTTGTGTCCATGAGGACCTTGGAATGGGGCGGTGGCACTGGGACTGTGAAGTATTCTCCTAAGATTTTGACATAGGTCCCAAGCACAAGTTTCCTCGTGGAGACGAGATTTTTTCTGATGGGTGCCTCAGGAAACCCCCTATGCTGGTATTGGAATCCAGGATTTTGAGGAGACATTCCTTTAAACCAAAGCAATGGATCCGATTAAGGCCTAGGGTCCTGTCTGGTACCATATCCTTCTCTGGGGACATCCATCTATGGTATGAGTGGAGGTAGATGCTCAGCTGGTGTCAGACCGCCCTTGTTTGTCCACCGAAACCTACATATTGGGATGACCTCGGGGACTTTGGAGGGTTCTTCTAATTTGTACAATTTTGGACAATGGAATGGGCAGTATTCCCATGCCTGGGGTAGGCACAGTCCAAATGTGTGGCTCCAGGGGCCTCAGCCTGGAGGGTGTGTGGCCCAGGACTTTGAGGACAGAAGTCTGAAAACACAAACTCAGCTTAGGTTTGGGGACGTAGGTATGGCAGGCCCAATCTACAAACCATGAGAAGAAATCTTCAGGATTCGAAGAAAGAGCGAGTCTGAGGCGCTTGCTCAGGCTTTGGTCTTTGAATTTTGTGTCAACGATGGCCGTGGAATATGGGAAGGCCTCATGGGCCATGGACGAATCTTCCTCTCTGTGGATTTAGCCCGGTCCCAATTATTTTTCGTCAATCTGTGGGATGGGAGGTCTCCTTTCATGTTTGTAACCTCAGGTGTCCCAACCAAAGAGGAATTCCAAAGCAGAGACCTGGGGAAGAGTGAAGGGACATCCCAAACTATGGTTATAATTTGGGGCCTAGGGGCATGGCAGGCCCCATATGCGGCCTCTTCATCCAGCCACTGAGAGGCATTCCTTGAGGACTGGGCTCAGGCTGAGGGTCACAATGTGTGTTTGTGACAATGTGGCCCGTGAGCAGGGGCCGGGCCTCATGGGCCACACTGGTTTCAACTACACTGAACTTTGGACAACATGCCAATCACAAGGTCTCTTGCCATGGAGAAGGAGTTCTGATTTCTGCATCATTTTCAACCCTAGGCAGTGGTTGGAGATAAGGTCTAGGTTCGGAAGCCTGAAAACCGCAGTTGGGAAGAGATGATGACCAAGGCCATGGTGGGTTTGATGTGCTCAGTGTGCGGTCAGCCGCCTGGTTGTTGGTCAGGAGCTTCGGGCTCAGGTTGTGTCAGACAGTGCATTAGTGCCCAGGTTAGACTATGTAATTTGGGTACAGTCGAGTGCCGTGTAGGTTGATCCTCATTTCAGGTGCCTGGACAGATCATTAGGCAAGATATTTTTTCTAGAGGGCAGGCAGAGTGCTGCATTTTGGGTCCTGAATTGGCAAACGTGAGGGCTTCTGGGCCAGTAATGTGAGGACAGAAGTCTGAGACCACAAGCTAGACTTGGGCTTCAGGCCGAGGGCAATTCAGGTACCCCCTGCACATCTGAACCAATATCTCATTCATCTGATGTCACGGCGAGGAAGACGTTGGCTCAGGTTGTAGTTTCTGTGCATGACTGCAACTTCATGAACGGAGAGGAATCTCAAGGCCATGGAGGTTTTCCCACGTTGGGAGTTGTGGGATACCCCCTTCAAGGATTCCTTCTGTGGCACAATTGAGACCTGTGTGGCAGCTCCAAAACATCCCATATGGAATGACTCCAGAGCACCGTTCGAGAATGGATGCCTGGGAAGCCCGCCTCGCATTCCAATTATCTCGTAGCAACAAGACAGTGGAGTTCGGATGGCTCCGCGGGAGCAACCGGGGTGGCTGAGTTGAAATGGACGTTCCCGAGAATGGGGCCTAATATTTTTTTGTGATCATGAGGACCTTGGAATGGGGCGGTGGCACTGGGACTCTGAAGTATTCTCCTAAGATTTTGACATAGGTGCCATGCAGAATTTTCCTCGTGGAGACGAGATTTTTTCTAATGGGTGCCTCAGGAAACCCCCTATGCTGGTATTACATTCCAGGATTTTGAGGAGACATGCCTGTAAACCAAAGCAATGGATCCCATTATGGCCTAGGGTCCTGTCTGGTACCATATCCTTTTCTGGGGACATCCATCTATAGTATGAGTGGAGGTAGATGCTCAGCAGGTGTCAGACCGCCCTTGTTTGTCCACAGAGACCTACATATTGGGATGGCCTCGGGGACTTGGAGGGTTCTCCTAATTTGTACAATTTTGGACAATGGAATGGGCAGAATTCCCATGCATGGGGTAGGCACAGTCCTAATGTGTGGCTCCAGGGCCCCATCCTTGATGGTGTGTGGCCCAGAACTTTGAGGACCGAAGTCTGAAAACACAGACTCAACTTAGGTTTGGGGATGTACGTCTGGCAGGCCCAATCTACAAACCATGAGTAGAACTCTTCAGGATATGAAGAAAGAGTGAGTCTGAGGCGCTTACTCAGGCTTGGGTCTCTGGATTTTGTGTAAACGATATCCTTGGAATGTGGGGAGACCTCATGGGCCATGGACGAATCTTCCTCTCTTTGGATTTGGCCCGGTCCCAATTGTTTTTCGTCAATCTGTGGGATGGGAGGTCTCCTTTCATGTTTGTAACCTCAGGTGTCCCAACCAAAGAGGAATTCCAAAGCAGAGACCTGGGGAAGAGTGAAGGGACAACTCAAACTATGGTTAAAATTTGGGGCCTAGGGGCATGTCAGGCCCCATATGCTGTCTCTTCACCAGCCACTGAGAGGCCTTACTTGAGGACTGTGCTCAGGCTGAGGGTCACAATGTGTGTTTGTGACCAATGTGGCTCGCGAGCATGGGCGGGGCCTCATGGGTCACACTGGTTTCATCTACACTGAACTTTGGACAACATGCCAATCACAAGGTCTCTTGCCATGGTGAGGGAGTTCTGATTTCTGCATCATTTTCAACCCTGGGCAGTCGTTGGAGATAAGGTCTAGGTTCGGAAGCCTGAAAACCGCAGTTGGGAAGAGATGATGACCTAAGGCCATGGTGGGTCTGATGTGCTCAGTGTGCGGTCAGCTGCCTGGTTGTTGGTCAGGATGTTCGGGCTCAGGTTGTGTCAGACAGTGCATTAGTGCCCAGGTTAGACTATATAATTTGGATACATTCGATTGCCGTGTAGTTTGATCCTTATTTGAGGTGTCCGGTGTGTTCCATAGGCAAGATATTTTTTCTAGAGAGCAGGCAGAGTGCTGCATTGTGGGCCCGGAATTGCCAAACGTGAGGGCTTCTGGGCCAGTAGTGTGAGGACAGAAGTCTGAGACCACAAGCTAGACTTGGGCTTCAGGCCGAGGGCAAGGCACGTACCCCATGCACATCTGAACCAATATCTCATGCATCTGAAGTCACGGCGAGGATCAGACGTTGGCTCAGGTTGTAGTTTCTGTGCATGACTGCCCCTTCATGAACGGAGAGGAATCTCAAGGCCATGGAGGTTTTCCCACGTTGGGGTTGTGGGATGTCCCCTTCAAGGAATCCTTCAGCGGGACAATTGAGACCTTTTGGGCAGCTCCAAAACATCCCATATGGAATGACTCCAGAGCACTGTTCGAGGATGGATTCCAGGGAAGCACGCCTCGCATTCCAATTGTCTCCTAGCAACAAGACAGTGGAGATCGGATGGCTCTGCGGGAGCAACCTGGTTGGCTGAGTTGATATGGACTTTCCTGAGCATGGGGCCTAATGTGTGTTTGTGTCCATGAGGACCTTGGAATGGGGCGGTGGCACTGGGACTCTGAAGTATTCTCCTAAGATTTTGACATAGGTCCCAAGCACAAGTTTCCTCGTGGAGACGAGATTTTTTCTGATGGGTGCCTCAGGAAACCCACTATGCTGGTATTGGAATCCAGGATTTTAAGGAGACATGCCTTTAAACCAAAGCAATGGATCCGATTAAGGCCTAGGGTCCTGTCTGGTACCATATCCTTCTCTGGGGACATCCATCTATGGTATGAGTGGAGGTAGATGCTCAGCTGGTGTCAGACCGCCCTTGTTTGTCCACCGAGACCTACATATTCGGATGACCTCGGGGACTTTGGAGGGTTCTCCTAATTTGTACAATTTTGGACAATGGAATGGGCAGTATTCCCATGCATGGGGTAGGCACAGTCCTAATGTGTGGCTCCAGGGGCCCCAGCCTGGAGGGTGTGTGGCCCAGGACTTTGAGGACAGAAGTCTGAAAACACAAACTCAGCTTGGGTTTGGGGACTTAGGTATGGCAGGCCCAATCAACAAACCATGAGAAGAAATCCTCAGGATACGAAGAAAGAGCGAGTCTGAGGCGCTTGCTCAGGCTTTGGTCTCTGAATTTTGTGTCAACGATTGCCGTGGAATGAGTGGAGGCCTCATGGGCCATGGACGAATATTCCTCTCTGTGGATTTGGCCCAGGCCCAATTGTTTTTCGTCAATCTGTGGGATGGGAGGTCTCCTTTCAGGTTTGTAACCTCAGGTGTCCCAACCAAAGAGGAATTCCAAAGCAGAGCCCTGGGGAAGAGTGAAGGGACAACCCAAACTATGGTTAAAATTTGGGGCCTAGGGGCATGGCAGGCCCCATATGCTGTCTCTTCATTCAGCCACTGAGAGGCCTTACTTGAGGACTGGGCTCAGGCTGAGGGTCACAATGTGTGTTTGTGTCCAATGTGGCCCGTGAGCAGGGGCCGGGCCTCATGGGCCACACTGGTTTCAACTACACTGAACTTTGGACAACATGCCAATCACAAGGTCTCTTGCCATGGTGAAGGAGTTCTGATTTCTGCATCATTTTCAACCCTGGGCAGTCGTTGGAGATAAGGTCTAGGTTCGGAAGCCTGAAAACCGCAGTTGGGAAGAGATGATGACCAAGGCCATGGTGGGTTTGATGTGCTCAGTGTGCGGTCAGCCGCCTGGTTGTTGGTCAGGAGCTTCGGGCTCAGGTTGTGTCAGACAGTGCATTAGTGCCCAGGTTAGACTATGTAATTTGGGTACAGTCGAGTGCCGTGTAGGTTGATCCTCATTTGAGGTGCCTGGGCAGCTCATTAGGGAAGATATTTTTTCTAGAGGGCAGGCAGAGTGCTGCATTGTGGGTCCTGAATTGGCAAACGTGAGGGCTTCTGGGCCAGTAATGTGAGGACAGAAGTCTGAGACCACAAGCTAGACTTGGGCTTCAGGCCGAGGGCAATTCAGGTACCCCCTGCACATCTGAACCAATATCTCATTCATCTGATGTCACGGCGAGGAAGACGTTGGCTCAGGTTGTAGTTTCTGTGCATGACTGCAACTTCATGAACGGAGAGGAATCTCAAGGCCATGGAGGTTTTCCCACGTTCGGAGCTTGATTCAAGGATTCCTTCTGCGGGACAATTGAGACCTGTTTGGCAGCTCCAAAACATCCCATATGGAATGACTCCAGAGCACCGTTCGAGAATGGATGTCAGGGAAGCCCGCCTCGCATTCCAATTGTCTCATTGCAACAAGACAGTGGAGTTCGGATGGCTCCGCGGGAGCAACCGGGGTGGCTGAGTTGAAATGGACGTTCCCGAGAATGGGGCCTAATATTTTTTTGTGTTCATGAGGACCTTGGAATGGGGCGGTGGCACTGGGACTCTGAAGTATTCTCCTAAGATTTTGACATAGGTCCCATGCAGAAGTTTCTTCGTAGAAACGAGATTTTATCTAATGGGTGCCTCAGGAAACCCCCTATGCTGGTATTAGAATCCAGGATTTTGAGGAGACATGCCTGTAAACCAAAGCAATGGATCCGATTATGGCCTAGGGTCCTGTCTGGTACCATATCCATCTCTGGGGACATCCATCTATGCTATGAGTGGAGGTAGATGCTCAGCAGGTGTCAGACTGCCCTTGTTTGTCCACAGAGACCTACATA